>NC_063277.1:3958625-5263518 GCF_910591885.1 Bombus terrestris | reverse complement strand
TAACTTTATACAGTATGACGTTATAACGTTTAACGTTATGTAGTATTACCTTAAAACATATAACGTTATATAGTATTACGTTATAACGTATATCGTTAAATTGTATTACGTTGTAACGCATAACGTTATATACTATTACCATACAACGTGCAACTTCATATAGTATGACGTTATAACGTTTATCGTTATGTAGTTTTACGTTATAACGTATAACGTTATATACTATTACGATAAAACGTGTAACGTTATATAGTATTACGTTATAACGTATAACGTCATATACTATTACCATACAACGTGTAACGTTATATAGTATTACGTTGTAACGTATGACGTTATATAGTATTGCGTTATAACGTATAACGTCATATACTATTACCATACTACGTGTAACGTTATATAGTATGACGTTATAACGTTTAACGTTATGTGGTATTACGTTAAAACATATAACGTTATATAGTATTACGTTATAACGTATAACGTTAAATAGTATAACGTTGTAACGTATATAGTTATGTACTATTACCATACAACGCGTAACGTTGTATAGTATTACGATATAATGTGTAACGTTATATAGTAGTCCGTAATAACGTATAACGTTAAATAGTATTACGTTGTAACGTATAACGTCATATACTATAACCATACAACGTGTAACATTAATGGTATGACCTTATATCGTTTAACGTTATGTAGTATTACGATAAAACATATAACGTTATATAGTATTACGTTATAACGTATAACGTCATATACTATTAGGATACAACGTGTAACGTTATATAGTATTACGTTGTAACGTATGACGTTATATAGTATTACGTTATAACGTATAACGTCATATACTATTACCACACTACGTGTAACGTTATATAGTATTACGTTATAACGTATAACGTTAAATAGTATTACGTTGTAATGTATATCGTTATATACTATTACCATACAACGTGTAACGTTACATAGTATGACGTTATAACGTTTAACGTTATGTAGTGTTACCTTAAAACATATAACGTTATATAGTATTACGTTATAACGTATAACGTTACATAATACTACTATGCAACGTGTAACGTTATATAGTATTACGATATAACGTGTAACGCCATATACAATTACCATACAACGGGTAACGTTATATAGTCAGACGTTATAACGTTTAACGTTATGTAGTATGACGTTATAACCTTTAACGTTATATAGTATTACGATAAAACATATAACTTTATATAGTATTACGTTATAACGTATAGCGTTATATAGCATTACGTTATAACGTATAACGTCATTTACTATTACCATACAACGTGTAACGTTATATAGTATTACGTTATAACGTTTAACGTTCTGTAGTATTACGTTATAACGTATAACGTTATATACTATTGCTATATAACGTGTAACGTTATATAGTATTACGTAATAACGTATAACGTCATATACTATTACCATACAACGTGTAACGTTATATAGTATGACGTTATAACGTTTAACGTTGTGTGGTATTACGTTAAAACATATAACGTTATATAGTATTACGTTATAACGTATAACGTTAAATAGTATAACGTTGTAACGTATATAGTTATGTACTATTACCATACAACGCGTAACGTTGTATAGTATTACGATATAATGTGTAACGTTATATAGTATGACGTTATAACGTTTAACGTTGTGTGGTATTACGTTAAAACATATAACGTTATATAGTATTACGTTATAACGTATAACGTTAAATAGTATTACGTTGTAACGTATAACGTCATATACTATAACCATACAACGTGTAACATTAATGGTATGACGTTATATTGTTTAACGTTATGTAGTATTACGATAAAATATATAACGTTATATAGTATTACGTTATAACGTATAACGTTATATAACACTACTATACAACGTGTAACGTTATATAGTATGACGTTGTAACGTTTAACGTTATGTAGTATTACCTTAAAACATATAACGTTATATAGTATTACGTTATAACGTATATCGTTAAATAGTATTACGTTGTAACGTATAACGTTATATACTATTACCATACAACGTGTAACTTTATACAGTATGACGTTATAACGTTTAACGTTATGTAGTATTACGTTATAACGTATAACGTTATATAACACTACTATACAACGTGTAACGTTATATACTATTACGAAAAAACGTGTAACGTTATATAGTATCACGTTATAACGTATAACGTCATATACTATTACCATACTACGTGTAACGTTATATAGTATGACGTCATAACGTTTAATGTTATATAATATTACGTTATAACGTATAACGTTAAATAGTATTACGCTGTAACGTATAACGTCATATACTGTTACCATACAACGTGTAACGTTATATAGTATGACGTTATATCGTTTAACGTTATGCAGTATTACGTTATAACGTATAACGTCATATACTATTACCATACAACGTGTAACGTTATAGACTATTACGTTATAACGTATATCGTCATATACTATTACCATACAACGTGTAACGTTGTATAGTATTACGTTATAACGTTTAACGTTCTGTAGTATTAGGTTATAACGTATAACGTTATATGCTATTACGATATAACGTGTAACGTTATATAGTATTACGTTATAACGTATAACGATAAATAGTATTACGTTGTAACGTATATCGTTATATACTATTACCATACAACGTGTAACGTTATATAGTATGACGCTATATCGTTTAACGTTATGTAGTATTACGTTATAACGTATAACGTTATATACTATTACGATAAAACGTGTAACGTTATATAGTATTACGTTATAACGTATAACGTTATATACTATTACGATATAACGTGTAACGTTATATAGTATGACGTCATAACGTTTAATGTTATGTAGTATTACGTTATAACGTATAACGTTAAATACTATTACGTTGTAACGTATAACGTCATATACTGTTACCATACAACGTGTAACGTTATATAGTATGACGTTATATCGTTTAACGTTATGTAGTATTACGTTATAACGTATAACGTTATATACTGTTACGATATAACGTGTATCGTTATATAGTATTACGTTATAACGTATAACGTCATATACTATTACCATACAACGTGTAACGTTATATAGTATGACGTTATAACATTTAACGTTATGTGGTATTACGTTAAAACATATAACGTTATATAGTATTACGTTATAACGTATAACGTTAAATAGTATAACGTTGTAACGTATATTGTTATGTACTATTACCATACAACGGGTAACGTTATATAGTATTAGGATATAATGTGTAACGTTATATAGTAGTCCGTGATAACGTATAACGTCATATACTATTACCATACAACGTGTAACGTTATATAGTATTACGTTGTAACGTATGACGTTATACAGTATTACGTTATAACGTATAACGTTATATACTATTACGATATAACGTGTATCGCTATATAGTATTACGTTATAACGTATAACGTCATATACTATTACCATACAACGTGTAACTTTATACAGTATGACGTTATAACGTTTAACGTTATGTAGTATTACGTTATAACGTATAACGTTATATAACACTACTATACAACGTGTAACGTTATATACTATTACGATAAAACGTGTAACGTTATATAGTATCACGTTATAACGTATAACGTCATATACTATTACCATACTACGTGTAACGTTATATAGTATGACGTCATAACGTTTAATGTTATATAGTATTACGTTATAACGTATAACGTTAAATAGTATTACGCTGTAACGTATAACGTCATATACTGTTACCATACAACGTGTAACGTTATATAGTATGACGTTATATCGTTTAACGTTATGCAGTATTACGTTATAACGTATAACATTATATACTATTACGATATAACGTGTATCGCTATATAGTATTACGTTATAACGTATAACGTCATATACTATTACCATACAACGTGTAACGTTATATAGTATGACGTCATAACGTTTAACGTTATATAGTATTACGTTATAACGTATAACGTTAAATAGTATTACGTTGTAACGTAAAACGTCATATAGTATTACCATACAACGTGTAACGTTATATAGTATGACGTTATATCGTTTAACGTTATGTAGTATTACGTTATAACGTATAACGTTATATACTATTACGATATAACGTGTATCGTTATATAGTATTACGTTATAACGTATAACGTCATATACTATTACCATACAACGTGTAACGTTATAGACTATTACGTTATAACGTATATCGTCATATACTATTACCATACAACGTGTAACGTTGTATAGTATTACGTTATAACGTTTAACGTTCTGTTGTATTAGGTTATAACGTATAACGTTATATGCTATTACGATATAACGTGTAACGTTATATAGTATTACGTTATAACGTATAACGATAAATAGTATTACGTTGTAACGTATATCGTTATATACTATTACCATACAACGTGTAACGTTATATAGTATGACGCTATATCGTTTAACGTTATGTAGTGTTACCTTAAAACATATAACGTTATATAGTATTACGTTATAACGTATAACGTTACATAATACTACTATGCAACGTGTAACGTTATATAGTATTACGATATAACGTGTAACGTCATATACAATTACCATACAACGGGTAACGTTATATAGTCAGACGTTATAACGTTTAACGTTATGTAGTATGACGTTATAACCTTTAACGTTATATAGTATTACGATAAAACATATAACTTTATATAGTATTACGTTATAACGTATAGCGTTATATAGCATTACGTTATAACGTATAACGGCATTTACTATTACCATACAACGTGTAACGTTATATAGTATTACGTTATAACGTTTAACGTTCTGTAGTATTACGTTATAACGTATAACGTTATATACTATTGCGATATAACGTGTAACGTTATATAGTATTACGTAATAACGTATAACGTCATATGCTATTACCATACAACGTGTAACGTTATATAGTATGACGTTATAACGTTTAACGTTGTGTGGTATTACGTTAAAACATATAACGTTATATAGTATTACGTTATAACGTATAACGTTAAATAGTATAACGTTGTAACATATATAGTTATGTACTATTACCATACAACGCGTAACGTTGTATAGTATTACGATATAATGTGTAACGTTATATAGTAGTCCGTAATAACGTATAACGTTAAATAGTATTACGTTGTAACGTATAACGTCATATACTATAACCATACAACGTGTAACATTAATGGTATGACGTTATATTGTTTAACGTTATGTAGTATTACGATAAAATATATAACGTTATATAGTATTACGCTATAACGTATAACGTTATATAACACTACTATACAACGTGTAACGTTATATAGTATGACGTTATAACGTTTAACGTTATGTAGTATTACCTTAAAACATATAACGTTATATAGTATTACGTTATAACGTATATCGTTAAATAGTATTACGTTGTAACGTATAACGTTATATACTATTACCATACAACGTGTAACTTTATACAGTATGACGTTATAACGTTTAACGTTATGTAGTATTACGTTATAACGTGTAACGTTATATACTATTACGATATAACGTGTAACGTTATATAGTATTACGTTATAACGTATAACGATAAATAGTATTACGTTGTAACGTATATCGATATATACTATTACCATACAACGTGTAACGTTATATAGTATGACGTTATAACGTTTAACGTTATGTGGTATTACGTTAAAACATATAACGTTATATAGTATTACGTTATAACGTATAACGTTAAGTAGTATAACGTTGTAACGTATATAGATATGCACTATTACCATACAACGGATAACGTTATATAGTATTGCGATATAATGTGTAACGTTATACAGTGGTCCGTAATAACGTATAACGTTAAATAGTATTACGTTGTAACGTATAACGTCATATACTATAACCATACAACGTGTAACATTAATGGTATGACGTTATATCGTTTAACGTTATGTAGTATTACGATAAAACATATAACGTTATATAGTATTACGTTATAACGTATAACGTTATATAACACTACTATACAACGTGAAACGTTATATAGTATGACGTTATAACGTTTAACGTTATGTAGTATTTCCTTAAAACATATAACGTTATATAGTATTACGTTATAACGTATATCGTTAAATAGTATTACGTTGTAACGTATAGCGTTATATACTATTACCATACAACGTGTAACTTTATACAGTATGACGTTATAACGTTTAACGTTATGTAGTATTACCTTAAAACATATAACGTTATATAGTATTACGTTATAACGTATATCGTTAAATTGTATTACGTTGTAACGCATAACGTTATATACTATTACCATACAACGTGCAACTTCATATAGTATGACGTTATAACGTTTATCGTTATGTAGTTTTACGTTATAACGTATAACGTTATATACTATTACGATAAAACGTGTAACGTTATATAGTATTACGTTATAACGTATAACGTCATATACTATTACCATACAACGTGTAACGTTATATAGTATTACGTTGTAACGTATGACGTTATATAGTATTGCGTTATAACGTATAACGTCATATACTATTACCATACTACGTGTAACGTTATATAGTATGACGTTATAACGTTTAACGTTATGTGGTATTACGTTAAAACATATAACGTTATATAGTATTACGTTATAACGTATAACGTTAAATAGTATAACGTTGTAACGTATATAGTTATGTACTATTACCATACAACGCGTAACGTTGTATAGTATTACGATATAATGTGTAACGTTATATAGTAGTCCGTAATAACGTATAACGTTAAATAGTATTACGTTGTAACGTATAACGTCATATACTATAACCATACAACGTGTAACATTAATGGTATGACCTTATATCGTTTAACGTTATGTAGTATTACGATAAAACATATAACGTTATATAGTATTACGTTATAACGTATAACGTCATATACTATTAGGATACAACGTGTAACGTTATATAGTATTACGTTGTAACGTATGACGTTATATAGTATTACGTTATAACGTATAACGTCATATACTATTACCACACTACGTGTAACGTTATATAGTATTACGTTATAACGTATAACGTTAAATAGTATTACGTTGTAATGTATATCGTTATATACTATTACCATACAACGTGTAACGTTACATAGTATGACGTTATAACGTTTAACGTTATGTAGTGTTACCTTAAAACATATAACGTTATATAGTATTACGTTATAACGTATAACGTTACATAATACTACTATGCAACGTGTAACGTTATATAGTATTACGATATAACGTGTAACGCCATATACAATTACCATACAACGGGTAACGTTATATAGTCAGACGTTATAACGTTTAACGTTATGTAGTATGACGTTATAACCTTTAACGTTATATAGTATTACGATAAAACATATAACTTTATATAGTATTACGTTATAACGTATAGCGTTATATAGCATTACGTTATAACGTATAACGTCATTTACTATTACCATACAACGTGTAACGTTATATAGTATTACGTTATAACGTTTAACGTTCTGTAGTATTACGTTATAACGTATAACGTTATATACTATTGCGATATAACGTGTAACGTTATATAGTATTACGTAATAACGTATAACGTCATATACTATTACCATACAACGTGTAACGTTATATAGTATGACGTTATAACGTTTAACGTTGTGTGGTATTACGTTAAAACATATAACGTTATACAGTATTACGTTATAACGTATAACGTTAAATAGTATAACGTTGTAACGTATATAGTTATGTACTATTACCATACAACGCGTAACGTTGTATAGTATTACGATATAATGTGTAACGTTATATAGTAGTCCGTAATAACGTATAACGTTAAATAGTATTACGTTGTAACGTATAACGTCATATACTATAACCATACAACGTGTAACATTAATGGTATGACGTTATATTGTTTAACGTTATGTAGTATTACGATAAAATATATAACGTTATATAGTATTACGTTATAACGTATAACGTTATATAACACTACTATACAACGTGTAACGTTATATAGTATGACGTTGTAACGTTTAACGTTATGTAGTATTACCTTAAAACATATAACGTTATATAGTATTACGTTATAACGTATATCGTTAAATAGTATTACGTTGTAACGTATAACGTTATATACTATTACCATACAACGTGTAACTTTATACAGTATGACGTTATAACGTTTAACGTTATGTAGTATTACGTTATAACGTATAACGTTATATAACACTACTATACAACGTGTAACGTTATATACTATTACGAAAAAACGTGTAACGTTATATAGTATCACGTTATAACGTATAACGTCATATACTATTACCATACTACGTGTAACGTTATATAGTATGACGTCATAACGTTTAATGTTATATAATATTACGTTATAACGTATAACGTTAAATAGTATTACGCTGTAACGTATAACGTCATATACTGTTACCATACAACGTGTAACGTTATATAGTATGACGTTATATCGTTTAACGTTATGCAGTATTACGTTATAACGTATAACGTCATATACTATTACCATACAACGTGTAACGTTATAGACTATTACGTTATAACGTATATCGTCATATACTATTACCATACAACGTGTAACGTTGTATAGTATTACGTTATAACGTTTAACGTTCTGTAGTATTAGGTTATAACGTATAACGTTATATGCTATTACGATATAACGTGTAACGTTATATAGTATTACGTTATAACGTATAACGATAAATAGTATTACGTTGTAACGTATATCGTTATATACTATTACCATACAACGTGTAACGTTATATAGTATGACGCTATATCGTTTAACGTTATGTAGTATTACGTTATAACGTATAACGTTATATACTATTACGATAAAACGTGTAACGTTATATAGTATTACGTTATAACGTATAACGTTATATACTATTACGATATAACGTGTAACGTTATATAGTATGACGTCATAACGTTTAATGTTATGTAGTATTACGTTATAACGTATAACGTTAAATACTATTACGTTGTAACGTATAACGTCATATACTGTTACCATACAACGTGTAACGTTATATAGTATGACGTTATATCGTTTAACGTTATGTAGTATTACGTTATAACGTATAACGTTATATACTGTTACGATATAACGTGTATCGTTATATAGTATTACGTTATAACGTATAACGTCATATACTATTACCATACAACGTGTAACGTTATATAGTATGACGTTATAACATTTAACGTTATGTGGTATTACGTTAAAACATATAACGTTATATAGTATTACGTTATAACGTATAACGTTAAATAGTATAACGTTGTAACGTATATTGTTATGTACTATTACCATACAACGGGTAACGTTATATAGTATTAGGATATAATGTGTAACGTTATATAGTAGTCCGTGATAACGTATAACGTCATATACTATTACCATACAACGTGTAACGTTATATAGTATTACGTTGTAACGTATGACGTTATACAGTATTACGTTATAACGTATAACGTTATATACTATTACGATATAACGTGTATCGCTATATAGTATTACGTTATAACGTATAACGTCATATACTATTACCATACAACGTGTAACTTTATACAGTATGACGTTATAACGTTTAACGTTATGTAGTATTACGTTATAACGTATAACGTTATATAACACTACTATACAACGTGTAACGTTATATACTATTACGATAAAACGTGTAACGTTATATAGTATCACGTTATAACGTATAACGTCATATACTATTACCATACTACGTGTAACGTTATATAGTATGACGTCATAACGTTTAATGTTATATAGTATTACGTTATAACGTATAACGTTAAATAGTATTACGCTGTAACGTATAACGTCATATACTGTTACCATACAACGTGTAACGTTATATAGTATGACGTTATATCGTTTAACGTTATGCAGTATTACGTTATAACGTATAACATTATATACTATTACGATATAACGTGTATCGCTATATAGTATTACGTTATAACGTATAACGTCATATACTATTACCATACAACGTGTAACGTTATATAGTATGACGTCATAACGTTTAACGTTATATAGTATTACGTTATAACGTATAACGTTAAATAGTATTACGTTGTAACGTAAAACGTCATATAGTATTACCATACAACGTGTAACGTTATATAGTATGACGCTATATCGTTTAACGTTATGTAGTATTACGTTATAACGTATAACGTTATATACTATTACGATATAACGTGTATCGTTATATAGTATTACGTTATAACGTATAACGTCATATACTATTACCATACAACGTGTAACGTTATAGACTATTACGTTATAACGTATATCGTCATATACTATTACCATACAACGTGTAACGTTGTATAGTATTACGTTATAACGTTTAACGTTCTGTTGTATTAGGTTATAACGTATAACGTTATATGCTATTACGATATAACGTGTAACGTTATATAGTATTACGTTATAACGTATAACGATAAATAGTATTACGTTGTAACGTATATCGTTATATACTATTACCATACAACGTGTAACGTTATATAGTATGACGCTATATCGTTTAACGTTATGTAGTGTTACCTTAAAACATATAACGTTATATAGTATTACGTTATAACGTATAACGTTACATAATACTACTATGCAACGTGTAACGTTATATAGTATTACGATATAACGTGTAACGTCATATACAATTACCATACAACGGGTAACGTTATATAGTCAGACGTTATAACGTTTAACGTTATGTAGTATGACGTTATAACCTTTAACGTTATATAGTATTACGATAAAACATATAACTTTATATAGTATTACGTTATAACGTATAGCGTTATATAGCATTACGTTATAACGTATAACGGCATTTACTATTACCATACAACGTGTAACGTTATATAGTATTACGTTATAACGTTTAACGTTCTGTAGTATTACGTTATAACGTATAACGTTATATACTATTGCGATATAACGTGTAACGTTATATAGTATTACGTAATAACGTATAACGTCATATACTATTACCATACAACGTGTAACGTTATATAGTATGACGTTATAACGTTTAACGTTGTGTGGTATTACGTTAAAACATATAACGTTATATAGTATTACGTTATAACGTATAACGTTAAATAGTATAACGTTGTAACATATATAGTTATGTACTATTACCATACAACGCGTAACGTTGTATAGTATTACGATATAATGTGTAACGTTATATAGTAGTCCGTAATAACGTATAACGTTAAATAGTATTACGTTGTAACGTATAACGTCATATACTATAACCATACAACGTGTAACATTAATGGTATGACGTTATATTGTTTAACGTTATGTAGTATTACGATAAAATATATAACGTTATATAGTATTACGCTATAACGTATAACGTTATATAACACTACTATACAACGTGTAACGTTATATAGTATGACGTTATAACGTTTAACGTTATGTAGTATTACCTTAAAACATATAACGTTATATAGTATTACGTTATAACGTATATCGTTAAATAGTATTACGTTGTAACGTATAACGTTATATACTATTACCATACAACGTGTAACTTTATACAGTATGACGTTATAACGTTTAACGTTATGTAGTATTACGTTATAACGTGTAACGTTATATACTATTACGATATAACGTGTAACGTTATATAGTATTACGTTATAACGTATAACGATAAATAGTATTACGTTGTAACGTATATCGATATATACTATTACCATACAACGTGCAACTTCATATAGTATGTCGTTATAACGTTTATCGTTATGTAGTATTACGTTATAACGTGTAACGTTATATACTATTACGATAAAACGTGTAACGTTATATAGTATTACGTTATAACGTATAACGTCATATACTATTACCATACAACGTGTAACGTTATATAGTATTACGTTGTAACATATGACATTATATAGTATTACGTTATAACGTATAACGTCATATACTATTACCATACAACGTGTAACGTTATATAGTATTACGTTATAACGTATAACGTCATATACTATTACCATACAACGTGCAACGTTATATAGTATTACGTTGTAACGTATGACGTTATATAGTATTACGTTATAACGTATAACGTCATATACTATTACCATACAACGTGTAACGTTATATAGTATTACGTTGTAACGTATGACGTTATATAGTATTACGTTATAACGTATAACGTCTTATACTATTACCATACAGCGTGTAACGTTTTATAGTATTACGTTATAACGTATAACGTCATATACTATTACCATACAACGTGTAACGTTATATAGTATTACGTTGTAACGTATGACGTTATATAGTATTACGTTATAACGTATAACGTTATATACTATTACCATACAACGTGTAACGTTATATAGTATTACGTTGTAACGTATGACGTTATATAGTATTACGTTATAACGTATAACGTCATATACTATTACCATACCACGTGTAACGTTATATAGTATTACGTTATAACGTATAACGTCATATACTATTACCATACAACGTGTAACGTTATATAGTATTACGTTGTAACGCATGACGTTATATAGTACTACGTTATAACGTATAACGTCATATACTATTACCATACTACGTGTAACGTTATATAGTATTATGTTATAACGTATAACGTTAAATACTATTACGTTGTAAGGTATAACGTTATATACTATTACCATACAACGTGTAACGTTATATAGTATTACGTTGTAACGTATGACGTCATATAGTATTACGTTATAACGTATAACGTCATATACTATTACCATACCACGTGTAACGTTATATAGTATTACGTTATAACGTATAACGTCATATACTATTACCATACAACGTGTAACGTTATATAGTATTACGTTGTAACGTATGACGTTATATAGTATTACGTTATAACGTATAACGTCATATACTATTACCATACTACGTGTAACGTTATATAGTATTATGTTATAACGTATAACGTTATATAGTATTACGTTATAACGTATAACGTCATATACTATTACCATACAACGTGTATCGTTATATAGTATTACGTTGTAACGTATGACGTTATATAGTATTACGTTATAACGTATAACGTCATATACTATTACCATACTACGTGTAACGTTATATAGTATTATGTTATAACGTATAACGTTAAATAGTATTACGTTGTAACGTATGACGTTATATAGTATTACGTTATAACGTATAACGTCTTATACTATTACCATACCACGTGTAACGTTATATAGTATTACGTTATAACGTATAACGTCATATACTATTACCATACAACGTGTAACGTTATATAGTATTACGTTGTAACGTATGACGTTATATAGTATTACGTTATAACGTATAACGTCATATACTATTACCATACTACGTGTAACGTTATATAGTATTATGTTATAACGTATAACGTTAAATAGTATTACGTTGTAATGTATAACGTTATGTACTATTACCATACAACGGGTAACGTTATATAGTATGACGTTATAACGTTTAACGTTATGTAGTATGACGTTATAACCTTTAACGTTATGTAGTATTACGATAAAACATATAACGTTATATAGTATTACGTTATAACGTATAGCGTTATATAGTATTACGTTATAACGTATAACGTCATATACTATTATCATACAACGTGTAACGTTATATAGTATTACGTTATAACGTTTAACGTTCTGTAGTATTACGTTATAACGTATAACGTTATATACTATTACCATATAACGTGTAACGTTATATAGTATTACGTAATAACGTATAACGTCATATACTATTACCATACAACGTGTAACGTTATATAGTATTACGTTGTAACGTATAACGTTATGTAGTATGACGTTATAACCTTTAACGTTATGTAGTATTACGATAAAACATATAACGTTATATAGTATTACGTTATAACGTATAGCGTTATATAGTATTACGTTATAACGTATAACGTCATATACTATTACCATACAACGTGTAACGTTATATAGTATTACGTTGTAACGTATGACGTTAAATAGTATTACGTTATAACGTATAACGTCATATACTATTACCATACAACGTGTAACGTTATATAGTATTACGTTGTAACGTATGACGTTATATAGTATTACGTTATAACGTATAACGTTATATACCATTACGATATAACGTGTAACGTTATATACTATTACGATAAAACGTGTAACGTTATATAGTATCACGTTATAACGTATAACGTCATATACTATTACCATACTACGTGTAACGTTATATAGTATGACGTCATAACGTTTAATGTTATATAGTATTAGGTTATAACGTATAACGTTAAATAGTATTACGCTGTAACGTATAACGTCATATACTGTTACCATACAACGTGTAACGTTATATAGTATGACGTTATATCGTTTAACGTTATGCAGTATTACGTTATAACGTATAACGTCATATACTATTTCCATACAACGTGTAACGTTATATAGTATGACGTCATAACGTTTAACGTTATATAGTATTACGTTATAACGTATAACGTTAAATAGTATTACGTTGTAACGTAAAACGTCATATAGTATTACCATACAACGTGTAACGTTATATAGTATGACGCTATATCGTTTAACGTTATGTAGTATTACGTTATAACGTATAACGTTATATACTATTACGATATAACGTGTATCGTTATATAGTATTACGTTATAACGTATAACGTCATATACTATTACCATACAACGTGTAACGTTATAGAGTATTACGTTGTAACGTAAAACGTCATATAGTATTACCATACAACGTGTAACGTTATATAGTATGACGCTATATCGTTTAACGTTATGTAGTATTACGTTATAACGTATAACGTTATATACTATTACGATATAACGTGTATCGTTATATAGTATTACGTTATAACGTATAACGTTATATACTATTACCATACAACGTGTAACTTTATACAGTATGACGTTATAACGTTTAACGTTATGTAGTATTACGTTATAACGTTTAACGTTATGTACTATTACCATACAACGGGTAACGTTATATAGTATGACGTTATAACTTTTAACATTATGTAGTATGACGTTATAACATTTAACGTTATGTAGTATTACGATAAAACATATAACGTTATATAGTATTACGTTATAACGTATAGCGTTATATAGTATTACGTTATAACGTATAACGATAAATAGTATTACGTTGTAACGTATAACGATAAATAGTATTACGTTGTAACGTATAACGTCATATACCGTAACCATACAACGTGTAACATTAATGGTATGACGTTATATCGTTTAACGTTATGTAGTATTACGATAAAACATATAACGTTACATAGTATTACGTTATAACGTATAACGTTATATAACACTACTATACAACGTGTAACGTTAAATAGTATGACGTCATAACTTTTAATGTTATATGGCATTACGTTATAACGTATAACGTTAAATAGTATTACGTTGTAACGTATAACGTCATATACTGTTACCATGCAACGTGTAACGTTATATAGTATGACGTTATATCGTTTAACGTTATGTAGTATTACGTTATAACGTATAACGTTATATACTATTACGATATAACGTGTATCGTTATATAGTATTACGTTATAACGTATAACGTCATATACTATTACCATACAACGTGTAACGTTATATAGTATGACGTTATAACGTTTAACGTTATGTGGTATTACGTTAAAACATATAACGTTATATAGTATTACGTTATAACGTATAACGTTAAGTAGTATAACGTTGTAACGTATATAGTTATGCACTATTACCATACAACGGATAACGTTATATAGTATTGCGATATAATGTGTAACGTTATACAGTGGTCCGTAATAACGTATAACGTTAAATAGTATTACGTTGTAACGTATAACGTCATATACTATAACCATACAACGTGTAACATTAATGGTATGACGTTATAACGTTTAACGTTATGTAGAATTACGTTATAACGTTTAGCGTTATGTACTATTACCATACAACGCGTAACATTATATAGTATGACGTTATAACGTTTAACGTTATGTAGTATGACGTTATAACCTTTAACGTTATGTAGTACTACGATAAAACATATAACGTTATATAGTATTACGTTATAACGTATAGCGTTATATAGTATTACGTTATAACGTATAACGTTATATACTATTGCCATACAACGTGTAACGTTATATAGTATTACGTTGTAACGCATGACGTTATATAGTATTACGTTATAACGTATAACGTCTTATACTATTACCATACAGCGTGTAACGTTATATAGTAATACGTTCTAACGTTTAACGTTCTGTAGTGTTACGTTATAACGTATAACGTTATATACTATTACGATATAACGTATAACGTTATATACTATTACCATACAACGTATAACGTCACATACTATTACCATACTACGTGTAACGTTATATAGTATTACGTTATAACGTATAACGTTAAATAGTATTACGTTGTAATGTATAACGTTATATACTATTACGATACAACGTGTAACGTTACATAGTATGACGTTATAACGTTTAACGTTATATAGTATTACGTTATAACGTATAACGTTAAATAGTATTACGTTGTAACGTATAACGTCATATACTATTACCATACAACGTGTAACGTTATATAGTATGACGCTATATCGTTTAACGTTATATAGCATTACGATATAACGTATATCGTTATGTACTATTACCATACAACGGGTAACGTTATATAGTATTACGTTATAACGTATAGCGTTATATAGTATTACGTTATAACGTATAACGTTATATAACACTACTATACAACGTGTAACGTTATATAGTATGACGTTATAACGTTTAACGTTATGTACTATTACCAAACAACGGGCAAAGTTATATAGCATTACGATATAACGTATATCGTTATGTACTATTACCATACAACGGGTAACGATATATAGTATTACGATATAATGTGCAACGTTATATAGTATTACGTTATAACGCATAACGTCATATACTATTACCATACAACGTGTAACGTTATATAGTATGACGTCATAACGTTTAACGTTATATAGTATTACGTTATAACGTATAACGTTAAATTGTATTACGTTGTAACGTATAACGTCATATACTATTACCATACAACGTGTAACGTTATATAGTATGACGCTATATCGTTTAACGTTAGGTAGTATTACGTTATAACGTATAACGTTATATACTATTACGATATAACGTGTATCGTTTTATAGTATTACGTTATAACGTATAACGTCATATACTATTACCATACAACGTGTAACGTTATATAGTATTACGTTATAACGTATAACGTCATATACTATTACCATACTACGTGTACCGTTATATAGTATGACGTTATAACGTTTATCGTTATGTAGTTTTATGTTATAACGTATAACGTTATATACTATTACGATAAAACGTGTAACGTTATATAGTATTACGTTATAACGTATAACGTTAAATAGTATTACGTTATAACGTATAACGTTATATACTATTACCATACAACGTGTAACGTTATATAGTATTACGTTGTAACGCATGACGTTATATAGTATTACCATACAACGTATAATGTTATATACTATTACCATACAACGTGTAACGTTATATAGTATTACGATGTAACGTATGACGTTATATAGTATTACGTTATAACGTATAACGTCATATACTATTACCATACAACGTGTAACGTTGTATAGTATTACGTTATAACGTTTAACGTTCTGTAGTATTACGTTATAACGTATAACGTCATATATTATTACCATACTACGTGTACCGTTATATAGTATGACGTTATAACGTTTATCTTTATGTAGTTTTACGTTATAACGTATAACGTTATATACTATTACGATAAAACGTGTAACGTTATATAGTATTACGTTATAACGTATAACGTTAAATTGTATTACGTTATAACGTATAACGTTATATACTATTACCATACAACGTGTAACGTTATATAGTATTACGTTGTAACGCATGACGTTATATAGTATTACCATACAACGTATAATGTTATATTCAATTACCATACAACGTGTAACGTTATATAGTATTACGTTATAACGTATATCGTTAAATAGTATTACGTTGTAACGTATAACGTTATATACTATTACCATACAACGTGTAACTTTATATAGTATGACGTTATAACGTTTAACGTTATGTAGTATTACGTTATAACGTTTAGCGTTATGTACTATTACCATACAACGCGTAACATTATATAGTATGACGTTATAACGTTTAACGTTATGTAGTATGACGTTATAACCTTTAACGTTATGTAGTACTACGATAAAACATATAACGTTATATAGTATTACGTTATAACGTATAGCGTTATATTGTATTACGTTATAACGTATAACGTCATATACTATTACCATACAACGTGTAACGTTATATAGTATTACGTTATAACGTTTAACGTTCTGTAGTATTACGTTATAACGTATAACGTTATATACTATTGCGACATAACGTGTAACGTTATATAGTATTACGTTGTAACGTATGACGTTATATAGTATTACGTTATAACGTATAAGGTCATATACAAATACCATACAACGTGTATCGTTATATAGTATTACGCTATAACGTATAGCGTTATATAGTATTACGTTATAACGTATAACGTTATATAACACTACTATACAACGTGTAACGTTATATAGTATGACGTTATAACGTTTAACGTTATGTACTATTACCATACAACGGGTAACGTTATATAGCATTACGATATAACGTATATCGTTATGTACTATTACCATACAACGGGTAACGTTATATAGTATTACGATATAATGTGCAACGTTATATAGTATTACGTTATAACGTATAACGTCATATACTATTACCATACAACGTGTAACGTTATATAGTATGACGTCATAACGTTTAACGTTATATAGTATTACGTTATAACATATAACGTTAAATAGTATTACGTTGTAACGTATAACGTCATATACTATTACCATACAACGTGTAACGTTATATAGTATGACGCTATATCGTTTAACGTTATGTAGTATTACGTTATAACGTATAACGTTATATACTATTACGATATAACGTGTATCGTTTTATAGTATTACGTTATAACGTATATCGTTATGTACTATTACCATACAACGGGTAACGTTATATAGTATTACGATATAATGTGCAACGTTATACAGTATTACGTTGTAACGTATAACGTCATATACTATTACCATACAACGTGTAACGTTATATAGTATGACGTTATAACGTTTATCTTTATGTAGTTTTACGTTATAACGTATAACGTTATATACTATTACGATATAACGTGTATCGTTTTATAGTATTACGTTATAACGTATAACGTCATATACTATTACCATACAACGTGTAACGTTATATAGTATTACGTTATAACGTATAACGTCATATACTATTACCATACAACGTGTAACGTTATATAGTATGACGTCATAACGTTTAACGTTATATAGTATTACGTTATAACGTATAACGTTAAATTGTATTACGTTGTAACGTATAACGTCATATACTATTACCATACAACGTGTAACGTTATATAGTATGACGCTATATCGTTTAACGTTAGGTAGTATTACGTTATAACGTATAACGTTATATACTATTACGATATAACGTGTATCGTTTTATAGTATTACGTTATAACGTATAACGTCATATACTATTACCATACAACGTGTAACGTTATATAGTATTACGTTATAACGTATAACGTCATATACTATTACCATACTACGTGTACCGTTATATAGTATGACGTTATAACGTTTATCGTTATGTAGTTTTATGTTATAACGTATAACGTTATATACTATTACGATAAAACGTGTAACGTTATATAGTATTACGTTATAACGTATAACGTTAAATAGTATTACGTTATAACGTATAACGTTATATACTATTACCATACAACCTGTAACGTTATATAGTATTACGTTGTAACGCATGACGTTATATAGTATTACCATACAACGTATAATGTTATATACTATTACCATACAACGTGTAACGTTATATAGTATTACGATGTAACGTATGACGTTATATAGTATTACGTTATAACGTATAACGTCATATACTATTACCATACAACGTGTAACGTTGTATAGTATTACGTTATAACGTTTAACGTTCTGTAGTATTACGTTATAACGTATAACGTCATATATTATTACCATACTACGTGTACCGTTATATAGTATGACGTTATAACGTTTATCTTTATGTAGTTTTACGTTATAACGTATAACGTTATATACTATTACGATAAAACGTGTAACGTTATATAGTATTACGTTATAACGTATAACGTTACATTGTATTACGTTATAACGTATAACGTTATATACTATTACCATACAACGTGTAACGTTATATAGTATTACGTTGTAACGCATGACGTTATATAGTATTACCATACAACGTATAATGTTATATTCAATTACCATACAACGTGTAACGTTATATAGTATTACGTTATAACGTATATCGTTAAATAGTATTACGTTGTAACGTATAACGTTATATACTATTACCATACAACGTGTAACTTTATATAGTATGACGTTATAACGTTTAACGTTATGTAGTATTACGTTATAACGTTTAGCGTTATGTACTATTACCATACAACGCGTAACATTATATAGTATGACGTTATAACGTTTAACGTTATGTAGTATGACGTTATAACCTTTAACGTTATGTAGTACTACGATAAAACATATAACGTTATATAGTATTACGTTATAACGTATAGCGTTATATAGTATTACGTTATAACGTATAACGTCATATACTATTACCATACAACGTGTAACGTTATATAGTATTACGTTATAACGTTTAACGTTATGTAGTATTACGTTATAACGTATAACGTTATATACTATTGCGACATAACGTGTAACGTTATATAGTATTACGTTGTAACGTATGACGTTATATAGTATTACGTTATAACGTATAAGGTCATATACAAATACCATACAACGTGTATCGTTATATAGTATTACGCTATAACGTATAGCGTTATATAGTATTACGTTATAACGTATAACGTTATATAACAATACTATACAACGTGTAACGTTATATAGTATGACGTTATAACGTTTAACGTTATGTACTATTACCATACAACGGGTAACGTTATATAGCATTACGATATAACGTATATCGTTATGTACTATTACCATACAACGGGTAACGTTATATAGTATTACGATATAATGTGCAACGTTATATAGTATTACGTTATAACGTATAACGTCATATACTATTACCATACAACGTGTAACGTTATATAGTATGACGTCATAACGTTTAACGTTATATAGTATTACGTTATAACATATAACGTTAAATAGTATTACGTTGTAACGTATAACGTCATATACTATTACCATACAACGTGTAACGTTATATAGTATGACGCTATATCGTTTAACGTTATGTAGTATTACGTTATAACGTATAACGTTATATACTATTACGATATAACGTGTATCGTTATATAGTATTACGTTATAACGTATAACGTCATATACTATTACCATACAACGTGTAACGTTATATAGTATTACGTTATAACGTATATCGTCATATACTATTACCATACAACGTGTAACGTTGTATAGTATTACGTTATAACGTTTAACGTTCTGTAGTATTAGGTTATAACGTATAACGTTATATACTATTACGATATAACGTGTATCGTTATATAGTATTACGTTATAACGTATAGCATTACATAGTATTACGTTATAACGTATAACGTTATATAACACTACTATACAACGTGTAACGTAATATAGTATTACGTTATAACGTATAACGTTAAATTGTATTACGTTATAACGTATAACGTTATATACTATTACCATACAACGTGTAACGTTATATAGTATTACATTGTAACGCATGACGTTATATAGTATTACCGTACAACGTGTAACGTAATATAGTATTAGTTGTAACGTATGACGTTATATAGTATCACGTTATAACGTATAACGTCATATACTATTACCATACTACGTGTATCGTTATATAGTATTACGTTATAACGTATAGCGTTATATAGTATTATGTTATAACGTATAACGTTATATAACATTACTATACAACGTGTAACGTTATATAGTATGACGTTATAACGTATATCGTCATATACTATTACCATACAACGTGTAACGTTATATAGTATTACGATGTAACGTATGACGTTATATAGTATTACGTTATAACGTATAACGTTATATAACACTACTATACAACGTGTAACGTTATATAGTATGACGTTATAACGTTTAACGTTATGTACTATTACCATACAACGGGTAAAGTTATATAGCATTACGATATAACGTATATCGTTATGTACTATTACCATACAACGGGTAACGTTATATAGTATTACGATATAATGTGCAACGTTATATAGTATTACGTTATAACGTATAACGTCATATACTATTACCATACAACGTGTAACGTTATATAGTATGACGTCTTAACGTTTAACGTTATATAGTATTACGTTATAACGTATAACGTTAAATAGTATTACGTTGTAACGTATAACGTCATATACTATTACCATACAACGTGTCACGTTATATAGTATGACGTCATAACGTTTAACGTTATATAGTATTACGTTATAACGTATAACGTTAAATAGTATTACGTTGTAACGTATAACGTCATATACTATTACCATGCAACGTGTAACGATATATAGTATGACGCTATATCGTTTAATGTTATGTAGTATTACGTTATAACGTATAACGTTATATAGTATTACGATATAACGTGTATCGTTATATAGTATTACGTTATAACGTATAACGTCATATACTATTACCATACAACGTGTAACGTTATATAGTATTACGTTATAACGTATATCGTCATATACTATTACCATACAACGTGTAACGTTGTATAGTATTACGTTATAACGTTTAACGTTCTGTAGTATTAGGTTATAACGTATAACGTTATATACTATTACGATATAACGTGTATCGTTATATAGTATTACGTTATAACGTATAGCATTACATAGTATTACGATATAACGTATAACGTTATATAACACTACTATACAACGTGTAACGTTATTTAGTATGACGTTATAACGTATAACGTTAAATAGTATTACGTTATAACGTATAACGTTATATACTATTACCATACAACGTGTAACGTTATATAGTATTACGTTGTAACGCATGACGTTATATAGTATTACGTTATAACGTATAACGTCTTATACTATTACCATACAGCGTGTAACGTTATATAGTAATACGTTCTAACGTTTAACGTTCTGTAGTGTTACGTTATAACGTATAACGTTATATACTATTACGATATAACGTATAACGTTATATACTATTACCATACAACGTATAACGTCACATACTATTACCATACTACGTGTAACGTTATATAGTATTACGTTATAACGTATAACGTTAAATAGTATTACGTTGTAATGTATAACGTTATATACTATTACGATACAACGTGTAACGTTACATAGTATGACGTTATAACGTTTAACGTTATATAGTATTACGTTATAACGTATAACGATAAATAGTACTACGTTGTAACGTATAACGTCATATACTATTACCATACAACGTGTAACGTTATATAGTATGACGCTATATCGTTTAACGTTATGTAGTATTACGTTATAACGTATAACGTTATATACTATTACGATATAACGTGTATCGTTATATAGTATTACGTTATAACGTATAGCGTTATATAGTATTATGTTATAATTTATAACGTTATATAACATTACTATACAACGTGTAACGTTATATAGTATGACGTTATAACGTTTAACGTTATGTACTATTACCATACAACGGCTAACGTTATATAGCATTACGATATAACGTATATCGTTATGTACTATTACCATACAACGGGTAACGTTATATAGTATTACGTTATAACGTATAGCGTTATATAGTATTACGTTATAACGTATAACGTTATATAACACTACTATACAACGTGTAACGTTATATAGTATGACGTTATAACGTTTAACGTTATGTACTATTACCAAACAACGGGCAAAGTTATATAGCATTACGATATAACGTATATCGTTATGTACTATTACCATACAACGGGTAACGATATATAGTATTACGTTGTAACGCATGACGTTATATAGTATTACCATACAACGTATAATGTTATATACTATTACCATACAACGTGTAACGTTATATAGTATTACGATGTAACGTATGACGTTATATAGTATTACGTTATAACGTATAACGTTATATACTATTACCATACAACGTGTAACGTTATATAGTATTACGTTGTAACGCATGACGTTATATAGTATTACCATACAACGTATAATGTTATATACTATTACCATACAACGTGTAACGTTATATAGTATGACGCTATATCGTTTAACGTTAGGTAGTATTACGTTATAACGTATAACGTTATATACTATTACGATATAACGTGTATCGTTTTATAGTATTACGTTATAACGTATAACGTCATATACTATTACCATACAACGTGTAACGTTATATAGTATTACGTTATAACGTATAACGTCATATACTATTACCATACTACGTGTACCGTTATATAGTATGACGTTATAACGTTTATCGTTATGTAGTTTTATGTTATAACGTATAACGTTATATACTATTACGATAAAACGTGTAACGTTATATAGTATTACGTTATAACGTATAACGTTAAATAGTATTACGTTATAACGTATAACGTTATATACTATTACCATACAACGTGTAACGTTATATAGTATTACGTTGTAACGCATGACGTTATATAGTATTACCATACAACGTATAATGTTATATTCAATTACCATACAACGTGTAACGTTATATAGTATTACGTTGTAACGCATGACGTTATATAGTATTACCATACAACGTATAATGTTATATACTATTACCATACAACGTGTAACGTTATATAGTATTACGATGTAACGTATGACGTTATATAGTATTACGTTATAACGTATAACGTCATATATTGTTACCATACAACGTGTAACGTTGTATAGTATTACGTTATAACGTTTAACGTTCTGTAGTATTACGTTATAACGTATAACGTCATATATTATTACCATACTACGTGTACCGTTATATAGTATGACGTTATAACGTTTATCTTTATGTAGTTTTACGTTATAACGTATAACGTTATATACTATTACGATAAAACGTGTAACGTTATATAGTATTACGTTATAACGTATAACGTTAAATAGTATTACGTTATAACGTATAACGTTATATACTATTACCATACAACGTGTAACGTTATATAGTATTACGTTGTAACGCATGACGTTATATAGTATTACCATACAACGTATAATGTTATATTCAATTACCATACAACGTGTAACGTTATATAGTATTACGTTATAACGTATATCGTTAAATAGTATTACGTTGTAACGTATAACGTTATATACTATTACCATACAACGTGTAACTTTATATAGTATGACGTTATAACGTTTAACGTTATGTAGTATTACGTTATAACGTTTAGCGTTATGTACTATTACCATACAACGCGTAACATTATATAGTATGACGTTATAACGTTTAACGTTATGTAGTATGACGTTATAACCTTTAACGTTATGTAGTACTACGATAAAACATATAACGTTATATAGTATTACGTTATAACGTATAGCGTTATATAGTATTACGTTATAACGTATAACGTCATATACTATTACCATACAACGTGTAACGTTATATAGTATTACGTTATAACGTTTAACGTTCTGTAGTATTACGTTATAACGTATAACGTTATATACTATTGCGATATAACGTGTAACGTTATATAGTATTACGTTGTAACGTATGACGTTATATAGTATTACGTTATAACGTATAAGGTCATATACAAATACCATACAACGTGTATCGTTATATAGTATTACGCTATAACGTATAGCGTTATATAGTATTACGTTATAACGTATAACGTTATATAACACTACTATACAACGTCTAACGTTATATAGTATGACGTTATAACGTTTAACGTTATGTACTATTACCATACAACGGGTAACGTTATATAGCATTACGATATAACGTATATCGTTATGTACTATTACCATACAACGGGTAACGTTATATAGTATTACGATATAATGTGCAACGTTATATAGTATTACGTTATAACGTATAACGTCATATACTATTACCATACAACGTGTATCGTTATATAGTATGACGTCATAACGTTTAACGTTATATAGTATTACGTTATAACATATAACGTTAAATAGTATTACGTTGTAACGTATAACGTCATATACTATTACCATACAACGTGTAACGTTATATAGTATGACGCTATATCGTTTAACGTTATGTAGTATTACGTTATAACGTATAACGTTATATACTATTACGATATAACGTGTATCGTTTTATAGTATTACGTTATAACGTATATCGTTATGTACTATTACCATACAACGGGTAACGTTATATAGTATTACGATATAATGTGCAACGTTATACAGTATTACGTTGTAACGTATAACGTCATATACTATTACCATACAACGTGTAACGTTATATAGTATGACGCTATATCGTTTAACGTTATGTAGTATTACGTTATAACGTATAACGTTATATACTATTACGATAAAACGTGTAACGTTATATAGTATTACGTTATAACGTATATCGTCATATACTATTACCATACAACGTGTAACGTTGTATAGTATTACGTTATAACGTTTAACGTTCTGTAGTATTAGGTTATAACGTATAACGTTATATACTATTACGATAAAACGTGTAACGTTATATAGTATTACGTTATAACGTATAACGTTAAATAGTATTACGTTATAACGTATAACGTTATATACTATTACCATACAACGTGTAACGTTATATAGTATTACGTTGTAACGCATGACGTTATATAGTATTACCATACAACGTGTAATGTTATATACTATTACCATACAACGTGTAACGTTATATAGTATTACGATGTAACGTATGACGTTATATAGTATTACGTTATAACGTATAACGTCATATACTATTACCATACAACGTGTAACGTTGTATAGTATTACGTTTTAACGTTTAACGTTCTGTAGTATTAGGTTATAACGTATAACGTTATATACTATTACGATATAACGTGTAACGTTATATAGTATTACGTTGTAACGTATAACGTTATATACTATTACCATACAACGTATAACGTTATATACTATTACCATACAACGTGTAACGTTATATAGTATTACGATGTAACGTATGACGTTATATAGAATTACGTTATAACATATAACGTCATATACTATTACCATACAACGTGTAACGTTGTATAGTATTACGTTATAACGTTTAACGTTCTGTAGTATTACGTTATAACGTATAACGTTAAATTGTATTACGTTATAACGTATAACGTTTTATACTATTACCATACAACGTGTAACGTTATATAGTATTACGTTGTAACGCATGACGTTATATAGTATTACCATACAACGTGTAACGTAATATACTATTACGATGTAACGTGTAACGATATATAGTATTACGTTGTAACGCATGACGTTATGTAGTATTACCATACAACGTGTAACGTAATATAGTATTACGTTGTAACGTATGACGTTATATAGTATTACGTTATAACGTATAACGTCATATATTATTACCATACTACGTGTACCGTTATATAGTATGACGTTATAACGTTTATCGTTATGTAGTTTTACGTTATAACGTATAACGTTATATACTATTACGATAAAACGTGTAACGTTATATAGTATTACGATGTAACGCATGACGTTATATAGTATTACCGTACAACGTGTAACGTAATATAGTATTACGTTGTAACGTATGACGTTATATAGTATCACGTTATAACGTATAACGTCATATACTATTACCATACTACGTGTAACGTTATATAGTATTACGTTATAACGTATAACGTTAAATAGTATTACGTTGTAATATATAACGTTAAATACTATTACCATACAACGTGTAACGTTACATAGTATTACGTTGTAACGCATGACGTTATATAGTATTACCGTACAACGTGTAACGTAATATAGTATTACGTTGTAACGTATGACGTTATATAGTATCACGTTATAACGTATAACGTCATATACTATTACCATACTACGTGTAACGTTATATAGTATTACGTTATAACGTATAACGTTAAATAGTATTACGTTGTAATGTATAACGTTATATACTATTACCATACAACGTGTAACGTTACATAGTATGACGTTATAACGTTTAACGTTATGTAGTGTTACCTTAAAACATATAACGTTATATAGTATTACGTTATAACGTATAACGTTACATAATACTACTATGCAACGTGTAACGTAATATAGTATTACGATATAACGTGTAACGTCATATTCAATTACCATACAACGTGTAACGTTATATAGTATTACGTTATAACGTCTATCGTTAAATAGTATTACGTTGTAACGTATAACGTTATATACTATTACCATACAACGTGTAACTTTATATAGTATGACGTTATAACGTTTAACGTTATGTAGTATTACGTTATAACGTTTAACGTTATGTACTATTACCATACAACGCGTAACATTATATAGTATGACGTTATAACGTTTAACGTTATGTAGTATGACGTTATAACCTTTAACGTTATGTAGTATTACGATAAAACATATAACGTTATATAGTATTACGTTATAACGTATAGCGTTATATAGTATTACGTTATAACGTATAACGTCATATACTATTACCATACAACGTGTAACGTTATATAGTATTACGTTATAACGTTTAACGTTCTGTAGTATTACGTTATAACGTATAACGTTATACACTATTGCGATATAACGTGTAACGTTATATAGTATTACGTAATAACGTATAACGTCATATACTATTACCATACAACGTGTAACGTTATATAGTATTACGTTAGAACGTATAACGTCTTATACTATTACCATACAGCGTGTAACGTTATATAGTATTACGTTATAACGTTTAACGTTCTGTAGTGTTACGATATAACGTATAACGTTATATACTATTACGATATAACGTATAACGTTATATACTATTACCATACAACGTGTAACGTTATATAGTATTACGTTGTAACGTATGACGTTATATAGTATTACGTTATAACGTATAAGGTCATATACAAATACCATACAACGTGTAACGTTATATAGTATGACGTTATAACGTTTAACGTTATATAGTATTACGTTATAACGTATAACGATAAATAGTATTACGTTGTAACGTATAACATCATATACTAATACCATACAGCGTGTAACGTTAATGGTATGACGTTATAACGTTTAAGGTTATGTAGTATTACGATAAAACATATAGCGTTATATGGTATTACGTAATAACATATGACGTTATATAGTATTACGTTATAACGTATAACGCCATATACTATTACCATACAACGTGTAACGTTATATAGTATTACGTTATAACGTTTAACGATCTGTAGTGTTACGTTATAACGTATAACGTTATATAGTATTACGTAATAACGTATAACGTCATATACTATTACCATACAACGTGTAACGTTATATAGTATGACGCTATATCGTTTAACGTTATGTAGTATTACGTTATAACGTATAACGTTATATACTATTACGATATAACGTGTATCGTTATATAGTATTACGTTATAACGTATAGCGTTATATAGTATTACGTTATAACGTATAACGTTATATAACACTACTATACAACGTGTAACGTTATATAGTATGACGTTATAACGTTTAACGTTATACTATACAACGTGTAACGTTATATAGTATGACGTTATAACGTTTAACGTTATGTACTATTACCATACAACGGGTAACGTTATATAGTATGACGCTATATCGTTTAACGTTATATAGTATGACGTCATAACGTTTAACGTCATATACTATTACCATACAACGTGTAACATTATATAGTATGACGTCATAACGTTTAACGTTATATAGTATTACGTTATAACGTATAACGTTAAATAGTATTACGTTGTAACGTATAACGTCATATACTATTACCATACAACGTGTAACGTTATATAGTATGACGCTATATCGTTTAACGTTATATAGTATGACGTCATAACGTTTAACGTTATATAGTATTACGTTATAACGTATAACGTTAAATAGTATTACGTTGTAACGTATAACGTCATATACTATTACCATACAACGTGTAACGTTATATAGTATGACGTTATAACCTTTAACGTTATGTAGTATTACGATAAAACATATAACGTTATATAGTATTACGTTATAACGTATAGCGTTATATAGTATTACGTTATAACGTATAACGTCATATACTATTACCATACAACGTGTAACGTTATATAGTATTACGTTATAACGTTTAACGTTCTGTAGTATTACGTTATAACGTATAACGTTATATACTATTGCGATATAACGTGTAACGTTATATAGTATTACGTAATAACGTATAACGTCATATACTATTACCATACAACGTGTAACGTTATATAGTATTACGTTAGAACGTATAACGTCTTATACTATTACCATACAGCGTGTAACGTTATATAGTATTACGTTATAACGTATAACGTCTTATACTATTACCATACAGCGTGTAACGTTATATCGTATTACGTTATAACGTTTAACGTTCTGTAGTGTTATGTTATAACGTATAACGTTATATACTATTACGATATAACGTATAACGTTATATACTATTACCATACAACGTGTAACGTTATATAGTATGACGCTATATCGTTTAACGTTATGTAGTATTACGTTATAACGTATAACGTTATATACTATTACGATATAACGTGTATCGTTATATAGTATTATGTTATAACGTATAGCGTTATATAGTATTACGTTATAACGTATAACGTTATATAACACTACTATACAACGTGTAACGTTATATAGTATGACGTTATAACGTTTAACGTTATGTACTATTACCATACAACGGGTAACGTTATATAGCATTACGATATAACGTATATCGTTATGTACTATTACCATACAACGGGTAACGTTATATAGTATTACGATATAATGTGCAACGTTATATAGTATTACGTTATAACGTATAACGTCATATACTATTACCATACAACGTGTAACGTTATATAGTATGACGTCATAACGTTTAACGTTATATAGTATTACGTTATAACGTATAACGTTAAATAGTATTACGTTGTAACGTATAACGTCATATACTATTACCATACAACGTGTAACGTTATATAGTATGACGCTATATCGTTTAACGTTATGTAGTATTACGTTATAACGTATAACGTTATATACTATTACGATATAACGTGTATCGTTTTATAGTATTACGTTATAACGTATATCGTTATGTACTATTACCATACAACGGGTAACGTTATATAGTATTACGATATAATGTGCAACGTTATACAGTATTACGTTATAACGTATAACGTCATATACTATTACCATACAACGTGTAACGTTATATAGTATGACGTCATAACGTTTAACGTTATATAGTATTACGTTATAACGTATAACGTTAAATAGTATTACGTTGTAACGTATAACGTCATATACTATTACCATACAACGTGTAACGTTATATAGTATTACGTTATAACGTATATCGTCATATACTATTACCATACAACGTGTAACGTTATATAGTATTACGTTATAACGTTTAACGTTCTGTAGTATTAGGTTATAACGTATAACGTTATATACTATTACGATATAACGTGTAACGTTATATAGTATTACGATGTAACGTATGACGTTATATAGTATTACGTTATAACGTAAAACGTCATATACTATTACCATACAACGTGTAACGTTATATAGTATGACGTCATAACGTTTAACGTTATATAGTATTACGTTATAACGTATAACGTTAAATAGTATTACGTTGTAACGTATAACGTCATATACTATTACCATACAACGTGTAACGTTATATAGTATGACGCTATATCGTTTAACGTTATGTAGTATTACGTTGTAACGCATGACGTTATATAGTATTACCATACAACGTGTAACGTAATATAGTATTACGTTGTAACGTATGACATTATATAGTATTACGTTATAACGTATAACGTCATATACTATTACCATACTACCTGTACCGTTATATAGTATGACGTTATAACGTTTATCGTTATGTAGTTTTACGTTATAACGTATAACGTTATATACTATTACGATAAAACGTGTAACGTTATATAGTATTACGTTATAACGTATAACGTTAAATAGTATTACGTTATAACGTATAACGTTATATACTATTACCATACAACGTGTAACGTTATATAGTATTACGTTGTAACGCATGACGTTATATAGTATTACCATACAACGTGTAACGTAATATAGTATTACGTTGTAACGTATGACGTTATATAGTATTACGTTCTAACGTATAAGGTCATATACAAATACCATACAACGTGTAACGTTATATAGTATGACGTTATAACGTTTAACGTTATATAGTATTACGTTATAACGTATAACGATAAATAGTATTACGTTGTAACGTATAACGATAAATAGTATTACGTTGTAACGTATAACATCATATACTAATACCATACAGCGTGTAACGTTAATGGTATGACGTTATAACGTTTAAGGTTATGTAGTATTACGATAAAACATATAACGTTATATGGTATTACGTAATAACATATGACGTTATATAGTATTACGTTATAACGTATAACGTCATATACTATTACCATACAACGTGTAACGTTATATAGTATTACGTTATAACGTTTAACGATCTGTAGTGTTACGTTATAACGTATAACGTTATATAGTATTACGTAATAACGTATAACGTCATATACTATTACCATACAACGTGTAACGTTATATAGTATGACGCTATATCGTTTAACGTTATGTAGTATTACGTTATAACGTATAACGTTATATACTATTACGATATAACGTGTATCGTTATATAGTATTACGTTATAACGTATAGCGTTATATAGTATTACGTTATAACGTATAACGTTATATAACACTACTATACAACGTGTAACGTTATATAGTATGACGTTATAACGTTTAACGTTATGTACTATTACCATACAACGGGTAACGTTATATAGCATTACGATATAACGTATATCGTTATGTACTATTACCATACAACGGGTAACGTTAAATAGTATTACGATATAATGTGCAACGTTATATAGTATTACGTTATAACGTATAACGTCATATACTATTACCATACAACGTGTAACGTTATATAGTATGACGTCATAACGTTTAACGTTATATAGTATTACGTTATAACGTATAACGTTAAATAGTATTACGTTGTAACGTATAACGTCATATACTATTACCATACAACGTGTAACGTTATATAGTATGACGCTATATCGTTTAACGTTATGTAGTATTACGTTATAACTTATAACGTTATATACTATTACGATATAACGTGTATCGTTTTATAGTATTACGTTATAACGTATAACGTCATATACTATTACCATACAACGTGTAACGTTATATAGTATTACGTTATAACGTATATCGTCATATACTATTACCATACAACGTGTAACGTTGTATAGTATTACGTTATAACGTTTAACGTTCTGTAGTATTAGGTTATAACGTATAACGTTATATACTATTACGATATAACGTGTAACGTTATATAGTATTACGATGTAACGTATGACGTTATATAGTATTACGTTATAACGTAAAACGTCATATACTATTACCATACAACGTGTAACGTTATATAGTATGACGTCATAACGTTTAACGTTATATAGTATTACGTTATAACGTATAACGTTAAATAGTATTACGTTGTAACGTATAACGTCATATACTATTACCATACAACGTGTAACGTTATATAGTATGACGCTATATCGTTTAACGTTATGTAGTATTACGTTGTAACGCATGACGTTATACAGTATTACCATACAACGTGTAACGTAATATAGTATTACGTTGTAACGTATGACGTTATATAGTATTACGTTATAACGTATAACGTCATATACTATTACCATACTACGTGTACCGTTATATAGTATGACGTTATAACGTTTATCGTTATGTAGTTTTACGTTATAACGTATAACGTTATATACTATTACGATAAAACGTGTAACGTTATATAGTATTACGTTATAACGTATAACGTTAAATAGTATTACGTTATAACGTATAACGTTATATACTATTACCATACAACGTGTAACGTTATATAGTATTACGTTGTAACGCATGACGTTATATAGTATTACCATACAACGTGTAACGTAATATAGTATTACGTTGTAACGTATGAAGTTATATAGTATCACGTTATAACGTATAACGTCATATACTATTACCATACTACGTGTAACGTTATATAGTATTACGTTATAACGTATAACGTTAAATAGTATTACGTTGTAATGTATAACGTTATATACTATTACCATACAACGTGTAACGTTACATAGTATGACGTTATAACGTTTAACGTTATGTAGTATTACCTTAAAACATATAACGTTATATAGTATTACGTTATAACGTATAACGTTACATAATACTACTATGCAACGTGTAACGTAATATAGTATTACGATATAACGTGTAACGTCATATACAATTACCATACAACGTGTAACGTTATATAGTATTACGTTATAACGTATATCGTTAAATAGTATTACGTTGTAACGTATAACGTTATATACTATTACCATACAACGTGTAACTTTATATAGTATGACGTTATAACGTTTAACGTTATGTAGTATTACGTTATAACGTTGAACGTTATGTACTATTACCATACAACGCGTAACGTGATATAGTATGACGTTATAACGTTTAACGTTATGTAGTATGACGTTATAACCTTTAACGTTATGTAGTATTACGATAAAACATATAACGTTATATAGTATTACGTTATAACGTATAGCGTTATATAGTATTACGTTATAACGTACAATGTCATATACTATTACCATACAACGTGTACCGTTATATAGTATGACGTTATAACGTTTAACGTTATTTAGTATTACGATAAAACCTATAACGTTATATAGTATTACGTTATAACGTATAGCGTTATATAGTATTACGTTATAACGTATAACGTTATATAACACTACTATACAACGTGTAACGTTATATAGTATGACGTTATAACGTTTAACGTTATGTAGTGTTACCTTAAAACATATAACGTTATATAGTATTACGTTATAACGTATAACATTACATAATACTACTATGCAACGTGTAACGTAATATAGTATTACGATATAACGTGTAACGTCATATTCAATTACCATACAACGTGTAACGTTATATAGTATTACGTTATAACGTCTATCGTTAAATAGTATTACGTTGTAACGTATAACGTTATATACTATTACCATACAACGTGTAACTTTATATAGTATGACGTTATAACGTTTAACGTTATGTAGTATTACGTTATAACGTTTAACGTTATGTACTATTACCATACAACGCGTAACATTATATAGTATGACGTTATAACGTTTAACGTTATGTAGTATGACGTTATAACCTTTAACGTTATGTAGTATTACGATAAAACATATAACGTTATATAGTATTACGTTATAACGTATAGCGTTATATAGTATTACGTTATAACGTATAACGTCATATACTATTACCATACAACGTGTAACGTTATATAGTATTACGTTAGAACGTATAACGTCTTATACTATTACCATACAGCGTGTAACGTTATATAGTATTACGTTATAACGTATAACGTCTTATACTATTACCATACAGCGTGTAACGTTATATCGTATTACGTTATAACGTTTAACGTTCTGTAGTGTTACGTTATAACGTATAACGTTATATACTATTACGATATAACGTATAACGTTATATACTATTACCATACAACGTGTAACGTTATATAGTATTACGTTGTAACGTATGACGTTATATAGTATTACGTTATAACGTATAAGGTCATATACAAATACCATACAACGTGTAACGTTATATAGTATGACGTTATAACGTTTAACGTTATATAGTATTACGTTATAACGTATAACGATAAATAGTATTACGTTGTAACGTATAACGATAAATAGTATTACGTTGTAACGTATAACATCATATACTAATACCATACAGCGTGTAACGTTAATGGTATGACGTTATAACGTTTAAGGTTATGTAGTATTACGATAAAACATATAACGTTATATGGTATTACGTAATAACATATGACGTTATATAGTATTACGTTATAACGTATAACGTCATATACTATTACCATACAACGTGTAACGTTATATAGTATTACGTTATAACGTTTAACGATCTGTAGTGTTACGTTATAACGTATAACGTTATATAGTATTACGTAATAACGTATAACGTCATATACTATTACCATACAACGTGTAACGTTATATAGTATGACGCTATATCGTTTAACGTTATGTAGTATTACGTTATAACGTATAACGTTATATACTATTACGATATAACGTGTATCGTTATATAGTATTACGTTATAACGTATAGCGTTATATAGTATTACGTTATAACGTATAACGTTATATAACACTACTATACAACGTGTAACGTTATATAGTATGACGTTATAACGTTTAACGTTATGTACTATTACCATACAACGGGTAACGTTATATAGCATTACGATATAACGTATATCGTTATGTACTATTACCATACAACGGGTAACGTTAAATAGTATTACGATATAATGTGCAACGTTATATAGTATTACGTTATAACGTATAACGTCATATACTATTACCATACAACGTGTAACGTTATATAGTATGACGTCATAACGTTTAACGTTATATAGTATTACGTTATAACGTATAACGTTAAATAGTATTACGTTGTAACGTATAACGTCATATACTATTACCATACAACGTGTAACGTTATATAGTATGACGCTATATCGTTTAACGTTATGTAGTATTACGTTATAACGTATAACGTTATATACTATTACGATATAACGTGTATCGTTTTATAGTATTACGTTATAACGTATAACGTCATATACTATTACCATACAACGTGTAACGTTATATAGTATTACGTTATAACGTATATCGTCATATACTATTACCATACAACGTGTAACGTTGTATAGTATTACGTTATAACGTTTAACGTTCTGTAGTATTAGGTTATAACGTATAACGTTATATACTATTACGATATAACGTGTAACGTTATATAGTATTACGATGTAACGTATGACGTTATATAGTATTACGTTATAACGTAAAACGTCATATACTATTACCATACAACGTGTAACGTTATATAGTATGACGTCATAACGTTTAACGTTATATAGTATTACGTTATAACGTATAACGTTAAATAGTATTACGTTGTAACGTATAACGTCATATACTATTACCATACAACGTGTAACGTTATATAGTATGACGCTATATCGTTTAACGTTATGTAGTATTACGTTGTAACGCATGACGTTATACAGTATTACCATACAACGTGTAACGTAATATAGTATTACGTTGTAACGTATGACGTTATATAGTATTACGTTATAACGTATAACGTCATATACTATTACCATACTACGTGTACCGTTATATAGTATGACGTTATAACGTTTATCGTTATGTAGTTTTACGTTATAACGTATAACGTTATATACTATTACGATAAAACGTGTAACGTTATATAGTATTACGTTATAACGTATAACGTTAAATAGTAAGACGTTATAACGTATAACGTTATATACTATTACCATACAACGTGTAACGTTATATAGTATTACGTTGTAACGCATGACGTTATATAGTATTACCATACAACGTGTAACGTAATATAGTATTACGTTGTAACGTATGAAGTTATATAGTATCACGTTATAACGTATAACGTCATATACTATTACCATACTACGTGTAACGTTATATAGTATTACGTTATAACGTATAACGTTAAATAGTATTACGTTGTAATGTATAACGTTATATACTATTACCATACAACGTGTAACGTTACATAGTATGACGTTATAACGTTTAACGTTATGTAGTATTACCTTAAAACATATAACGTTATATAGCATTACGTTATAACGTATAACGTTACATAATACTACTATGCAACGTGTAACGTAATATAGTATTACGATATAACGTGTAACGTCATATACAATTACCATACAACGTGTAACGTTATATAGTATTACGTTATAACGTATATCGTTAAATAGTATTACGTTGTAACGTATAACGTTATATACTATTACCATACAACGTGTAACTTTATATAGTATGACGTTATAACGTTTAACGTTATGTAGTATTACGTTATAACGTTGAACGTTATGTACTATTACCATACAACGCGTAACGTTATATAGTATGACGTTATAACGTTTAACGTTATGTAGTATGACGTTATAACCTTTAACGTTATGTAGTATTACGATAAAACTTATAACGTTATATAGTATTACGTTATAACGTATAGCGTTATATAGTATTACGTTATAACGTACAATGTCATATACTATTACCATACAACGTGTACCGTTATATAGTATGACGTTATAACGTTTAACGTTATTTAGTATTACGATAAAACCTATAACGTTATATAGTATTACGTTATAACGTATAGCGTTATATAGTATTACGTTATAACGTATAACGTTATATAACACTACTATACAACGTGTAACGTTATATAGTATGACGTTATAACGTTTAACGTTATGTACTATTACCATACAGCGGGTAACGTTATATAGCATTACGATATAACGTATATCGTTATGTACTATTACCATACAACGGGTAACGTTATATAGTATTACGTTATAACGTATAACGTCATATACTATTACCATACAACGTGTACCGTTATATAGTATGACGTTATAACGTTTATCGTTATGTAGTTTTACGTTATAACGTATAACGTTTTATACTATTACGATATAACGTGTATCGTTATATAGTATTACGTTATAACGTATAGCGTTATATAGTATTATGTTATAACGTATAACGTTATATAACATTACTATACAACGTGTAACGTTATATAGTATGACGTTATAACGTTTAACGTTATGTACTATTACCATACAACGGGTAACGTTATATAGTATTACGTTATAACGTATAGCGTTATATAGTATTACGTTATAACGTATAACGTTATATAACACTACTATACAACGTGCAACGTTATATAGTATGACGTTATAACGTTTAACGTTATGTACTATTACCATACAACGGGTAAAGTTATATAGCATTACGATATAACGTATATCGTTATGTACTATTACCATACAACGGGTAACGTTATATAGTATTACGATATAATGTGCAACGTTATATAGTATTACGTTATAACGTATAACGTCATATACTATTACCATACAACGTGTAACGTTATATAGTATGACGTCATAACGTTTAACGTTATATAGTATTACGTTATAACGTATAACGTTAAATAGTATTACGTTGTAACGTATAACGTCATATACTATTACCATACAACGTGTAACGTTATATAGTATGACGCTATATCGTTTAACGTTATGTAGTATTACGTTATAACGTATAACGTTATATACTATTACGATATAACGTGTATCGTTATATAGTATTACGTTATAACGTATAACGTCATATACTATTACCATACAACGTGTAACGTTATATAGTATTACGTTATAACGTATATCGTCACATACTATTACCATACAACGTGTAACGTTGTATAGTATTACGTTATAACGTTTGACGTTCTGTAGTATTAGGTTATAACGTATAACGTTATATACTATTACGATATAACGTGTATCGTTATATAGTATTACGTTATAACGTATAGCGTTATATAGTATTTCATTATAACGTATAACGTTATATAACACTACTATACAACGTGTAACGTTATATAGTATGACGTTATAACGTATAACGTTAAATAGTATTACGTTATAACGTATAACGTTATATACTATTACCATACAACGTGTAACGTTATATAGTATTACGTTGTAACGCATGACGTTATATAGTATTACCATACAACGTGTAACGTAATATAGTATTACGTTGTAACGTATGACGTTATATAGTATCACGTTATAACGTATAACGTCATATACTATTACCATACTACGTGTAACGTTATATAGTATTACGTTATAACGTATAACGTTAAATAGTATTACGTTGTAATGTATAACGTTATATATTATTACCATACAACGTGTAACGTTACATAGTATGACGTTATAACGTTTAACGTTATGTAGTATTACCTTAAAACATATAACGTTATATAGTATTACGTTATAACGTATAACGTTACATAATACTACTATGCAACGTGTAACGTAATATAGTATTACGATATAACGTGTAACGTCATATACAATTACCATACAACGTGTAACGTTATATAGTATTACGTTATAACGTATATCGTTAAATAGTATTACGTTGTAACGTATAACGTTATATACTATTACCATACAACGTGTAACTTTATATAGTATGACGTTATAACGTTTAACGTTATGTAGTATTACGTTATAACGTTTAACGTTATGTACTATTACCATACAACGCGTAACGTTATATAGTATTACGTTATAACGTTTAACGTTATGTAGTATGACGTTATAACCTTTAACGTTATGTAGTATTACGATAAAACATATAACGTTATATAGTATTACGTTATAACGTATAGCGTTATATAGTATTACGTTATAACGTACAATGTCATATACTATTACCATACAACGTGTACCGTTATATAGTATGACGTTATAACGTTTAACGTTATTTAGTATTACGATAAAACATATAACGTTATATAGTATTACGTTATAACGTATAGCGTTATATAGTATTACGTTATAACGTATAACGTCATATAACACTACTGTACAACGTGTAACGTTATATAGTATGACGTTATAACGTTTAACGTTATGTACTATTACCATACAACGGGTAACGTTATATAGCATTACGATATAACGTATATCGTTATGTACTATTACCATACAACGGGTAACGTTATATAGTATTACGATATAATGTGCAACGTTATATAGTATTACGTTATAACGTATAACGTCATATACTATTACCATACAACGTGTAACGTTATATAGTATGACGTGATAACGTTTAACGTTATGTACTATTACCATACAACGGGTAACGTTATATAGCATTACGATATAACGTATATCGTTATGTACTATTACCATACAACGGGTAACGTTATATAGTATTACGATATAATGTGCAACGTTATATAGTATTACGTTATAACGTATAACGTCATATACTATTACCATACAACGTGTAACGTTATATAGTATGACGTCATAACGTTTAACGTTATATAGTATTACGTTATAACGTATAACGTTAAATAGTATTACGTTGTAACGTATAACGTCATATACTATTACCATACAACGTGTAACGTTGTATAGTATTACGTTATAACGTTTAACGTTCTGTAGTATTAGGTTATAACGTATAACGTTATATACTAGTACGATATAACGTGTAACGTTATATAGTATGACGTGATAACGTGTAACGTTATATACTATTACCATACAACGTATAACGTTATATACTATTACCATACAACGTATAACGTTATATACTAATACCATACAACGTGTAACGTTATATAGTATGACGTCATAACGTTTAACGTTATATAGTATTACGTTATAACGTATAACGTTAAATAGTATTACGTTGTAACGTATAACGTCATATACTATTACCATACAACGTGTAACGTTGTATAGTATGACGCTATATCGTTTAACGTTATGTAGTATTACGTTGTAACGCATGACGTTATACAGTATTACCATACAACGTGTAACGTAATATAGTATTACGTTGTAACGTATGACGTTATATAGTATTACGTTATAACGTATAACGTCATATACTATTACCATACTACGTGTACCGTTATATAGTATGACGTTATAACGTTTATCGTTATGTAGTTTTACGTTATAACGTATAACGTTATATACTATTACGATAAAACGTGTAACGGTATATAGCATTACGTTATAACGTATAACGTTAAATAGTATTACGTTATAACGTATAACGTTATATACTATTACCATACAACGTGTAACGTTATATAGTATTACGTTGTAACGCATGACGTTATATAGTATCACGTTATAACGTATAACGTCATATACTATTACCATACTACGTGTAACGTTATATAGTATTACGTTATAACGTATAACGTTAAATAGTATTACGTTGTAATGTATAACGTTATATACTATTACCATACAACGTGTAACGTTACATAGTATGACGTTATAACGTTTAACGTTATGTAGTATTACCTTAAAACATATAACGTTGTATAGTATTACGTTATAACGTATAACGTTACATAATACTACTATGCAACGTGTAACGTAATATAGTATTACGATATAACGTGTAACGTCATATACAATTACCATAGAACGTGTAACGTTATATAGTATTACGTTATAACGTATATCGTTAAATAGTATTACGTTGTAACGTATAACGTTATATACTATTACCATACAACGTGTAACTTTATATAGTATGACGTTATAACGTTTAACGTTATGTAGTATTACGTTATAACGTTTAACGTTATGTACTATTACCATACAACGCGTAACGTTATATAGTATGACGTTATAACGTTTAACGTTATGTAGTATGACGTTATAACCTTTAACGTTATGTAGTATTACGATAAAACATATAACGTTATATAGTATTACGTTATAACGTATAGCGTTATATAGTATTACGTTATAACGTATAACGTTATATAACACTACTATACAACGTGTAACGTTATATAGTATGACGTTATAACGTTTAACGTTATGTACTATTACCATACAACGGGTAACGTTATATAGCATTACGATATAACGTATATCGTTATGTACTATTACCACACAACGGGTAACGTTATATAGTATTACGATATAATGTGCAACGTTATATAGTATTACGTTATAACGTATAACGTCATATACTATTACCATACAACGTGTAACGTTATATAGTATGACGTTATAACGTTTAACGTTATATAGTATGACGTTATAACGTTTAACGTTATATAGTATTACGTTATAACGTATAACGTTAAATAGTATAACGTTGTAACGTATAACGTCATATACTGTTACCATACAACGTGTAACGTTATATAGTATGACGTTATATCGTTTAACGTTATGTAGTATTACATTATAACGTATAACGCTATATACTATTACGATATAACGTGTATCGATATATAGTATTACGTTATAACGTATAACGTCATATACTATTACCATACAACGTGTAACGTTATATAGTATGACGTTATATCGTTTAACGTTATGTAGTATTACGATAAAACATATAACGTTATATGGTATTACGTTATAACATATGACGTTATATAGTATTACGTTATAACGTTTAACGTTCTGTAGTATTACGTTATAACGTATAACGTTATATACTATTACGATGTAACGTGTAACGTTATATAGTATTACGTTATAACGTATAACGTTAAATAGTATTACGTTATAACGTATAACGTTATATACTATTACCATACAACGTATAACGTTATATAGTATTACGTTGTAACGCATGACGTTATATAGTATTACGTTATAACGTATAACGTCTTATACTATTACCATACAGCGTGTAAAGTTATATAGTATTGCGTTCTAACGTTTAACGTTCTGTAGTGTTACGTTATAACGTATAACGTTATATACTATTACGATATAACGTATAACGTTATATACTATTACCATACAACGTGTAACGTTCTATACTATTACGATATAACGTGTAACGTTATATAGTATTACGTTATAACGTATTACGTCATATACTATTACCATACAACGTTTACCGTTATATAGTATGACGTTATAACGTTTATCGTTATGTAGTTTTACGTTATAACGTATAACGTTATATATTATTACGATAAAACGTGTAACGTTATATAGTATTACGTTATAACGTATAACGTCATATACTATTACCATACTACGTGTAACGTTATATAGTATTACGTTATAACGTATAACGTTAAATAGTATTACGTTGTAATGTATAACGTTATATACTATTACCATACAACGTGTAACGTTATATAGTATTACCATACAACGTGTAACGTTCTATACTATTACGATATAACGTGTAACGTTATATAGTATTACGTTATAACGTATAACGTCATATACTATTACCATACAACGTTTACCGTTATATAGTATGACGTTATAACGTTTATCGTTATGTAGTTTTACGTTATAACGTATAACGTTATATATTATTACGATAAAACGTGTAACGTTATATAGTATTACGTTATAACGTATAACGTCATATACTATTACCATACTACGTGTAACGTTATATAGTATTACGTTATAACGTATAACGTTAAATAGTATTACGTTGTAATGTATAACGTTATATACTATTACCATACAACGTGTAACGTTACATAGTACGACGTTATAACGTTTAACCTTATATAGTATTACGTTATAACGTATAACGTTAAATAGTATTACGTTGTAACGTATAACGTCATATACTATTACCATACAACGTGTAACGTTATATAGTATTACGTTATAACGTATAGCGTTATATAGTATTATGTTATAACGTATAACGTTATATAACATTACTATACAACGTGTAACGTTATATAGTATGACGTTATAACGTTTAACGTTATGTACTATTACCATACAACGGGTAACGTTATATAGTATTACGTTATAACGTATAGCGTTATACAGTATTACGTTATAACGTATAACGTTATATAACACTACTATACAACGTGTAACGTTATATAGTATGACGTTATAACGTTTAACGTTATGTACTATTACCATACAACGGGTAACGTTATATAGCAATACGATATAACGTATATCGTTATGTACTATTACCATACAACGGGTAACGTTATATAGTATTACGATATAATGTGCAACGTTATATAGTATTACGTTATAACGTATAACGTCATATACTATTACCATACAACGTGTAACGTTATATAGTATGACGTCATAACGTTTAACGTTATATAGTATTACGTTATAACGTATAACGTTAAATAGTATTACGTTGTAACGTATAACGTCATATACTATTACCATACAACGTGTAACGTTATATAGTATGACGCTATATCGTTTAACGTTATGTAGTATTACGTTATAACGTATAACGTTATATACTATTACGATATAACGTGTATCGTTATATAGTATTACGTTATAACGTATAACGTCATATACTATTACCATACAACGTGTAACGTTATATAGTATTACGTTATAACGTATATCGTCATATACTATTACCATACAACGTGTAACGTTGTATAGTATTACGTTCTAACGTTTAACGTTCTGTAGTATTAGGTTATAACGTATAACGTTATATACTATTACGATATAACGTGTATCGTTATATAGTATTACGTTATAACGTATAGCGTTATATAGTATTACGTCATAACGTATAACGTTATATAACACTACTATACAACGTGTAACGTTATATAGTATGACGTTATAACGTATAACGTTAAATAGTATTGCGTTATAACGTATAACGTTATATACTATTACCATACAACGTGTAACGTTATATAGTATTACGTTGTAACGCATGACGTTATATAGTATTACGTTATAACGTATAACGTCATATACTATTACCATACTACGTGTAACGTTATATAGTATTACGTTATAACGTATAACGTTAAATAGTATTACGTTATAACGTATAACGTTAAATAGTATTACGTTGTAATGTATAACGTTATATACTATTACCATACAACGTGTAACGTTACATAGTACGACGTTATAACGTTTAACGTTATATAGTATTACGTTATAACGTATAACGTTAAATAGTATTACGTTGTAACGTATAACGTCATATACTATTACCATACAACGTGTAACGTTATATAGTCTTACGTTATAACGTATAGCGTTATATAGTATTATGTTATAACGTATAACGTTATATAACATTACTATACAACGTGTAACGTTATATAGTATGACGTTATAACGTTTAACGTTATGTACTATTACCATACAACGTGTAACGTTGTATAATATTACGTTCTAACGTTTAACGTTCTGTAGTATTAGGTTATAACGTATAACGTTATATACTATTACGATATAACGTGTATCGTTATATAGTATTACGTTATAACGTATAGCGTTATATAGTATTACGTCATAACGTATAACGTTATATAACACTACTATACAACGTGTAACGTTATATAGTATGACGTTATAACGTATAACGTTAAATAGTATTACGTTGTAATGTATAACGTTATATACTATTACCATACAACGTGTAACGTTACATAGTATGACGTTATAACGTTTAACGTTATATAGTATTACGTTATAACGTATAACGTTAAATAGTATTACGTTGTAACGTATAACGTCATATACTATTACTATACAACGTGTAACGTTATATAGTATGACGCTATATCGTTTAACGTTATGTAGTATTACGTTATAACGTATAACGTTATATACTATTACGATATAACGTGTATCGTTATATAGTATTACGTTATAACGTATAACGTTAAATAGTATTACGTTGTAACGTATAACGTTATATACTATTACCATACAACGTGTAACGTTATATAGTATGACGTCATAACGTTTAACGTTATATAGTATTACGTTATAACGTATAACGTTAAATAGTATTACGTTGTAACGTATAACGTCATATACTATTACCATATAACGTGTAACGATATATAGTATGACGCTATATCGTTTAACGTTATGTAGTATTACGTTATAACGTATAACGTTATATTGTATTACGATATAACGTGTATCGTTATATAGTATTACGTTCTAACGTATAACGTCATATACTATTACCATACAACGTGTAACGTCATATAGTATTACGTTATAACGTATATCGTCATATACTATTACCATACAACGTGTAACGTTGTATAGTATTACGTTATAACGATTAACGTTCTGTAGTATTAGGTTATAACGTATAACGTTATATACTATTACGATATAACGTGTATCGTTATATAGTATTACGTTATAACGTATAGCGTTATATAGTATTACGTTATAACGTATAACGTTATATAACACTACTATACAACGTGTAACGTTATTTAGTATGACGTTATAACGTATAACGTTAAATAGTATTACGTTATAACGTATAACGTTATATACTATTACCATACAACGTGTAACGTTATATAGTATTACGTTGTAACGCATGACGTTATATAGTATTACGTTATAACGTATAACGTCTTATACTATTACCATACAGCGTGTAACGTTATATAGTATTACGTTATAACGTATAACGTTAAATAGTATTACGTTATAACGTATAACGTTAAATAGTATTACGTTGTAATGTATAACGTTATATACTATTACCATACAACGTGTAACGTTACATAGTACGACGTTATAACGTTTAACGTTATATAGTATTACGTTATAACGTATAACGTTAAATAGTATTACGTTGTAACGTATAACGTCATATACTATTACCATACAACGTGTAACGTTATATAGTCTTACGTTATAACGTATAGCGTTATATAGTATTATGTTATAACGTATAACGTTATATAACATTACTATACAACGTGTAACGTTATATAGTATGACGTTATAACGTTTAACGTTATGTACTATTACCATACAACGTGTAACGTTGTATAATATTACGTTCTAACGTTTAACGTTCTGTAGTATTAGGTTATAACGTATAACGTTATATACTATTACGATATAACGTGTATCGTTATATAGTATTACGTTATAACGTATAGCGTTATATAGTATTACGTCATAACGTATAACGTTATATAACACTACTATACAACGTGTAACGTTATATAGTATGACGTTATAACGTATAACGTTAAATAGTATTACGTTGTAATGTATAACGTTATATACTATTACCATACAACGTGTAACGTTACATAGTATGACGTTATAACGTTTAACGTTATATAGTATTACGTTATAACGTATAACGTTAAATAGTATTACGTTGTAACGTATAACGTCATATACTATTACTATACAACGTGTAACGTTATATAGTATGACGCTATATCGTTTAACGTTACGTAGTATTACGTTATAACGTATAACGTTATATACTATTACGATATAACGTGTATCGTTATATAGTATTACGTTATAACGTATAACGTTAAATAGTATTACGTTGTAACGTATAACGTCATATACTATTACCATACAACGTGTAACGTTATATAGTATGACGTCATAACGTTTAACGTTATATAGTATTACGTTATAACGTATAACGTTAAATAGTATTACGTTGTAACGTATAACGTCATATACTATTACCATATAACGTGTAACGATATATAGTATGACGCTATATCGTTTAACGTTATGTAGTATTACGTTATAACGTATAACGTTATATTGTATTACGATATAACGTGTATCGTTATATAGTATTACGTTCTAACGTATAACGTCATATACTATTACCATACAACGTGTAACGTCATATAGTATTACGTTATAACGTATATCGTCATATACTATTACCATACAACGTGTAACGTTGTATAGTATTACGTTATAACGATTAACGTTCTGTAGTATTAGGTTATAACGTATAACGTTATATACTATTACGATATAACGTGTATCGTTATATAGTATTACGTTATAACGTATAGCGTTATATAGTATTACGTTATAACGTATAACGTTATATAACACTACTATACAACGTGTAACGTTATTTAGTATGACGTTATAACGTATAACGTTAAATAGTATTACGTTATAACGTATAACGTTATATACTATTACCATACAACGTGTAACGTTATATAGTATTACGTTGTAACGCATGACGTTATATAGTATTACGTTATAACGTATAACGTCTTATACTATTACCATACAGCGTGTAACGTTATATAGTATTACGTTCTAACGTTTAACGTTCTGTAGTGTTACGTTATAACGTATAACGTTATATACTATTACGATATAACGTATAACGTTATATACTATTACCATACAACGTATAACGTCATATACTATTACCATACTACGTGTAACGTTATATAGTATTACGTTATAACGTATAACGTTAAATAGTATTACGTTGTAATGTATAACGTTATATACTATTACGATACAACGTGTAACGTTACATAGTATGACGTTATAACGCTTAACGTTATATAGAATTACGTTATAACGTATAACGTTAAATAGTATTACGTTGTAACGTATAACGTCATATACTATTACCATACAACGTGTAACGTTATATAGTATGACGCTATATCGTTTAACGTTATGTAGTATTACGTTATAACGTATAACGTTATATACTATTACGATATAACGTGTATCGTTATATAGTATTACGTTATAACGTATAGCGTTATATAGTATTATGTTATAATGTATAACGTTATATAACATTACTATACAACGTGTAACGTTATATAGTTTGACGTTATAACGTTTAACGTTATGTACTATTACCATACAACGGGTAACGTTATATAGCATTACGATATAACGTATATCGTTATGTACTATTACCATACAACGGGTAACGTTATATAGTATTACGTTATAACGTATAGCGTTATATAGTATTACGTTATAACGTATAACGTTATATAACACTACTATACAACGTGTAACGTTATATAGTATGACGTTATAACGTTTAACGTTATGTACTATTACCATACAACGGGTAACGTTATATAGTATGACGTCATAACGTTTAACGTTATATAGTATTACGTTATAACGTATAACGTTAAATAGTATTACGTTGTAACGTATAACGTCATATACTATTACCATACAACGTGTAACGTTATATAGTATGACGTTATAACGTTTAACGTTATGTAGTATTACGTTATAACGTATATCGTTATGTACTATTACCATACAACGGGTAACGTTATATAGTATTACGATATAATGTGCAACGTTATATAGTATTACGTTATAACGTATAACGTCATATACTATTACCATACAACGTGTAACGTTATATAGTATGACGTCATAACGTTTAACGTTATATAGTATTACGTTATAACGTATAACGTTAAATAGTATTACGTTGTAACGTATAACGTCATATACTATTACCATACAACGTGTAACGTTATATAGTATGACGCTATATCGTTTAACGTTATGTAGTATTACGTTATAACGTATATCGTCATATACTATTACCATACAGCGTGTAACGTTGTATAGTATTACGTTATAACGTATATCGTTATGTACTATTACCATACAACGGGTAACGTTATATAGTATTACGATATAATGTGCAACGTTATATAGTATTACGTTATAACGTATATCGTTATGTACTATTACCATACAACGGGTAACGTTATATAGTATTACGTTATAACGTATAGCGTTATATAGTATTACGTAATAACGTATAACGTCATATACTATTACCATACAGCGTGTAACCTTAACGGTATGACGTTATAACGTTTAAGGTTATGTAGTATTACGATAAAACATATATCGTTATATGGTATTACGTAATAACATATGACGTTATATAGTATTACGTTATAACGTATAACGTCATATACTATTACCATACAACGTGTAACGTTATATAGTATTACGTTATAACGTTTAACGATCTGTAGTGTTACGTTATAACGTTTAACGATCTGTAGTGTTACGTTATAACGTATAACGTTATATAGTATTACGTAATAACGTATCACGTCATATACTAAATACCATACAACGTGTAACGTCATATAGTATGACGTTATATCGTTTAACGTTATGAAGTATTACGTCATAACGTGTAACGTTATATACTATTACGATAAAACGTGTAACGTTACATAATATTACGTTATAACGTATAACGTCAAATACTATTACCATACAATGTGTAACGTTGTATAGTATTACGTTATAACGTTTAACGTTCTGTAGTATTATTTTATAACGTATAACGTTATATACTATTACGATATAACGTGTAACGTTATATAGTATTACGTTATAACGTATAATGATAAATAGTATTACGTTGTAACGTATAACGTCATATACTAATACCATACAGCGTGTAACGTTAATGGTATGACGTTATAACGTTTAAGGTTATGTAGTATTACGATAAAACATATAACGTTATATGGTATTACGTAATAACATATAACGTTATATAGTATTACGTTATAACGTATAACGTCATATACTATTACCATACAACGTGTAACGTTATATAGTATTACGTTATAACGTTTAACGATCTGTAGTGTTACGTTATAACGTTTAACGATCTGTAGTGTTACGTTATAACGTATAACGTTATATAGTATTACGTAATAACGTATCACGTCATATACTAAATACCATACAACGTGTAACGTTATATAGTATGACGTTATATCGTTTAACGTTATGAAGTATTACGTCATAACATATAACGTTATATACTATTACGATATAACGTGTATCGTTATATAGTATTACGTTATAACGTATAACGTCATATACTATTGCCATACAACGTGTAACGTTATATAGTATGACGTTATAACGTTTAACGTTATGTAGTATTACGTTGAAACATATAACGTTATATAGTATTACGATATAATGTGCAACGTTAAATAGTATTACGTTGTAACGTATAACGTTATATACTATTACCATACAACGTATAACGTCATATACTATTACCATACAACGTGTACCTTTATATAGTATGACGTTATAACGTTTATCGTTATGTAGTTTTACGTTATAACGTATAACGTTATATACTATTACGATAAAACGTGTAACGTTATATAGTATTACGTTATAACGTATATAGTCATATACTATTACCATACAACGTGTAACGTTATATAGTATTACGTTATATCGTATAACGTCATATACTATTACCATACAACGGGTAACGTTATATAGCATTACGATATAACGTATATCGTTATGTACTATTACCATACAACGGGTAACGTTATATAGTATTACGTTATAACGTATAGCGTTATATAGTATTACGTTATAACGTATAACGTTATATAACACTACTATACAACGTGTAACGTCATATAGTATTACGTTATAACGTATAACGTCATAAACTATTACCATACAACGTGTAACGTTGTATAGTATTACGTTATAACGTTTAACGTTCTGTAGTATTAGGTTATAACGTATAACGTTATATACTATTACGATATAACGTGTAACGTTATATAGTATAACGTTATAACGTATAACGATAAATAGTATTACGTTGTAACGTATATCGTTATATACTATTACCATACAACGTGCAACTTCATATAGTATGTCGTTATAACGTTTATCGTTATGTAGTTTTACGTTATAACGTGTAACGTTATATACTATTACGATAAAACGTGTAACGTTACATAATATTACGTTATAACGTATAACGTCAAATAAAATTACCATACAATGTGTAACGTTGTATAGTATTACGTTATAACGTTTAACGTTCTGTAGTATTAGGTTATAACGTATAACGTTATATACTATTACGATATAACGTGTAACGTTATATAGTATTACGTTATAACGTATAATGATAAATAGTATTACGTTGTAGCGTATAACGTCATATACTATTACCATACAACGTGTAACGTTATATAGTATGACGTCATAACGTTTAACGTTATATAGTATTACGTTATAACGTATAACGTTAAATAGTATTACGTTGTAACGTATAACGTCATATACTATTACTATACAACGTGTAACGTTATATAGTATGACGCTATATCGTTTAACGTTACGTAGTATTACGTTATAACGTATAACGTTATATACTATTACGATATAACGTGTATCGTTATATAGTATTACGTTATAACGTATAACGTTATATAACACTACTATACAACGTGTAACGTTATATAGTATGACGTCATAACGTTTAACGTTATATAGTATTACGTTATAACGTATAACGTTAAATAGTATTACGCTGTAATGTATAACGTTATATACTATTACCATACAACGTGTAACGTTACATAGTATGACGTTATAACGTTTAACGTTATATATAATTACGTTATAACGTATAACGTTAAATAGTATTACGTTGTAACGTATAACGTCATATACTATTACTATACAACGTGTAACGTTATATAGTATGACGCTATATCGTTTAACGTTACGTAGTATTACGTTATAACGTATAACGTTATATACTATTACGATATAACGTGTATCGTTATATAGTATTACGTTATAACGTATAACGTTAAATAGTATTACGTTGTAACGTATAACGTCATATACTATTACCATACAACGTGTAACGTTATATAGTATGACGTCATAACGTTTAACGTTATATAGTATTACGTTATAACGTATAACGTTAAATAGTATTACGTTGTAACGTATAACGTCATATACTATTACCATATAACGTGTAACGATATATAGTATGACGCTATATCGTTTAACGTTATGTAGTGTTACGTTATAACGTATAACGTTATATTGTATTACGATATAACGTGTATCGTTATATAGTATTACGTTCTAACGTATAACGTCATATACTATTACCATACAACGTGTAACGTTATATAGTATTACGTTATAACGTATATCGTCATATACTATTACCATACAACGTGTAACGTTGTATAGTATTACGTTATAACGATTAACGTTCTGTAGTATTAGGTTATAACGTATAACGTTATATACTATTACGATATAACGTGTATCGTTATATAGTATTACGTTATAACGTATAGCGTTATATAGTATTACGTTATAACGTATAACGTTATATAACACTACTATACAACGTGTAACGTTATTTAGTATGACGTTATAACGTATAACGTTAAATAGTATTACGTTATAACGTATAACGTTATATACTATTACCATACAACGTGTAACGTTATATAGTATTACGTTGTAACGCATGACGTTATATAGTATTACGTTATAACGTATAACGTCTTATACTATTACCATACAGCGTGTAACGTTATATAGTATTACGTTCTAACGTTTAACGTTCTGTAGTGTTACGTTATAACGTATAACGTTATATACTATTACGATATAACGTATAACGTTATATACTATTACCATACAACGTATAACGTCATATACTATTACCATACAACGTGTAACGTTATATAGTATGACGTTATAACGCTTAACGTTATATAGTATTACGTTATAACGTATAACGTTAAATAGTATTACGTTGTAACGTATAACGTCATATACTATTACCATACAACGTGTAACGTTATATAGTATGACGCTATATCGTTTAACGTTATGTAGTATTACGTTATAACGTATAACGTTATATACTATTACGATATAACGTGTATCGTTATATAGTATTACGTTATAACGTATAGCGTTATATAGTATTATGTTATAATGTATAACGTTATATAACATTACTATACAACGTGTAACGTTATATAGTTTGACGTTATAACGTTTAACGTTATGTACTATTACCATACAACGGGTAACGTTATATAGCATTACGATATAACGTATATCGTTATGTACTATTACCATACAACGGGTAACGTTATATAGTATTACGTTATAACGTATAGCGTTATATAGTATTACGTTATAACGTATAACGTTATATAACACTACTATACAACGTGTAACGTTATATAGTATGACGTTATAACGTTTAACGTTATGTACTATTACCATACAACGGGTAACGTTATATAGTATGACGTCATAACGTTTAACGTTATATAGTGTTACGTTATAACGTATAACGTTAAATAGTATTACGTTGTAACGTATAACGTCATATACTATTACCATACAACGTGTAACGTCATATACTATTACCATACAACGTGTAACGTTATATAGTATGACGTCATAACGTTTAACGTTATATAGTATTACGTTATAACGTATAACGTTAAATAGTATTACGTTGTAACGTATAACGTCATATACTATTACCATATAACGTGTAACGATATATAGTATGACGCTATATCGTTTAACGTTATGTAGTATTACGTTATAACGTATAACGTTATATTGTATTACGATATAACGTGTATCGTTATATAGTATTACGTTCTAACGTATAACGTCATATACTATTACCATACAACGTGTAACGTTATATAGTATTACGTTATAACGTATATCGTCATATACTATTACCATACAACGTGTAACGTTGTATAGTATTACGTTATAACGATTAACGTTCTGTAGTATTAGGTTATAACGTATAACGTTATATACTATTACGATATAACGTGTATCGTTATATAGTATTACGTTATAACGTATAACGTTAAATAGTATTACGTTGTAACGTATAACGTCATATACTATTACCATACAACGTGTAACGTTATATAGTATGACGTCATAACGTTTAACGTTATATAGTATTACGTTATAACGTATAACGTTAAATAGTATTACGTTGTAACGTAATTGTAACGTAACACTACTATACAACGTGTAACGTTATTTAGTATGACGTTATAACGTATAACGTTAAATAGTATTACGTTATAACGTATAACGTTATATACTATTACCATACAACGTGTAACGTTATATAGTATTACGTTGTAACGCATGACGTTATATAGTATTACGTTATAACGTATAACGTCTTATACTATTACCATACAGCGTGTAACGTTATATAGTATTACGTTCTAACGTTTAACGTTCTGTAGTGTTACGTTATAACGTATAACGTTATATACTATTACGATATAACGTATAACGTTATATACTATTACCATACAACGTATAACGTCATATACTATTACCATACTACGTGTAACGTTATATAGTATTACGTTATAACGTATAACGTTAAGTAGTATTACGTTGTAATGTATAACGTTATATACTATTACGATACAACGTGTAACGTTACATAGTATGACGTTATAACGCTTAACGTTATATAGTATTACGTTATAACGTATAACGTTAAATAGTATTACGTTGTAACGTATAACGTCATATACTATTACCATACAACGTGTAACGTTATATAGTATGACGCTATATCGTTTAACGTTATGTAGTATTACGTTATAACGTATAACGTTATATACTATTACGATATAACGTGTATCGTTATATAGTATTACGTTATAACGTATAGCGTTATATAGTATTATGTTATAATGTATAACGTTATATAACATTACTATACAACGTGTAACGTTATATAGTTTGACGTTATAACGTTTAACGTTATGTACTATTACCATACAACGGGTAACGTTATATAGCATTACGATATAACGTATATCGTTATGTACTATTACCATACAACGGGTAACGTTATATAGTATTACGTTATAACGTATAGCGTTATATAGTATTACGTTATAACGTATAACGTTATATAACACTACTATACAACGTGTAACGTTATATAGTATGACGTTATAACGTTTAACGTTATGTACTATTACCATACAACGGGTAACGTTATATAGTATGACGTCATAACGTTTAACGTTATATAGTATTACGTTATAACGTATAACGTTAAATAGTATTACGTTGTAACGTATAACGTCATATACTATTACCATACAACGTGTAACGTTATATAGTATGACGCTATATCGTTTAACGTTATGTAGTATTACGTTATAACGTATATCGTTATGTACTATTACCATACAACGGGTAACGTTATATAGTATTACGATATAATGTGCAACGTTATATAGTATTACGTTATAACGTATAACGTCATATACTATTACCATACAACGTGTAACGTTATATAGTATGACGTCATAACGTTTAACGTTATATAGTATTACGTTATAACGTATAACGTTAAATAGTATTACGTTGTAACGTATAACGTCATATACTATTACCATACAACGTGTAACGTTATATAGTATGACGCTATATCGTTTAACGTTATGTAGTATTACGTTATAACGTATATCGTTATGTACTATTACCATACAACGGGTAACGTTATATAGTATTACGATATAATGTGCAACGTTATATAGTATTACGTTATAACGTATATCGTCATATACTATTACCATACAGCGTGTAACGTTGTATAGTATTACGTTATAACGTATATCGTTATATAGTATTACGTAATAACGTATAACGTCATATACTATTACCATACAGCGTGTAACCTTAATGGTATGACGTTATAACGTTTAAGGTTATGTAGTATTACGATAAAACATATATCGTTATATGGTATTACGTAATAACATATGACGTTATATAGTATTACGTTATAACGTATAACGTCATATACTATTACCATACAACGTGTAACGTTATATAGTATTACGTTATAACGTTTAACGATCTGTAGTGTTACGTTATAACGTTTAACGATCTGTAGTGTTACGTTATAACGTATAACGTTATATAGTATTACGTAATAACGTATCACGTCATATACTAAATACCATACAACGTGTAACGTCATATAGTATGACGTTATATCGTTTAACGTTATGAAGTATTAGGTTATAACGTATAACGTTATATACTATTACGATATAACGTGTAACGTTATATAGTATAACGTTATAACGTATAACGATAAATAGTATTACGTTGTAACGTATATCGTTATATACTATTACCATACAACGTGCAACTTCATATAGTATGTCGTTATAACGTTTATCGTTATGTAGTTTTACGTTATAACGTGTAACGTTATATACTATTACGATAAAACGTGTAACGTTACATAATATTACGTTATAACGTATAACGTCAAATAAAATTACCATACAATGTGTAACGTTGTATAGTATTACGTTATAACGTTTAACGTTCTGTAGTATTAGGTTATAACGTATAACGTTATATACTATTACGATATAACGTGTAACGTTATATAGTATTACGTTATAACGTATAATGATAAATAGTATTACGTTGTAGCGTATAACGTCATATACTAATCCCATACAGCGTGTAACGTTAATGGTATGACGTTATAACGTTTAAGGTTATGTAGTATTACGATAAAACATATAACGTTATATGGTATTACGTAATAACATATAACGTTATATAGTATTACGTTATAACGTATAACGTCATATACTATTACCATACAACGTGTAACGTTATATAGTATTACGTTATAACGTTTAACGATCTGTAGTGTTACGTTATAACGTTTAACGATCTGTAGTGTTACGTTATAACGTATAACGTTATATAGTATTACGTAATAACGTATCACGTCATATACTAAATACCATACAACGTGTAACGTTATATAGTATGACGTTATATCGTTTAACGTTATGAAGTATTACGTTATAACGTATAACGATAAATAGTATTACGTTGTAACGTATATCGTTATATACTATTACCATACAACGTGTAACGTTATATACTATTACGATATAACGTGTAACGTTACATAATATTACGTTATAACGTTTAACGTTATGTAGCATTACGTTGAAACATATAACGTTATATAGTATTACGTTATAACGTATAACGTTAAATAGTATTACGTTGTAACGTATAACGTTATATACTATTACCATACAACGTATAACGTCATATACTATTACCATACAACGTGTACCTTTATATAGTATGACGTTATAACGTTTATCGTTATGTAGTTTTACGTTATAACGTATAACGTTATATACTATTACGATAAAACGTGTAACGTTATATAGTATTACGTTATAACGTATAACGTCATATACTATTACCATACAACGTGTAACGTTATATAGTATTACGTTATAACGTATAACGTCATATACTATTACCATACAACGGGTAACGTTATATAGCATTACGATATAACGTATATCGTTATGTACTATTACCATACAACGGGTAACGTTATATAGTATTACGTTATAACCTATAGCGTTATATAGTATTACGTTATAACGTATAACGTTATATAACACTACTATACAACGTGTAACGTTATATAGTATGACGTTATAACGTTTAACGTTATGTACTATTACCATACAACGGGTAACGTTATATAGCATTACGATATAACGTATATCGTTATGTACTATTACCATACAACGGGTAACGTTATATAGTATTACGATATAATGTGCAACTTTATATAGTATTACGTTATAACGTATAACGTCATATACTATTACCATACAACGTGTAACGTTATATAGTATGACGTCATAACGTTTAACGTTATATAGTATTACGTTATAACGTATAACGTTATATACCATTACGATATAACGTGTATCGTTATATAGTATTACGTTATAACGTATAACGTCATATACTATTACCATACAACGTGTAACGTTATATATCTTTACGATATAACGTATATCGTTATGTACTATTACCATACAACTGGTAACGTTATATAGTATTACGATATAATGTGCAACGTTATATAGTATTACGTTATAACGTGTAACGCCATATACTATTACCATACAACGTGTAACGTTATATATCTTTACGATATAACGTATATCGTTATGTACTATTACCATACAACTGGTAACGTTATATAGTATTACGATATAATGTGCAACGTTATATAGTATTACGTTATAACGTGTAACGCCATATACTATTACCATACAACGTGTAACGTTATATACTATTACCATACAACGTGTAACGTTATATAGTATTACGATGTAACGTATGACGTTATATAGTATTACGTTATAACGTATAACGTCATATACTATTACCATACAACGTATAACGTTATATACTATTACCATACAACGTGTAACGTTATATAGTATTACGATGTAACGTATGACGTTATATAGTATTACGTTATAACGTATAACGTCATATACTATTACCATACAACGTGTAACGTTGTATAGTATTACGTTATAACGTTTAACGTTCTGTAGTATTAGGTTATAACGTATAACGTTATATACTATTACGATATAACGTGTAACGTTATATAGTATTACGTTATAACGTATAACGATAAATAGTATTACGTTGTAACGTATAACGTCATATACTATTACCATACAACGCATAACGTCATATATTATTACCATACAACGTGTACCTTTATATAGTATGACGTTATAACGTTTATCGTTATGTAGTTTTACGTTATAACGTATAACGTTATATACTATTACGATAAAACGTGTAACGTTATATAGTATTACGTTATAACGTATAACGTCATATACTATTACCATACAACGTGTAACAATATATAGTATTACGTTAAAACGTATAACGTCATATACTATTACCATACAACGGGTAACGTTATATAGCATTACGATATAACGTATATCGTTATGTACTATTACCATACAACGGGTAAAGTTATATAGTATTACGTTATAACGTATAGCGTTATATAGTATTACGTTCTAACGTATAACGTTATATAACACTACTATACAACGTGTAACGTTATATAGTATGACGTTATAACGTTTAACGTTATGTACTATTACCATGCAACGGGTAACGTTATGTACTATTACCATACAACGGGTAACGTTATGTAGCATTGCGATATAACGTATATCGTTATGTACTATTACCATACAACGGGTAACGTTATATAGTATTACGATATAATGTGCAACGTTATATAGTATTACGTTATAACCTACAACGTCATATACTATTACCATACAATGTGTAACGTTATATAGTATGACGTCATAACGTTTAACGTTATATAGTATTACGTTATAACGTATAACGTTATATACTATTACGATATAACGTGTATCGTTATATAGTATTACGTTATAACGTATAACGTCATATACTATTACCATACAACGTGTAACGTTATATAGTATTACGTTATAACGTATATCGTCATATACTATTACCATACAACGTGTAACGTTATACAGCATTACGATATAACGTATATCGTTATGTACTATTACCATACAACGGGTAACGTTATATAGTATGACGTTATAACGTTTAACGTTATGTAGTATGACGTTATAACCTTTAACGTTATGTAGTATTACGATAAAACATATAACGTTATATAGTATTACGTTATAACGTTTAACGTTCTGTAGTGTTACGTTATATCGTATAACGTTATATACTATTACGATATAATGTATAACGTTATATACTATTACCATACAACGTGTAACGTTATATAGTATGACGTTATAACGTTTAACGTTATGTAGTATTACGTTGAAACATATAACGTTATATAGTATTACGTTATAACGTATAACGTCATATACTATTACCATACAACTTGTAACGTTATATAGTATTACGTTATAACGTTTAACGATCTGTAGTGTTACGTTATAACGTTTAACGATCTGTAGTGTTACGTTATAACGTATAACGTTATATAGTATTACGTAATAACGTATCACGTCATATACTAAATACCATACAACGTGTAACGTTATATAGTATGACGTTATATCGTTTAACGTTATGAAGTATTACGTTATAACGTATAACGATAAATAGTATTACGTTGTAACGTATATCGTTATATACTATTACCATACAACGTGTAACGTTATATACTATTACGATATAACGTGTAACGTTACATAATATTACGCTATAACGTTTAACGTTATGTAGCATTACGTTGAAACATATAACGTTATATAGTATTACGTTATAACGTATAACGTTAAATAGTATTACGTTGTAACGTATAACGTTATATACTATTACCATACAACGTATAACGTCATATACTATTACCATACAACGTGTACCTTTATATAGTATGACGTTATAACGTTTATCGTTATGTAGTTTTACGTTATAACGTATAACGTTATATACTATTACGATAAAACGTGTAACGTTATATAGTATTACGTTATAACGTATAACGTCATATACTATTACCATACAACGTGTAACGTTATATAGTATTACGTTATAACGTATAACGTCATATACTATTACCATACAACGGGTAACGTTATATAGCATTACGATATAACGTATATCGTTATGTACTATTACCATACAACGGGTAACGTTATATAGTATTACGTTATAACGTATAGCGTTATATAGTATTACGTTATAACGTATAACGTTATATAACACTACTATACAACGTGTAACGTTATATAGTATGACGTTATAACGTTTAACGTTATGTACTATTACCATACAACGGGTAACGTTATATAGTATGACGTCATAACGTTTAACGTTATATAGTGTTACGTTATAACGTATAACGTTAAATAGTATTACGTTGTAACGTATAACGTCATATACTATTACCATACAACGTGTAACGTCATATACTATTACCATACAACGTGTAACGTTATATAGTATGACGTCATAACGTTTAACGTTATATAGTATTACGTTATAACGTATAACGTTAAATAGTATTACGTTGTAACGTATAACGTCATATACTATTACCATATAACGTGTAACGATATATAGTATGACGCTATATCGTTTAACGTTATGTAGTATTACGTTATAACGTATAACGTTATATTGTATTACGATATAACGTGTATCGTTATATAGTATTACGTTCTAACGTATAACGTCATATACTATTACCATACAACGTGTAACGTTATATAGTATTACGTTATAACGTATATCGTCATATACTATTACCATACAACGTGTAACGTTGTATAGTATTACGTTATAACGATTAACGTTCTGTAGTATTAGGTTATAACGTATAACGTTATATACTATTACGATATAACGTGTATCGTTATATAGTATTACGTTATAACGTATAACGTTAAATAGTATTACGTTGTAACGTATAACGTCATATACTATTACCATACAACGTGTAACGTTATATAGTATGACGTCATAACGTTTAACGTTATATAGTATTACGTTATAACGTATAACGTTAAATAGTATTACGTTGTAACGTAATTGTAACGTAACACTACTATACAACGTGTAACGTTATTTAGTATGACGTTATAACGTATAACGTTAAATAGTATTACGTTATAACGTATAACGTTATATACTATTACCATACAACGTGTAACGTTATATAGTATTACGTTGTAACGCATGACGTTATATAGTATTACGTTATAACGTATAACGTCTTATACTATTACCATACAGCGTGTAACGTTATATAGTATTACGTTCTAACGTTTAACGTTCTGTAGTGTTACGTTATAACGTATAACGTTATATACTATTACGATATAACGTATAACGTTATATACTATTACCATACAACGTATAACGTCATATACTATTACCATACTACGTGTAACGTTATATAGTATTACGTTATAACGTATAACGTTAAGTAGTATTACGTTGTAATGTATAACGTTATATACTATTACGATACAACGTGTAACGTTACATAGTATGACGTTATAACGCTTAACGTTATATAGTATTACGTTATAACGTATAACGTTAAATAGTATTACGTTGTAACGTATAACGTCATATACTATTACCATACAACGTGTAACGTTATATAGTATGACGCTATATCGTTTAACGTTATGTAGTATTACGTTATAACGTATAACGTTATATACTATTACGATATAACGTGTATCGTTATATAGTATTACGTTATAACGTATAGCGTTATATAGTATTATGTTATAATGTATAACGTTATATAACATTACTATACAACGTGTAACGTTATATAGTTTGACGTTATAACGTTTAACGTTATGTACTATTACCATACAACGGGTAACGTTATATAGCATTACGATATAACGTATATCGTTATGTACTATTACCATACAACGGGTAACGTTATATAGTATTACGTTATAACGTATAGCGTTATATAGTATTACGTTATAACGTATAACGTTATATAACACTACTATACAACGTGTAACGTTATATAGTATGACGTTATAACGTTTAACGTTATGTACTATTACCATACAACGGGTAACGTTATATAGTATGACGTCATAACGTTTAACGTTATATAGTATTACGTTATAACGTATAACGTTAAATAGTATTACGTTGTAACGTATAACGTCATATACTATTACCATACAACGTGTAACGTTATATAGTATGACGCTATATCGTTTAACGTTATGTAGTATTACGTTATAACGTATATCGTTATGTACTATTACCATACAACGGGTAACGTTATATAGTATTACGATATAATGTGCAACGTTATATAGTATTACGTTATAACGTATAACGTCATATACTATTACCATACAACGTGTAACGTTATATAGTATGACGTCATAACGTTTAACGTTATATAGTATTACGTTATAACGTATAACGTTAAATAGTATTACGTTGTAACGTATAACGTCATATACTATTACCATACAACGTGTAACGTTATATAGTATGACGCTATATCGTTTAACGTTATGTAGTATTACGTTATAACGTATATCGTTATGTACTATTACCATACAACGGGTAACGTTATATAGTATTACGATATAATGTGCAACGTTATATAGTATTACGTTATAACGTATATCGTCATATACTATTACCATACAGCGTGTAACGTTGTATAGTATTACGTTATAACGTATATCGTTATGTACTATTACCATACAACGGGTAACGTTATATAGTATTACGATATAATGTGCAACGTTATATAGTATTACGTTATAACGTATATCGTTATGTACTATTACCATACAACGGGTAACGTTATATAGTATTACGTTATAACGTATAGCGTTATATAGTATTACGTAATAACGTATAACGTCATATACTATTACCATACAGCGTGTAACCTTAATGGTATGACGTTATAACGTTTAAGGTTATGTAGTATTACGATAAAACATATATCGTTATATGGTATTACGTAATAACATATGACGTTATATAGTATTACGTTATAACGTATAACGTCATATACTATTACCATACAACGTGTAACGTTATATAGTATTACGTTATAACGTTTAACGATCTGTAGTGTTACGTTATAACGTTTAACGATCTGTAGTGTTACGTTATAACGTATAACGTTATATAGTATTACGTAATAACGTATCACGTCATATACTAAATACCATACAACGTGTAACGTCATATAGTATGACGTTATATCGTTTAACGTTATGAAGTATTAGGTTATAACGTATAACGTTATATACTATTACGATATAACGTGTAACGTTATATAGTATAACGTTATAACGTATAACGATAAATAGTATTACGTTGTAACGTATATCGTTATATACTATTACCATACAACGTGCAACTTCATATAGTATGTCGTTATAACGTTTATCGTTATGTAGTTTTACGTTATAACGTGTAACGTTATATACTATTACGATAAAACGTGTAACGTTACATAATATTACGTTATAACGTATAACGTCAAATAAAATTACCATACAATGTGTAACGTTGTATAGTATTACGTTATAACGTTTAACGTTCTGTAGTATTAGGTTATAACGTATAACGTTATATACTATTACGATATAACGTGTAACGTTATATAGTATTACGTTATAACGTATAATGATAAATAGTATTACGTTGTAGCGTATAACGTCATATACTAATCCCATACAGCGTGTAACGTTAATGGTATGACGTTATAACGTTTAAGGTTATGTAGTATTACGATAAAACATATAACGTTATATGGTATTACGTAATAACATATAACGTTATATAGTATTACGTTATAACGTATAACGTCATATACTATTACCATACAACGTGTAACGTTATATAGTATTACGTTATAACGTTTAACGATCTGTAGTGTTACGTTATAACGTTTAACGATCTGTAGTGTTACGTTATAACGTATAACGTTATATAGTATTACGTAATAACGTATCACGTCATATACTAAATACCATACAACGTGTAACGTTATATAGTATGACGTTATATCGTTTAACGTTATGAAGTATTACGTTATAACGTATAACGATAAATAGTATTACGTTGTAACGTATATCGTTATATACTATTACCATACAACGTGTAACGTTATATACTATTACGATATAACGTGTAACGTTACATAATATTACGTTATAACGTTTAACGTTATGTAGCATTACGTTGAAACATATAACGTTATATAGTATTACGTTATAACGTATAACGTTAAATAGTATTACGTTGTAACGTATAACGTTATATACTATTACCATACAACGTATAACGTCATATACTATTACCATACAACGTGTACCTTTATATAGTATGACGTTATAACGTTTATCGTTATGTAGTTTTACGTTATAACGTATAACGTTATATACTATTACGATAAAACGTGTAACGTTATATAGTATTACGTTATAACGTATAACGTCATATACTATTACCATACAACGTGTAACGTTATATAGTATTACGTTATAACGTATAACGTCATATACTATTACCATACAACGGGTAACGTTATATAGCATTACGATATAACGTATATCGTTATGTACTATTACCATACAACGGGTAACGTTATATAGTATTACGTTATAACCTATAGCGTTATATAGTATTACGTTATAACGTATAACGTTATATAACACTACTATACAACGTGTAACGTTATATAGTATGACGTTATAACGTTTAACGTTATGTACTATTACCATACAACGGGTAACGTTATATAGCATTACGATATAACGTATATCGTTATGTACTATTACCATACAACGGGTAACGTTATATAGTATTACGATATAATGTGCAACTTTATATAGTATTACGTTATAACGTATAACGTCATATACTATTACCATACAACGTGTAACGTTATATAGTATGACGTCATAACGTTTAACGTTATATAGTATTACGTTATAACGTATAACGTTATATACCATTACGATATAACGTGTATCGTTATATAGTATTACGTTATAACGTATAACGTCATATACTATTACCATACAACGTGTAACGTTATATAGTATTACGTTATAACGTATATCGTCATATACTATTACCATACAACGTGTAACGTTATATATCTTTACGATATAACGTATATCGTTATGTACTATTACCATACAACTGGTAACGTTATATAGTATTACGATATAATGTGCAACGTTATATAGTATTACGTTATAACGTGTAACGCCATATACTATTACCATACAACGTGTAACGTTATATACTATTACCATACAACGTGTAACGTTATATAGTATTACGATGTAACGTATGACGTTATATAGTATTACGTTATAACGTATAACGTCATATACTATTACCATACAACGTATAACGTTATATACTATTACCATACAACGTGTAACGTTATATAGTATTACGATGTAACGTATGACGTTATATAGTATTACGTTATAACGTATAACGTCATATACTATTACCATACAACGTGTAACGTTGTATAGTATTACGTTATAACGTTTAACGTTCTGTAGTATTAGGTTATAACGTATAACGTTATATACTATTACGATATAACGTGTAACGTTATATAGTATTACGTTATAACGTATAACGATAAATAGTATTACGTTGTAACGTATAACGTCATATACTATTACCATACAACGCATAACGTCATATATTATTACCATACAACGTGTACCTTTATATAGTATGACGTTATAACGTTTATCGTTATGTAGTTTTACGTTATAACGTATAACGTTATATACTATTACGATAAAACGTGTAACGTTATATAGTATTACGTTATAACGTATAACGTCATATACTATTACCATACAACGTGTAACAATATATAGTATTACGTTAAAACGTATAACGTCATATACTATTACCATACAACGGGTAACGTTATATAGCATTACGATATAACGTATATCGTTATGTACTATTACCATACAACGGGTAAAGTTATATAGTATTACGTTATAACGTATAGCGTTATATAGTATTACGTTCTAACGTATAACGTTATATAACACTACTATACAACGTGTAACGTTATATAGTATGACGTTATAACGTTTAACGTTATGTACTATTACCATGCAACGGGTAACGTTATGTACTATTACCATACAACGGGTAACGTTATGTAGCATTGCGATATAACGTATATCGTTATGTACTATTACCATACAACGGGTAACGTTATATAGTATTACGATATAATGTGCAACGTTATATAGTATTACGTTATAACCTACAACGTCATATACTATTACCATACAATGTGTAACGTTATATAGTATGACGTCATAACGTTTAACGTTATATAGTATTACGTTATAACGTATAACGTTATATACTATTACGATATAACGTGTATCGTTATATAGTATTACGTTATAACGTATAACGTCATATACTATTACCATACAACGTGTAACGTTATATAGTATTACGTTATAACGTATATCGTCATATACTATTACCATACAACGTGTAACGTTATACAGCATTACGATATAACGTATATCGTTATGTACTATTACCATACAACGGGTAACGTTATATAGTATGACGTTATAACGTTTAACGTTATGTAGTATGACGTTATAACCTTTAACGTTATGTAGTATTACGATAAAACATATAACGTTATATAGTATTACGTTATAACGTTTAACGTTCTGTAGTGTTACGTTATATCGTATAACGTTATATACTATTACGATATAATGTATAACGTTATATACTATTACCATACAACGTGTAACGTTATATAGTATGACGTTATAACGTTTAACGTTATGTAGTATTACGTTGAAACATATAACGTTATATAGTATTACGTTATAACGTATAACGTCATATACTATTACCATACAACTTGTAACGTTATATAGTATTACGTTATAACGTTTAACGATCTGTAGTGTTACGTTATAACGTTTAACGATCTGTAGTGTTACGTTATAACGTATAACGTTATATAGTATTACGTAATAACGTATCACGTCATATACTAAATACCATACAACGTGTAACGTTATATAGTATGACGTTATATCGTTTAACGTTATGAAGTATTACGTTATAACGTATAACGATAAATAGTATTACGTTGTAACGTATATCGTTATATACTATTACCATACAACGTGTAACGTTATATACTATTACGATATAACGTGTAACGTTACATAATATTACGCTATAACGTTTAACGTTATGTAGCATTACGTTGAAACATATAACGTTATATAGTATTACGTTATAACGTATAACGTTAAATAGTATTACGTTGTAACGTATAACGTTATATACTATTACCATACAACGTATAACGTCATATACTATTACCATACAACGTGTACCTTTATATAGTATGACGTTATAACGTTTATCGTTATGTAGTTTTACGTTATAACGTATAACGTTATATACTATTACGATAAAACGTGTAACGTTATATAGTATTACGTTATAACGTATAACGTCATATACTATTACCATACAACGTGTAACGTTATATAGTATTACGTTATAACGTATAACGTCATATACTATTACCATACAACGGGTAACGTTATATAGCATTACGATATAACGTATATCGTTATGTACTATTACCATACAACGGGTAACGTTATATAGTATTACGTTATAACGTATAGCGTTATATAGTATTACGTTATAACGTATAACGTTATATAACACTACTATACAACGTGTAACGTTATATAGTATGACGTTATAACGTTTAACGTTATGTACTATTACCATACAACGGGTAACGTTATATAGCATTACGATATAACGTATATCGTTATGTACTATTACCATACAACGGGTAACGTTATATAGTATTACGATATAATGTGCAACTTTATATAGTATTACGTTATAACGTATAACGTCATATACTATTACCATACAACGTGTAACGTTATATAGTATGACGTCATAACGTTTAACGTTATATAGTATTACGTTATAACGTATAACGTTATATACCATTACGATATAACGTGTATCGTTATATAGTATTACGTTATAACGTATAACGTCATATACTATTACCATACAACGTGTAACGTTATATAGTATTACGTTATAACGTATATCGTCATATACTATTACCATACAACGTGTAACGTTATATATCTTTACGATATAACGTATATCGTTATGTACTATTACCATACAACTGGTAACGTTATATAGTATTACGATATAATGTGCAACGTTATATAGTATTACGTTATAACGTGTAACGCCATATACTATTACCATACAACGTGTAACGTTATATACTATTACCATACAACGTGTAACGTTATATAGTATTACGATGTAACGTATGACGTTATATAGTATTACGTTATAACGTATAACGTCATATACTATTACCATACAACGTATAACGTTATATACTATTACCATACAACGTGTAACGTTATATAGTATTACGATGTAACGTATGACGTTATATAGTATTACGTTATAACGTATAACGTCATATACTATTACCATACAACGTGTAACGTTGTATAGTATTACGTTATAACGTTTAACGTTCTGTAGTATTAGGTTATAACGTATAACGTTATATACTATTACGATATAACGTGTAACGTTATATAGTATTACGTTATAACGTATAACGATAAATAGTATTACGTTGTAACGTATAACGTCATATACTATTACCATACAACGCATAACGTCATATATTATTACCATACAACGTGTACCTTTATATAGTATGACGTTATAACGTTTATCGTTATGTAGTTTTACGTTATAACGTATAACGTTATATACTATTACGATAAAACGTGTAACGTTATATAGTATTACGTTATAACGTATAACGTCATATACTATTACCATACAACGTGTAACAATATATAGTATTACGTTAAAACGTATAACGTCATATACTATTACCATACAACGGGTAACGTTATATAGCATTGCGATATAACGTATATCGTTATGTACTATTACCATACAACGGGTAAAGTTATATAGTATTACGTTATAACGTATAGCGTTATATAGTATTACGTTCTAACGTATAACGTTATATAACACTACTATACAACGTGTAACGTTATATAGTATGACGTTATAACGTTTAACGTTATGTACTATTACCATGCAACGGGTAACGTTATGTACTATTACCATACAACGGGTAACGTTATGTAGCATTGCGATATAACGTATATCGTTATGTACTATTACCATACAACGGGTAACGTTATATAGTATTACGATATAATGTGCAACGTTATATAGTATTACGTTATAAACTACAACGTCATATACTATTACCATACAATGTGTAACGTTATATAGTATGACGTCATAACGTTTAACGTTATATAGTATTACGTTATACCGTATAACGTTATATACTATTACGATATAACGTGTATCGTTATATAGTATTACGTTATAACGTATAACGTCATATACTATTACCATACAACGTGTAACGTTATATAGTATTACGTTATAACGTATATCGTCATATACTATTACCATACAACGTGTAACGTTATACAGCATTACGATATAACGTATATCGTTATGTACTATTACCATACAACAGGTAACGTTATATAGTATGACGTTATAACGTTTAACGTTATGTAGTATGACGTTATAACCTTTAACGTTATGTAGTATTACGATAAAACATATAACGTTATATAGTATTACGTTATAACGTTTAACGTTCTGTAGTGTTACGTTATATCGTATAACGTTATATACTATTACGATATAATGTATAACGTTATATACTATTACCATACAACGTGTAACGTTATATAGTATGACGTTATAACGTTTAACGTTATGTAGTATTACGTTGAAACATATAACGTTATATAGTATTACGTTATAACGTATAACGTTAAATAGTATTACGTTGTAACGTATAACGTTATATACTATTTCCATACAACGTATAACGTCATATACTATTACCATACAAGGTGTAACGTTATATAGTATTACGTTATAACGTTTAACGTTCTGTAGTATTACGTTATAACGTATAACGTTATATACTATTACGATATAACGTGTAACGTTATATAGTATTACGTTATAACGTATAACGATAAATAGTATTACGTCGTAACGTATATCGTTATATACTACTACCATACAACGTGCAACTTCATATAGTATGTCGTTATAACGTTTATCGTTATGTAGTTTTACGTTATAGCGTGTAACGTTATATACTATTACGATAAAACGTGTAACGTTATATAGTATTACGTTATAACGTATAACGTCATATACTATTACCATACAACGTGTAACGTTATATAGTATTACGTTGTAACGTATGACGTTATATAGTATTACGTTATAACGTATAACGTCATATACTATTACCATACTACGTGTAACGTTATATAGTATTACGTTATAACGTATAACGTCATATACTATTACCATACAACGTATAACGTTATATAGTATTACGTTGTAACGTATGACGTTATATAGTATTACGTTATAACGTATAGCGTCATATGCTATTACCATACTACGTGTAACGTTATATAGTATTACGTTATAACGTATAACCTTAAATAGTATTACGTTGTAATGTATAACGTTATATACTATTACCATACAACGTGTAACGTTACATAGTATGACGTTATAACGTTTAACGTTATGTAGTATTACCTTAAAACATATAACGTTATATAGTATTACGTTATAACGTATAACGTTACATAATACTACTATGCAACGTGTAACGTTATATGGTATTACTATATAACCTGTAACGTCATATACAATTACCATACAACGTGTAACGTTATATAGTATGACGTTATAACGTACAACGATAAATAGTATTACGTTGTAACGTATATCGTTATATACTATTACCATACAACGTGTAACGTTATATACTATTACGATATAACGTGTAACGTTACATAATATTACGTTATAACGTTTAACGTTATGTAGTATTACGTTGAAACATATAACGTTATATAGTATTACGTTATATCGTATAACGTTAAATAGTATTACGTTGTAACGTATAACGTTATATACTATTACCATACAACGTATAACGTCATATACTATTACCATACAACGTATAACGTCATATACTATTACCATACAACGTGTACCTTTATATAGTATGACGTTATAACGTTTATCGTTATGTAGTTTTACGTTATAACGTATAACGTTATATACTATTACGATAAAACGTGTAACGTTATATAGTATTACGTTATAACGTATAACGTCATATACTATTACCATACAACGTGTAACGTTATATAGTATTACGTTATAACGTATAACGTCATATACTATTACCATACAACGGGTAACGTTATATAGCATTACGATATAACGTATATCGTTATGTACTATTACCATACAACGGGAAACGTTATATAGTATTACGTTATAACGTATAGCGCTTTATAGTATTACGTTCTAACGTATAACGTTATATAACACTACTATACAACGTGTAACGTTATATAGTATGACGTTATAACGTTTAACGTTATGTACTATTAGCATACAACGGGTAACGTTATGTAGCATTACGATATAACGTATATCGTTATGTACTATTACCATACAACGGGTAACGTTATATAGTATTACGATATAATGTGTATCGTTATATAGTATTACGTTATAACTAATAACGTCATATACTATTACCATACAACGTGTAACGTTATATAGTATTACGTTATAACGTATATGGTCATATACTATTACCATACAACGTGTAACGTTATACAGCATTACGATATAACGTATACCGTTATGTACTATTACCATACAACGGGTAACGTTATATAGTATTACGATATAATGTGCAACGTTATATAGTATTACGTTATAACGTATAACGTCATATACTATTACCATACAACGTGTAAAGTTATATAGTATTACGTTTTAACGTATAACGTTATATACTATTACCATACAACGTATAACGTTATATACTATTACCATACAACGTGTAACGTTATATAGTATTACGATGTAACGTATGACGTTATATAGTATTATGTTATAACGTATAACGTCATATACTATTACCATACCACGTGTAACGTTGTATAGTATTACGTTATAACGTTCAACGTTCTGTAGTATTAGGTTATAACGTATAACGTTATATACTATTACGATATAACGTGCAACGTTATATAGTATTTCGTTGTAACGTATAACGTTATATACTATTACCATACAACGTATAACGTTATATACTATTACCATACAACGTGTAACGTTATGTAGTATTACGATGTAACGTATGACGTTATATAGTATTACGTTATAACATATAACGTTATATACTATTACCACACAACGTGTAACGTTATATAGTATTACGTTATAACGTATGACGTCATATAGTATTACCATACAACGTGTAACGTCATATAGTATGACGTTATAACGTTTAACGTTATGTAAAATTAAGTTAAAACATATAACGTTATATAGTATTACGTTATAACGTATAACGATAAATAGTATTACGTTGTAACGTATATCGTTATATACTATTACCATACAACGTGCAACTTCATATAGTATGTCGTTATAACGTTTATCGTTATGTAGTTTTACGTTATAACGTGTAACGTTATATACTATTACGATAAAACGTGTAACGTTACATAATATTACGTTATAACGTATAACGTCAAATACTATTACCATACAATGTGTAACGTTGTATAGTATTACGTCATAACGTTTAACGATCTGTAGTGTTACGTTATAACGTTTAACGATCTGTAGTGTTACGTTATAACGTATAACGTTATATAGTATTACGTAATAACGTATCACGTCATATACTAAATACCATACAACGTGTAACGTTATATACTATTACGATATAACGTGTAACGTTACATAATATTACGTTATAACGTTTAACGTTATGTAGTATTACGTTGAAACATATAACGTTATATAGTATTACGTTATAACGTATAACGTTAAATAGTATTACGTTGTAACGTATAACGTTATATACTATTACCATACAACGTATAACGTCATATACTATTACCATACAACGTGTACCTTTATATAGTATGACGTTATAACGTTTATCGTTATGTAGTTTTACGTTATAACGTATAACGTTATATACTATTACGATAAAACGTGTAACGTTATATAGTATTACGTTATAACGTATAACGTCATATACTATTACCATACAACGTGTAACGTTATATAGTATTACGTTATAACGTATAACGTCATATACTATTACCATACAACGGGTAACGTTATATAGCATTACGATATAACGTATATCGTTATGTACTATTACCATACAACGGGTAACGTTATATAGTATTACGTTATAACGTATAGAGTTATATAGTATTACGTTCTAACGTATAACGTTATATAACACTACTATACAACGTGTAACGTTATATAGTATGACGTTGTAACGTATAACGTTATATACTATTACCATACAACGTATAACGTCATATACTATTACCATACAACGTGCACCTTTATATAGTATGACGTTATAACGTTTATCGTTATGTAGTTTTACGTTATAACGTATAACGTTATATACTATTACGATAAAACGTATAACGTTATATAGTATTACGTAATAACGTATCACGTCATATACTAAATACCATACAACGTGTAACGTTATATACTATTACGATATAACGTGTAACGTTACATAATATTACGTTATAACGTTTAACGTTATGTAGTATTACGTTGAAACATATAACGTTATATAGTATTACGTTATAACGTATAACGTTATATAGTATTACGATATAACGTGTATCGTTATATAGTATTACGTTATAACGTATAACGTGATATACTATTACCATACAACGTATAACGTTATATAGTATTACGTTATAACGTATATCGTCATATACTATTACCATACAACGTGTAACGTTATATACTATTACCATACAACGTGTAACGTTATATAGTATTACGATGTAACGTATGACGTTATATAGTATTACGTTATAACGTATAACGTCATATACTATTACCATACAACGTGTAACGTTATATAGTATGACGTCATAACGTTTAACGTTATATAGTATTACATTATAACGTATAACGTTATATACTATTACGATATAACGTGTATCGTTATATAGTATTACGTTATAACGTATAACGTGATATACTATTACCATACAACGTGTAACGTTATATAGTATTACGTTATAACGTATATCGTCATATACTATTACCATACAACGTGTAACGTTATATACTATTACCATACAACGTGTAACGTTATATAGTATTACGATGTAACGTATGACGTTATATAGTATTACGTTATAACGTATAACGTCATATACTATTACCATACAACGTGTAACGTTATATAGTATGACGTCATAACGTTTAACGTTATATAGTATTACGTTATAACGTATAACGTTAAATAGTATTACGTTGTAACGTATAACGTCATATACTATTACCATACAACGTGTAACGTTATATAGTATGACGCTATATCGTTTAACGTTATGTAGTATTACGTTTTAACGTATAACGTTATATACTATTACGATATAACGTGTATCCTTATATAATATTACGTTATAACGTATAACGTCATATACTATTACCATACAACGTGTAACGTTATATAGTATTACGTTATAACGTATATCGTCATATACTATTACCATACAACGTGTAACGTTATATAGTATTACGTTATAACGTTTAACGAACTGTAGTGTTACGATATAACGTTTAACGATCTGTAGTGTTACGTTATAACGTATAACGTTATATACTATTACGATATAACGTGTATCCTTATATAGTATTACGTTATAACGTATAACGTCATATACTATTACCATACAACGTGTAACGTTATATAGTATTACGTTATAACGTATATCGTCATATACTATTACCATACAACGTGTAACGTTGTATAGTGTTACGTTATAACGTTTAACGTTCTGTAGTATTAGGTTATAACATATAACGTTATATACTATTACGATATAACGTGTAACGTTATATAGTATTACGTTGTAACGTATAACGTTATATACTATTACCATACAACGTATAACGTTATATACTATTACCATACAACGTGTAACGTTATATAGTATTACGATGTAACGTATGACGTTATATAGTATTACGTTATAACGTATAACGTCATATACTATTACCATACAACGTGTAACGTTGTATAGTATTACGTTATAACGTTTAACGTTCTGTAGTATTAGGTTATAACGTATAACGTTATATACTATTACGACATAACGTGTAACGTTATATAGTATTACGTTATAACGTATAACGATAAATAGTATTACGTTGTAACGTATATCGTTATATACTATTACCATACAACGTGCAACGTCATATAGTATGTCGTTATAACGTTTATCGTTATGTAGTTTTACGTTATAACGTGTAACGTTATATACTATTACGATAAAACGTGTAACGTTACATAATATTACGTTATAACGTGTAACGTCATATACTATTACCATACAACGTGTAACGTTGTATAGTATTACGTTATAACGTTTAACGTTCTGTATCATTAGGTTATAACGTATAACGTTATATACTATTACGATATAACGTGTAACGTTATATAGTATTACGTTATAACGTATAACGATAAATAGTATTACGTTGTAACGTATAACGTCATATACCAATACCATACAGCGTGTAACGTTAATGGTATGACGTTATAACGTTTAAGGTTATGTAGTATTACTATAAAACATATAACGTTATATGGTATTACGTAATAATATATGACGTTATATAGTATTACGTTATAACGTATAACGTCATATGCTATTACCATACAACGTGTAACGTTATATAGTATTACGTTATAACGTTTAACGATCTGTAGTGTTACGTTATAACGCTTAACGATCTGTAGTATTAGGTTATAACGTATAACGTTATATACTATTACGATATAACGTGTAACGTTATATAGTATTACGTTATAACGTATAACGATAAATAGTATTACGTTATAACGTATAACGTCATATACTATTACCATACAACGTGTAACGTTGTATAGTATTACGTTATAACGTTTAACGTTCTGTAGTATTAGGTTATAACGTATAACGTTATATACTATTACGATATAACGTGTAACGTTATATAGTATTACGTTATAACGTATAACGATAAATAGTATTACGTTGTAACGTATAACGTCATATACTAATACCATACAGCGTGTAACGTTAATGGTATGACGTTATAACGTTTAAGGTTATGTAGTATTACGATAAAACATATAACGTTATATGGTATTACGTAATAATATATGACGTTATATAGTATTACGTAATAACGTATCACGTCATATACTAAATACCATACAACGTGTAACGTTATATAGTATGACGTTATATTGTTTAACGTTATGAAGTATTACGTCATAACATATAACGTTATATACTATTACGATATAACGTGTATCGTTATATAGTATTACGTTATAACGTATAACGTCATATACTATTGCCATACAACGTGTAACGTTATATAGTATGACGTTATAACGTTTAACGTTATGTAGTATTACGTTGAAACATATAACGTTATATAGTATTACGTTATAACGTATAACGTTAAATAGTATTACGTTGTAACGTATAACGTTATATACTATTACCATACAACGTGTAACATTATATAGTATTACATTATAACGTATAACGTCTTATACTATTACCATACAACGTGTAACGTTATATAGTATGACGTTATATCGTTTAACGTTATGAAGTATTACGTTATAACATATAACGTTATATACTATTACGATATAACGTGTATCGTTTTATAGTATTACGTTATAACGTATAACGACAAATAGTATTACGTTGTAACGTATATCGTTATATACTATTACCATACAACGTGTAACGTTATATACTATTACGATATAACGTGTAACGTTACATAATATTACGTTAAAACGTTTAACGTTATGTAGTATTACGTTGAAACATATAACGTTATATAGTATTACGTTATAACGTATAACGTTAAATTGTATTACGTTGTAACGTATAACGTTATATACTATTACCATACAACGTATAACGTCATATACTATTACGATATAACGTGTAACGTTACATAATATTACGTTAAAACGTTTAACGTTATGTAGTATTACGTTGAAACATATAACGTTATATAGTATGACGTCATAACGTTTAACGTTATATAGTATTACGTTATAACGTATAACGTTAAATAGTATTACGTTGTAACGTATAACGTCATATACTATTACCATACAACGGGTAACGTTATATAGCATTACGATATAACGTATATCGTTATGTACTATTACCATACAACGGGTAACGTTATATAGTATTGCGATATAATGTGCAACGTTATATAGTATTACGTTATAACGTATAACGTCATATACTATTACCATACAACGTGTAACATTATATAGTATGACGTCATAACGTTTAACGTTATATGGTATTACGTAATAATATATGACGTTATATAGTATTACGTAATAACGTATCACGTCATATACTAAATACCATACAACGTGTAACGTTATATAGTATGACGTTATATTGTTTAACGTTATGAAGTATTACGTCATAACATATAACGTTATATACTATTACGATATAACGTGTATCGTTATATAGTATTACGTTATAACGTATAACGTCATATACTATTGCCATACAACGTGTAACGTTATATAGTATGACGTTATAACGTTTAACGTTATGTAGTATTACGTTGAAACATATAACGTTATATAGTATTACGTTATAACGTATAACGTTAAATAGTATTACGTTGTAACGTATAACGTTATATACTATTACCATACAACGTGTAACGTTATATAGTATTACGTTATAACGTATAACGTCTTATACTATTACCATACAACGTGTAACGTTATATAGTATGACGTTATATCGTTTAACGTTATGAAGTATTACGTCATAACATATAACGTTATATACTATTACGATATAACGTGTATCGTTATATAGTATTACGATATAACGTGTAACGTCATATACAATTACCATACAACGTGTAACGTTATATAGTATTACGTTATAACGTATAACGTCTTATACTATTACCATACAGCGTGTAACGTTATATAGTATTACGTTATAACGTTTAACGTTATATACTATTGCGATATAACGTGTAACGTTATATAGTATTACGTAATAACGTATAACGTCATATACTATTACCATACAACGTGTAACGTTATATAGTATTACGTTATAACGTATAACGTCTTATACTATTACCATACAGCGTGTAACGTTATATAGTATTACGTTATAACGTTTAACGTTCTGTAGTGTTACGTTATAACGTATAACGTTATATACTATTACGATATAACGTATAACGTCATATACTATTACCATACAACGTGTAACGTTATATAGTATTACGTTATAACGTTTAACGTTCTGTAGTATTACGTTATAACGTATAACGTTATATACTATTGCGATATAACGTGTAACGTTATATAGTATTACGTAATAACGTATAACGTCATACACTATTACCATACAACGTGTAACGTTATATAGTATTACGTTATAACGTATAACGTCTTATACTATTACCATACAACGTGTAACGTTATATAGTATGACGTTATATCGTTTAACGTTATGAAGTATTACGTTATAACATATAACGTTATATACTATTACGATATAACGTGTATCGATATATAGTATTACGTTATAACGTTTAACGATAAATAGTATTACGTTGTAACGTATATCGTTATATACTATTACCATACAACGTGTAACGTTATATACTATTACGATATAACGTGTAACGTTACATAATATTACGTTAAAACGTTTAACGTTATGTAGTATTACGTTGAAACATATGACGTTATATAGTATTACGTTATAACGTATAACGTTAAATTGTATTACGTTGTAACGTATAACGTTATATACTATTACCATACAACGTATAACGTCATATACTATTACCATACAACGTGTACCTTTATATAGTATGACGTTATAACGTTTATCGTTATGTAGTTTTACGTTATAACGTATAACGTTATATACTATTACGATAAAACGTGTAACGTTATATAGTATTACGTTATAACGTATAACGTCATATACTATTACCATACAACGTGTAACGTTATATAGTATTACGTTATAACGTATAACGTCATATACTATTACCATACAACGGGTAACGTTATATAGCATTACGATTTAACGTGTATCGTTATGTACTATTACCATACAACGGGTAACGTTATATAGTATTACGTTATAACGTATAGCGTTATATAGTATTACGTTATAACGTATAACGTTATATAACACTACTATACAACGTGTAACGTTATATAGTATGACGTTATAACGTTTAACGTTATGTACTATTACCATACAACGGGTAACGTTATCTAGCATTACGATATAACGTATATCGTTATGTACTATTACCATACAACGGGTAACGTTATATAGTATTACGATATAATGTGCAACGTTATATAGTATTACGTTATAACGTATAACGTCATATACTATTACCATACAACGTGTAACATTATATAGTATGACGTCATAACGTTTAACGTTGTATAGTATTACGTTATAACGTATAACGTTATATACTATTACGATATAACGTGTAACGTAATATAGTATTACGTTATAACGTATATCGTTATATACTATTACGATAAAACGTGTAACGTTATATAGTATTACGTTATAACGTATAACGTCATATACTATTACCATACAACGTGTAACGTTATATAGTATGACGTTATAACGTTTAACGTTATGTACTATTACCATACAACGGGTAACGTTATGTAGCATTACGATATAACGTATATCGTTATGTACTATTACCATACAACGGGTAACGTTATATAGTATTACGATATAATGTGTATCGTTATATAGTATTACGTAATAACGTATAACGTCATATACTATTACCATACAACGCGTAACGTTATATAGTATTACGTTTTAACGTATAACGTTATATACTATTACCATACAACGTATAACGTTATATACTATTACCATACAACGTGTAACGTTATATACTATTACGATATAACGTGTAACGTTATATAGTATTACGTTATAACGTATAACGATAAATAGTATTACGTTATAACGTATAACGTCATATACTATTACCATACAACGTGTAACGTTGTATAGTATTACGTTATAACGTTTAACGTTCTGTAGTATTAGGTTATAACGTATAACGTTATATACTATTACGATATAACGTGTAACGTTATATAGTATTACGTTATAACGTATAACGATAAATAGTATTACGTTGTAACGTATAACGTCATATACTAATACCATACAGCGTGTAACTATAATGGTATGACGTTATAACGGTTAAGGTTATGTAGTATTACGATAAAACATATAACGTTATATGGTATTACGTAATAATATATGACGTTATATAGTATTACGTAATAACGTATCACGTCATATACTAAATACCATACAACGTGTAACGTTATATAGTATGACGTTATATTGTTTAACGTTATGCAGTATTACGTCATAACATATAACGTTATATACTGTTACGATATAACGTGTATCGTTATATAGTATTACGTTATAACGTATAACGTCATATACTATTGCCATACAACGTGTAACGTTATATAGTATGACGTTATAACGTTTAACGTTATGTAGTATTACGTTGAAACATATAACGTTATATAGTATTACGTTATAACGTATAACGTTATATAGTATTACGTTATAACGTATATCGTCATATACTATTACCATACAACGTGTAACGTTGTATAGTATTACGTTATAACGTATATCGTCATATACTATTACCATACAACGTGTAACGTTGTATAGTGTTACGTTATAACGTTTAACGTTCTGTAGTATTAGGTTATAACATATAACGTTATATACTATTACGATATAACGTGTAACGTTATATAGTATTACGTTGTAACGTATAACGTTATATACTATTACCATACAACGTATAACGTTATATACTATTACCATACAACGTGTAACGTTATATAGTATTACGATGTAACGTATGACGTTATATAGTATTACGTTATAACGTATAACGTCATATACTATTACCATACAACGTGTAACGTTGTATAGTATTACGTTATAACGTTTAACGTTCTGTAGTATTAGGTTATAACGTATAACGTTATATACTATTACGATATAACGTGTAACGTTATATAGTATTACGTTATAACGTATAACGATAAATAGTATTACGTTGTAACGTATATCGTTATATACTATTACCATACAACGTGCAACGTCATATAGTATGTCGTTATAACGTTTATCGTTATGTAGTTTTACGTTATAACGTGTAACGTTATATACTATTACGATAAAACGTGTAACGTTACATAATATTACGTTATAACGTGTAACGTCATATACTATTACCATACAACGTGTAACGTTGTATAGTATTACGTTATAACGTTTAACGTTCTGTATCATTAGGTTATAACGTATAACGTTATATACTATTACGATATAACGTGTAACGTTATATAGTATTACGTTATAACGTATAACGATAAATAGTATTACGTTGTAACGTATAACGTCATATACCAATACCATACAGCGTGTAACGTTAATGGTATGACGTTATAACGTTTAAGGTTATGTAGTATTACTATAAAACATATAACGTTATATGGTATTACGTAATAATATATGACGTTATATAGTATTACGTTATAACGTATAACGTCATATGCTATTACCATACAACGTGTAACGTTATATAGTATTACGTTATAACGTTTAACGATCTGTAGTGTTACGTTATAACGTTTAACGATCTGTAGTATTAGGTTATAACGTATAACGTTATATACTATTACGATATAACGTGTAACGTTATATAGTATTACGTTATAACGTATAACGATAAATAGTATTACGTTATAACGTATAACGTCATATACTATTACCATACAACGTGTAACGTTGTATAGTATTACGTTATAACGTTTAACGTTCTGTAGTATTAGGTTATAACGTATAACGTTATATACTATTACGATATAACGTGTAACGTTATATAGTATTACGTTATAACGTATAACGATAAATAGTATTACGTTGTAACGTATAACGTCATATACTAATACCATACAGCGTGTAACGTTAATGGTATGACGTTATAACGTTTAAGGTTATGTAGTATTACGATAAAACATATAACGTTATATGGTATTACGTAATAATATATGACGTTATATAGTATTACGTAATAACGTATCACGTCATATACTAAATACCATACAACGTGTAACGTTATATAGTATGACGTTATATTGTTTAACGTTATGAAGTATTACGTCATAACATATAACGTTATATACTATTACGATATAACGTGTATCGTTATATAGTATTACGTTATAACGTATAACGTCATATACTATTGCCATACAACGTGTAACGTTATATAGTATGACGTTATAACGTTTAACGTTATGTAGTATTACGTTGAAACATATAACGTTATATAGTATTACGTTATAACGTATAACGTTAAATAGTATTGCGTTGTAACGTATAACGTTATATACTATTACCATACAACGTGTAACATTATATAGTATTACATTATAACGTATAACGTCTTATACTATTACCATACAACGTGTAACGTTATATAGTATGACGTTATATCGTTTAACGTTATGAAGTATTACGTTATAACATATAACGTTATATACTATTACGATATAACGTGTATCGTTATATAGTATTACGTTATAACGTATAACGACAAATAGTATTACGTTGTAACGTATATCGTTATATACTATTACCATACAACGTGTAACGTTATATACTACTACGATATAACGTGTAACGTTACATAATATTACGTTAAAACGTTTAACGTTATGTAGTATTACGTTGAAACATATAACGTTATATAGTATTACGTTATAACGTATAACGTTAAATTGTATTACGTTGTAACGTATAACGTTATATACTATTACCATACAACGTATAACGTCATATACTATTACCATACAACGTGTAACGTTATATACTATTACCATACAACGTGTAACGTTATATAGTATGACGTCATAACGTTTAACGTTATATAGTATTACGTTATAACGTATAACGTTAAATAGTATTACGTTGTAACGTATAACGTCATATACTATTACCATACAACGGGTAACGTTATATAGCATTACGATATAACGTATATCGTTATGTACTATTACCATACAACGGGTAACGTTATATAGTATTGCGATATAATGTGCAACGTTATATAGTATTACGTTATAACGTATAACGTCATATACTATTACCATACAACGTGTAACGTTATATAGTATTACGTTATAACGTTTAACGTTCTGTAGTATTACGTTATAACGTATAACGTTATATACTATTGCGATATAACGTGTAACGTTATATAGTATTACGTAATAACGTATAACGTCATACACTATTACCATACAACGTGTAACGTTATATAGTATTACGTTATAACGTATAACGTCTTATACTATTACCATACAACGTGTAACGTTATATAGTATGACGTTATATCGTTTAACGTTATGAAGTATTACGTTATAACATATAACGTTATATACTATTACGATATAACGTGTATCGTTATATAGTATTACGTTATAACGTTTAACGATAAATAGTATTACGTTGTAACGTATATCGTTATATACTATTACCATACAACGTGTAACGTTATATACTATTACGATATAACGTGTAACGTTACATAATATTACGTTAAAACGTTTAACGTTATGTAGTATTACGTTGAAACATATGACGTTATATAGTATTACGTTATAACGTATAACGTTAAATTGTATTACGTTGTAACGTATAACGTTATATACTATTACCATACAACGTATAACGTCATATACTATTACCATACAACGTGTACCTTTATATAGTATGACGTTATAACGTTTATCGTTATGTAGTTTTACGTTATAACGTATAACGTTATATACTATTACGATAAAACGTGTAACGTTATATAGTATTACGTTATAACGTATAACGTCATATACTATTACCATACAACGTGTAACGTTATATAGTATTACGTTATAACGTATAACGTCATATACTATTACCATACAACGGGTAACGTTATATAGCATTACGATTTAACGTGTATCGTTATGTACTATTACCATACAACGGGTAACGTTATATAGTATTACGTTATAACGTATAGCGTTATATAGTATTACGTTATAACGTATAACGTTATATAACACTACTATACAACGTGTAACGTTATATAGTATGACGTTATAACGTTTAACGTTATGTACTATTACCATACAACGGGTAACGTTATCTAGCATTACGATATAACGTATATCGTTATGTACTATTACCATACAACGGGTAACGTTATATAGTATTACGATATAATGTGCAACGTTATATAGTATTACGTTATAACGTATAACGTCATATACTATTACCATACAACGTGTAACATTATATAGTATGACGTCATAACGTTTAACGTTATATAGTATTACGTTATAACGTATAACGTTATATACTATTACGATATAACGTGTATCGTTATATAGTATTACGTTATAACGTATATCGTTATATACTATTACGATAAAACGTGTAACGTTATATAGTATTACGTTATAACGTATAACGTCATATACTATTACCATACAACGTGTAACGTTATATAGTATGACGTTATAACGTATAACGTCTTATACTATTACCATACAGCGTGTAACGTTATATAGTATTACGTTATAACGTTTAACGTTCTGTAGTGTTACGTTATAACGTATAACGTTATATACTATTACGATATAACGTATAACGTCATATACTATTACCATACAACGTGTAACGTTATATAGTATTACGTTATAACGTTTAACGTTCTGTAGTATTACGTTATAACGTATAACGTTATATACTATTGCGATATAACGTGTAACGTTATATAGTATTACGTAATAACGTATAACGTCATACACTATTACCATACAACGTGTAACGTTATATAGTATTACGTTATAACGTATAACGTCTTATACTATTACCATACAACGTGTAACGTTATATAGTATGACGTTATATCGTTTAACGTTATGAAGTATTACGTTATAACATATAACGTTATATACTATTACGATATAACGTGTATCGTTATATAGTATTACGTTATAACGTTTAACGATAAATAGTATTACGTTGTAACGTATATCGTTATATACTATTACCATACAACGTGTAACGTTATATACTATTACGATATAACGTGTAACGTTATATAATATTACGTTAAAACATATGACGTTATATAGTATTACGTTAAAACATATGACGTTATATAGTATTACGTTATAACGTATAACGTTAAATACTATTACGTTGTAACGTATAACGTTATATACTATTACCATACAACGTATAACGTCATATACTATTACCATACAACGTGTACCTTTATATAGTATGACGTTATAACGTTTATCGTTATGTAGTTTTACGTTATAACGTATAACGTTATATACTATTACGATAAAACGTGTAACGTTATATAGTATTACGTTATAACGTATAACGTCATATACTATTACCATACAACGTGTAACGTTATATAGTATTACGTTATAACGTATAACGTCATATACTATTACCATACAACGGGTAACGTTATATAGCATTACGATTTAACGTGTATCGTTATGTACTATTACCATACAACGGGTAACGTTATATAGTATTACGTTATAACGTATAGCGTTATATAGTATTACGTTATAACGTATAACGTTATATAACACTACTATACAACGTGTAACGTTATATAGTATGACGTTATAACGTTTAACGTTATGTACTATTACCATACAACGGGTAACGTTATCTAGCATTACGATATAACGTATATCGTTATGTACTATTACCATACAACGGGTAACGTTATATAGTATTACGATATAATGTGCAACGTTATATAGTATTACGTTATAACGTATAACGTCATATACTATTACCATACAACGTGTAACATTATATAGTATGACGTCATAACGTTTAACGTTATATAGTATTACGTTATAACGTATAACGTTATATACTATTACGATATAACGTGTATCGTTATATAGTATTACGTTATAACGTATATCGTTATATACTATTACGATAAAACGTGTAACGTTATATAGTATTACGTTATAACGTATAACGTCATATACTGTTACCATACAACGTGTAACGTTATATAGTATGACGTTATAACGTTTAACGTTATGTACTATTACCATACAACGGGTAACGTTATGTAGCATTACGATATAACGTATATCGTTATGTACTATTACCATACAACGGGTAACGTTATATAGTATTACGATATAATGTGCAACGTTATATAGTATTACGTTATAACGTATAACGTCATATACTATTACCATACAACGTGTAACATTATATAGTATGACGTCATAACGTTTAACGTTATATAGTATTACGTTATAACGTATAACGTTATATACTATTACGATATAACGTGTATCGTTATATAGTATTACGTTATAACGTATATCGTTATATACTATTACGATAAAACGTGTAACGTTATATAGTATTACGTTATAACGTATAACGTCATATACTATTACCATACAACGTGTAACGTTATATAGTATGACGTCATAACGTTTAACGTTATATAGTATTACGTTATAACGTATAACGTTATATACTATTACGATATAACGTGTATCGTTATATAGTATTACGTTATAACGTATATCGTTATATACTATTACGATAAAACGTGTAACGTTATATAGTATTACGTTATAACGTATAACGTTATGTACTATTACCATACAACGGGTAACGTTATGTAGCATTACGATATAACGTATATCGTTATGTACTATTACCATACAACGGGTAACGTTATATAGTATTACGATATAATGTGTATCGTTATATAGTATTACGTTATAACTAATAACGTCATATACTATTACCATACAACGTGTAAAGTTATATAGTATTACGTTTTAACGTATAACGTTATATACTATTACCATACAACGTATAACGTTATATACTATTACCATACAACGTGTAACGTTATATACTATTACGATATAACGTGTAACGTTATATAGTATTACGTTATAACGTATAACGATAAATAGTATTACGTTATAACGTATAACGTCATATACTATTACCATACAACGTGTAACGTTGTATAGTATTACGTTATAACGTTTAACGTTCTGTAGTATTAGGTTATAACGTATAACGTTATATACTATTACGATATAACGTGTAACGTTATATGGTATTACGTTATAACGTATAACGATAAATAGTATTACGTTGTAACGTATAACGTCATATACTAATACCATACAGCGTGTAACTATAATGGTATGACGTTATAACGTTTAAGGTTATGTAGTATTACGATAAAACATATAACGTTATATGGTATTACGTAATAATATATGACGTTATATAGTATTACGTAATAACGTATCACGTCATATACTAAATACCATACAACGTGTAACGTTATATAGTATGACGTTATATTGTTTAACGTTATGCAGTATTACGTCATAACATATAACGTTATATACTGTTACGATATAACGTGTATCGTTATATAGTATTACGTTATAACGTATAACGTCATATACTATTACCATACAACGTGTAACGTTATATAGTATGACGTTATAACGTTTAACGTTATGTAGTATTACGTTGAAACATATAACGTTATATAGTATTACGTTATAACGTATAACGTTAAATAGTATTACGTTGTAACGTATAACGTTATATACTATTACCATACAACGTGTAACGTTATATAGTATTACGTTATAACGTATAACGTCTTATACTATTACCATACAACGTGTAACGTTATATAGTATGACGTTATATCGTTTAACGTTATGAAGTATTACGTTATAACATATAACGTTATATACTATTACGATATAACGTGTATCGTTATATAGTATTACGTTATAACGTATAACGATAAATAGTATTACGTTGTAACGTATATCGTTATATACTATTACCATACAACGTGTAACGTTATATACTATTACGATATAACGTGTAACGTTACATAATATTACGTTAAAACGTTTAACGTTATGTAGTATTACGTTGAAACATATAACGTTATATAGTATTACGTTATAACGTATAACGTTAAATTGTATTACGTTGTAACGTATAACGTTATATACTATTACCATACAACGTATAACGTCATATACTATTACCATACAACGTGTAACGTTATATACTATTACCATACAACGTGTAACGTTGTATAGTATGACGTCATAACGTTTAACGTTATATAGTATTACGTTATAACGTATAACGTTAAATAGTATTACGTTGTAACGTATAACGTCATATACTATTACCATACAACGGATAACGTTATATAGCATTACGTTATAACGTATATCGTTATGTACTATTACCATACAACAGGTAACGTTATATAGTATTACGATATAATGTGCAACGTTATATAGTATTACGTTATAACGTATAACGTCATATACTATTACCATACAACGTGTAACATTATATAGTATGACGTCATAACGTTTAACGTTATATGGTATTACGTAATAATATATGACGTTATATAGTATTACGTAATAACGTATCACGTCATATACTAAATACCATACAACGTGTAACGTTATATAGTATGACGTTATATTGTTTAACGTTATGAAGTATTACGTCATAACATATAACGTTATATACTATTACGATATAACGTGTATCGTTATATAGTATTACGTTATAACGTATAACGTCATATACTATTGCCATACAACGTGTAACGTTATATAGTATGACGTTATAACGTTTAACGTTATGTAGTATTACGTTGAAACATATAACGTTATATAGTATTACGTTATAACGTATAACGTTAAATAGTATTACGTTGTAACGTATAACGTTATATACTATTACCATACAACGTGTAACGTTATATAGTATTACGTTATAACGTATAACGTCTTATACTATTACCATACAACGTGTAACGTTATATAGTATGACGTTATATCGTTTAACGTTATGAAGTATTACGTCATAACATATAACGTTATATACTATTACGATATAACGTGTATCGTTATATAGTATTACGATATAACGTGTAACGTCATATACAATTACCATACAACGTGTAACGTTATATAGTATTACGTTATAACGAATAACGTCTTATACTATTACCATACAGCGTGTAACGTTATATAGTATTACGTTATAACGTTTAACGTTATATACTATTGCGATATAACGTGTAACGTTATATAGTATTACGTAATAAAGTATAACGTCATATACTATTACCATACAACGTGTAACGTTATATAGTATTACGTTATAACGTATAACGTCTTATACTATTACCATACAGCGTGTAACCTTATATAGTATTACGTTATAACGTTTAACGTTCTGTAGTGTTACGTTATAACGTATAACGTTATATACTATTACGATATAACGTATAACGTCATATACTATTACCATACAACGTGTAACGTTATATAGTATTACGTTATAACGTTTAACGTTCTGTAGTATTACGTTATAACGTATAACGTTATATACTATTGCGATATAACGTGAAACGTTATATAGTATTACGTAATAACGTATAACGTCATACACTATTACCATACAACGTGTAACGTTATATAGTATTACGTTATAACGTATAATGTCTTATACTATTACCATACAACGTGTAACGTTATATAGTATGACGTTATATCGTTTAACGTTATGAAGTATTACGTTATAACATATAACGTTATATACTATTACGATATAACGTGTATCGTTATATAGTATTACGTTATAACGTTTAACGATAAATAGTATTACGTTGTAACGTATATCGTTATATACTATTACCATACAACGTGTAACGTTATATACTATTACGATATAACGTGTAACGTTACATAATATTACGTTAAAACGTTTAACGTTATGTAGTATTACGTTGAAACATATGACGTTATATAGTATTACGTTATAACGTATAACGTTAAATTGTATTACGTTGTAACGTATAACGTTATATACTATTACCATACAACGTATAACGTCATATACTATTACCATACAACGTGTAACTTTATATAGTATGACGTTATAACGTTTATCGTTATGTAGTTTTACGTTATAACGTATAACGTTATATACTATTACGATAAAACGTGTAACGTTATATAGTATTACGTTATAACGTATAACGTCATATACTATTACCATACAACGTGTAACGTTATATAGTATTACGTTATAACGTATATCGTCATATACTATTACCATACAACGGGTAACGTTATATAGCATTACGATTTAACGTGTATCGCTATGTACTATTACCATACAACGGGTAACGTTATATAGTATTACGTTATAACGTATAGCGTTATATAGTATTACGTTATAACGTATAACGTTATATAACACTACTATACAACGTGTAACGTTATATAGTATGACGTTATAACGTTTAACGTTATGTACTATTACCATACAACGGGTAACGTTATCTAGCATTACGATATAACGTATATCGTTATGTACTATTACCATACAACGGGTAACGTTATATAGTATTACGATATAATGTGCAACGTTATATAGTATTACGTTATAACGTATAACGTCATATACTATTACCATACAACGTGTAACATTATATAGTATGACGTCATAACGTTTAACGTTATATAGTATTACGTTATAACGTATAACGTTATATACTATTACGATATAACGTGTATCGTTATATAGTATTACGTTATAACGTATATCGTTATATGCTATTACGATAAAACGTGTAACGTTATATAGTATTACGTTATAACGTATAACGTCATATACTATTACCATACAACGTGTAACGTTATATAGTATGACGTTATAACGTTTAACGTTATGTACTATTACCATACAACGGGTAACGTTATGTAGCATTACGATATAACGTATATCGTTATGTACTATTACCATACAACGGGTAACGTTATATAGTATTACGATATAATGTGTATCGTTATATAGTATTACGTTATAACTAATAACGTCATATACTATTACCATACAACGTGTAACGTTATATAGTATTACGTTATAACGTATATGGTCATATACTATTACCATACAACGTGTAACGTTATACAGCATTACGATATAACGTATACCGTTATGTACTATTACCATACAACGGGTAACGTTATATAGTATTACGATATAATGTGCAACGTTATATAGTATTACGTTATAACGTATAACGTCATATACTATTACGATACAACGTGTAAAGTTATATAGTATTACGTTTTAACGTATAACGTTATATACTATTACCATACAACGTATAACGTTATATACTATTACCATACAACGTGTAACGTTATATAATATTACGATGTAACGTATGACGTTATATAGTATTACGTTATAACGTATAACGTCATATACTATTACCATACAACGTGTAACGTTGTATAGTATTACGTTATAACGTTCAACGTTCTGTAGTATTAGGTTATAACGTATAACGTTATATACTATTACGATATAACGTGTAACGTTATATAGTATTACGTTGTAACGTATAACGTTATATACTATTACCATACAACGTATAACGTTATATACTATTACCATACAACGTGTAACGTTATGTAGTATTACGATGTAACGTATGACGTTATATAGTATTACGTTATAACATATAACGTTATATACTATTACCACACAACGTGTAACGTTATATAGTATTACGTTATAACGTATGACGTCATATAGTATTACCATACAACGTGTAACGTCATATAGTATGACGTTATAACGTTTAACGTTATGTAGAATTAAGTTAAAACATATAACGTTATATAGTATTACGTTATAACGTATAACGATAAATAGTATTACGTTGTAACGTATATCGTTATATACTATTACCATACAACGTGCAACTTCATATAGTATGTCGTTATAACGTTTATCGTTATGTAGTTTTACGTTATAACGTGTAACGTTATATACTATTACGATAAAACGTGTAACGTTACATAATATTACGTTATAACGTATAACGTCAAATACTATTACCATACAATGTGTAACGTTGTATAGTATTACGTTATAACGTTTAACGTTCTGTAGTATTAGGTTATAACGTATAACGTTATATACTATTACGATATAACGTGTAACGTTATATAGTATTACGTTATAACGTATAATGATAAATAGTATTACGTTGTAACGTCTAACGTCATATACTAATACCATACAGCGTGTAACGTTAATGGTATGACGTTATAACGTTTAAGGTTATGTAGTATTACGATAAAACATATAACGTTATATGGTATTACGTAATAACATATGACGTTATATAGTATTACGTTACAACGTATAACGTCATATACTATTACCATACAACGTGTAACGTTATATAGTATTACGTCATAACGTTTAACGATCTGTAGTGTTACGTTATAACGTTTAACGATCTGTAGTGTTACGTTATAACGTATAACGTTATATACTATTATGATATAACGTGTAACGTTATATAGTATTACGTTATAACGTATAATGATAAATAGTATTACGTTGTAACGTCTAACGTCATATACTAATACCATACAGCGTGTAACGTTAATGGTATGACGTTATAACGTTTAAGGTTATGTAGTATTACGATAAAACATATAACGTTATATGGTATTACGTAATAACATATGACGTTATATAGTATTACGTTACAACGTATAACGTCATATACTATTACCATACAACGTGTAACGTTATATAGTATTACGTCATAACGTTTAACGATCTGTAGTGTTACGTTATAACGTTTAACGATCGGTAGTGTTACGTTATAACGTATAACGTTATATAGTATTACGTAATAACGTATCACGTCATATACTAAATACCATACAACGTGTAACGTTATATACTATTACGATATAACGTGTAACGTTATATAGTATGACGTCATAACGTTTAACGTTATATAGTATCACATTATAACGTATAACGTTATATACTATTACGATATAACGTGTATCGTTATATAGTATTACGTTATAACGTATAACGTCATATACTATTACCATACAACGTGTAACGTTATATAGTATTACGTTATAACGTATATCGTCATATACTATTACCATACAACGTGTAACGTTATATATCATTACGATATAACGTATATCGTTATGTACTATTACCACACAACGGGTAACGTTATATAGTATTACGATATAATGTGCAACGTTATATAGTATTACGTTATAACGTATAACGTCATATACTATTACCATACAACGTGTAACGTTATATACTATTACCATACCACGTGTAACGTTATATAGTATTACGATGTAACGTATGACGTTATATAGTATTACGTTATAACGTATAACGTCATATACTATTACCATACAACGTGTAACGTTATATAGTATGACGTCATAACGTTTAACGTTATATAGTATTACGTTATAACGTATAACGCTAAATAGCATTATGTTGTAACGTATAACGTCATATACTATTACCATACAACGGGTAACGTTATATAGCATTACGATATAACGTATATCGTTATGTACTATTACCATACAACGGGTAACGTTATATAGTATTACGATATAATGTGCAACGTTATATAGTATTACGTTATAACGTATAACGTCATATACTATTACCATACAACGTGTAACGTTATATAGTATGACGTCATAACGTTTAACGTTATATAGTATTACGTTATAACGTATAACGTTAAATAGTATTACGTTGTAACGTATAACGTCATATACTATTACCATACAACGTGTAACGTTATATAGTATGACGCTATATCGTTTAACGTTATGTAGTATTACGTTTTAACGTATAACGTTATATACTATTACGATATAACGTGTATCCTTATATAATATTACGTTATAACGTATAACGTCATATACTATTACCATACAACGTGTAACGTTATATAGTATTACGTTATAACGTATATCGTCATTTACTATTACCATACAACGTGTAACGTTGTATAGTATTACGTTATAACGTTTAACGTTCTGTAGTATTAGGTTATAACGTATAACGTTATATACTATTACGATATAACGTGTAACGTTATATAGTATTACGTTGTAACGTATAACGTTATATACTATTACCATACAACGTATAACGTTATATACTATTACCATACAACGTGTAACGTTATATAGTATTACGATGTAACGTATGACGTTATATAGTATTACGTTATAACGTATAACGTCATATACTATTACCATACAACGTGTAACGTTGTATAGTATTACGTTATAACGTTTAACGTTCTGTAGTATTAGGTTATAACGTATAACGTTATATACTATTACGATATAACGTGTAACGTTATATAGTATTACGTTATAACGTGTAACGATAAATAGTATTACGTTGTAACGTCTAACGTCATATACTAATACCATAGAGCGTGTAACGTTAATGGTATGACGTTATCACGTTTAAGGTTATGTAGTATTACGATAAAACATATAACGTTATATGGTATTACGTAATAACGTATAACGTTACATAATACTACTATGCAACGTGTAACGTTATATAGTATTACGATATAACGTGTAACGTCATATACAATTACCATACAACGTGTAACGTTATATAGTATGACGTTATAACGTTTAACGTTATGTAGTATTACGTTATAACGTTTAACGTTATGTACTATTACCATACAACGGGTAACGTTATATAGTATGACGTTATAACGTTTAACGTTATGTAGTATGACGTTATAACCTTTAACGTTATGTAGTATTACGATAAAACATATAACGTTATATAGTATTACGTTATAACGTATAGCGTTATATAGTATTACGTTATAACGTATAACGTCATATACTATTACCATACAACGTGTAACGTTATATAGTAATACGTTATAACGTTTAACGTTCTGTAGTATTACGTTATAACGTATAACGTCTTATACTATTACCATACAGCGTGTAACGTTATATAGTATTACGTTATAACGTTTAACGTTCTGTAGTGTTACGTTATAACGTATAACGTTATATACTATTACGATATAACGTATAACGTCATATACTATTACCATACAACGTGTAACGTTATATAGTATTACGTTATAACGTTTAACGTTCTGTAGTATTACGTTATAACGTATAACGTTATATACTATTGCGATATAACGTGTAACGTTATATAGTATTACGTAATAACGTATAACGTTATATAGTATTACGATATAATGTGCAACGTTATATAGTATTACGTTATAACGTATAACGTCATATACTATTACCATACAATGTGTAACGTTATATAGTATGACGTCATAACGTTTAACGTTATATAGTATTACGTTATAACGTATAACGTTATATACTATTACGATATAACGTGTATCGTTATATAGTATTACGTTATAACGTATAACGTCATATACTATTACCATGCAGCGTGTAACGTTATATAGTATTACGTTATAACGTATATCGTCATATACTATTACCATACAACGTGTAACGTTATATATCATTACGATATAACGTATATCGTTATGTACTATTACCATACAACGGGTAACGTTATATAGTATTACGATATAATGTGCAACGTTATATAGTATTACGTTATAACGTATAACGTCATATACTATTACCATGCAACGTGTAACGTTATATACTATTACCATACAACGTGTAACGTTATATAGTATGACGTCATAACGTTTAACGTTATATAGTACTACGTTATAACGTATAACGTTAAATAGTATTACGTTGTAACGTATAACGTCATATACTATTACCATACAACGGGTAACGTTATTTAGCATTACGATATAACGTATATCGTTATGTACTATTACCATACAACGGGTAACGTTATATAGTATTACGATATAATGTGCAACGTTATATAGTATTACGTTATAACGTATAACGTCATATACTATTACCATACAACGTGTAACGTTATATAGTATGACGTCATAACGTTTAACGTTATATAGTATTACGTTATAACGTATAACGTTAAATAGTATTACGTTGTAACGTATAACGTCATATACTATTACCACACAACGTGTAACGTTATATAGTATGACGCTATATCGTTTAACGTTATGTAGTATTACGTTTTAACGTATAACGTTATATACTATTACGATATAACGTGTATCCTTATATAGTATTACGTTATAACGTATAACGTCATATACTATTACCATACAACGTGTAACGTTATATACTATTACGATATAACGTGTAACGTTATATAGTATTACGTTATAACGTATAACGTCATATACTATCGCCATACAACGTGTAACGTTATATAGTATGACGTTATAACGTTTAACGTTATGTAGTATTACGTTGAAACATATAACGTTATATAGTATTACGTTATAACGTATAACGTTAATTAGTATTACGTTGTAACGTATAACGTTATATACTATTACCATACAACGTATAACGTCATATACTATTACCATACAACGTGTAACGTTATATAGTATTACGTTATAACGTGTAACGTTATGTAGTATTACGTTATAACGTATAACGTTATATACTATTACGATATAACGTGTAACGTTATATAGTATTACGTTATAACGTATAACGTTATATACTATTACCATACAACGTGTAACGTTATATAGTATTACGTTATAACGTATAACGTCTTATACTATTACCATACAACGTGTAACGTTATATAGTATGACGTTATATTGTTTAACGTTATGAAGTATTACGTCATAACATATAACGTTATATACTATTACGATATAACGTGTATCGTTATATAGTATTACGTTATAACGTATAACGTCTTATACTATTACCATACAACGTGTAACGTTATATAGTATGACGTTATATCGTTTAACGTTATGAAGTATTACGTTATAACATATAACGTTATATACTATTACGATATAACGTGTATCGTTATATAGTATTACGTTATAACGTATAACGATAAATAGTATTACGTTGTAACGTATATCGTTATATACTATTACCATACAACGTGTAACGTTATATACTATTACGATATAACGTGTAACGTTACATAATATTACGTTAAAACGTTTAACGTTATGTAGTATTACGTTGAAACATATAACGTTATATAGTATTACGTTATAACGTATAACGTTAAATTGTATTACGTTGTAACGTATAACGTTATATACTATTACCATACAACGTATAACGTCATATACTATTACCATACAACGTGTAACGTTATATACTATTACGCTATAACGTGTATCGTTATATAGTATTACGTTATAACGTATAACGATAAATAGTATTACGTTGTAACGTATAACGTTATATACTATTACCATACAACGTGTAACGTTATATAGTATGACGTCATAACGTTTAACGTTATATAGTATTACGTTATAACGTATAACGTTAAATAGTATTACGTTGTAACGTATAACGTCATATACTATTACCATACAACGTGTAACGTTACATAGTATGACGTTATAACGTTTAACGTTATGTAGTATTACCTTAAAACATATAACGTTATATAGTATTACGTTATAACGTATAACGTTATATAATACTACTATGCAACGTGTAACGTTATATAGTATTACGATATAACGTGTAACGTCATATACAATTACCATACAACGTGTAACGTTATATAGTATGACGTTATAACGTTTAACGTTATGTAGTATTACGTTATAACGTTTAACGTTATGTACTATTACCATACAACGTGTAACGTTATATAGTATGACGTTATAACGTTTAACGTTATGTAGTATTACGTTATAACGTTTAACGTTATGTAGTATTACGATAAAACATATAACGTTATATAGTATTACGTTATAACGTATAGCGTTATATAGTATTACGTTATAACGTATAACGTCATATACTATTACCATACAACGTGTAACGTTATATAGTAATACGTTATAACGTTTAACGTTCTGTAGTATTACGTTATAACGTATAACGTCTTATACTATTACCATACAGCGTGTAACGTTATATAGTATTACGTTATAACGTTTAACGTTCTGTAGTGTTACGTTATAACGTATAACGTTATATACTATTACGATATAACGTATAACGTCATATACTATTACCATACAACGTGTAACGTTATATAGTATTACGTTATAACGTTTAACGTTCTGTAGTATTACGTTATAACGTATAACGTTATATACTATTGCGATATAACGTGTAACGTTATATAGTATTACGTAATAACGTATAACGTTATATAGTATTACGATATAATGTGCAACGTTATATAGTATTACGTTATAACGTATAACGTCATATACTATTACCATACAATGTGTAACGTTATATAGTATGACGTCATAACGTTTAACGTTATATAGTATTACGTTATAACGTATAACGTTATATACTATTACGATATAACGTGTATCGTTATATAGTATTACGTTATAACGTATAACGTCATATACTATTACCATGCAGCGTGTAACGTTATATAGTATTACGTTATAACGTATAACGTTAAATAGTATTATGTTGTAACGTATAACGTCATATACTATTACCATACAACGGGTAACGTTATATAGCATTACGATATAACGTATATCGTTATGTACTATTACCATACAACGGGTAACGTTATATAGTATTACGATATAATGTGCAACGTTATATAGTATTACGTTATAACGTATAACGTCATATACTATTACCATACAACGTGTAACGTTATATAGTATGACGTCATAACGTTTAACGTTATATAGTATTACGCTATAACGTATAACGTTAAATAGTATTACGTTGTAACGTATAACGTCATATACTATTACCATACAACGGGTAACGTTATATAGCATTACGATATAACGTATATCGTTATGTACTATTACCATACAACGGGTAACGTTATATAGCATTACGATATAACGTATATCGTTATGTACTATTACCATACAACGGCTAACGTTATATAGTATTACGTTATAACGTATAGCGTTATATAGTATTACGTTATAACGTATAACGTTATTTAATACTACTATACAACGTGCAACGTTATATAGTATTACGATATAACGTGTAATACTACTACCATACAACGTGTAACGTTATATAGTATGACGTTATAACGTTTAACGTTATGTAGTATTACGTTATAACGTTTAACGTTATGTACTATTACCATACAACGTGTAACGTTATATAGTATGACGTCATAACGTTTAACGTTATATAGTATTACGTTATAACGTATAACGATAAATAGTATTACGTTGTAACGTATATCGTTATATACTATTACCATACAACGTGCAACTTCATATAGTATGTCGCTATAACGTTTATCGTTATGTAGTTTTACGTTATAACGTGTAACGTTATATACTATTACGATAAAACGTGTAACGTTATATAGTATTACGTTGTAACGTATGACGTTATATAGTATTACGTTATAACGTATAACGTCATATACTATTACCATACTACGTGTAACATTATATAGTATTACGTTATAACGTATAACGTCATATACTATTACCATACAACGTGTAACGTTATATAGTATTACGTTGTAACGTATGACGTTATATAGTATTACGTTATAACGTATAACGTCATATGCTATTACCATACTACGTGTAACGTTATATAGTATTACGTTATAACGTATAACGTTAAATAGTATTACGTTGTAACATATATCGTTATATACTATTACCATACAACGTGTAACGTTATATACTATTACGATATAACGTGTAACGTTACATAATATTACGTTATAACGTTTAACGTTATGTAGTATTACGTTGAAACATATAACGTTATATAGTATTACGTTATAACGTATAACGTTACATAATACTACTATGCAACGTGTAACGTTATATAGTATTACGATATAACGTGTAACGTCATATACAATTACCATACAACGTGTAACGTTATATAGTATGACGTTATAACGTTTAACGTTATGTAGTATTACGTTATAACGTTTAACGTTATGTACTATTACCATACAACGGGTAACGTTATATAGTATGACGTTATAACGTTTAACGTTATGTAGTATGACGTTATAACCTTTAACGTTATGTAGTATTACGATAAAACATATAACGTTATATAGTATTACGTTATAACGTATAGCGTTATATAGTATTACGTTATAACGTATAACGTCATATACTATTACCATACAACGTGTAACGTTATATAGTAATACGTTATAACGTTTAACGTTCTGTAGTATTACGTTATAACGTATAACGTCTTATACTATTACCATACAGCGTGTAACGTTATATAGTATTACGTTATAACGTTTAACGTTCTGTAGTGTTACGTTATAACGTATAACGTTATATACTATTACGATATAACGTATAACGTCATATACTATTACCATACAACGTGTAACGTTATATAGTATTACGTTATAACGTTTAACGTTCTGTAGTATTACGTTATAACGTATAACGTTATATACTATTGCGATATAACGTGTAACGTTATATAGTATTACGTAATAACGTATAACGTTATATAGTATTACGATATAATGTGCAACGTTATATAGTATTACGTTATAACGTATAACGTCATATACTATTACCATACAATGTGTAACGTTATATAGTATGACGTCATAACGTTTAACGTTATATAGTATTACGTTATAACGTATAACGTTATATACTATTACGATATAACGTGTATCGTTATATAGTATTACGTTATAACGTATAACGTCATATACTATTACCATGCAGCGTGTAACGTTATATAGTATTACGTTATAACGTATAACGTTAAATAGTATTATGTTGTAACGTATAACGTCATATACTATTACCATACAACGGGTAACGTTATATAGCATTACGATATAACGTATATCGTTATGTACTATTACCATACAACGGGTAACGTTATATAGTATTACGATATAATGTGCAACGTTATATAGTATTACGTTATAACGTATAACGTCATATACTATTACCATACAACGTGTAACGTTATATAGTATGACGTCATAACGTTTAACGTTATATAGTATTACGCTATAACGTATAACGTTAAATAGTATTACGTTGTAACGTATAACGTCATATACTATTACCATACAACGGGTAACGTTATATAGCATTACGATATAACGTATATCGTTATGTACTATTACCATACAACGGGTAACGTTATATAGCATTACGATATAACGTATATCGTTATGTACTATTACCATACAACGGCTAACGTTATATAGTATTACGTTATAACGTATAGCGTTATATAGTATTACGTTATAACGTATAACGTTACATAATACTACTATGCAACGTGTAACGTTATATAGTATTACGATATAACGTGTAACGTCATATACAATTACCATACAACGTGTAACGTTATATAGTATGACGTTATAACGTTTAACGTTATGTAGTATTACGTTATAACGTTTAACGTTATGTACTATTACCATACAACGTGTAACGTTATATAGTATGACGTCATAACGTTTAACGTTATATAGTATTACGTTATAACGTATAACGATAAATAGTATTACGTTGTAACGTATATCGTTATATACTATTACCATACAACGTGCAACTTCATATAGTATGTCGCTATAACGTTTATCGTTATGTAGTTTTACGTTATAACGTGTAACGTTATATACTATTACGATAAAACGTGTAACGTTATATAGTATTACGTTGTAACGTATGACGTTATATAGTATTACGTTATAACGTATAACGTCATATACTATTACCATACTACGTGTAACATTATATAGTATTACGTTATAACGTATAACGTCATATACTATTACCATACAACGTGTAACGTTATATAGTATTACGTTGTAACGTATGACGTTATATAGTATTACGTTATAACGTATAACGTCATATGCTATTACCATACTACGTGTAACGTTATATAGTATTACGTTATAACGTATAACGTTAAATAGTATTACGTTGTAACATATATCGTTATATACTATTACCATACAACGTGTAACGTTATATACTATTACGATATAACGTGTAACGTTACATAATATTACGTTATAACGTTTAACGTTATGTAGTATTACGTTGAAACATATAACGTTATATAGTATTACGTTATAACGTATAACGTTAAATAGTATTACGTTGTAACGTATAACGTTATATACTATTACCATACAACGTATAACGTCATATACTATTACCATACAACGTGTACCTTTATATAGTATGACGTTATAACGTTTATCGTTATGTAGTTTTACGTTATAACGTATAACGTCATATACTATTACCATACAACGGGTAACGTTATATAGCATTACGATATAACGTATATCGTTATGTACTATTACCATACAACGGGTAACGTTATATAGTATTACGTTATAACGTATAGCGTTATATAGTATTACGTTATAACGTATAGCGTTATATAACACTACTATACAACGTGTAACGTTATATAGTATGACGTTATAACGTTTAACGTTATGTAGTATGACGTTATAACCTTTAACGTTATGTAGTATTACGATAAAACATATAACGTTATATAGTATTACGTTATAACGTATAGCGTTATATAGTATTACGTTCTAACGTATAACGTTATATAACACTACTATACAACGTGTAACGTTATATAGTATTACGTTATAACGTATAACGTCTTATACTATTACCATACAACGTGTAACGTTATATAGTATTACGTTATAACGTATAACGTCTTATACTATTACCATACAACGTGTAACGTTATATAGTATGACGTTATATCGTTTAACGTTATGAAGTATTACGTCATAACAAATAACGTTATATACTATTACGATATAACGTGTATCGTTATATAGTATTACGTTATAACGTATAACGATAAATAGTATTACGTTGTAACGTATATCGTTATATACTATTACCATACAACGTGTAACGTTATATACTATTACGATATAACGTGTAACGTTACATAATATTACGTTGTAACGTTTAACGTTATGTAGTATTACGTTGAAACATATAACGTTATATAGTATTACGTTATAACGTATAACGTTAAATAGTATTACGTTGTAACGTATAACGTTATATACTATTACCATACAACGTATAACGTCATATACTATTACCATACAACGTGTACCTTTATATAGTATGACGTTATAACGTTTATCGTTATGTAGTTTTACGTTATAACGTATAACGTTATATACTATTACGATAAAACGTGTAACGTTATATAGTATGACGTTATAACGTTTAACGTTATGTACTATTACCATACAACGGGTAACGTTATATAGCATTACGATATAACGTATATCGTTATGTACTATTACCATACAACGGGTAACGTTATATAGTATTACGATATAATGTGCAACGTTATATAGTATTACGTTATAACGTATAACGTCATATACTATTACCATACAACGGGTAACGTTATATAGCATTACGAGATAACGTATATCGTTATATACTATTACGATATAACGTGTATCGTTATATAGTATTACGTTATAACGTTTAACGTTCTGTAGTATTACGTTATAACGTATAACGTTATATAGTATTACGATATAATGTGCAACGTTATATAGTATTACGTTATAACGTATAACGTCATATACTAAATACCATACAACGTGTAACGTTATATAGTATGACGTTATATCGTTTAACGTTATGAAGTATTACGTCATAACATATAACGTTATATACTATTACGATATAACGTGTATCGTTATATAGTATTACGTTATAACGTGTAACGTCATATACTATTGCCATACAATGTGTAACGTTATATAGTATGACGTTATAACGTTTAACGTTATGTAGTATTACGTTTAAACATATAACGTTATATAGTATTACGTTATAACGTATAACGTTAAATAGTATTACGTTGTAACGTATAACGTTATATACTATTACCATACAACGTATAACGTCATATACTATTACCATACAACGTGTAACGTTATATAGTATTACGTTATAACGTTTAACGTTCTGTAGTATTACGTTATAACGTATAACGTTATATACTATTACGATATAACGTGTAACGTTATATAGTATTACGTTATAACGTATAACGATAGATAGTATTACGTTGTAACGTATATCGTTATATACTATTACCATACAACGTGTAACGTTATATATTATTACGATATAACGTGTAACGTTACATAATATTACGTTATAACGTATAACGTCATATACTATTACCATACAACGGGTAACGTTATATAGCATTACGAGATAACGTATATCGTTATGTACTATTACCATACAACGGGTAACGTTATATAGTATTACGTTATAACGTATAGCGTTATATAGTATTACGTTCTAACGTATAACGTTATATAACACTACTATACAACGTGTAACGTTATATAGTATGACGTTATAACGTTTAACGTTATGTACTATTACCATACAACGGGTAACGTTATATAGCATTACGATATAACGTATATCGTTATGTACTATTACCATACAACGGGTAACGTTATATAGTATTACGATATAATGTGCAACGTTATATAGTATTACGTTATAACGTATAACGTCATATACTATAACCATACTACGTGTAACGTTATATAGTATTACGTTATAACGTATAACGTCATATACTATTACCATACAACGTGTAACGTTATATAGTATTACGTTGTAACGTATGACGTTATATAGTATTACGTTATAACGTATAACGTCATATGCTATTACCATACTACGTGTAACGTTATATAGTATTACGTTATAACGTATAACGTCATATACTATTACCATACAACGTGTAACGTTATATAGTATTACGTTATAACGTATAACGTCATATACTATTACCATACAACGGGTAACGTTATATAGCATTACAATATAACGTATATCGTTATGTACTATTACCATACAACGGGTAACGTTATATAGTATTACGTTATAACGTATAGCGTTATATAGTATTACGTTATAACGTATAACGTTACATAATACTACTATGCAACGTGTAACGTTATATAGTATTACGATATAACGTGTAACGTCATATACAATTACCATACAACGTGTAACGTTATATAGTATGACGTTATAACGTTTAACGTTATGTAGTATTACGTTATAACGTTTAACGTTATGTACTATTACCATACAACGTGTAACGTTATATAGTATGACGTCATAACGTTTAACGTCAAATACTATTACCATACAATGTGTAACGTTGTATAGTATTACGTTATAACGTTTAACGTTCTGTAGTATTAGGTTATAACGTATAACGTTATATACTATTACGATATAACGTGTAACGTTATATAGTATTACGTTATAACGTATAATGATAAATAGTATTACGTTGTAACGTCTAACGTCATATACTAATACCATACAGCGTGTAACGTTAATGGTATGACGTTATAACGTTTAAGGTTATGTAGTATTACGATAAAACATATAACGTTATATGGTATTACGTAATAACATATGACGTTATATAGTATTACGTTACAACGTATAACGTCATATACTATTACCATACAACGTGTAACGTTATATAGTATTACGTCATAACGTTTAACGATCTGTAGTGTTACGTTATAACGTTTAACGATCTGTAGTGTTACGTTATAACGTATAACGTTATATACTATTATGATATAACGTGTAACGTTATATAGTATTACGTTATAACGTATAATGATAAATAGTATTACGTTGTAACGTCTAACGTCATATACTAATACCATACAGCGTGTAACGTTAATGGTATGACGTTATAACGTTTAAGGTTATGTAGTATTACGATAAAACATATAACGTTATATGGTATTACGTAATAACATATGACGTTATATAGTATTACGTTACAACGTATAACGTCATATACTATTACCATACAACGTGTAACGTTATATAGTATTACGTCATAACGTTTAACGATCTGTAGTGTTACGTTATAACGTTTAACGATCGGTAGTGTTACGTTATAACGTATAACGTTATATAGTATTACGTAATAACGTATCACGTCATATACTAAATACCATACAACGTGTAACGTTATATACTATTACGATATAACGTGTAACGTTATATAGTATGACGTCATAACGTTTAACGTTATATAGTATCACATTATAACGTATAACGTTATATACTATTACGATATAACGTGTATCGTTATATAGTATTACGTTATAACGTATAACGTCATATACTATTACCATACAACGTGTAACGTTATATAGTATTACGTTATAACGTATATCGTCATATACTATTACCATACAACGTGTAACGTTATATATCATTACGATATAACGTATATCGTTATGTACTATTACCACACAACGGGTAACGTTATATAGTATTACGATATAATGTGCAACGTTATATAGTATTACGTTATAACGTATAACGTCATATACTATTACCATACAACGTGTAACGTTATATACTATTACCATACCACGTGTAACGTTATATAGTATTACGATGTAACGTATGACGTTATATAGTATTACGTTATAACGTATAACGTCATATACTATTACCATACAACGTGTAACGTTATATAGTATGACGTCATAACGTTTAACGTTATATAGTATTACGTTATAACGTATAACGCTAAATAGTATTATGTTGTAACGTATAACGTCATATACTATTACCATACAACGGGTAACGTTATATAGCATTACGATATAACGTATATCGTTATGTACTATTACCATACAACGGGTAACGTTATATAGTATTACGATATAATGTGCAACGTTATATAGTATTACGTTATAACGTATAACGTCATATACTATTACCATACAACGTGTAACGTTATATAGTATGACGTCATAACGTTTAACGTTATATAGTATTACGTTATAACGTATAACGTTAAATAGTATTACGTTGTAACGTATAACGTCATATACTATTACCATACAACGTGTAACGTTATATAGTATGACGCTATATCGTTTAACGTTATGTAGTATTACGTTTTAACGTATAACGTTATATACTATTACGATATAACGTGTATCCTTATATAATATTACGTTATAACGTATAACGTCATATACTATTACCATACAACGTGTAACGTTATATAGTATTACGTTATAACGTATATCGTCATTTACTATTACCATACAACGTGTAACGTTGTATAGTATTACGTTATAACGTTTAACGTTCTGTAGTATTAGGTTATAACGTATAACGTTATATACTATTACGATATAACGTGTAACGTTATATAGTATTACGTTGTAACGTATAACGTTATATACTATTACCATACAACGTATAACGTTATATACTATTACCATACAACGTGTAACGTTATATAGTATTACGATGTAACGTATGACGTTATATAGTATTACGTTATAACGTATAACGTCATATACTATTACCATACAACGTGTAACGTTGTATAGTATTACGTTATAACGTTTAACGTTCTGTAGTATTAGGTTATAACGTATAACGTTATATACTATTACGATATAACGTGTAACGTTATATAGTATTACGTTATAACGTGTAACGATAAATAGTATTACGTTGTAACGTCTAACGTCATATACTAATACCATAGAGCGTGTAACGTTAATGGTATGACGTTATCACGTTTAAGGTTATGTAGTATTACGATAAAACATATAACGTTATATGGTATTACGTAATAACGTATAACGTTACATAATACTACTATGCAACGTGTAACGTTATATAGTATTACGATATAACGTGTAACGTCATATACAATTACCATACAACGTGTAACGTTATATAGTATGACGTTATAACGTTTAACGTTATGTAGTATTACGTTATAACGTTTAACGTTATGTACTATTACCATACAACGGGTAACGTTATATAGTATGACGTTATAACGTTTAACGTTATGTAGTATGACGTTATAACCTTTAACGTTATGTAGTATTACGATAAAACATATAACGTTATATAGTATTACGTTATAACGTATAGCGTTATATAGTATTACGTTATAACGTATAACGTCATATACTATTACCATACAACGTGTAACGTTATATAGTAATACGTTATAACGTTTAACGTTCTGTAGCATTACGTTATAACGTATAACGTCTTATACTATTACCATACAGCGTGTAACGTTATATAGTATTACGTTATAACGTTTAACGTTCTGTAGTGTTACGTTATAACGTATAACGTTATATACTATTACGATATAACGTATAACGTCATATACTATTACCATACAACGTGTAACGTTATATAGTATTACGTTATAACGTTTAACGTTCTGTAGTATTACGTTATAACGTATAACGTTATATACTATTGCGATATAACGTGTAACGTTATATAGTATTACGTAATAACGTATAACGTTATATAGTATTACGATATAATGTGCAACGTTATATAGTATTACGTTATAACGTATAACGTCATATACTATTACCATACAATGTGTAACGTTATATAGTATGACGTCATAACGTTTAACGTTATATAGTATTACGTTATAACGTATAACGTTATATACTATTACGATATAACGTGTATCGTTATATAGTATTACGTTATAACGTATAACGTCATATACTATTACCATGCAGCGTGTAACGTTATATAGTATTACGTTATAACGTATATCGTCATATACTATTACCATACAACGTGTAACGTTATATATCATTACGATATAACGTATATCGTTATGTACTATTACCATACAACGGGTAACGTTATATAGTATTACGATATAATGTGCAACGTTATATAGTATTACGTTATAACGTATAACGTCATATACTATTACCATGCAACGTCTAACGTTATATACTATTACCATACAACGTGTAACGTTATATAGTATGACGTCATAACGTTTAACGTTATATAGTACTACGTTATAACGTATAACGTTAAATAGTATTACGTTGTAACGTATAACGTCATATACTATTACCATACAACGGGTAACGTTATTTAGCATTACGATATAACGTATATCGTTATGTACTATTACCATACAACGGGTAACGTTATATAGTATTACGATATAATGTGCAACGTTATATAGTATTACGTTATAACGTATAACGTCATATACTATTACCATACAACGTGTAACGTTATATAGTATGACGTCATAACGTTTAACGTTATATAGTATTACGTTATAACGTATAACGTTAAATAGTATTACGTTGTAACGTATAACGTCATATACTATTACCACACAACGTGTAACGTTATATAGTATGACGCTATATCGTTTAACGTTATGTAGTATTACGTTTTAACGTATAACGTTATATACTATTACGATATAACGTGTATCCTTATATAGTATTACGTTATAACGTATAACGTCATATACTATTACCATACAACGTGTAACGTTATATACTATTACGATATAACGTGTAACGTTATATAGTATTACGTTATAACGTATAACGTCATATACTATCGCCATACAACGTGTAACGTTATATAGTATGACGTTATAACGTTTAACGTTATGTAGTATTACGTTGAAACATATAACGTTATATAGTATTACGTTATAACGTATAACGTTAATTAGTATTACGTTGTAACGTATAACGTTATATACTATTACCATACAACGTATAACGTCATATACTATTACCATACAACGTGTAACGTTATATAGTATTACGTTATAACGTTTAACGTTCTGTAGTATTACGTTATAACGTATAACGTTATATACTATTACGATATAACGTGTAACGTTATATAGTATTACGTTATAACGTATAACGTTATATACTATTACCATACAACGTGTAACGTTATATAGTATTACGTTATAACGTATAACGTCTTATACTATTACCATACAACGTGTAACGTTATATAGTATGACGTTATATTGTTTAACGTTATGAAGTATTACGTCATAACATATAACGTTATATACTATTACGATATAACGTGTATCGTTATATAGTATTACGTTATAACGTATAACGTCTTATACTATTACCATACAACGTGTAACGTTATATAGTATGACGTTATATCGTTTAACGTTATGAAGTATTACGTTATAACATATAACGTTATATACTATTACGATATAACGTGTATCGCTATATAGTATTACGTTATAACGTATAACGATAAATAGTATTACGTTGTAACGTATATCGTTATATACTATTACCATACAACGTGTAACGTTATATACTATTACGATATAACGTGTAACGTTACATAATATTACGTTAAAACGTTTAACGTTATGTAGTATTACGTTGAAACATATAACGTTATATAGTATTACGTTATAACGTATAACGTTAAATTGTATTACGTTGTAACGTATAACGTTATATACTATTACCATACAACGTATAACGTCATATACTATTACCATACAACGTGTAACGTTATATACTATTACGATATAACGTGTATCGTTATATAGTATTACGTTATAACGTATAACGATAAATAGTATTACGTTGTAACGTATATCGTTATATACTATTACCATACAACGTGTAACGTTATATAGTATGACGTCATAACGTTTAACGTTATATAGTATTACGTTATAACGTATAACGTTAAATAGTATTACGTTGTAACGTATAACGTCATATACTATTACCATACAACGTGTAACGTTACATAGTATGACGTTATAACGTTTAACGTTATGTAGTATTACCTTAAAACATATAACGTTATATAGTATTACGTTATAACGTATAACGTTACATAATACTACTATGCAACGTGTAACGTTATATAGTATTACGATATAACGTGTAACGTCATATACAATTACCATACAACGTGTAACGTTATATAGTATGACGTTATAACGTTTAACGTTATGTAGTATTACGTTATAACGTTTAACGTTATGTACTATTACCATACAACGGGTAACGTTATATAGTATGACGTTATAACGTTTAACGTTATGTAGTATGACGTTATAACCTTTAACGTTATGTAGTATTACGATAAAACATATAACGTTATATAGTATTACGTTATAACGTATAGCGTTATATAGTATTACGTTATAACGTATAACGTCATATACTATTACCATACAACGTGTAACGTTATATAGTAATACGTTATAACGTTTAACGTTCTGTAGTATTACGTTATAACGTATAACGTCTTATACTATTACCATACAGCGTGTAACGTTATATAGTATTACGTTATAACGTTTAACGTTCTGTAGTGTTACGTTATAACGTATAACGTTATATACTATTACGATATAACGTATAACGTCATATACTATTACCATACAACGTGTAACGTTATATAGTATTACGTTATAACGTTTAACGTTCTGTAGTATTACGTTATAACGTATAACGTTATATACTATTGCGATATAACGTGTAACGTTATATAGTATTACGTAATAACGTATAACGTTATATAGTATTACGATATAATGTGCAACGTTATATAGTATTACGTTATAACGTATAACGTCATATACTATTACCATACAATGTGTAACGTTATATAGTATGACGTCATAACGTTTAACGTTATATAGTATTACGTTATAACGTATAACGTTATATACTATTACGATATAACGTGTATCGTTATATAGTATTACGTTATAACGTATAACGTCATATACTATTACCATGCAGCGTGTAACGTTATATAGTATTACGTTATAACGTATAACGTTAAATAGTATTATGTTGTAACGTATAACGTCATATACTATTACCATACAACGGGTAACGTTATATAGCATTACGATATAACGTATATCGTTATGTACTATTACCATACAACGGGTAACGTTATATAGTATTACGATATAATGTGCAACGTTATATAGTATTACGTTATAACGTATAACGTCATATACTATTACCATACAACGTGTAACGTTATATAGTATGACGTCATAACGTTTAACGTTATATAGTATTACGCTATAACGTATAACGTTAAATAGTATTACGTTGTAACGTATAACGTCATATACTATTACCATACAACGGGTAACGTTATATAGCATTACGATATAACGTATATCGTTATGTACTATTACCATACAACGGGTAACGTTATATAGCATTACGATATAACGTATATCGTTATGTACTATTACCATACAACGGCTAACGTTATATAGTATTACGTTATAACGTATAGCGTTATATAGTATTACGTTATAACGTATAACGTTACATAATACTACTATGCAACGTGTAACGTTATATAGTATTACGATATAACGTGTAACGTCATATACTATTACCATACAACGTGTAACGTTATATAGTATGACGTTATAACGTTTAACGTTATGTAGTATTACGTTATAACGTTTAACGTTATGTACTATTACCATACAACGTGTAACGTTATATAGTATGACGTCATAACGTTTAACGTTATATAGTATTACGTTATAACGTATAACGATAAATAGTATTACGTTGTAACGTATATCGTTATATACTATTACCATACAACGTGCAACTTCATATAGTATGTCGCTATAACGTTTATCGTTATGTAGTTTTACGTTATAACGTGTAACGTTATATACTATTACGATAAAACGTGTAACGTTATATAGTATTACGTTGTAACGTATGACGTTATATAGTATTACGTTATAACGTATAACGTCATATACTATTACCATACTACGTGTAACATTATATAGTATTACGTTATAACGTATAACGTCATATACTATTACCATACAACGTGTAACGTTATATAGTATTACGTTGTAACGTATGACGTTATATAGTATTACGTTATAACGTATAACGTCATATGCTATTACCATACTACGTGTAACGTTATATAGTATTACGTTATAACGTATAACGTTAAATAGTATTACGTTGTAACATATATCGTTATATACTATTACCATACAACGTGTAACGTTATATACTATTACGATATAACGTGTAACGTTACATAATATTACGTTATAACGTTTAACGTTATGTAGTATTACGTTGAAACATATAACGTTATATAGTATTACGTTATAACGTATAACGTTAAATAGTATTACGTTGTAACGTATAACGTTATATACTATTACCATACAACGTATAACGTCATATACTATTACCATACAACGTGTACCTTTATATAGTATGACGTTATAACGTTTATCGTTATGTAGTTTTACGTTATAACGTATAACGTCATATACTATTACCATACAACGGGTAACGTTATATAGCATTACGATATAACGTATATCGTTATGTACTATTACCATACAACGGGTAACGTTATATAGTATTACGTTATAACGTATAGCGTTATATAGTATTACGTTATAACGTATAGCGTTATATAACACTACTATACAACGTGTAACGTTATATAGTATGACGTTATAACGTTTAACGTTATGTAGTATGACGTTATAACCTTTAACGTTATGTAGTATTACGATAAAACATATAACGTTATATAGTATTACGTTATAACGTATAGCGTTATATAGTATTACGTTCTAACGTATAACGTTATATAACACTACTATACAACGTGTAACGTTATATAGTATTACGTTATAACGTATAACGTCTTATACTATTACCATACAACGTGTAACGTTATATAGTATTACGTTATAACGTATAACGTCTTATACTATTACCATACAACGTGTAACGTTATATAGTATGACGTTATATCGTTTAACGTTATGAAGTATTACGTCATAACAAATAACGTTATATACTATTACGATATAACGTGTATCGTTATATAGTATTACGTTATAACGTATAACGATAAATAGTATTACGTTGTAACGTATATCGTAATATACTATTACCATACAACGTGTAACGTTATATACTATTACGATATAACGTGTAACGTTACATAATATTACGTTGTAACGTTTAACGTTATGTAGTATTACGTTGAAACATATAACGTTATATAGTATTACGTTATAACGTATAACGTTAAATAGTATTACGTTGTAACGTATAACGTTATATACTATTACCATACAACGTATAACGTCATATACTATTACCATACAACGTGTACCTTTATATAGTATGACGTTATAACGTTTATCGTTATGTAGTTTTACGTTATAACGTATAACGTTATATACTATTACGATAAAACGTGTAACGTTATATAGTATGACGTTATAACGTTTAACGTTATGTACTATTACCATACAACGGGTAACGTTATATAGCATTACGATATAACGTATATCGTTATGTACTATTACCATACAACGGGTAACGTTATATAGTATTACGATATAATGTGCAACGTTATATAGTATTACGTTATAACGTATAACGTCATATACTATTACCATACAACGGGTAACGTTATATAGCATTACGAGATAACGTATATCGTTATATACTATTACGATATAACGTGTATCGTTATATAGTATTACGTTATAACGTTTAACGTTCTGTAGTATTACGTTATAACGTATAACGTTATATAGTATTACGATATAATGTGCAACGTTATATAGTATTACGTTATAACGTATAACGTCATATACTAAATACCATACAACGTGTAACGTTATATAGTATGACGTTATATCGTTTAACGTTATGAAGTATTACGTCATAACATATAACGTTATATACTATTACGATATAACGTGTATCGTTATATAGTATTACGTTATAACGTGTAACGTCATATACTATTGCCATACAATGTGTAACGTTATATAGTATGACGTTATAACGTTTAACGTTATGTAGTATTACGTTTAAACATATAACGTTATATAGTATTACGTTATAACGTATAACGTTAAATAGTATTACGTTGTAACGTATAACGTTATATACTATTACCATACAACGTATAACGTCATATACTATTACCATACAACGTGTAACGTTATATAGTATTACGTTATAACGTTTAACGTTCTGTAGTATTACGTTATAACGTATAACGTTATATACTATTACGATATAACGTGTAACGTTATATAGTATTACGTTATAACGTATAACGTTATATAGTATTACGTTGTAACGTATAACGTTATATACTATTACCATACAACGTGTAACGTTATATATTATTACGATATAACGTGTAACGTTACATAATATTACGTTATAACGTATAACGTCATATACTATTACCATACAACGGGTAACGTTATATAGCATTACGAGATAACGTATATCGTTATGTACTATTACCATACAACGGGTAACGTTATATAGTATTACGTTATAACGTATAGCGTTATATAGTATTACGTTCTAACGTATAACGTTATATAACACTACTATACAACGTGTAACGTTATATAGTATGACGTTATAACGTTTAACGTTATGTACTATTACCATACAACGGGTAACGTTATATAGCATTACGATATAACGTATATCGTTATGTACTATTACCATACAACGGGTAACGTTATATAGTATTACGATATAATGTGCAACGTTATATAGTATTACGTTATAACGTATAACGTCATATACTATAACCATACTACGTGTAACGTTATATAGTATTACGTTATAACGTATAACGTCATATACTATTACCATACAACGTGTAACGTTATATAGTATTACGTTGTAACGTATGACGGTATATAGTATTACGTTATAACGTATAACGTCATATGCTATTACCATACTACGTGTAACGTTATATAGTATTACGTTATAACGTATAACGTCATATACTATTACCATACAACGTGTAACGTTATATAGTATTACGTTATAACGTATAACGTCATATACTATTACCATACAACGGGTAACGTTATATAGCATTACAATATAACGTATATCGTTATGTACTATTACCATACAACGGGTAACGTTATATAGTATTACGTTATAACGTATAGCGTTATATAGTATTACGTTATAACGTATAACGTTACATAATACTACTATGCAACGTGTAACGTTATATAGTATTACGATATAACGTGTAACGTCATATACAATTACCATACAACGTGTAACGTTATATAGTATGACGTTATAACGTTTAACGTTATGTAGTTTTACGTTATAACGTATAACGTTATATACTGTTACGATAAAACGTGTAACGTTATATAGTATTACGTTATAACGTATAACGTCATATACTATTACCATACAACGTGTAACGTTATATAGTATTACGTTATAACGTATAACGTCATATACTATTACCATACAACGGGTAACGTTATATAGCATTACGAGATAACGTATATCGTTATGTACTATTACCATACAACGGGTAACGTTATATAGTATTACGTTATAACGTATAGCGTTATATAGTATTACGTTCTAACGTATAACGTTATATAACACTACTATACAACGTGTAACGTTATATAGTATGACGTTATAACGTTTAACGTTATGTACTATTACCATACAACGGGTAACGTTATATAGCATTACGATATAACGTATATCGTTATGTACTATTACCATACAACGGGTAACGTTATATAGTATTACGATATAATGTGCAACGTTATATAGTATTACGTTATAACGTATAACGTCATATACTATAACCATACTACGTGTAACGTTATATAGTATTACGTTATAACGTATAACGTCATATACTATTACCATACAACGTGTAACGTTATATAGTATTACGTTGTAACGTATGACGTTATATAGTATTACGTTATAACGTATAACGTCATATGCTATTACCATACTACGTGTAACGTTATATAGTATTACGTTATAACGTATAACGTCATATACTATTACCATACAACGTGTAACGTTATATAGTATTACGTTATAACGTATAACGTCATATACTATTACCATACAACGGGTAACGTTATATAGCATTACAATATAACGTATATCGTTATGTACTATTACCATACAACGGGTAACGTTATATAGTATTACGTTATAACGTATAGCGTTATATAGTATTACGTTATAACGTATAACGTTACATAATACTACTATGCAACGTGTAACGTTATATAGTATTACGATATAACGTGTAACGTCATATACAATTACCATACAACGTGTAACGTTATATAGTATGACGTTATAACGTTTAACGTTATGTAGTTTTACGTTATAACGTATAACGTTATATACTGTTACGATAAAACGTGTAACGTTATATAGTATTACGTTATAACGTATAACGTCATATACTATTACCATACAACGTGTAACGTTATATAGTATTACGTTATAACGTATAACGTCATATACTATTACCATACAACGGGTAACGTTATATAGCATTACGATATAACGTATATCGTTATGTACTATTACCATACAACGGGTAACGTTATATAGTATTACGTTATAACGTATAGCGTTATATAGTATTACGTTATAACGTATAGCGTTATATAACACTACTATACAACGTGTAACGTTATATAGTATGACGTTATAACGTTTAACGTTATGTAGTATGACGTTATAACCTTTAACGTTATGTAGTATTACGATAAAACATATAACGTTATATAGTATTACGTTATAACGTATAGCGTTATATAGTATTACGTTATAACGTATAACGTCATATACTATTACCATACAACGTGTAACGTTATATAGTATGACGTTATAACGTTTAACGTTCTGTAGTATTACGTTATAACGTATAACGTTATATACTATTGCGATATAACGTGTAACGTTATATAGTATTACGTAATAACGTATAACGTCATATACTATTACCATACAACGTGTAACGTTATATAGTATTACGTTATGACGTATAACGTCTTATACTATTACCATACAACGTGTAACGTTATATAGTATTACGTTATAACGTATAACGTCTTATACTATTACCATACAACGTGTAACGTTATATAGTATGACGTTATATCGTTTAACGTTATGAAGTATTACGTCATAACAAATAACGTTATATACTATTACGATATAACGTGTATCGTTATATAGTATTACGTTATAACGTATAACGATAAATAGTATTACGTTGTAACGTATATCGTTATATACTATTACCATACAACGTGTAACGTTATATACTATTACGATATAACGTGTAACGTTACATAATATTACGTTGTAACGTTTAACGTTATGTAGTATTACGTTGAAACATATAACGTTATATAGTATTACGTTATAACGTATAACGTTAAATAGTATTACGTTGTAACGTATAACGTTATATACTATTACCATACAACGTATAACGTCATATACTATTACCATACAACGTGTACCTTTATATAGTATGACGTTATAACGTTTATCGTTATGTAGTTTTACGTTATAACGTATAACGTTATATACTATTACGATAAAACGTGTAACGTTATATAGTATGACGTTATAACGTTTAACGTTATGTACTATTACCATACAACGTGTAACGTTATATAGTATGACGTTATATCGTTTAACGTTATGAAGTATTACGTCATAACATATAACGTTATATACTATTACGATATAACGTGTATCGTTATATCTTATTACGTTATAACGTATAACGTCATATACTATTGCCATACAATGTGTAACGTTATATAGTATGACGTTATAACGTTTAACGTTATGTAGTATTACGTTTAAACATATAACGTTATATAGTATTACGTTATAACGTATAACGTTAAATAGTATTACGTTGTAACGTATAACGTTATATACTATTACCATACAACGTATAACGTCATATTCTATTACCATACAACGTGTAACGTTATATAGTATTACGTTATAACGTTTAACGTTCTGTAGTATTACGTTATAACGTATAACGTTATATACTATTACGATATAACGTGTAACGTTATATAGTATTACGTTATAACGTATAACGATAGATAGTATTACGTTGTAACGTATATCGTTATATACTATTACCATACAACGTGTAACGTTATATATTATTACGATATAACGTGTAACGTTACATAATATTACGTTATAACGTATAACGTCATATACTATTACCATACAAAGGGTAACGTTATATAGCATTACGAGATAACGTATATCGTTATGTACTATTACCATACAACGGGTAACGTTATATAGTATTACGTTATAACGTATAGCGTTATATAGTATTACGTTCTAACGTATAACGTTATATAACACTACTATACAACGTGTAACGTTATATAGTATGACGTTATAACGTTTAACGTTATGTACTATTACCATACAACGGGTAACGTTATATAGCATTACGATATAACGTATATCGTTATGTACTATTACCATACAACGGGTAACGTTATATAGTATTACGATATAATGTGCAACGTTATATAGTATTACGTTATAACGTATAACGTCATATACTATTACCATACTACGTGTAACGTTATATAGTATTACGTTATAACGTATAACGTCATATACTATTACCATACAACGTGTAACGTTATATAGTATTACGTTGTAACGTATGACGTTATATAGTATTACGTTATAACGTATAACGTCATATGCTATTACCATACTACGTGTAACGTTATATAGTATTCCGTTATAACGTATAACGTCATATACTATTACCATACAATGTGTAACGTTATATAGTATTACGTTATAACGTATAACGTCATATACTATTACCATACAACGGGTAACGTTATATAGCATTACAATATAACGTATATCGTTATGTACTATTACCATACAACGGGTAACGTTACATAGTATTACGTTATAACGTATAGCGTTATATAGTATTACGTTATAACGTATAACGTTACATAATACTACTATGCAACGTGTAACGTTATATAGTATTACGATATAACGTGTAACGTCATATACAATTACCATACAACGTGTAACGTTATATAGTATGACGTTATAGCGTTTAACGTTATGTAGTATTACGTTATAACGTTTAACGTTATGTACTATTACCATACAACGTGTAACGTTATATAGTATGACGTCATAACGTTTAACGTTATATAGTATTACGTTATAACGTATAACGATAAATAGTATTACGTTGTAACGTATATCGTTATATACTATTACCATACAACGTGCAACTTCATATAGTATGTCGCTATAACATTTATCGTTATGTAGTTTTACGTTATAACGTGTAACGTTATATACTATTACGATAAAACGTGTAACGTTATATAGTATTACGTTGTAACGTATGACGTTATATAGTATTACGTTATAACGTATAACGTCATATACTATTACCATACTACGTGTAACGTTATATAGTATTACGTTATAACGTATAACGTCATATACTATTACCATACAACGTGTAACGTTATATAGTGTTACGTTGTAACGTATGACGTTATATAGTATTACGTTATAACGTATAACGTCATATGCTATTACCATACTACGTGTAACGTTATATAGTATTACGTTATAACGTATAACGTTAAATAGTATTACGTTGTAACATATATCGTTATATACTATTACCATACAACGTGTAACGTTATATACTATTACGATATAACGTGTAACGTTACATAATATTACGTTATAACGTTTAACGTTATGTAGTATTACGTTGAAACATATAACGTTATATAGTATTACGTTATAACGTATAACGTTAAATAGTATTACGTTGTAACGTATAACGTTATATACTATTACCATACAACGTATAACGTCATATACTATTACCATACAACGTGTACCTTTATATAGTATGACGTTATAACGTTTATCGTTATGTAGTTTTACGTTATAACGTATAACGTTATATACTATTACGATAAAACGTGTAACGTTATATAGTATTACGTTATAACGTATAACGTCATATACTATTACCATACAACGTGTAACGTTATATAGTATTACGTTATAACGTATAACGTCATATACTATTACCATACAACGGGTAACGTTATATAGCATTACGATATAACGTATATCGTTATGTACTATTACCATACAACGGGTAACGTTATATAGTATTACGTTATAACGTATAGCGTTATATAGTATTACGTTATAACGTATAGCGTTATATAGTATTACGTTATAACGTATAGCGTTATATAACACTACTATACAACGTGTAACGTTATATAGTATGACGTTATAACGTTTAACGTTATGTAGTATTACCTTAAAACATATAACGTTATATAGTATTACGTTATAACGTATAACGTTACATAATACTACTATGCAACGTGTAACGTTATATAGTATTACGATATAACGTGTAACGTCATATACAATTACCATACAACGTGTAACGTTATATAGTATGACGTTATAACGTTTAACGTTATGTAGTATTACGTTATAACGTTTAACGTTATGTACTATTACCATACAACGGGTAACGTTATATAGTATGACGTTATAACGTTTAACGTTATGTAGTATGACGTTATAACCTTTAACGTTATGTAGTATTACGATAAAACATATAACGTTATATGGTATTACGTTATATCGTATAGCGTTATACAGTATTACGTTATAACGTATAACGTCATATACTATTACCATACAACGTGTAACGTTATATAGTATTACGTTATAACGTTTAACGTTCTGTAGTATTACGTTATAACGTATAACGTTATATACTAGTACCATACAACGTGTAACGTTATATAGTATTACGTAATAACGTATAACGTCATATACTATTACCATACAACGTGTAACGTTATATAGTATTACGTTATAACGTATAACGTCTTATACTATTACCATACAACGTGTAACGTTATATAGTATTACGTTATAACGTATAACGTCTAATACTATTACCATACAACGTGTAGCGTTATATAGTATGACGTTATATCGTTTAACGTTATGAAGTATTACGTCATAACAAATAACGTTATATACTATTACGATATAACGTGTATCGTTATATAGTATTACGTTATAACGTATAACGATAAATAGTATTACGTTGTAACGTATATCGTTATATACTATTACCATACAACGTGTAACGTTATATACTATTACGATATAACGTGTAACGTTACATAATATTACGTTATAACGTTTAACGTTATGTAGTATTACGTTGAAACATATAACGTTATATAGTATTACGTTATAGCGTATAACGTTAAATAGTATTACGTTGTAACGTATAACGTTATATACTATTACCATACAACGTATAACGTCATATACTATTACCATACAACGTGTACCTTTATATAGTATGACGTTATAACGTTTATCGTTATGTAGTTTTACGTTATAACGTATAACGTTATATACTATTACGATAAAACGTGTAACGTTATATAGTATGACGTTATAACGTTTAACGTTATGTACTATTACCATACAACGGGTAACGTTATATAGCATTACGATATAACGTATATCGTTATGTACTATTACCATACAACGGGTAACGTTATATAGCATTACGAGATAACGTATATCGTTATATACTATTACGATATAACGTGTATCGTTATATAGTATTACGTTATAACGTTTAACGTTCTGTAGTATTACGTTATAACGTATAACGTTATATAGTATTACGATATAATGTGCAACGTTATATAGTATTACGTTATAACGTATAACGTCATATACTAAATACCATACAACGTGTAACGTTATATAGTATGACGTTATATCGTTTAACGTTATGAAGTATTACGTCATAACATATAACGTTATATACTATTACGATATAACGTGTATCGTTATATAGTATTACGTTATAACGTATAACGTCATATACTATTGCCATACAATGTGTAACGTTATATAGTATGACGTTATAACGTTTAACGTTATGTAGTATTACGTTGAAACATATAACGTTATATAGTATTACGTTATAACGTATAACGTTAAATAGTATTACGTTGTAACGTATAACGTTATATACTATTACCATACAACGTATAACGTCATATACTATTACCATACAACGTGTAACGTTATATAGTATTACGTTATAACGTTTAACGTTCTGTAGTATTACGTTATAACGTATAACGTTATATACTATTACGATATAACGTGTAACGTTATATAGTATTACGTTATAACGTATAACGATAGATAGTATTACGTTGTAACGTATATCGTTATATACTATTACCATACAACGTGTAACGTTATATATTATTACGATATAACGTGTAACGTTACATAATATTATGTTATAACGTATAACGTCATATACTATTACCATACAACGGGTAACGTTATATAGCATTACGAGATAACGTATATCGTTATGTACTATTACCATACAACGGGTAACGTTATATAGTATTACGTTATAACGTATAGCGTTATATAGTATTACGTTCTAACGTATAACGTTATATAACACTACTATACAACGTGTAACGTTATATAGTATGACGTTATAACGTTTAACGTTATGTACTATTACCATACAACGGGTAACGTTATATAGCATTACGATATAACGTATATCGTTATGTACTATTACCATACAACGGGTAACGTTATATAGTATTACGATATAATGTGCAACGTTATATAGTATTACGTTATAACGTATAACGTCATATACTGTTACCATACTACGTGTAACGTTATATAGTATTACGTTATAACGTATAACGTCATATACTATTACCATACAACGTGTAACGTTATATAGTATGACGTTATATCGTTGAACGTTATGAAGTATTACGTCATAACAAATAACGTTATATACTATTACGATATAACGTGTATCGTTATATAGTATTACGTTATAACGTATAACGATAAATAGTATTACGTTGTAACGTATATCGTTATATACTATTACCATACAACGTGTAACGTCATATACTATTACCATACAACGTGTACCTTTATATAGTATGACGTTATAACGTTTATCGTTATGTAGTTTTACGTTATAACGTATAACGTTATATACTATTACGATAAAACGTGTAACGTTATATAGTATTACGTTATAACGTATAACGTCATATACTATTACCATACAACGTGTAACGTTATATAGTATTACGTTATAACGTTTAACGTTCTGTAGTATTACGTTATAACGTATAACGTTATATACTATTACGATATAACGTGTAACGTTACATAATATTACGTTATAACGTTTAACGTTATGTAGTATTACGTTGAAACATATAACGTTATATAGTATTACGTTATAACGTATAACGTTAAATAGTATTACGTTGTAACGTATAACGTTATATACTATTACCATACAACGTATAACGTCATATACTATTACCATACAACGTGTACCTTTATATAGTATGACGTTATAACGTTTATCGTTATGTAGTTTTACGTTATAACGTATAACGTTATATACTATTACGATAAAACGTGTAACGTTATATAGTATTACGTTATAACGTATAACGTCATATACTATTACCATACAACGTGTAACGTTATATAGTATTATGTTATAACGTATAACGTCATATACTATTACCATACAACGGGTAACGTTATATAGCATTACGATATAACGTATATCGTTATGTACTATTACCATACAACGGGTAACGTTATATAGTATTACGTTATAACGTATAGCGTTATATAGTATTACGTTATAACGTATAACGTTATATAACACTACTATACAACGTGTAACGTTATATAGTATGACGTTATAACGTTTAACGTTATGTACTATTACCATACAACGGGTAACGTTATATAGCATTACGATATAACGTATATCGTTATGTACTATTACCATACAACGGGTAACGTTATATAGTATTACGATATAATGTGCAACGTTATATAGTATTACGTTATAACGTATAACGTCATATACTAAATACCATACAACGTGTAACGTTATATAGTATGACGTTATATCGTTTAACGTTATGAAGTATTACGTCATAACATATAACGTTATATACTATTACGATATAACGTGTATCGTTATATAGTATTACGTTATAACGTATAACGTCATATACTATTGCCATACAATGTGTAACGTTATATAGTATGACGTTATAACGTTTAACGTTATGTAGTATTACGTTGAAACATATAACGTTATATAGTATTACGTTATAACGTATAACGTTAAATAGTATTACGTTGTAACGTATAACGTTATATACTATTACCATACAACGTATAACGTCATATACTATTACCATACAACGTGTAACGTTATATAGTATTACGTTATAACGTTTAACGTTCTGTAGTTTTACGTTATAACGTATAACGTTATATACTATTACGATAAAACGTGTAACGTTATATAGTATTACGTTATAACGTATAACGTCATATACTATTACCATACAACGTGTAACGTTATATAGTATTACGTTGTAACGTATATCGTTATATACTATTACCATACAACGTGTAACGTTATATATTATTACGATATAACGTGTAACGTTACATAATATTACGTTATAACGTATAACGTCATATACTATTACCATACAACGGATAACGTTATATAGCATTACGAGATAACGTATATCGTTATGTACTATTACCATACAACGGGTAACGTTATATAGTATTACGTTATAACGTATAGCGTTATATAGTATTACGTTCTAACGTATAACGTTATATAACACTACTATACAACGTGTAACGTTATATAGTATGACGTTATAACGTTTAACGTTATGTACTATTACCATACAACGGGTAACGTTATATAGCATTACGATATAACGTATATCGTTATGTACTATTACCATACAACGGGTAACGTTATATAGTATTACGATATAATGTGCAACGTTATATAGTATTACGTTATAACGTATAACGTCATATACTATTACCATACAACGGGTAACGTTATATAGCATTACGAGATAACGTATATCGTTATATACTATTACGATATAACGTGTATCGTTATATAGTATTACGTTATAACGTTTAACGTTCTGTAGTATTACGTTATAACGTATAACGTTATATACTATTGCGATATAACGTGTAACGTTATATAGTATTACGTAATAACTTATAACGTTATATACTATTACCATACAACGTGTAACGTTATATAGTATTACGTTATAACGTATAACGTCTTATACTATTACCATACAACGTGTAACGTTATATAGTATTACGTTGTAACGTATGACGTTATATAGTATTACGTTATAACGTATAACGTCATATGCTATTACCATACTACGTGTAACGTTATATAGTATTACGTTATAACGTATAACGTTAAATAGTATTACGTTGTAACATATATCGTTATATACTATTACCATACAACGTGTAACGTTATATACTATTACGATATAACGTGTAACGTTACATAATATTACGTTATAACGTTTAACGTTATGCAGTATTACGTTGAAACATATAACGTTATATAGTATTACGTTATAACGTATAACGTTAAATAGTATTACGTTGTAACGTATAACGTTATATACTATTACCATACAACGTATAACGTCATATACTATTACCATACAACGTGTACCTTTATATAGTATGACGTTATAACGTTTATCGTTATGTAGTTTTACGTTATAACGTATAACGTTAGATACTATTACGATAAAACGTGTAACGTTATATAGTATTACGTTATAACGTATAACGTCATATACTATTACCATACAACGTGTAACGTTATATAGTATTACGTCATAACGTATAACGTCATATACTATTACCATACAACGGGTAACGTTATATAGCATTACAATATAACGTATATCGTTATGTACTATTACCATACAACGGGTAACGTTATATAGTATTACGTTATAACGTATAGCGTTACATAGTATTACGTTATAACGTATAACGTTATATAACACTACTATACAACGTGTAACGTTATATAGTATGACGTTATAACGTTTAACGTTATGTAGTATTACCTTAAAACATATAACGTTATATAGTATTACGTTATAACGTATAACGTTACATAATACTACTATGCAACGTGTAACGTTATATAGTATTACGATATAACGTGTAACGTCATATACAATTACCATACAACGTGTAACGTTATATAGTATGACGTTATAACGTTTAACGTTATGTAGTATTACGTTATAACGTTTAACGTTATGTACTATTACCATACAACGGGTAACGTTATATAGTATGACGTTATAACGTTTAACGTTATGTAGTATGACGTTATAACCTTTAACGTTATGTAGTATTACGATAAAACATATAACGTTATATAGTATTACGTTATAACGTATAGCGTTATATAGTATTACGTTATAACGTATAACGTCATATACTATTACCATACAACGTGTAACGTTATATAGTATTACGTTATAACGTTTAACGTTCTGTAGTATTACGTTATAACGTATAACGTTATATACTATTGCGATATAACGTGTAACGTTATATAGTACTACGTAATAACGTATAACGTCATATACTATTACCATACAACGTGTAACGTTATATAGTATTACGTTATAACGTATAACGTCTTATACTATTACCATACAACGCGTAACGTTATATAGTATTACGTTATAACGTATAACGTCTTATACTATTACCATACAACGTGTAACGTTATATAGTATGACGTTATATCGTTGAACGTTAAGAAGTATTACGTCATAACAAATAACGTTATATACTATTACGATATAACGTGTATCGTTATATAGTATTACGTTATAACGTATAACGATAAATAGTATTACGTTGTAACGTATATCGTTATATACTATTACCATACAACGTGTAACGTTATATACTATTACGATATAACGTGTAACGTTACATAATATTACGTTATAACGTTTAACGTTATGTAGTATTACGTTGAAACATATAACGTTATATAGTATTACGTTATAACGTATAACGTTAAATAGTATTACGTTGTAACGTATAACGTTATATACTATTACCATACAACGTATAACGTCATATACTATTACCATACAACGTGTACCTTTATATAGTATGACGTTATAACGTTTATCGTTATGTAGTTTTACGTTATAACGTATAACGTTATATACTATTACGATAAAACGTGTAACGTTATATAGTATTACGTTATAACGTATAACGTCATATACTATTACCATACAACGTGTAACGTTATATAGTATTACGTTATAACGTATAACGTCATATACTATTACCATACAACGGGTAACGTTATATAGCATTACGATATAACGTATATCGTTATGTACTATTACCATACAACGGGTAACGTTATATAGTATTACGTTATAACGTATAGCGTTATATAGTATTACGTTATAACGTATAACGTTATATAACACTACTATACAACGTGTAACGTTATATAGTATGACGTTATAACGTTTAACGTTATGTACTATTACCATACAACGGGTAACGTTATATAGCATTACGATATAACGTATATCGTTATGTACTATTACCATACAACGGGTAACGTTATATAGTATTACGATATAATGTGCAACGTTATATAGTATTACGTTATAACGTATAACGTCATATACTAAATACCATACAACGTGTAACGTTATATAGTATGACGTTATATCGTTTAACGTTATGAAGTATTACGTCATAACATATAACGTTATATACTATTACGATATAACGTGTATCGTTATATAGTATTACGTTATAACGTATAACGTCATATACTATTGCCATACAATGTGTAACGTTATATAGTATGACGTTATAACGTTTAACGTTATGTAGTATTACGTTGAAACATATAACGTTATATAGTATTACGTTATAACGTATAACGTTAAATAGTATTACGTTGTAACGTATAACGTTATATACTATTACCATACAACGTATAACGTCATATACTATTACCATACAACGTGTAACGTTATATAGTATTACGTTATAACGTTTAACGTTCTGTAGTTTTACGTTATAACGTATAACGTTATATACTATTACGATAAAACGTGTAACGTTATATAGTATTACGATATAACGTATAACGTCATATACTATTACCATAAAACGTGTAACGTTATATAGTATTACGTTGTAACGTATATCGTTATATACTATTACCATAGAACGTGTAACGTTATATATTATTACGATATAACGTGTAACGTTACATAATATTACGTTATAACGTATAACGTTATATAACACTACTATACAACGTGTAACGTTATATAGTATGACGTTATAACGTTTAACGTTATGTACTATTACCATACAACGGGTAACGTTATATAGCATTACGATATAACGTATATCGTTATGTACTATTACCATACAACGGGTAACGTTATATAGTATTACGATATAATGTGCAACGTTATATAGTATTACGTTATAACGTATAACGTCATATACTATTACCATACAACGGGTAACGTTATATAGCATTACGAGATAACGTATATCGTTATATACTATTACGATATAACGTGTATCGTTATATAGTATTACGTTATAACGTTTAACGTTCTGTAGTATTACGTTATAACGTATAACGTTATATACTATTGCGATATAACGTGTAACGTTATATAGTATTACGTAATAACTTATAACGTCATATACTATTACCATACAACGTGTAACGTTATATAGTATTACGTTATAACGTATAACGTCTTATACTATTACCATACAGCGTGTAACGTTATATAGTATTACGTAATAACGTATCACGTCATATACGAAATACCATACAACGTGTAACGTTATATAGTATGACGTTATAACGTTTAACGTTATGTAGTATTACGTTAAAACATATAACGTTATATAGTATTACGTTATAACGTATAACGTTAAATAGTATTACGTTGTAACGTATAACGTTATATACTATTACCATACAACGTATAACGTCATATACTATTACCATACAACGTGTAACGTTATATAGGATTACGTTCTAACGTTTAACGTTCTGTAGTATTACGTTATAACGAATAACGTTAAATAGTATTACGATATAACGTGTATCGTTATATAGTATTACGTTATAACGTATAACGTCATATACTATTACCATACAACGTGTAACGTTATATAGTATGACGCTATATCGTTTAACGTTATGTAGTATTACGTTATAACGTATAACGTTATATACTATTACGATATAACGTGTATCGTTATATAGTATTACGTTATAACGTATAACGTCATATACTATTACCATACAACGTGTAACGTTATATAGTATTACGTTATAACGTATATCGTCATATACTATTACCATACAACGTGTAACGTTATATAGTATGACGCTATATCGTTTAACGTTCTGTAGTATTAGGTTATAACGTATAACGTTATATACTATTACGATATAACGTGTAACGTTATAAGGTATCACGTTGTAACGTATAAAGTTATATACTATTACCATACAACGTATAACGTTATATACTATTACCATACAACGTGTAACACTATATAGTATTACGATGTAACGTATGACGTTATATAGTATTACGTTATAACGTATAACGTCATATACTATTACCATACAACGTGTAACGTTGTATAGTATTACGTTATAACGTTTAACGTTCTGTAGTATTAGGTTATAACGTATAACGTTATATACTATTACGATATAACGTGTAACGGTATATAGTATTACGTTATAACGTATAACGATAAATAGTATTACGTTGTAACGTATATCGTTATATACTATTACCATACAACGTGCAACTTCATATAGTATGTCGTTATAACGTTTATCGTCATGTAGTTTTACGTTATAACGTGTAACGTTATATAATATTACGTTATAACGTATAACGTCATATACTATTACCATACAACGTGTAACGTTATATAGTATTACGTTGTAACGTATGACGTTATATAGTATTACGTTATATTCGTATAACGTCATATACTATTACCATACTACGTGTAACGTTATATAGTATTACGTTATAACGTATAACGTTATATAATATTACGATAAAACGTGTAACGTTATATAGTATTACGTTATAACGTATAACGCCATATACTATTACCATACAACGTGTAACGTTATATAGTATTACGTTGTAACGTATGACGTTATATAGTATTACGTTATAACGTATAACGTCATATACTATTACCATACTACGTGTAACGTTATATAGTATTACGTTATAACGTATAACGTCATATACTATTACCATACAACGTGTAACGTTATGTAGTATTACGTTGTAACGTATGACGTTATATAGCATTACGTTATAACGTATAACGTCATATGATATTACCATACTACGTGTAACGTTATATAGTATTACGTTATAACGTATAACGTTAAATAGTATTACGTTGTAATGTATAACGTGATATACAATTACCATACAACGTGTAACGTTACATAGTATGACGTTATAACGTTTAACGTTATGTAGTATTACCTTAAAACATATAACGTTATATAGTATTACGTTATAACGTATAACGTTACATAATACTACTATGCAACGTGTAACGTTATATAGTATTACGATATAACGTGTAACGTCATATACAATTACCATACAACGTGTAACGTTATATAGTATGACGTTATAACGTTTAACGTTATGTAGTATTACGTTATAACGTTTAACGTTATGTACTATTACCATACAACGGGTAACGTTATATAGTATGACGTTATAACGTTTAACGTTATGTAGTATGACGTTATAACCTTTAACGTTATGTAGTATTACGATAAAACATATAACGTTATATAGTATTACGTTATAACGTTTAACGTTCTGTAGTGTTACGTTATAACGTATAACGTTATATACTATTACGATATAACGTATAACGTTAAATACTATTACCATACAACGTGTAACGTTATATAGTATTACGTTGTAACGTATGACGTTATATAGTATTACGTTATAACGTATAACGTTAAATAGTATTACGTTGTAACGTATAACGTTATATACTATTACCATACAACGTATAACGTCATATACTATTACCATACAACGTGTAACGTTATATAGTATTACGTTATAACGTTTAACGTTCTGTAGTATTACGTTATAACGTATAACGTTATATACTATTACGATATAACGTGTAACGTTATATAGTATTACGTTATAACGTATAACGATAGATAGTATTACGTTGTAACGTATATCGTTATATACTATTACCATACAACGTGTAACGTTATATACTATTACGATATAACGTGTAACGTTACATAATATTACGTTATAACGTATAAAGTCATATACTATTACCATACAACGGGTAACGTTATATAGCATTACGAGATAACGTATATCGTTATGTACTATTACCATACAACGGGTAACGTTATATAGTATTACGTTATAACGTATAGCGTTATATAGTATTACGTTCTAACGTATAACGTCTTATACTATTACCATACAGCGTGTAACGTTATATAGTATTACTTAATAACGTATCACGTCATATACTAAATACCATACAACGTGTAACGTTATATAGTATGACGTTATATCGTTTAACGTTATGAAGTATTACGTCATAACATATAACGTTATATACTATTACGATATAACGGGTAACGTTATATAGCATTACGAGATAACGTATATCGTTATATACTATTACGATATAACGTGTATCGTTATATAGTATTACGTTATAACGTTTAACGTTCTGTAGTATTACGTTATAACGTATAGCGTTATATACTATTGCGATATAACGTGTAACGTTATATAGTATTACGTAATAACTTATAACGTCATATACTATTACCATACAACGTATAACGTTATATAGTATTACGTTATAACGTATAACGTCTTATACTATTACCATACAGCGTGTAACGTTATATAGTATTACGTAATAACGTATCACGTCATATACTAAATACCATACAACGTGTAACGTTATATAGTATGACGTTATATCGTTTAACGTTATGAAGTATTACGTCATAACATATAAAGTTATATACTATTACGATATAACGTGTATCGTTATATAGTATTACGTTATAACGTATAACGTCATATACTATTGCCATACAACGTGTAACGTTATATAGTATGACGTTATAACGTTTAACGTTATGTAGTATTACGTTAAAACATATAACGTTATATAGTATTACGTTATAACGTATAACGTTAAATAGTATTACGTTGTAACGTATAACGTTATATACTATTACCATACAACGTATAACGTCATATACTATTACCATACAACGTGTAACGTTATATAGGATTACGTTATAACGTTTAACGTTCTGTAGTATTACGTTATAACGTATAACGTTATATACTATTACGATATATCGTGTAACGTTATATAGCATTACGATATAACGTATATCGTTATGTGCTATTACCATACAACGGGTAACGTTATATAGTATTACGATATAATGTGCAACGTTATATAGTATTACGTTATAACGTATAACGTCATATACTATTACCATACAACGTGTAACGTTATATAGTATGACGTCATAACGTTTAACGTTATATAGTATTACGTTATAACGAATAACGTTAAATAGTATTACGTTGTGACGTATAACGTCATATACTATTACCATACAACGTGTAACGTTATATAGTATGACGCTATATCGTTTAACGTTATGTAGTATTACGTTATAACGTATAACGTTATATACTATTACGATATAACGTGTATCGTTATATAGTATTACGTTATAACGTATAACGTCATATAATATTACCATACAACGTGTAACGTTATATAGTATTACGTTATAACGTATATCGTCATATACTATTACCACACAACGTGTAACGTTGTATAGTATTACGTTATAACGTTTAACGTTCTGTAGTATTAGGTTATAACGTATAACGTTATATACGATTACGATATAACGTGTAACGTTATAAGGTATCACGTTGTAACGTATAACGTTATATACTATTACCATACAACGTATAACGTTATATACTATTACCATACAACATGTAACACTATATAGTATTACGATGTAACGTATGACGTTATATAGTATTACGTTATAACGTATAACGTCATATACTATTACCATACAACGTGTAACGTTGTAAAGTATTACGTTATAACGTTTAACGTTCTGTAGTATTAGGTTATAACGTATAACGTTATATACTATTACGATATAACGTGTAACGGTATATAGTATTACGTTATAACGTATAACGATAAATAGTATTACGTTGTAACGTATATCGTTATATACTATTACCATACAACGTGCAACTTCATATAGTATGTCGTTATAACGTTTATCGTTATGTAGTTTTACGTTATAACGTGTAACGTTATATAATATTACGTTATAACGTATAACGTCATATACTATTACCATACAACGTGTAATGTTATATAGTATTACGTTATAACGTTTAACGTTCTGTAGTATTACGTTATAACGTATAACGTTATATACTATTGCGATATAACGTGTAACGTTATATAGTATTACGTAATAACGTATAACGTCATATACTATTACCATACTACGTGTAACGTTATATAGTATTACGTTATAACGTACAGCGTTATATAGTATTACGTAATAACGTATAACGTCATATACTATTACCATACAACGTGTAACGTTATATAGTATTACGTTATAACGTATAACGTTATGTAGTATGACGTTATAACCTTTAACGTTATGTAGTATTACGATAAAACATATAACGTTATATAGTATTACGTTGTAACGTGTGACGTTATATAGTATTACGTTAAAACATATAACGTTATATAGTATTACGTTATAACGTATAACGTTAAATAGTATTACGTTGTAACGTATAACGTTATATACTATTACCATACAACGTATAACGTCATATACCATTACCATACAACGTGTAACGTTATACAGTATTACGTTATAACGTTTAACGTTCTGTAGTATTACGTTATAACTTATAACGTTATATACTATTACGATATAACGTGTAACGTTATATAGTATTACGTTATAACGTATAACGATAAATAGTATTACGTTGTAACGTATATCGTTATATACTATTACCATACAACGTGTAACGTTATATAGTATGACGTCATAACGTTTAATGTTATGTAGTATTACGTTATAACGTATAACGTTAAATACTTTTACGTTGTAACGTATAACGTCATATACTGTTACCATACAACGTGTAACGTTATATAGTATGACGTTATATCGTTTAACGTTATGTAGTATTACGTTACAACGTATAACGTTATATACTGTTACGATATAACGTGTATCGTTATATAGTATTACGTTATAACGTATAACGTCATATACTATTACCATACAACGTGTAACGTTATATAGTATGACGTTATAACGTTTAACGTTGTATGGTATTACGTTAAAACATATAACGTTATATAGTATTACGTTATAACGTATAACGTTAAATAGTATAACGTTGTAACGTATATAGTTATGTACTATTACCATACAACGGGTAACGTTATATAGTATTACGATATAAAGTGCAACGTTATATAGTGTTACGTTATAACGTATAACGTCATATACTATTACCATACAACGTGTAACGTTATATAGTATGACGTCATAACGTTTAACGTTATATAGTATTACGTTATAACGTATAACGTTAAATAGTATTACGTTGTAACGTATAACGTCATATACTATTACCATACAACGTGTAACGTTATATAGTATGACGTCATAACGTTTAACGTTATATAGTATTACGTTATAACGTATAACGTTAAATAGTATTACGTTGTAACGTATAACGTCATATACTATTACCATACAACGTGTAACGTTATATAGTATGACGTTATAACGTTTAACGTCATGTAGTATTACGATAAAACATATAACGTTATATAGTATTACGTTATAACGTATAACGTTAAATAGTATAACGTTGTAACGTATATAGTTATGTACTATTACCATACAACGGGTAACGTTATATAGTATTACGATATAATGTGCAACGTTATATAGTGTTACGTTATAACGTATAACGTCATATACTATTACCATACAACGTGTAACGTTATATAGTATGACGCTATATCGTTTAACGTTATGTAGTATTACGTTATAACGTATAACGTTATATACTATTACGATATAACGTGTATCGTTATATAGTATTACGATATAACGTATATCGTCATATACTATTGCCATACAACGTGTAACGTTATAGAGTATTACGTTATAACGTATATCGTCATATACTATTACCATACAACGTGTAACGTTGTATAGTATTACGTTATAACGTTTAACGTTCTGTAGTATTAGGTTATAACGTATAACGTTATATACTATTACGATATAACGTGTAACGTTATATAGCATTACGTTATAAGGTATAACGATAAATAGTATTACGTTGTAACGTATATCGTTATATACTATTACCATACAACGTGCAACTTCATATAGTATGTCGTTATAACGTTTATCGTTATGTAGTTTTACGTTATAACGTGTAACGTTATATACTATTACGATAAAACGTGTAACGTTATATAGTATTACGTTGTAACGTATGACGTTATATAGTATTATGTTATAACGTATAACGTCATATACTATTACCATACCACGTGTAACGTTATATAGTATTACGTTATAACGTATAACGTCATATACTATTACCATACAACGTGTAACGTTATGTAGTATTACGTTGTAACGTATGACGTTATATAGTATTACGTTATAACGTATAACGTCATATACTATTACCATACTACGTGTAACGTTATATAGTATTACGTTGTAACGTATGACGTTATATAGTATTACGTTATAACGTATAACGTCATATACTATTACCATACTACGTGTAACGTTATATAGTATTATGTTATAACGTATAACGTTAAATAGTATTACGTTGTAACGTATGACGTTATATAGTATTACGTTATAACGTATAACGTCTTATACTATTACCATACCACGTCTAACGTTATATAGTATTACGTTATAACGTATAACGTTATATACTATTACCATACAACGTGTAACGTTATATAGTATTACGTTAAAACATATAACGTTATATAGTATTACGTTATAACGTATAACGTTAAATAGTATTACGTTGTAACGTATAACGTTATATACTATTACCATACAACGTGTAACGTTATATAGTATTACGTTGTAACATATGACGTTATATAGTATTACGTTATAACGTATAACGTCATATACTATTACCATACCACGTGTAATGTTATATAGTATTACGTTATAACGTATAACGTCATATACTATTACCATACAACGTGTAACGTTATATAGTATGACGTCATAACGTTTAACGTTATATAGTATTACGTTATAACGTATAACGTTAAATAGTATTACGTTGTAACGTATAACGTCATATACTATTACCATACAACGTGTAACGTTATATAGTATGACGTCATAACGTTTAACGTTATATAGTATTACGTTATAACGTATAACGTTAAATAGTATTACGTTGTAACGTATAACGTCATATACTATTACCATACAACGTGTAACGTTATATAGTATGACGTTATAACGTTTAACGTTATGTAGTATTACGTTAAAACATATAACGTTATATAGTATTACGTTATAACGTATAACGTTAAATAGTATAACGTTGTAACGTATATAGTTATGTACTATTACCATACAACGGGTAACGTTATATAGTATTACGATATAATGTGCAACGTTATATAGTGTTACGTTATAACGTATAACGTCATATACTATTACCATACAACGTGTAACGTTATATAGTATGACGCTATATCGTTTAACGTTATGTAGTATTACGTTATAACGTATAACGTTATATACTATTACGATATAACGTGTATCGTTATATAGTATTACGATATAACGTATATCGTCATATACTATTGCCATACAACGTGTAACGTTATAGAGTATTACGTTATAACGTATATCGTCATATACTATTACCATACAACGTGTAACGTTGTATAGTATTACGTTATAACGTTTAACGTTCTGTAGTATTAGGTTATAACGTATAACGTTATATACTATTACGATATAACTTGTAACGTTATATAGTATTACGTTATAAGGTATAACGATAAATAGTATTACGTTGTAACGTATATCGTTATATACTATTACCATACAACGTGCAACTTCATATAGTATGTCGTTATAACGTTTATCGTTATGTAGTTTTACGTTATAACGTGTAACGTTATATACTATTACGATAAAACGTGTAACGTTATATAGTATTACGTTGTAACGTATGACGTTATATAGTATTATGTTATAACGTATAACGTCATATACTATTACCATACCACGTGTGACGTTATATAGTATTACGTAATAACGTATAACGTCATATACTATTACCATACAACGTGTAACGTTATGTAGTATTACGATATAACGTATAACGTTATATAGGGTAACGTTATAACGTATAACGTCATATACTATTACCATACTACGTGTAACGTTATATAGTATTACGTTGTAACGTATGACGTTATATAGTATTACGTTATAACGTATAACGTCATATACTATTACCATACTACGTGTAACGTTATATAGTATTATGTTATAACGTATAACGTTAAATAGTATTACGTTGTAACGTATGACGTTATATAGTATTACGTTATAACGTATAACGTCTTATACTATTACCATACCACGTCTAACGTTATATAGTATTACGTTGTAACGTATAACGTCATATACTATTACCATACAACGTGTAACGTTATATAGTATTACGTTAAAACATATAACGTTATATAGTATTACGTTATAACGTATAACGTTAAATAGTATTACGTTGTAACGTATAACGTTATATACTATTACCATACAACGTGTAACGTTATATAGTATTACGTTGTAACCTATGACGTTATATAGTATTACGTTATAACGTATAACGTTAAATAGTATTACGTTGTAACGTATAACGTTATATACTATTACCATACAACGTATAACGTCATATACTATTACCATACAACGTGTAACGTTATATAGTATTACGTTATAACGTTTAACGTTCTGTAGTATTACGTTATAACGTATAACGTTATATACTGTTACGATATAACGTGTATCGTTATATAGTATTACGTTATAACGTATAACGTTATATACCATTACGATATAACGTGTAACGTTATATACTATTACGATAAAACGTGTAACGTTATATAGTATCACGTTATAACGTATAACGTCATATACTATTACCATACAACGTGTAACGTTATATAGTATGACGTCATAACGTTTAATGTTATATAGTATTACGTTATAACGTATAACGTTAAATAGTATTACGCTGTAACGTATAACGTCATATACTGTTACCATACAACGTGTAACGTTATATAGTATGACGTTATATAGTTTAACGTTATGCAGTATTACGTTATAACGTATAATATTATATACTATTACGATATAACGTGTATCGCTATATAGTATTACGTTATAACGTATAACGTCATATACTATTACCATACAACGTGTAACGTTATATAGTATGACGTTATAACGTTTAACGTTATGTGGTATTACGTTAAAACATATAACGTTATATAGTATTACGTTATAACGTATAACGTTAAATAGTATAACGTTGTAACGTATATAGTTATGTACTATTACCATACAAAGGGTAACGTTATATAGTATTACGATATAATGTGTAACGTTATATAGTAGTCCGTAATAACGTATAACGTCATATACTATTACCATACAACGTGTAACGTTATAACGTTTAACGTAATATAGTATTACGTTATAACTTATAACGTTAAATAGTATTACCTTGTAACGTATAACGTCATATACTATAACCATACAACGTGTAACATTATATAGTATGACGTCATAACGTTTAACGTTATATAGTATTACGTTATAACGTATAACGTTATATACTATTACCATACAACGTATAACGTTATATACTATTACCATACAACGTGTAACGTTATATAGTATTACGATGTAACGTATGACGTTATATAGTATTACGTTATAACGTATAACGTCATATACTATTACCATACCACGTGTAACGTTATATAGTATTACGTTATAACGTATAACGTCATATACTATTACCATACAACGTGTAACGTTATGTAGTATTACGTTGTAACGTATGACGTTATATAGTATTACGTTATAACGTATAACGTCATATACTATTACCATACTACGTGTAACGTTATATAGTATTACGTTGTAACGTATGACGTTATATAGTATTACGTTATAACGTATAACGTCATATACTATTACCATACTACGTGTAACGTTATATAGTATTATGTTATAACGTATAACGTTAAATAGTATTACGTTGTAACGTATGACGTTATATAGTATTACGTTATAACGTATAACGTCTTATACTATTACCATACCACGTCTAACGTTATATAGTATTACGTTATAACGTATAACGTCATATACTATTACCATACAACGTGTAACGTTATATAGTATTACGTTAAAACATATAACGTTATATAGTATTACGTTATAACGTATAACGTTAAATAGTATTACGTTGTAACGTATAACGTTATATACTATTACCATACAACGTGTAACGTTATATAGTATTACGTTGTAACCTATGACGTTATATAGTATTACGTTATAACGTATAACGTCATATACTATTACCATACCACGTGTAATGTTATATAGTATTACGTTATAACGTATAACGTCATATACTATTACCATACAACGTGTAACGTTATATAGTATGACGTCATAACGTTTAACGTTATATAGTATTACGTTATAACGTATAACGTTAAATAGTATTACGTTGTAACGTATAACGTCATATACTATTACCATACAACGTGTAACGTTATATAGTATGACGTTATAACGTTTAACGTTATATAGTATTACGTTATAACGTATAACGTTAAATAGTATTACGTTGTAACGTATAACGTCATATACTATTACCATACAACGTGTAACGTTATATAGTATGACGTTATAACGTTTAACGTTATGTGGTATTACGTTAAAACATATAACGTTATATAGTATTACGTTATAACGTATAACGTTAAATAGTATAACGTTGTAACGTATATAGTTATGTACTATTACCATACAACGGGTAACGTTATATAGTATTACGATATAATGTGCAACGTTATATAGTGTTACGTTATAACGTATAACGTCATATACTATTACCATACAACGTGTAACGTTATATAGTATGACGCTATATCGTTTAACGTTATGTAGTATTACGTTATAACGTATAACGTTATATACTATTACGATATAACGTGTATCGTTATATAGTATTACTATATAACGTATATCGTCATATACTATTGCCATACAACGTGTAACGTTATAGAGTATTACGTTATAACGTATATCGTCATATACTATTACCATACAACGTGTAACGTTGTATAGTATTACGTTATAACGTTTAACGTTCTGTAGTATTAGGTTATAACGTATAACGTTATATACTATTACGATATAACGTGTAACGTTATATAGTATTACGTTATAAGGTATAACGATAAATAGTATTACGTTGTAACGTATATCGTTATATACTATTACCATACAACGTGCAACTTCATATAGTATGTCGTTATAACGTTTATCGTTATGTAGTTTTACGTTATAACGTGTAACGTTATATACTATTACGATAAAACGTGTAACGTTATATAGTATTACGTTGTAACGTATGACGTTATATAGTATTATGTTATAACGTATAACGTCATATACTATTACCATACCACGTGTAACGTTATATAGTATTACGTTATAACGCATAACGTCATATACTATTACCATACAACGTGTAACGTTATGTAGTATTACGATATAACGTATAACGTTATATAGTATTACGTTATAACGTATAACGTCATATACTATTACCATACTACGTGTAACGTTATATAGTATTACGTTGTAACGTATGACGTTATATAGTATTACGTTATAACGTATAACGTCATATACTATTACCATACTACGTGTAACGTTATATAGTATTATGTTATAACGTATAACGTTAAATAGTATTACGTTGTAACGTATGACGTTATATAGTATTACGTTATAACGTATAACGTCTTATACTATTACCATACCACGTCTAACGTTATATAGTATTACGTTATAACGTATAACGTTATATACTATTACCATACAACGTGTAACGTTATATAGTATTACGTTAAAACATATAACGTTATATAGTATTACGTTATAACGTATAACGTTAAATAGTATTACGTTGTAACGTATAACGTTATATACTATTACCATACAACGTGTAACGTTATATAGTATTACGTTGTAACGTATGACGTTATATAGTATTACGTTATAACGTATAACGTTAAATAGTATTACGTTGTAACGTATAACGTTATATACTATTACCATACAACGTATAACGTCATATACTATTACCATACAACGTGTAACGTTATATAGTATTACGTTATAACGTTTAACGTTCTGTAGTATTACGTTATAACGTATAACGTTATATACTGTTACGATATAACGTGTATCGTTATATAGTATTACGTTATAACGTATAACGTTATATACCATTACGATATAACGTGTAACGTTATATACTATTACGATAAAACGTGTAACGTTATATAGTATCACGTTATAACGTATAACGTCATATACTATTACCATACAACGTGTAACGTTATATAGTATGACGTCATAACGTTTAATGTTATATAGTATTACGTTATAACGTATAACGTTAAATAGTATTACGCTGTAACGTATAACGTCATATACTGTTACCATACAACGTGTAACGTTATATAGTATGACGTTATATCGTTTAACGTTATGCAGTATTACGTTATAACGTATAATATTATATACTATTACGATATAACGTGTATCGCTATATAGTATTACGTTATAACGTATAACGTCATATACTATTACCATACAACGTGTAACGTTATATAGTATGACGTTATAACGTTTAACGTTATGTGGTATTACGTTAAAACATATAACGTTATATAGTATTACGTTATAACGTATAACGTTAAATAGTATAACGTTGTAACGTATATAGTTATGTACTATTACCATACAAAGGGTAACGTTATATAGTATTACGATATAATGTGTAACGTTATATAGTAGTCCGTAATAACGTATAACGTCATATACTATTACCATACAACGTGTAACGTTATAACGTTTAACGTAATATAGTATTACGTTATAACTTATAACGTTAAATAGTATTACCTTGTAACGTATAACATCATATACTATAACCATACAACGTGTAACATTATATAGTATGACGTCATAACGTTTAACGTTATATAGTATTACGTTATAACGTATAACGTTATATACTATTACCATACAACGTATAACGTTATATACTATTACCATACAACGTGTAACGTTATATAGTATTACGATGTAACGTATGACGTTATATAGTATTACGTTATAACGTATAACGTCATATACTATTACCATACAACGTGTAACGTTGTATAGTATTACGTTATAACGTTTAACGTTCTGTAGTATTAGGTTATAACGTATAACGTTATATACTATTACGATATAACGTGTAACGTTATATAGTATTACGTTATAACGTATAACGATAAATAGTATTACGTTGTAACGTATATCGTTATATACTATTACCATACAACGTGCAACTTCATATAGTATGTCGTTATAACGTTTATCGTTATGTAGTTTTACGTTATAACGTGTAACGTTATATACTATTACGATAAAACGTGTAACGTTATATAGTATTACGTTATAATGTATGACGTTATATAGTATTACGTAATAACGTATAACGTCATATACTATTACCATACTACGTGTAACGTTAAATAGTATTACGTTATAACGTATAACGTCATATACTATTACCATACAACGTGTAACGTTATATAGTATTACGTTGTAACGTATGACGTTATATAGTATTACGTTATAACGTATAACGTCATATACTATTACCATACAACGTGTAACGTTATATAGTATTACGTTATAACGTATAACGTCTTATACTATTACCATACAGCGTGTAACGTTATATAGTATTACGTTATAACGTTTAACGTTCTGTAGTGTTACGTTATAACGTATAACGTTATATACTATTACCATACAACGTATAACTTTATATACTATTACCATACAACGTGTAACGTTATATAGTATTACGATGTAACGTATGACGTTATATAGTATTACGTTATAACGTATAACGTCATATACTATTACCATACAACGTATAACGTTATATACTATTACCATACAACGTGTAACGTTATATAGTATTACGATGTAACGTATGACGTTATATAGTATTACGTTATAACGTATAACGTCATATACTATTACCATACAACGTGTAACGTTGTATAGTATTACGTTATAACGTTTAACGTTCTGTAGTATTAGGTTATAACGTATAACGTTATATACTATTACGATATAACGTGTAACGTTATATAGTATTACGTTATAACGTATAACGATAAATAGTATTACCTTGTAACGTATAACGTCATATACTATAACCATACAACGTGTAACATTATATAGTATGACGTCATAACGTTTAACGTTAAATAGTATTACGTTGTAACGTATAACGTTATATACTATTACCATACAACGTATAACGTCATATACTATTACCATACAACGTGTAACGTTATATAGGATTACGTTCTAACGTTTAACGTTCTGTAGTATTACGTTATAACGTATAACGTTATATACTATTACGATATATCGTGTAACGTTATATAGCATTACGATATAACGTATATCGTTATGTACTATTACCATACAACGGGTAACGTTATATAGTATTACGATATAATGTGCAACGTTATATAGTATTACGTTATAACGTATAACGTCATATACTATTACCATACAACGTGTAACGTTATATAGTATGACGTCATAACGTTTAACGTTATATACTATTACGTTATAACGAATAACGTTAAATAGTATTACGTTGTAACGTATAACGTCATATACTATTACCATACAACGTGCAACTTCATATAGTATGTCGTTATAACGTTTAACGTTCTGTAGTGTTACGTTATAACGTATAACGTTATATACTATTACGATATAACGTATAACGTTAAATACTATTACCATACAACGTGTAACGTTATATAGTATTACGTTGTAACGTATGACGTTATATAGTATTACGTTATAACGTATAACGTTAAATAGTATTACGTTGTAACGTATAACGTTATATACTATTACCATACAACGTATAACGTCATATACTATTACCATACAACGTGTAACGTTATATAGTATTACGTTATAACGTTTAACGTTCTGTAGTATTACGTTATAACGTATAACGTTATATACTATTACGATATAACGTGTAACGTTATATAGTATTACGTTATAACGTATAGCGTTATATAGTATTACGTTCTAACGTATAACGTCTTATACTATTACCATACAGCGTGTAACGTTATATAGTATTACTTAATAACGTATCACGTCATATACTAAATACCATACAACGTGTAACGTTATATAGTATGACGTTATATCGTTTAACGTTATGAAGTATTACGTCATAACATATAACGTTATATACTATTACGATATAACGGGTAACGTTATATAGCATTACGAGATAACGTATATCGTTATATACTATTACGATATAACGTGTATCGTTATATAGTATTACGTTATAACGTTTAACGTTCTGTAGTATTACGTTATAACGTATAGCGTTATATACTATTGCGATATAACGTGTAACGTTATATAGTATTACGTAATAACTTATAACGTCATATACTATTACCATACAACGTGTAACGTTATATAGTATTACGTTATAACGTATAACGTCATATACTATTACCATACAGCGTGTAACGTTATATAGTATTACGTAATAACGTATCACGTCATATACTAAATACCATACAACGTGTAACGTTATATAGTATGACGTTATATCGTTTAACGTTATGAAGTATTACGTCATAACATATAAAGTTATATACTATTACGATATAACGTGTATCGTTATATAGTATTACGTTATAACGTATAACGTCATATACTATTGCCATACAACGTGTAACGTTATATAGTATGACGTTATAACGTTTAACGTTATGTAGTATTACGTTAAAACATATAACGTTATATAGTATTACGTTATAACGTATAACGTTAAATAGTATTACGTTGTAACGTATAACGTTATATACTATTACCATACAACGTATAACGTCATATACTATTACCATACAACGTGTAACGTTATATAGGATTACGTTATAACGTTTAACGTTCTGTAGTATTACGTTATAACGTATAACGTTATATACTATTACGATATATCGTGTAACGTTATATAGCATTACGATATAACGTATATCGTTATGTGCTATTACCATACAACGGGTAACGTTATATAGTATTACGATATAATGTGCAACGTTATATAGTATTACGTTATAACGTATAACGTCATATACTATTACCATACAACGTGTAACGTTATATAGTATGACGTCATAACGTTTAACGTTATATAGTATTACGTTATAACGAATAACGTTAAATAGTATTACGTTGTAACGTATAACGTCATATACTATTACCATACAACGTGTAACGTTATATAGTATGACGCTATATCGTTTAACGTTATGTAGTATTACGTTATAACGTATAACGTTATATACTATTACGATATAACGTGTATCGTTATATAGTATTACGTTATAACGTATAACGTCATATACTATTACCATACAACGTGTAACGTTATATAGTATTACGTTATATACTATCGTCATATACTATTACCACACAACGTGTAACGTTGTATAGTATTACGTTATAACGTTTAACGTTCTGTAGTATTAGGTTATAACGTATAACGTTATATACTATTACGATATAACGTGTAACGTTATAAGGTAACACGTTGTAACGTATAACGTTATATACTATTACCATACAACGTATAACGTTATATACTATTACCATACAACGTGTAACACTATATAGTATTACGATGTAACGTATGACGTTATATAGTATTACGTTATAACGTATAACGTCATATACTATTACCATACAACGTGTAACGTTATATAGTATTACGTTATAACGTATAACGATAAATAGTATTACCTTGTAACGTATAACGTCATATACTATAACCATACAACGTGTAACATTATATAGTATGACGTCATAACGTTTAACGTTAAATAGTATTACGTTGTAACGTATAACGTTATATACTATTACCATACAACGTATAACGTCATATACTATTACCATACAACGTGTAACGTTATATAGGATTACGTTCTAACGTTTAACGTTCTGTAGTATTACGTTATAACGTATAACGTTATATACTATTACGATATATCGTGTAACGTTATATAGCATTACGATATAACGTATATCGTTATGTACTATTACCATACAACGGGTAACGTTATATAGTATTACGATATAATGTGCAACGTTATATAGTATTACGTTATAACGTATAACGTCATATACTATTACCATACAACGTGTAACGTTATATAGTATGACGTCATAACGTTTAACGTTATATACTATTACGTTATAACGAATAACGTTAAATAGTATTACGTTGTAACGTATAACGTCATATACTATTACCATACAACGTGTAACGTTATATAGTATGACGCTATATCGTTTAACGTTATGTAGCATTACGTTATAACGTATAACGTTATATACTATTACGATATAACGTGTATCGTTATACAGTATTACGTCATAACGTCTAACGTCATATACTATTACCATACAACGTGTAACGTTATATAGTATTACGTTATAACGTATATCGTCATATACTATTACCACACAACGTGTAACGTTGTATAGTATTACGTTATAACGTTTAACGTTCTGTAGTATTAGGTTATAACGTATAACGTTATATACTATTACGATATAACGTGTAACGTTATAAGGTATCACGTTGTAACGTATAACGTTATATACTATTACCATACAACGTATAACGTTATATACTATTACCATACAACGTGTAACACTATATAGTATTACGATGTAACGTATGACGTTATATAGTATTACGTTATAACGTATAACGTCATATACTATTACCATACAACGTGTAACGTTGTATAGTATTACGTTATAACGTTTAACGTTCTGTAGTATTAGGTTATAACGTATAACGTTATATACTATTACGATATAACGTGTAACGGTATATAGTATTACGTTATAACGTATAACGATAAATAGTATTACGTTGTAACGTATATCGTTATATACTATTACCATACAACGTGCAACTTCATATAGTATGTCGTTATAACGTTTATCGTCATGTAGCTTTACGTTATAACGTGTAACGTTATATAATATTACGTTATAACGTATAACGTTATATAATATTACGATAAAACGTGTAACGTTATATAGTATTACGTTATAACGTATAACGCCATATACTATTACCATACAACGTGTAACGTTATATAGTATTACGTTGTAACGTATGACGTTATATAGTATTACGTTATAACGTATAACGTCATATACTATTACCATACTACGTGTAACGTTATATAGTATTACGTTATAACGTATAACGTCATATACTATTACCATACAACGTGTAACGTTATGTAGTATTACGTTGTAACGTATGACGTTATATAGCATTACGTTATAACGTATAACGTCATATGATATTACCATACTACGTGTAACGTTATATAGTATTACGTTATAACGTATAACGTTAAATAGTATTACGTTGTAATGTATAACGTTATATACAATTACCATACAACGTGTAACGTTACATAGTATGACGTTATAACGTTTAACGTTATGTAGTATTACCTTAAAACATATAACGTTATATAGTATTACGTTATAACGTATAACGTTACATAATACTACTATGCAACGTGTAACGTTATATAGTATTACGATATAACGTGTAACGTCATATACAATTACCATACAACGTGTAACGTTATATAGTATGACGTTATAACGTTTAACGTTATGTAGTATTACGTTATAACGTTTAACGTTATGTACTATTACCATACAACGGGTAACGTTATATAGTATGACGTTATAACGTTTAACGTTATGTAGTATGACGTTATAACCTTTAACGTTATGTAGTATTACGATAAAACATATAACGTTATATAGTATTACGTTATAACGTTTAACGTTCTGTAGTGTTACGTTATAACGTATAACGTTATATACTATTACGATATAACGTATAACGTTAAATACTATTACCATACAACGTGTAACGTTATATAGTATTACGTTGTAACGTATGACGTTATATAGTATTACGTTATAACGTATAACGTTAAATAGTATTACGTTGTAACGTATAACGTTATATACTATTACCATACAACGTATAACGTCATATACTATTACCATACAACGTGTAACGTTATATAGTATTACGTTATAACGTTTAACGTTCTGTAGTATTACATTATAACGTATAACGTTATATACTATTACGATATAACGTGTAACGTTATATAGTATTACGTTATAACGTATAGCGTTATATAGTATTACGTTCTAACGTATAACGTCTTATACTATTACCATACAGCGTGTAACGTTATATAGTATTACTTAATAACGTATCACGTCATATACTAAATACCATACAACGTGTAACGTTATATAGTATGACGTTATATCGTTTAACGTTATGAAGTATTACGTCATAACATATAACGTTATATACTATTACGATATAACGGGTAACGTTATATAGCATTACGAGATAACGTATATCGTTATATACTATTACGATATAACGTGTATCGTTATATAGTATTACGTTATAACGTTTAACGTTCTGTAGTATTACGTTATAACGTATAGCGTTATATACTATTGCGATATAACGTGTAACGTTATATAGTATTACGTAATAACTTATAACGTCATATACTATTACCATACAACGTGTAACGTTATATAGTATTACGTTATAACGTATAACGTCTTATACTATTACCATACAGCGTGTAACGTTATATAGTATTACGTAATAACGTATCACGTCATATACTAAATACCATACAACGTGTAACGTTATATAGTATGACGTTATATCGTTTAACGTTATGAAGTATTACGTCATAACATATAAAGTTATATACTATTACGATATAACGTGTATCGTTATATAGTATTACGTTATAACGTATAACGTCATATACTATTGCCATACAACGTGTAACGTTATATAGTATGACGTTATAACGTTTAACGTTATGTAGTATTACGTTAAAACATATAACGTTATATAGTATTACGTTATAACGTATAACGTTAAATAGTATTACGTTGTAACGTATAACGTTATATACTATTACCATACAACGTATAACGTCATATACTATTACCATACAACGTGTAACGTTATATAGGATTACGTTATAACGTTTAACGTTCTGTAGTATTACGTTATAACGTATAACGTTATATACTATTACGATATATCGTGTAACGTTATATAGCATTACGATATAACGTATATCGTTATGTGCTATTACCATACAACGGGTAACGTTATATAGTATTACGATATAATGTGCAACGTTATATAGTATTACGTTATAACGTATAACGTCATATACTATTACCATACAACGTGTAACGTTATATAGTATGACGTCATAACGTTTAACGTTATATAGTATTACGTTATAACGAATAACGTTAAATAGTATTACGTTGTAACGTATAACGTCATATACTATTACCATACAACGTGTAACGTTATATAGTATGACGCTATATCGTTTAACGTTATGTAGTATTACGTTATAACGTATAACGTTATATACTATTACGATATAACGTGTATCGTTATATAGTATTACGTTATAACGTATAACGTCATATACTATTACCATACAACGTGTAACGTTATATAGTATTACGTTATATACTATCGTCATATACTATTACCACACAACGTGTAACGTTGTATAGTATTACGTTATAACGTTTAACGTTCTGTAGTATTAGGTTATAACGTATAACGTTATATACTATTACGATATAACGTGTAACGTTATAAGGTAACACGTTGTAACGTATAACGTTATATACTATTACCATACAACGTATAACGTTATATACTATTACCATACAACGTGTAACACTATATAGTATTACGATGTAACGTATGACGTTATATAGTATTACGTTATAACGTATAACGTCATATACTATTACCATACAACGTGTAACGTTATATAGTATGACGTCATAACGTTTAACGTTATATAGTATTACGTTATAACGAATAACGTTAAATAGTATTACGTTGTAACGTATAACGTCATATACTATTACCATACAACCTGTAACGTTATATAGTATGACGCTATATCGTTTAACGTTATGTAGTATTACGTTATAACGTATAACGTTATATACTATTACGATATAACGTGTATCGTTATATAGTATTACGTTATAACGTATAACGTCATATACTATTACCATACAACGTGTAACGTTATATAGTATTACGTTATAACGTATATCGTCATATACTATTACCACACAACGTGTAACGTTGTATAGTATTACGTTATAACGTTTAACGTTCTGTAGTATTAGGTTATAACGTATAACGTTATATACGATTACGATATAACGTGTAACGTTATAAGGTATCACGTTGTAACGTATAACGTTATATACTATTACCATACAACGTATAACGTTATATACTATTACCATACAACGTGTAACACTATATAGTATTACGATGTAACGTATGACGTTATATAGTATTACGTTATAACGTATAACGTCATATACTATTACCATACAACGTGTAACGTTGTAAAGTATTACGTTATAACGTTTAACGTTCTGTAGTATTAGGTTATAACGTATAACGTTATATACTATTACGATATAACGTGTAACGGTATATAGTATTACGTTATAACGTATAACGATAAATAGTATTACGTTGTAACGTATATCGTTATATACTATTACCATACAACGTGCAACTTCATATAGTATGTCGTTATAACGTTTATCGTTATGTAGTTTTACGTTATAACGTGTAACGTTATATAATATTACGTTATAACGTATAACGTCATATACTATTACCATACAACGTGTAATGTTATATAGTATTACGTTATAACGTTTAAAGTTCTGTAGTATTACGTTATAACGTATAACGTTATATACTATTGCGATATAACGTGTAACGTTATATAGTATTACGTAATAACGTATAACGTCATATACTATTACCATACTACGTGTAACGTTATATAGTATTACGTTATAACGTATAACGTTATGTAATATGACGTTATAACCTTTAACGTTATGTAGTATTACGATAAAACATATAACGTTATATAGTATTACGTTATAACGTACAGCGTTATATAGTATTACGTTATAACGTATAACGTCATATACTATTACCATACAGCGTGTAACGTTATATAGTATTACGTAATAACGTATAACGTCATATACTATTACCATACAACGTGTAACGTTATATAGTATTACGTTATAACGTATAACGTTATGTAGTATGACGTTATAACCTTTAACGTTATGTAGTATTACGATAAAACATATAACGTTATATAGTATTACGTTGTAACGTGTGACGTTATATAGTATTACGTTAAAACATATAACGTTATATAGTATTACGTTATAACGTATAACGTTAAATAGTATTACGTTGTAACGTATAACGTTATATACTATTACCATACAACGTATAACGTCATATACCATTACCATACAACGTGTAACGTTATACAGTATTACGTTATAACGTTTAACGTTCTGTAGTATTACGTTATAACTTATAACGTTATATACTATTACGATATAACGTGTAACGTTATATAGTATTACGTTATAACGTATAACGATAAATAGTATTACGTTGTAACGTATATCGTTATATACTATTACCATACAACGTGTAACGTTATATAGTATGACGTCATAACGTTTAATGTTATGTAGTATTACGTTATAACGTATAACGTTAAATACTTTTACGTTGTAACGTATAACGTCATATACTGTTACCATACAACGTGTAACGTTATATAGTATGACGTTATATCGTTTAACGTTATGTAGTATTACGTTACAACGTATAACGTTATATACTGTTACGATATAACGTGTATCGTTATATAGTATTACGTTATAACGTATAACGTCATATACTATTACCATACAACGTGTAACGTTATATAGTATGACGTTATAACGTTTAACGTTGTGTGGTATTACGTTAAAACATATAACGTTATATAGTATTACGTTATAACGTATAACGTTAAATAGTATAACGTTGTAACGTATATAGTTATGTACTATTACCATACAACGGGTAACGTTATATAGTATTACGATATAAAGTGCAACGTTATATAGTGTTACGTTATAACGTATAACGTCATATACTATTACCATACAACGTGTAACGTTATATAGTATGACGTCATAACGTTTAACGTTATATAGTATTACGTTATAACGTATAACGTTAAATAGTATTACGTTGTAACGTATAACGTCATATACTATTACCATACAACGTGTAACGTTATATAGTATGACGTCATAACGTTTAACGTTATATAGTATTACGTTATAACGTATAACGTTAAATAGTATTACGTTGTAACGTATAACGTCATATACTATTACCATACAACGTGTAACGTTATATAGTATGACGTTATAACGTTTAACGTTATGTGGTATTACGTTAAAACATATAACGTTATATAGTATTACGTTATAACGTATAACGTTAAATAGTATAACGTTGTAACGTATATAGTTATGTACTATTACCATACAACGGGTAACGTTATATAGTATTACGATATAATGTGCAACGTTATATAGTGTTACGTTATAACGTATAACGTCATATACTATTACCATACAACGTGTAACGTTATATAGTATGACGCTATATCGTTTAACGTTATGTAGTATTACGTTATAACGTATAACGTTATATACTATTACGATATAACGTGTATCGTTATATAGTATTACGATATAACGTATATCGTCATATACTATTGCCATACAACGTGTAACGTTATAGAGTATTACGTTATAACGTATATCGTCATATACTATTACCATACAACGTGTAACGTTGTATAGTATTACGTTATAACGTTTAACGTTCTGTAGTATTAGGTTATAACGTATAACGTTATATACTATTACGATATAACGTGTAACGTTATATAGTATTACGTTATAAGGTATAACGATAAATAGTATTACGTTGTAACGTATATCGTTATATACTATTACCATACAACGTGCAACTTCATATAGTATGTCGTTATAACGTTTATCGTTATGTAGTTTTACGTTATAACGTGTAACGTTATATACTATTACGATAAAACGTGTAACGTTATATAGTATTACGTTGTAACGTATGACGTTATATAGTATTATGTTATAACGTATAACGTCATATACTATTACCATACCACGTGTAACGTTATATAGTATTACGTTATAACGTATAACGTCATATACTATTACCATACAACGTGTAACGTTATGTAGTATTACGTTGTAACGTATAACGTTATATAGTATTACGTTATAACGTATAACGTCATATACTATTACCATACTACGTGTAACGTTATATAGTATTACGTTGTAACGTATGACGTTATATAGTATTACGTTATAACGTATAACGTCATATACTATTACCATACTACGTGTAACGTTATATAGTATTATGTTATAACGTATAACGTTAAATAGTATTACGTTGTAACGTATGACGTTATATAGTATTACGTTATAACGTATAACGTCTTATACTATTACCATACCACGTCTAACGTTATATAGTATTACGTTATAACGTATAACGTCATATACTATTACCATACAACGTGTAACGTTATATAGTATTACGTTAAAACATATAACGTTATATAGTATTACGTTATAACGTATAACGTTAAATAGTATAACGTTGTAACGTATAACGTTATATACTATTACCATACAACGTGTAACGTTATATAGTATTACGTTGTAACCTATGACGTTATATAGTATTACGTTATAACGTATAACGTCATATACTATTACCATACCACGTGTATCGTTATATAGTATTACGTTATAACGTATAACGTCATATACTATTACCATACAACGTGTAACGTTATATAGTATTACGTTAAAACATATAACGTTATATAGTATTACGTTATAACGTATAACGTTAAATAGTATTACGTTGTAACGTATAACGTTATATACTATTACCATACAACGTATAACGTCATATACTATTACCATACAACGTGTAACGTTATATAGTATTACGTTATAACGTTTAACGTTCTGTAGTATTACGTTATAACGTATAACGTTATATACTGTTACGATATAACGTGTATCGTTATATAGTATTACGTTATAACGTATAACGTTATATACCATTACGATATAACGTGTAACGTTATATACTATTACGATAAAACGTGTAACGTTATATAGTATCACGTTATAACTTATAACGTCATATACTATTACCATACAACGTGTAACGTTATATAGTATGACGTCATAACGTTTAATGTTATATAGTATTACGTTATAACGTATAACGTTAAATAGTATTACGCTGTAACGTATAACGTCATATACTGTTACCATACAACGTGTAACGTTATATAGTATGACGTTATATCGTTTAACGTTATGCAGTATTACGTTATAACGTATAATATTATATACTATTACGATATAACGTGTATCGCTATATAGTATTACGTTATAACGTATAACGTCATATACTATTACCATACAACGTGTAACGTTATATAGTATGACGTTATAACGTTTAACGTTATGTGGTATTACGTTAAAACATATAACGTTATATAGTATTACGTTATAACGTATAACGTTAAATAGTATAACGTTGTAACGTATATAGTTATGTACTATTACCATACAAAGGGTAACGTTATATAGTATTACGATATAATGTGTAACGTTATATAGTAGTCCGTAATAACGTATAACGTCATATACTATTACCATACAACGTGTAACGTTATAACGTTTAACGTAATATAGTATTACGTTATAACTTATAACGTTAAATAGTATTACCTTGTAACGTATAACGTCATATACTATAACCATACAACGTGTAACATTATATAGTATGACGTCATAACGTTTAACGTTATATAGTATTACGTTATAACGTATAACGTTATATACTATTACCATACAACGTATAACGTTATATACTATTACCATACAACGTGTAACGTTATATAGTATTACGATGTAACGTATGACGTTATATAGTATTACGTTATAACGTATAACGTCATATACTATTACCATACAACGTGTAACGTTGTATAGTATTACGTTATAACGTTTAACGTTCTGTAGTATTAGGTTATAACGTATAACGTTATATACTATTACGATATAACGTGTAACGTTATATAGTATTACGTTATAACGTATAACGATAAATAGTATTACGTTGTAACGTATATCGTTATATACTATTACCATACAACGTGCAACTTCATATAGTATGTCGTTATAACGTTTATCGTTATGTAGTTTTACGTTATAACGTGTAACGTTATATACTATTACCATACAACGTATAACGTTATATACTATTACCATACAACGTGTAACGTTATATAGTATTACGATGTAACGTATGACGTTATATAGTATTACGTTATAACGTATAACGTCATATACTATTACCATACAACGTGTAACGTTGCATAGTATTACGTTATAACGTTTAACGTTCTGTAGTATTAGGGTATAACGTATAACGTCATATACTATAACCATACAACGTGTAACATTATATAGTATGACGTCATAACGTTTAACGTTATATAGTATTACGTTATAACGTATAACGTTATATACTATTACCATACAACGTATAACGTTATATACTATTACCATACAACGTGTAACGTTATATAGTATTACGATGTAACGTATGACGTTATATAGTATTACGTTATAACGTATAACGTCATATACTATTACCATACAACGTGTAACGTTGTATAGTATTACGTTATAACGTTTAACGTTCTGTAGTATTAGGTTATAACGTATAACGTTATATAATATTACGATATAACGTGTAACGTTATATAGTATTACGTTATAACGTATAACGATAAATAGTATTACGTTGTAACGTATATCGTTATATACTATTACCATACAACGTGCAACTTCATATAGTATGTCGTTATAACGTTTATCGTTATGTAGTTTTACGTTATAACGTGTAACGTTATATACTATTACGATAAAACGTGTAACGTTATATAGTATTACGTTATAACGTATGACGTTATATAGTATTACGTAATAACGTATAACGTCATATACTATTACCATACTACGTGTAACGTTAAATAGTATTACGTTATAACGTATAACGTCATATACTATTACCATACAACGTGTAACGTTATATAGTATTACGTTGTAACGTATGACGTTATATAGTATTACGTTATAACGTATAACGTCATATACTATTACGATATAACGTGTAACGTTATATAGTATTACGTTATAACGTATAACGATAAATAGTATTACGTTGTAACGTATATCGTTATATACTATTACCATACAACGTGCAACTTCATATAGTATGTCGTTATAACGTTTATCGTTATGTAGTTTTACGTTATAACGTGTAACGTTATATACTATTACCATACAACGTATAACGTTATATACTATTACCATACAACGTGTAACGTTATATAGTATTACGATGTAACGTATGACGTTATATAGTATTACGTTATAACGTATAACGTCATATACTATTACCATACAACGTGTAACGTTGTATAGTATTACGTTATAACGTTTAACGTTCTGTAGTATTAGGTTATAACGTATAACGTCATATACTATAACCATACAACGTGTAACATTATATAGTATGACGTCATAACGTTTAACGTTATATAGTATTACGTTATAACGTATAACGTTATATACTATTACCATACAACGTATAACGTTATATACTATTACCATACAACGTGTAACGTTATATAGTATTACGATGTAACGTATGACGTTATATAGTATTACGTTATAACGTATAACGTCATATACTATTACCATACAACGTGTAACGTTGTATAGTATTACGTTATAACGTTTAACGTTCTGTAGTATTAGGTTATAACGTATAACGTTATATACTATTACGATATAACGTGTAACGTTATATAGTATTACGTTATAACGTATAACGATAAATAGTATTACGTTGTAACGTATATCGTTATATACTATTACCATACAACGTGCAACTTCATATAGTATGTCGTTATAACGTTTATCGTTATGTAGTTTTACGTTATAACGTGTAACGTTATATACTATTACGATAAAACGTGTAACGTTATATAGTATTACGTTATAACGTATGACGTTATATAGTATTACGTAATAACGTATAACGTCATATACTATTACCATACTACGTGTAACGTTAAATAGTATTACGTTATAACGTATAACGTCATATACTATTACCATACAACGTGTAACGTTATATAGTATTACGTTGTAACGTATGACGTTATATAGTATTACGTTATAACGTATAACGTTATATACTATTACCATACAACGTATAACGTTATATACTATTACCATACAACGTGTAACGTTATATAGTATTACGATGTAACGTATGACGTTATATAGTATTACGTTATAACGTATAACGTCATATACTATTACCATACAACGTGTAACGTTGTATAGTATTACGTTATAACGTTTAACGTTCTGTAGTATTAGGTTATAACGTATAACGTTATATACTATTACGATATAACGTGTAACGTTATATAGTATTACGTTATAACGTATAACGATAAATAGTATTACGTTGTAACGTATATCGTTATATACTATTACCATACAACGTGCAACTTCATATAGTATGTCGTTATAACGTTTATCGTTATGTAGTTTTACGTTATAACGTGTAACGTTATATACTATTACCATACAACGTATAACGTTATATACTATTACCATACAACGTGTAACGTTATATAGTATTACGATGTAACGTATGACGTTATATAGTATTACGTTATAACGTATAACGTCATATACTATTACCATACAACGTGTAACGTTGCATAGTATTACGTTATAACGTTTAACGTTCTGTAGTATTAGGGTATAACGTATAACGTCATATACTATAACCATACAACGTGTAACATTATATAGTATGACGTCATAACGTTTAACGTTATATAGTATTACGTTATAACGTATAACGTTATATACTATTACCATACAACGTATAACGTTATATACTATTACCATACAACGTGTAACGTTATATAGTATTACGATGTAACGTATGACGTTATATAGTATTACGTTATAACGTATAACGTCATATACTATTACCATACAACGTGTAACGTTGTATAGTATTACGTTATAACGTTTAACGTTCTGTAGTATTAGGTTATAACGTATAACGTTATATAATATTACGATATAACGTGTAACGTTATATAGTATTACGTTATAACGTATAACGATAAATAGTATTACGTTGTAACGTATATCGTTATATACTATTACCATACAACGTGCAACTTCATATAGTATGTCGTTATAACGTTTATCGTTATGTAGTTTTACGTTATAACGTGTAACGTTATATACTATTACGATAAAACGTGTAACGTTATATAGTATTACGTTATAACGTATGACGTTATATAGTATTACGTAATAACGTATAACGTCATATACTATTACCATACTACGTGTAACGTTAAATAGTATTACGTTATAACGTATAACGTCATATACTATTACCATACAACGTGTAACGTTATATAGTATTACGTTGTAACGTATGACGTTATATAGTATTACGTTATAACGTATAACGTCATATACTATTACGATATAACGTGTAACGTTATATAGTATTACGTTATAACGTATAACGATAAATAGTATTACGTTGTAACGTATATCGTTATATACTATTACCATACAACGTGCAACTTCATATAGTATGTCGTTATAACGTTTATCGTTATGTAGTTTTACGTTATAACGTGTAACGTTATATACTATTACCATACAACGTATAACGTTATATACTATTACCATACAACGTGTAACGTTATATAGTATTACGATGTAACGTATGACGTTATATAGTATTACGTTATAACGTATAACGTCATATACTATTACCATACAACGTGTAACGTTGTATAGTATTACGTTATAACGTTTAACGTTCTGTAGTATTAGGTTATAACGTATAACGTCATATACTATAACCATACAACGTGTAACATTATATAGTATGACGTCATAACGTTTAACGTTATATAGTATTACGTTATAACGTATAACGTTATATACTATTACCATACAACGTATAACGTTATATACTATTACCATACAACGTGTAACGTTATATAGTATTACGATGTAACGTATGACGTTATATAGTATTACGTTATAACGTATAACGTCATATACTATTACCATACAACGTGTAACGTTGTATAGTATTACGTTATAACGTTTAACGTTCTGTAGTATTAGGTTATAACGTATAACGTTATATACTATTACGATATAACGTGTAACGTTATATAGTATTACGTTATAACGTATAACGATAAATAGTATTACGTTGTAACGTATATCGTTATATACTATTACCATACAACGTGCAACTTCATATAGTATGTCGTTATAACGTTTATCGTTATGTAGTTTTACGTTATAACGTGTAACGTTATATACTATTACGATAAAACGTGTAACGTTATATAGTATTACGTTATAACGTATGACGTTATATAGTATTACGTAATAACGTATAACGTCATATACTATTACCATACTACGTGTAACGTTAAATAGTATTACGTTATAACGTATAACGTCATATACTATTACCATACAACGTGTAACGTTATATAGTATTACGTTGTAACGTATGACGTTATATAGTATTACGTTATAACGTATAACGTCATATACTATTACCATACAACGTGTAACGTTATATAGTATTACGTTATAACGTATAACGTCTTATACTATTACCATACAGCGTGTAACGTTATATAGTATTACGTTATAACGTTTAACGTTCTGTAGTGTTACGTTATAACGTATAACGTTATATACTATTACCATACAACGTATAACGTTATATACTATTACCATACAACGTGTAACGTTATATAGTATTACGATGTAACGTATGACGTTATATAGTATTACGTTATAACGTATAACGTCATATACTATTACCATACAACGTATAACGTTATATACTATTACCATACAACGTGTAACGTTATATAGTATTACGATGTAACGTATGACGTTATATATTATTACGTTATAACGTATAACGTCATATAATATTACCATACAACGTGTAACGTTGTATAGTATTACGTTATAACGTTTAACGTTCTGTAGTATTAGGTTATAACGTATAACGTTATATACTATTACGATATAACGTGTAACGTTATATAGTATTACGTTATAACGTATAACGATAAATAGTATTACCTTGTAACGTATAACGTCATATACTATAACCATACAACGTGTAACATTATATAGTATGACGTCATAACGTTTAACGTTAAATAGTATTACGTTGTAACGTATAACGTTATATACTATTACCATACAACGTATAACGTCATATACTATTACCATACAACGTGTAACGTTATATAGGATTACGTTCTAACGTTTAACGTTCTGTAGTATTACGTTATAACGTATAACGTTATATACTATTACGATATATCGTGTAACGTTATATAGCATTACGATATAACGTATATCGTTATGTACTATTACCATACAACGGGTAACGTTATATAGTATTACGATATAATGTGCAACGTTATATAGTATTACGTTATAACGTATAACGTCATATACTATTACCATACAACGTGTAACGATATATAGTATGACGTCATAACGTTTAACGTTATATACTATTACGTTATAACGAATAACGTTAAATAGTATTACGTTGTAACGTATAACGTCATATACTATTACCATACAACGTGTAACGTTATATAGTATGACGCTATATCGTTTAACGTTATGTAGCATTACGTTATAACGTATAACGTTATATACTATTACGATATAACGTGTATCGTTATACAGTATTACGTCATAACGTATAACGTCATATACTATTACCATACAACGTGTAACGTTATATAGTATTACGTTATAACGTATATCGTCATATACTATTACCACACAACGTGTAACGTTGTATAGTATTACGTTATAACGTTTAACGTTCTGTAGTATTAGGTTATAACGTATAACGTTATATACTATTACGATATAACGTGTAACGTTATAAGGTATCACGTTGTAACGTATAACGTTATATACTATTACCATACAACGTATAACGTTATATACTATTACCATACAACGTGTAACACTATATAGTATTACGATGTAACGTATGACGTTATATAGTATTACGTTATAACGTATAACGTCATATACTATTACCATACAACGTGTAACGTTGTATAGTATTACGTTATAACGTTTAACGTTCTGTAGTATTAGGTTATAACGTATAACGTTATATACTATTACGATATAACGTGTAACGGTATATAGTATTACGTTATAACGTATAACGATAAATAGTATTACGTTGTAACGTATATCGTTATATACTATTACCATACAACGTGCAACTTCATATAGTATGTCGTTATAACGTTTATCGTTATGTAGTTTTACGTTATAACGTGTAACGTTATATAATATAACGTTGTAACGTATGACGTTATATACTATAACCATACAACGTGTAACGTTATATAGTATTACGTTGTAACGTATGACGTCATATAGTATTACGTTATAACGTATAACGTCATATACTATTACCATACTACGTGTAACGTTATATAGTATTACGTTATAACGTATAACGTTATATAATATTACGATAAAACGTGTAACGTTATATAGTATTACGTTATAACGTATAACGTCATATACTATTACCATACAACGTGTAACGTTATATAGTATTACGTTGTAACGTATGACGTTATATAGTATTACGTTATAACGTATAACGTCATATACTATTACCATACTACGTGTAACGTTATATAGTATTACGTTATAACGTATAACGTCATATACTATTACCATACAACGTGTAACGTTATATAGTATTACGTTGTAACGTATGACGTTATATAGCATTACGTTATAACGTATAACGTCATATGCTATTACCATACTACGTGTAACGTTATATAGTATTACGTTATAACGTATAACGTTAAATAGTATTACGTTGTAATGTATAACGTTAGATACAATTACCATACAACGTGTAACGTTACATAGTATGACGTTATAACGTTTAACGTTATGTAGTATTACCTTAAAACATATAACGTTATATAGTATTACGTTATAACGTATAACGTTACATAATACTACTATGCAACGTGTAACGTTATATAGTATTACGATATAACGTGTAACGTCATATAGAATTACCATACAACGTGTAACGTTATATAGTATGACGTTATAACGTTTAACGTTCTGTAGTATTAGGTTATAACGTATAACGTTATATACTATTACGATATAACGTGTAACGTTATATAGTATTACGTTATAACGTATAACGATAAATAGTATTACGTTGTAACGTATATCGTTATATACTATTACCATACAACGTGCAACTTCATATAGTATGTCGTTATAACGTTTATCGTTATGTAGTTTTACGTTATAACGTGTAACGTTATATACTATTACGATAAAACGTGTAACGTTATATAGTATTACGTTATAACGTATGACGTTATATAGTATTACGTAATAACGTATAACGTCATATACTATTACCATACTACGTGTAACGTTAAATAGTATTACGTTATAACGTATAACGTCATATACTATTACCATACAACGTGTAACGTTATATAGTATTACGTTGTAACGTATGACGTTATATAGTATTACGTTATAACGTATAACGTCATATACTATTACCATACAACGTGTAACGTTATATAGTATTACGTTATAACGTATAACGTCTTATACTATTACCATACAGCGTGTAACGTTATATAGTATTACGTTATAACGTTTAACGTTCTGTAGTGTTACGTTATAACGTATAACGTTATATACTATTACCATACAACGTATAACGTTATATACTATTACCATACAACGTGTAACGTTATATAGTATTACGATGTAACGTATGACGTTATATAGTATTACGTTATAACGTATAACGTCATATACTATTACCATACAACGTATAACGTTATATACTATTACCATACAACGTGTAACGTTATATAGTATTACGATGTAACGTATGACGTTATATATTATTACGTTATAACGTATAACGTCATATACTATTACCATACAACGTGTAACGTTGTATAGTATTACGTTATAACGTTTAACGTTCTGTAGTATTAGGTTATAACGTATAACGTTATATACTATTACGATATAACGTGTAACGTTATATAGTATTACGTTATAACGTATAACGATAAATAGTATTACCTTGTAACGTATAACGTCATATACTATAACCATACAACGTGTAACATTATATAGTATGACGTCATAACGTTTAACGTTAAATAGTATTACGTTGTAACGTATAACGTTATATACTATTACCATACAACGTATAACGTCATATACTATTACCATACAAGGTGTAACGTTATATAGGATTACGTTCTAACGTTTAACGTTCTGTAGTATTACGTTATAACGTATAACGTTATATACTATTACGATATATCGTGTAACGTTATATAGCATTACGATATAACGTATATCGTTATGTACTATTACCATACAACGGGTAACGTTATATAGTATTACGATATAATGTGCAACGTTATATAGTATTACGTTATAACGTATAACGTCATATACTATTACCATACAACGTGTAACGTTATATAGTATGACGTCATAACGTTTAACGTTATATACTATTACGTTATAACGAATAACGTTAAATAGTATTACGTTGTAACGTATAACGTCATATACTATTACCATACAACGTGTAACGTTATATAGTATGACGCTATATCGTTTAACGTTATGTAGCATTACGTTATAACGTATAACGTTATATACTATTACGATATAACGTGTATCGTTATACAGTATTACGTCATAACGTATAACGTCATATACTATTACCATACAACGTGTAACGTTATATAGTATTACGTTATAACGTATATCGTCATATACTATTACCACACAACGTGTAACGTTGTATAGTATTACGTTATAACGTTTAACGTTCTGTAGTATTAGGTTATAACGTATAACGTTATATACTATTACGATATAACGTGTAACGTTATAAGGTATCACGTTGTAACGTATAACGTTATATACTATTACCATACAACGTATAACGTTATATACTATTACCATACAACGTGTAACACTATATAGTATTACGATGTAACGTATGACGTTATATAGTATTACGTTATAACGTATAACGTCATATACTATTACCATACAACGTGTAACGTTGTATAGTATTACGTTATAACGTTTAACGTTCTGTAGTATTAGGTTATAACGTATAACGTTATATACTATTACGATATAACGTGTAACGGTATATAGTATTACGTTATAACGTATAACGATAAATAGTATTACGTTGTAACGTATATCGTTATATACTATTACCATACAACGTGTAACGTTATATAGTATTACGTTGTAACGTATGACGTTATATAGTATTACGTTATAACGTATAACGTCATATACTATTACCATACAACGTGTAACGTTATATAGTATTACGTTGTAACGTATGACGTTATATAGCATTACGTTATAACGTATAACGTCATATGCTATTACCATACTACGTGTAACGTTATATAGTATTACGTTATAACGTATAACGTTAAATAGTATTACGTTGTAATGTATAACGTTAGATACAATTACCATACAACGTGTAACGTTACATAGTATGACGTTATAACGTTTAACGTTATGTAGTATTACCTTAAAACATATAACGTTATATAGTATTACGTTATAACGTATAACGTTACATAATACTACTATGCAACGTGTAACGTTATATAGTATTACGATATAACGTGTAACGTCATATAGAATTACCATACAACGTGTAACGTTATATAGTATGACGTTATAACGTTTAACGTTATGTAGTATTACGTTATAACGTTTAACGTTATGTACTATTACCATACAACGGGTAACGTTATATAGTATGACGTTATAACGTTTAACGTTATGTAGTATGACGTTATAACCTTTAACGTTATGTAGTATTACGATAAAACATATAACGTTATATAGTATTACGTTATAACGTTTAACGTTCTGTAGTGTTACGTTATAACGTATAACGTTATATACTATTACGATATAACGTATAACGTTATATACTATTACCATACAACGTGTAACGTTATATAGTATTACGTTGTAACGTATGACGTTATATAGTATTACGTTATAACGTATAACGTCATATACTATTACCATACTACGTGTAACGTTATATAGTATTACGTTATAACGTATAAGGTCATATACAAATACCATACAACGTGTAACGTTATATAGTATGACGTTATAACGTTTAACGTTATATAGTATTACGTTATAACGTATAACGACATATACTATTACCATACAACGTGTAACGTTATATAGTATTACGTTATAACGTTTAACGGTCTGTAGTGTTACGTTATAACGTTTAACGACCTGTAGTGTTACGTTATAACGTATAACGTTATATAGTATTACGTAATAACGTATCACGTCATATACTAAATACCATACAACGTGTAACGTTATATAGTATGACGTTATATCGTTTAACGTTATGAAGTATTACGTCATAACATATAACGTTATATACTATTACGATATAACGTGTATCGTTATATAGCATTACGTTATAACGTATAACGTCATATACTATTGCCATACAACGTGTAACGTTATATAGTATGACGTTATAAAGTTTAACGTTATGTAGTATTACGTTGAAACATATAACGTTATATAGTATTACGTTATAACGTATAACGTTAAATAGTATTACGTTGTAACGTATAACGTTATATACTATTACCATACAACGTATAACGTCATATACTATTACCATACAACGTGTAACGTTATATAGTATTACGTTATAACGTTTAACGTTCTGTAGTATTACGTTATAACGTATAACGTTATATACTATTACGATATAACGTGTAACGTTATATAGTATTACGTTATAACGTATAACGATAGATAGTATTACGTTGTAACGTATATCGTTATATACTATTACCATACAACGTGTAACGTTATATACTATTACGATATAACGTGTAACGTTACATAATATTACGTTATAACGTATAAAGTCATATACTATTACCATACAACGGGTAACGTTATATAGCATTACGAGATAACGTATATCGTTATGTACTATTACCATACAACGGGTAACGTTATATAGTATTACGTTATAACGTATAGCGTTATATAGTATTACGTTCTAACGTATAACGTCTTATACTATTACCATACAGCGTGTAACGTTATATAGTATTACGTAATAACGTATCACGTCATATACTAAATACCATACAACGTGTAACGTTATATAGTATGACGTTATATCGTTTAACGTTATGAAGTATTACGTCATAACATATATCGTTATATACTATTACGATATAACGGGTAACGTTATATAGCATTACGAGATAACGTATATCGTTATATACTATTACGATATAACGTGTATCGTTATATAGTATTACGTTATAACGTTTAACGTTCTGTAGTATTACGTTATAACGTATAACGTTATATACTATTGCGATATAACGTGTAACGTTATATAGTATTTCGTAATAACTTATAACGTCATATACTATTACCATACAACGTGTAACGTTATATAGTATTACGTTATAACGTATAACGTCTTATACTATTACCATACAGCGTGTAACGTTATATAGTATTACGTTATAACGTATAACGATAAATAGTATTACGTTGTAACGTATATCGTTATATACTATTACCATACAACGTGTAACGTTATATAGTATGACGTCATAACGTTTAATGTTATGTAGTATTACGTTATAACGTATAACGTTAAATACTTTTACGTTGTAACGTATAACGTCATATACTGTTACCATACAACGTGTAACGTTATATAGTATGACGTTATATCGTTTAACGTTATGTAGTATTACGTTACAACGTATAACGTTATATACTGTTACGATATAACGTGTATCGTTATATAGTATTACGTTATAACGTATAACGTCATATACTATTACCATACAACGTGTAACGTTATATAGTATGACGTTATAACGTTTAACGTTGTGTGGTATTACGTTAAAACATATAACGTTATATAGTATTACGTTATAACGTATAACGTTAAATAGTATAACGTTGTAACGTATATAGTTATGTACTATTACCATACAACGGGTAACGTTATATAGTATTACGATATAAAGTGCAACGTTATATAGTGTTACGTTATAACGTATAACGTCATATACTATTACCATACAACGTGTAACGTTATATAGTATGACGTCATAACGTTTAACGTTATATAGTATTACGTTATAACGTATAACGTTAAATAGTATTACGTTGTAACGTATAACGTCATATACTATTACCATACAACGTGTAACGTTATATAGTATGACGTCATAACGTTTAACGTTCTATAGTATTACGTTATAACGTATAACGTTAAATAGTATTACGTTGTAACGTATAACGTCATATACTATTACCATACAACGTGTAACGTTATATAGTATGACGTTATAACGTTTAACGTTATGTGGTATTACGTTAAAACATATAACGTTATATAGTATTACGTTATAACGTATAACGTTAAATAGTATAACGTTGTAACGTATATAGTTATGTACTATTACCATACAACGGGTAACGTTATATAGTATTACGATATAATGTGCAACGTTATATAGTGTTACGTTATAACGTATAACGTCATATACTATTACCATACAACGTGTAACGTTATATAGTATGACGCTATATCGTTTAACGTTATGTAGTATTACGTTATAACGTATAACGTTATATACTATTACGATATAACGTGTATCGTTATATAGTATTACGATATAACGTATATCGTCATATACTATTGCCATACAACGTGTAACGTTATAGAGTATTACGTTATAACGTATATCGTCATATACTATTACCATACATCGTGTAACGTTGTATAGTATTACGTTATAACGTTTAACGTTCTGTAGTATTAGGTTATAACGTATAACGTTATATACTATTACGATATAACGTGTAACATTATATAGTATTACGTTATAAGGTATAACGATAAATAGTATTACGTTGTAACGTATATCGTTATATACTATTACCATACAACGTGCAACTTCATATAGTATGTCGTTATAACGTTTATCGTTATGTAGTTTTACGTTATAACGTGTAACGTTATATACTATTACGATAAAACGTGTAACGTTATATAGTATTACGTTGTAACGTATGACGTTATATAGTATTATGTTATAACGTATAACGTCATATACTATTACCATACCACGTGTAACGTTATATAGTATTTCGTTATAACGTATAACGTCATATACTATTACCATACAACGTGTAACGTTATGTAGTATTACGTTGTAACGTATGACGTTATATAGTATTACGTTATAACGTATAACGTCATATACTATTACCATACTACGTGTAACGTTATATAGTATTACGTTGTAACGTATGACGTTATATAGTATTACGTTATAACGTATAACGTCATATACTATTACCATACTACGTGTAACGTTATATAGTATTATGTTATAACGTATAACGTTAAATAGTATTACGTTGTAACGTATGACGTTATATAGTATTACGTTATAACGTATAACGTCTTATACTATTACCATACCACGTCTAACGTTATATAGTATTACGTTATAACGTATAACGTCATATACTATTACCATACCACGTGTAATGTTATATAGTATTACGTTATAACGTATAACGTCATATACTATTACCATACAACGTGTAACGTTATATAGTATTACGTTAAAACATATAACGTTATATAGTATTACGTTATAACGTATAACGTTAAATAGTATTACGTTGTAACGTATAACGTTATATACTATTACCATACAACGTATAACGTCATATACTATTACCATACAACGTGTAACGTTATATAGTATTACGTTATAACGTTTAACGTTCTGTAGTATTACGTTATAACGTATAACGTTATATACTGTTACGATATAACGTGTATCGTTATATAGTATTACGTTATAACGTATAACGTTATATACCATTACGATATAACGTGTAACGTTATATACTATTACGCTAAAACGTGTAACGTTATATAGTATCACGTTATAACGTATAACGTCATATACTATTACCATACAACGTGTAACGTTATATAGTATGACGTCATAACGTTTAATGTTATATAGTATTACGTTATAACGTATAACGTTAAATAGTATTACGCTGTAACGTATAACGTCATATACTGTTACCATACAACGTGTAACGTTATATAGTATGACGTTATATCGTTTAACGTTATGCAGTATTACGTTATAACGTATAATATTATATACTATTACGATATAACGTGTATCGCTATATAGTATTACGTTATAACGTATAACGTCATATACTATTACCATACAACGTGTAACGTTATATAGTATGACGTTATAACGTTTAACGTTATGTGGTATTACGTTAAAACATATAACGTTATATAGTATTACGTTATAACGTATAACGTTAAATAGTATAACGTTGTAACGTATATAGTTATGTACTATTACCATACAAAGTGTAACGTTATATAGTATTACGATATAATGTGTAACGTTATATAGTAGTCCGTAATAACGTATAACGTCATATACTATTACCATACAACGTGTAACGTTATAACGTTTAACGTAATATAGTATTACGTTATAACTTATAACGTTAAATAGTATTACCTTGTAACGTATAACGTCATATACTATAACCATACAACGTGTAACATTATATAGTATGACGTCATAACGTTTAACGTTATATAGTATTACGTTATAACGTATAACGTTATATACTATTACCATACAACGTATAACGTTATATACTATTACCATACAACGTGTAACGTTATATAGTATTACGATGTAACGTATGACGTTATATAGTATTACGTTATAACGTATAACGTCATATACTATTACCATACAACGTGCAACTTCATATAGTATGTCGTTATAACGTTTATCGTTATGTAGTTTTACGTTATAACGTGTAACGTTATATACTATTACGATAAAACGTGTAACGTTATATAGTATTACGTTATAACGTATGACGTTATATACCATTACGATATAACGTGTAACGTTATATACTATTACGATAAAACGTGTAACGTTATATAGTATCACGTTATAACGTATAACGTCATATACCATTACCATACAACGTGTAACGTTATATAGTATGACGTCATAACGTTTAATGTTATATAGTATTACGTTATAACGTATAACGTTAAATAGTATTACGCTGTAACGTATAACGTCATATACTGTTACCATACAACGTGTAACGTTATATAGTATGACGTTATATCGTTTAACGTTATGCAGTATTACGTTATAACGTATAATATTATATACTATTACGATATAACGTGTATCGCTATATAGTATTACGTTATAACGTATAACGTCATATACTATTACCATGCAACGTGTAACGTTATATAGTATGACGTTATAACGTTTAACGTTATGTGGTATTACGTTAAAACATATAACGTTATATAGTATTACGTTATAACGTATAACGTTAAATAGTATAACGTTGTAACGTATATAGTTATGTACTATTACCATACAAAGGGTAACGTTATATAGTATTACGATATAATGTGTAACGTTATATAGTAGTCCGTAATAACGTATAACGTCATATACTATTACCATACAACGTGTAACGTTATAACGTTTAACGTAATATAGTATTACGTTATAACTTATAACGTTAAATAGTATTACCTTGTAACGTATAACGTCATATACTATAACCATACAACGTGTAACATTATATAGTATGACGTCATAACGTTTAACGTTATATAGTATTACGTTATAACGTATAACGTTATATACTATTACCATACAACGTATAACGTTATATACTATTACCATACAACGTGTAACGTTATATAGTATTACGATGTAACGTATGACGTTATATAGTATTACGTTATAACGTATAACGTCATATACTATTACCATACAACGTGTAACGTTGTATAGTATTACGTTATAACGTTTAACGTTCTGTAGTATTAGGTTATAACGTATAACGTTATATACTATTACGATATAACGTGTAACGTTATATAGTATTACGTTATAACGTATAACGATAAATAGTATTACGTTGTAACGTATATCGTTATATACTATTACCATACAACGTGCAACTTCATATAGTATGTCGTTATAACGTTTATCGTTATGTAGTTTTACGTTATAACGTGTAACGTTATATACTATTACGATAAAACGTGTAACGTTATATAGTATTACGTTATAACGTATGACGTTATATAGTATTACGTAATAACGTATAACGTCATATACTATTACCATACTACGTGTAACGTTAAATAGTATTACGTTATAACGTATAACGTCATATACTATTACCATACAACGTGTAACGTTATATAGTATTACGTTGTAACGTATGACGTTATATAGTATTACGTTATAACGTATAACGTCATATACTATTACCATACAACGTGTAACGTTATATAGTATTACGTTATAACGTATAACGTCTTATACTATTACCATACAGCGTGTAACGTTATATAGTATTACGTTATAACGTTTAACGTTCTGTAGTGTTACGTTATAACGTATAACGTTATATACTATTACCATACAACGTATAACGTTATATACTATTACCATACAACGTGTAACGTTATATAGTATTACGATGTAACGTATGACGTTATATAGTATTACGTTATAACGTATAACGTCATATACTATTACCATACAACGTATAACGTTATATACTATTACCATACAACGTGTAACGTTATATAGTATTACGATGTAACGTATGACGTTATATAGTATTACGTTATAACGTATAACGTCATATACTATTACCATACAACGTATAACGTTATATACTATTACCATACAACGTGTAACGTTATATAGTATTACGATGTAACGTATGACGTTATATAGTATTACGTTATAACGTATAACGTCATATACTATTACCATACAACGTGTAACGTTGTATAGTATTACGTTATAACGTTTAACGTTCTGTAGTATTAGGTTATAACGTATAACGTTATATACTATTACGATATAACGTGTAACGTTATATAGTATTACGTTATAACGTATAACGATAAATAGTATTACCTTGTAACGTATAACGTCATATACTATAACCATACAACGTGTAACATTATATAGTATGACGTCATAACGTTTAACGTTAAATAGTATTACGTTGTAACGTATAACGTTATATACTATTACCATACAACGTATAACGTCATATACTATTACCATACAACGTGTAACGTTATATAGGATTACGTTCTAACGTTTAACGTTCTGTAGTATTACGTTATAACGTATAACGTTATATACTATTACGATATATCGTGTAACGTTATATAGCATTACGATATAACGTATATCGTTATGTACTATTACCATACAACGGGTAACGTTATATAGTATTACGATATAGTGTGCAACGTTATATAGTATTACGTTATAACGTATAACGTCATATACTATTACCATACAACGTGTAACGTTATATAGTATGACGTCATAACGTTTAACGTTATATACTATTACGTTATAACGAATAACGTTAAATAGTATTACGTTGTAACGTATAACGTCTTATACTATTACCATACAGCGTGTAACGTTATATAGTATTACGTTATAACGTTTAACGTTCTGTAGTGTTACGTTATAACGTATAACGTTATATACTATTACCATACAACGTATAACGTTATATACTATTACCATACAACGTGTAACGTTATATAGTATTACGATGTAACGTATGACGTTATATAGTATTACGTTATAACGTATAACGTCATATACTATTACCATACAACGTGTAACGTTATATAGTATGACGTCATAACGTTTAATGTTATATAGTATTACGTTATAACGTATAACGTTAAATAGTATTACGCTGTAACGTATAACGTCATATACTGTTACCATACAACGTGTAACGTTATATAGTATGACGTTATATCGTTTAACGTTATATAGTATTACGTTATAACGTTTAACGTTCTGTAGTGTTACGTTATAACGTATAACGTTATATACTATTACCATACAACGTATAACGTTATATACTATTACCATACAACGTGCAACTTCATATAGTATGTCGTTATAACGTTTATCGTTATGTAGTTTTACGTTATAACGTGTAACGTTATATACTATTACGATAAAACGTGTAACGTTATATAGTATTACGTTATAACGTATGACGTTATATAGTATTACGTAATAACGTATAACGTCATATACTATTACCATACAACGTGTAACGTTATATAGTATGACGTTATAACGTTTAACGTTATGTGGTATTACGTTAAAACATATAACGTTATATAGTATTACGTTATAACGTATAACGTTAAATAGTATAACGTTGTAACGTATATAGTTATGTACTATTACCATACAAAGGGTAACGTTATATAGTATTACGATATAATGTGTAACGTTATATAGTAGTCCGTAATAACGTATAACGTCATATACTATTACCATACAACGTGTAACGTTATAACGTTTAACGTAATATAGTATTACGTTATAACTTATAACGTTAAATAGTATTACCTTGTAACGTATAACGTCATATACTATAACCATACAACGTGTAACATTATATAGTATGACGTCATAACGTTTAACGTTATATAGTATTACGTTATAACGTATAACGTTATATACTATTACCATACAACGTATAACGTTATATACTATTACCATACAACGTGTAACGTTATATAGTATTACGATGTAACGTATGACGTTATATAGTATTACGTTATAACGTATAACGTCATATACTATTACCATACAACGTGCAACTTCATATAGTATGTCGTTATAACGTTTATCGTTATGTAGTTTTACGTTATAACGTGTAACGTTATATACTATTACGATAAAACGTGTAACGTTATATAGTATTACGTTATAACGTATGACGTTATATACCATTACGATATAACGTGTAACGTTATATACTATTACGATAAAACGTGTAACGTTATATAGTATCACGTTATAACGTATAACGTCATATACCATTACCATACAACGTGTAACGTTATATAGTATGACGTCATAACGTTTAATGTTATATAGTATTACGTTATAACGTATAACGTTAAATAGTATTACGCTGTAACGTATAACGTCATATACTGTTACCATACAACGTGTAACGTTATATAGTATGACGTTATATCGTTTAACGTTATGCAGTATTACGTTATAACGTATAATATTATATACTATTACGATATAACGTGTATCGCTATATAGTATTACGTTATAACGTATAACGTCATATACTATTACCATGCAACGTGTAACGTTATATAGTATGACGTTATAACGTTTAACGTTATGTGGTATTACGTTAAAACATATAACGTTATATAGTATTACGTTATAACGTATAACGTTAAATAGTATAACGTTGTAACGTATATAGTTATGTACTATTACCATACAAAGGGTAACGTTATATAGTATTACGATATAATGTGTAACGTTATATAGTAGTCCGTAATAACGTATAACGTCATATACTATTACCATACAACGTGTAACGTTATAACGTTTAACGTAATATAGTATTACGTTATAACTTATAACGTTAAATAGTATTACCTTGTAACGTATAACGTCATATACTATAACCATACAACGTGTAACATTATATAGTATGACGTCATAACGTTTAACGTTATATAGTATTACGTTATAACGTATAACGTTATATACTATTACCATACAACGTATAACGTTATATACTATTACCATACAACGTGTAACGTTATATAGTATTACGATGTAACGTATGACGTTATATAGTATTACGTTATAACGTATAACGTCATATACTATTACCATACAACGTGTAACGTTGTATAGTATTACGTTATAACGTTTAACGTTCTGTAGTATTAGGTTATAACGTATAACGTTATATACTATTACGATATAACGTGTAACGTTATATAGTATTACGTTATAACGTATAACGATAAATAGTATTACGTTGTAACGTATATCGTTATATACTATTACCATACAACGTGCAACTTCATATAGTATGTCGTTATAACGTTTATCGTTATGTAGTTTTACGTTATAACGTGTAACGTTATATACTATTACGATAAAACGTGTAACGTTATATAGTATTACGTTATAACGTATGACGTTATATAGTATTACGTAATAACGTATAACGTCATATACTATTACCATACTACGTGTAACGTTAAATAGTATTACGTTATAACGTATAACGTCATATACTATTACCATACAACGTGTAACGTTATATAGTATTACGTTGTAACGTATGACGTTATATAGTATTACGTTATAACGTATAACGTCATATACTATTACCATACAACGTGTAACGTTATATACTATTACGCTATAACGTATAACGTCTTATACTATTACCATACAGCGTGTAACGTTATATAGTATTACGTTATAACGTTTAACGTTCTGTAGTGTTACGTTATAACGTATAACGTTATATACTATTACCATACAACGTATAACGTTATATACTATTACCATACAACGTGTAACGTTATATAGTATTACGATGTAACGTATGACGTTATATAGTATTACGTTATAACGTATAACGTCATATACTATTACCATACAACGTATAACGTTATATACTATTACCATACAACGTGTAACGTTATATAGTATTACGTTGTAACGTATGACGTTATATAGTATTACGTTATAACGTATAACGTCATATACTATTACCATACAACGTATAACGTTATATACTATTACCATACAACGTGTAACGTTATATAGTATTACGATGTAACGTATGACGTTATATAGTATTACGTTATAACGTATAACGTCATATACTATTACCATACAACGTGTAACGTTGTATAGTATTACGTTATAACGTTTAACGTTCTGTAGTATTAGGTTATAACGTATAACGTTATATACTATTACGATATAACGTGTAACGTTATATAGTATTACGTTATAACGTATAACGATAAATAGTATTACCTTGTAACGTATAACGTCATATACTATAACCATACAACGTGTAACATTATATAGTATGACGTCATAACGTTTAACGTTAAATAGTATTACGTTGTAACGTATAACGTTATATACTATTACCATACAACGTATAACGTCATATACTATTACCATACAACGTGTAACGTTATATAGGATTACGTTCTAACGTTTAACGTTCTGTAGTATTACGTTATAACGTATAACGTTATATACTATTACGATATATCGTGTAACGTTATATAGCATTACGATATAACGTATATCGTTATGTACTATTACCATACAACGGGTAACGTTATATAGTATTACGATATAATGTGCAACGTTATATAGTATTACGTTATAACGTATAACGTCATATACTATTACCATACAACGTGTAACGTTATATAGTATGACGTCATAACGTTTAACGTTATATACTATTACGTTATAACGAATAACGTTAAATAGTATTACGTTGTAACGTATAACGTCTTATACTATTACCATACAGCGTGTAACGTTATATAGTATTACGTTATAACGTTTAACGTTCTGTAGTGTTACGTTATAACGTATAACGTTATATACTATTACCATACAACGTATAACGTTATATACTATTACCATACAACGTGTAACGTTATATAGTATTACGATGTAACGTATGACGTTATATAGTATTACGTTATAACGTATAACGTCATATACTATTACCATACAACGTGTAACGTTATATAGTATGACGTCATAACGTTTAATGTTATATAGTATTACGTTATAACGTATAACGTTAAATAGTATTACGCTGTAACGTATAACGTCATATACTGTTACCATACAACGTGTAACGTTATATAGTATGACGTTATATCGTTTAACGTTATATAGTATTACGTTATAACGTTTAACGTTCTGTAGTGTTACGTTATAACGTATAACGTTATATACTATTACCATACAACGTATAACGTTATATACTATTACCATACAACGTGTAACGTTATATAGTATTACGATGTAACGTATGACGTTATATAGTATTACGTTATAACGTATAACGTCATATACTATTACCATACAACGTGTAACGTTATATAGTATGACGTCATAACGTTTAATGTTATATAGTATTACGTTATAACGTATGACGTTATATACCATTACGATATAACGTGTAACGTTATATACTATTACGATAAAACGTGTAACGTTATATAGTATCACGTTATAACGTATAACGTCATATACTATTACCATACAACGTGTAACGTTATATAGTATGACGTCATAACGTTTAATGTTATATAGTATTACGTTATAACGTATAACGTTAAATAGTATTACGCTGTAACGTATAACGTCATATACTGTTACCATACAACGTGTAACGTTATATAGTATGACGTTATATCGTTTAACGTTATGCAGTATTACGTTATAACGTATAATATTATATACTATTACGATATAACGTGTATCGCTATATAGTATTACGTTATAACGTATAACGTCATATACTATTACCATACAACGTGTAACGTTATATAGTATGACGTTATAACGTTTAACGTTATGTGGTATTACGTTAAAACATATAACGTTATATAGTATTACGTTATAACGTATAACGTTAAATAGTATAACGTTGTAACGTATATAGTTATGTACTATTACCATACAAAGGGTAACGTTATATAGTATTACGATATAATGTGTAACGTTATATAGTAGTCCGTAATAACGTATAACGTCATATACTATTACCATACAACGTGTAACGTTATAACGTTTAACGTAATATAGTATTACGTTATAACTTATAACGTTAAATAGTATTACCTTGTAACGTATAACGTCATATACTATAACCATACAACGTGTAACATTATATAGTATGACGTCATAACGTTTAACGTTATATAGTATTACGTTATAACGTATAACGTTATATACTATTACCATACAACGTATAACGTTATATACTATTACCATACAACGTGTAACGTTATATAGTATTACGATGTAACGTATGACGTTATATAGTATTACGTTATAACGTATAACGTCATATACTATTACCATACAACGTGTAACGTTGTATAGTATTACGTTATAACGTTTAACGTTCTGTAGTATTAGGTTATAACGTATAACGTTATATACTATTACGATATAACGTGTAACGTTATATAGTATTACGTTATAACGTATAACGATAAATAGTATTACGTTGTAACGTATATCGTTATATACTATTACCATACAACGTGCAACTTCATATAGTATGTCGTTATAACGTTTATCGTTATGTAGTTTTACGTTATAACGTGTAACGTTATATACTATTACGATAAAACGTGTAACGTTATATAGTATTACGTTATAACGTATGACGTTATATAGTATTACGTAATAACGTATAACGTCATATACTATTACCATACTACGTGTAACGTTAAATAGTATTACGTTATAACGTATAACGTTATATACTATTACCATACAACGTGTAACGTTATATAGTATTACGTTGTAACGTATGACGTTATATAGTATTACGTTATAACGTATAACGTCATATACTATTACCATACAACGTGTAACGTTATATAGTATTACGTTATAACGTATAACGTCTTATACTATTACCATACAGCGTGTAACGTTATATAGTATTACGTTATAACGTTTAACGTTCTGTAGTGTTACGTTATAACGTATAACGTTATATACTATTACCATACAACGTATAACGTTATATACTATTACCATACAACGTGTAACGTTATATAGTATTACGATGTAACGTATGACGTTATATAGTATTACGTTATAACGTATAACGTCATATACTATTACCATACAACGTATAACGTTATATACTATTACCATACAACGTGTAACGTTATATAGTATTACGATGTAACGTATGACGTTATATAGTATTACGTTATAACGTATAACGTCATATACTATTACCATACAACGTATAACGTTATATACTATTACCATACAACGTGTAACGTTATATAGTATTACGATGTAACGTATGACGTTATATAGTATTACGTTATAACGTATAACGTCATATACTATTACCATACAACGTGTAACGTTGTATAGTATTACGTTATAACGTTTAACGTTCTGTAGTATTAGGTTATAACGTATAACGTTATATACTATTACGATATAACGTGTAACGTTATATAGTATTACGTTATAACGTATAACGATAAATAGTATTACCTTGTAACGTATAACGTCATATACTATAACCATACAACGTGTAACATTATATAGTATGACGTCATAACGTTTAACGTTAAATAGTATTACGTTGTAACGTATAACGTTATATACTATTACCATACAACGTATAACGTCATATACTATTACCATACAACGTGTAACGTTATATAGGATTACGTTCTAACGTTTAACGTTCTGTAGTATTACGTTATAACGTATAACGTTATATACTATTACGATATATCGTGTAACGTTATATAGCATTACGATATAACGTATATCGTTATGTACTATTACCATACAACGGGTAACGTTATATAGTATTACGATATAATGTGCAACGTTATATAGTATTACGTTATAACGTATAACGTCATATACTATTACCATACAACGTGTAACGTTATATAGTATGACGTCATAACGTTTAACGTTATATACTATTACGTTATAACGAATAACGTTAAATAGTATTACGTTGTAACGTATAACGTCTTATACTATTACCATACAGCGTGTAACGTTATATAGTATTACGTTATAACGTTTAACGTTCTGTAGTGTTACGTTATAACGTATAACGTTATATACTATTACCATACAACGTATAACGTTATATACTATTACCATACAACGTGTAACGTTATATAGTATTACGATGTAACGTATGACGTTATATAGTATTACGTTATAACGTATAACGTCATATACTATTACCATACAACGTATAACGTTATATACTATTACCATACAACGTGTAACGTTATATAGTATTACGATGTAACGTATGACGTTATATAGTATTACGTTATAACGTATAACGTCATATACTATTACCATACAACGTGTAACGTTGTATAGTATTACGTTATAACGTTTAACGTTCTGTAGTATTAGGTTATAACGTATAACGTTATATACTATTACGATATAACGTGTAACGTTATATAGTATTACGTTATAACGTATAACGATAAATAGTATTACCTTGTAACGTATAACGTCATATACTATAACCATACAACGTGTAACATTATATAGTATGACGTCATAACGTTTAACGTTAAATAGTATTACGTTGTAACGTATAACGTTATATACTATTACCATACAACGTATAACGTCATATACTAATACCATACAACGTGTAACGTTATATAGGATTACGTTCTAACGTTTAACGTTCTGTAGTATTACGTTATAACGTATAACGTTATATACTATTACGATATATCGTGTAACGTTATATAGCATTACGATATAACGTATATCGTTATGTACTATTACCATACAACGGGTAACGTTATATAGTATTACGATATAATGTGCAACGTTATATAGTATTACGTTATAACGTATAACGTCATATACTATTACCATACAACGTGTAACGTTATATAGTATGACGTCATAACGTTTAACGTTATATACTATTACGTTATAACGAATAACGTTAAATAGTATTACGTTGTAACGTATAACGTCATATACTATTACCATACAACGTGTAACGTTATATAGTATGACGCTATATCGTTTAACGTTATGTAGCATTACGTTATAACGTATAACGTTATATACTATTACGATATAACGTGTATCGTTATACAGTATTACGTCATAACGTATAACGTCATATACTATTACCATACAACGTGTAACGTTATATAGTATTACGTTATAACGTATATCGTCATATACTATTACCACACAACGTGTAACGTTGTATAGTATTATGTTATAACGTTTAACGTTCTGTAGTATTAGGTTATAACGTATAACGTTATATACTATTACGATATAACGTGTAACGTTATAAGGTATCACGTTGTAACGTATAACGTTATATACTATTACCATACAACGTATAACGTTATATACTATTACCATACAACGTGTAACACTATATAGTATTACGATGTAACGTATGACGTTATCTAGTATTACGTTATAACGTATAACGTCATATACTATTACCATACAACGTGTAACGTTGTATAGTATTACGTTATAACGTTTAACGTTCTGTAGTATTAGGTTATAACGTATAACGTTATATACTATTACGATATAACGTGTAACGGTATATAGTATTACGTTATAACGTATAACGATAAATAGTATTACGTTGTAACGTATATCGTTATATACTATTACCATACAACGTGCAACTTCATATAGTATGTCGTTATAACGTTTATCGTTATGTAGTTTTACGTTATAACGTGTAACGTTATATAATATTACGTTATAACGTATAACGTCATATACTATTACCATACAACGTGTAACGTTATATAGTATTACGTTGTAACGTATGACGTTATATAGTATTACGTTATAACGTATAACGTCATATACTATTACCATATACGTGTAACGTTATATAGTATTACGTTATAACGTATAACGTTATGTAGTATTACGATAAAACATGTAACGTTATACGTTATAACGTATAACGTCATATACTATTACCATACAACGTGTAACGTTATATAGTATTACGTTGTAACGTATGACGTTATATAGTATTACGTTATAACGTATAACGTCATATACTATTACCATACTACGTGTAACGTTATATAGTATTACGTTATAACGTATAACGTCATATACTATTACCATACAACGTGTAACGTTATATAGTATTACGTTGTAACGTATGACGTTATATAGCATTACGTTATAACGTATAACGTCATATGCTATTACCATACTACGTGTAACGTTATATAGTATTACGTTATAACGTATAACGTTAAATAGTATTACGTTGTAATGTATAACGTTAGATACAATTACCATACAACGTGTAACGTTACATAGTATGACGTTATAACGTTTAACGTTATGTAGTATTACCTTAAAACATATAACGTTATATAGTATTACGTTATAACGTATAACGTTACATAATACTACTATGCAACGTGTAACGTTATATAGTATTACGATATAACGTGTAACGTCATATAGAATTACCATACAACGTGTAACGTTATATAGTATGACGTTATAACGTTTAACGTTATGTAGTATTACGTTATAACGTATAACGTCATATACTATTACCATACTACGTGTAACGTTATATAGTATTACGTTATAACGTATAACGTCATATACTATTACCATACAACGTGTAACGTTGTATAGTATTACGTTATAACGTTTAACGTTCTGTAGTATTAGGTTATAACGTATAACGTTATATACTATTACGATATAACGTGTAACGTTATATAGTATTACGTTATAACGTATAACGATAAATAGTATTACCTTGTAACGTATAACGTCATATACTATAACCATACAACGTGTAACATTATATAGTATGACGTCATAACGTTTAACGTTAAATAGTATTACGTTGTAACGTATAACGTTATATACTATTACCATACAACGTATAACGTCATATACTATTACCATACAACGTGTAACGTTATATAGGATTACGTTCTAACGTTTAACGTTCTGTAGTATTACGTTATAACGTATAACGTTATATACTATTACGATATATCGTGTAACGTTATATAGCATTACGATATAACGTATATCGTTATGTACTATTACCATACAACGGGTAACGTTATATAGTATTACGATATAATGTGCAACGTTATATAGTATTACGTTATAACGTATAACGTCATATACTATTACCATACAACGTGTAACGTTATATAGTATGACGTCATAACGTTTAACGTTATATACTATTACGTTATAACGAATAACGTTAAATAGTATTACGTTGTAACGTATAACGTCATATACTACTACCATACAACGTGTAACGTTATATAGTATGACGTTATATCGTTTAACGTTATGTAGCATTACGTTATAACGTATAACGTTATATACTATTACGATATAACGTGTATCGTTATACAGTATTACGTCATAACGTATAACGTCATATACTATTACCATACAACGTGTAACGTTATATAGTATTACGTTATAACGTATATCGTCATATACTATTACCACACAACGTGTAACGTTGTATAGTATTACGTTATAACGTTTAACGTTCTGTAGTATTAGGTTATAACGTATAACGTTATATACTATTACGATATAACGTGTAACGTTATAAGGTATCACGTTGTAACGTATAACGTTATATACTATTACCATACAACGTATAACGTTATATACTATTACCATACAACGTGTAACACTATATAGTATTACGATGTAACGTATGACGTTATATAGTATTACGTTATAACGTATAACGTCATATACTATTACCATACAACGTGTAACGTTGTATAGTATTACGTTATAACGTTTAACGTTCTGTAGTATTAGGTTATAACGTATAACGTTATATACTATTACGATATAACGTGTAACGGTATATAGTATTACGTTATAACGTATAACGATAAATAGTATTACGTTGTAACGTATATCGTTATATACTATTACCATACAACGTGCAACTTCATATAGTATGTCGTTATAACGTTTATCGTTATGTAGTTTTACGTTATAACGTGTAACGTTATATAATATTACGTTATAACGTATAACGTCATATACTATTACCATACAACGTGTAACGTTATATAGTATTACGTTGTAACGTATGACGTTATATAGTATTACGTTATAACGTATAACGTCATATACTATTACCATACTACGTGTAACGTTATATAGTATTACGTTATAACGTATAACGTTATATAGTATTACGATAAAACGTGTAACGTTATATAGTATTACGTTATAACGTATAACGTCATATACTATTACCATACAACGTGTAACGTTATATAGTATTACGTTGTAACGTATGACGTTATATAGTATTACGTTATAACGTATAACGTCATATACTATTACCATACTACGTGTAACTTTATATAGTATTACGTTATAACGTATAACGTCATATACTATTACCATACAACGTGTAACGTTATATAGTATTACGTTGTAACGTATGACGTTATATAGCATTACGTTATAACGTATAACGTCATATGCTATTACCATACTACGTGTAACGTTATATAGTATTACGTTATAACGTATAACGTTACATAATACTACTATGCAACGTGTAACGTTATATAGTATTACGATATAACGTGTAACGTCATATAGAATTACCATACAACGTGTAACGTTATATAGTATGACGTTATAACGTTTAACGTTATGTAGTATTACGTTATAACGTTTAACGTTATGTACTATTACCATACAACGGGTAACGTTATATAGTATGACGTTATAACGTTTAACGTTATGTAGTATGACGTTATAACCTTTAACGTTATGTAGTATTACGATAAAACATATAACGTTATATAGTATTACGTTATAACGTTTAACGTTCTGTAGTGTTACGTTATAACGTATAACGTTATATACTATTACGATATAACGTATAACGTTATATACTATTACCATACAACGTGTAACGTTATATAGTATTACGTTGTAACGTATGACGTTATATAGTATTACGTTATAACGTATAACGTCATATACTATTACCATACTACGTGTAACGTTATATAGTATTACGTTATAACGTATAAGGTCATATACAAATACCATACAACGTGTAACGTTATATAGTATGACGTTATAACGTTTAACGTTATATAGTATTACGTTATAACGTATAACGACATATACTATTACCATACAACGTGTAACGTTATATAGTATTACGTTATAACGTTTAACGGTCTGTAGTGTTACGTTATAACGTTTAACGACCTGTAGTGTTACGTTATAACGTATAACGTTATATAGTATTACGTAATAACGTATCACGTCATATACTAAATACCATACAACGTGTAACGTTATATAGTATGACGTTATATCGTTTAACGTTATGAAGTATTACGTCATAACATATAACGTTATATACTATTACGATATAACGTGTATCGTTATATAGCATTACGTTATAACGTATAACGTCATATACTATTGCCATACAACGTGTAACGTTATATAGTATGACGTTATAAAGTTTAACGTTATGTAGTATTACGTTGAAACATATAACGTTATATAGTATTACGTTATAACGTATAACGTTAAATAGTATTACGTTGTAACGTATAACGTTATATACTATTACCATACAACGTATAACGTCATATACTATTACCATACAACGTGTAACGTTATATAGTATTACGTTATAACGTTTAACGTTCTGTAGTATTACGTTATAACGTATAACGTTATATACTATTACGATATAACGTGTAACGTTATATAGTATTACGTTATAACGTATAACGATAGCTAGTATTACGTTGTAACGTATATCGTTATATACTATTACCATACAACGTGTAACGTTATATACTATTAAGATATAACGTGTAACGTTACATAATATTACGTTATAACGTATAAAGTCATATACTATTACCATACAACGGGTAACGTTATATAGCATTACGAGATAACGTATATCGTTATGTACTATTACCATACAACGGGTAACGTTATATAGTATTACGTTATAACGTATAGCGTTATATAGTATTACGTTCTAACGTATAACGTCTTATACTATTACCATACAGCGTGTAACGTTATATAGTATTACGTAATAACGTATCACGTCATATACTAAATACCATACAACGTGTAACGTTATATAGTATGACGTTATATCGTTTAACGTTATGAAGTATTACGTCATAACATATATCGTTATATACTATTACGATATAACGGGTAACGTTATATAGCATTACGAGATAACGTATATCGTTATATACTATTACGATATAACGTGTATCGTTATATAGTATTACGTTATAACGTTTAACGTTCTGTAGTATTACGTTATAACGTATAACGTTATATACTATTGCGATATAACGTGTAACGTTATATAGTATTTCGTAATAACTTATAACGTCATATACTATTACCATACAACGTGTAACGTTATATAGTATTACGTTATAACGTATAACGTCTTATACTATTACCATACAGCGTGTAACGTTATATAGTATTACGTAATAACGTATCACGTCATATACTAAATACCAGTCAACGTGTAACGTTATATAGTATGACGTTATATCGTTTAACGTTATGAAGTATTACGTCATAACATATAACGTTATATACTATTACGATATAACGTGTATCGTTATATAGTATTACGTTATAACGTATAACGTCATATACTATTGCCATACAACGTGTAACGTTATATAGTATGACGTTATAACGTTTAACGTTATGTAGTATTACGTTAAAACATATAACGCTATATAGTATTACGTTATAACGTATAACGTTAAATAGTATTACGTTGTAACGTATAACGTTATATACTATTACCATACAACGTATAACGTCATATACTATTACCATACAACGTGTAACGTTATATAGGATTACGTTATAACGTTTAACGTTCTGTAGTATTACGTTATAACGTATAACGTTATATACTATTACGATATATCGTGTAACGTTATATAGCATTACGATATAACGTATATCGTTATGTGCTATTACCATACAACGGGTAACGTTATATAGTATTACGATATAATGTGCAACGTTATATAGTATTACGTTATAACGTATAACGTCATATACTATTACCATACAACGTGTAACGTTATATAGTATGACGTCATAACGTTTAACGTTATATAGTATTACGTTATAACGAATAACGTTAAATAGTATTACGTTGTAACGTATAACGTCATATACTATTACCATACAACGTGTAACGTTATATAGTAAGACGCTATATCGTTTAACGTTATGTAGTATTACGTTATAACGTATAACGTTATATACTATTACGATATAACGTGTATCGTTATATAGTATTACGTTATACCGTATAACGTCATATACTATTACCATACAACGTGTAACGTTATATAGTATTACGTTATATACTATCGTCATATACTATTACCACACAACGTGTAACGTTGTATAGTATTACGTTATAACGTTTAACGTTCTGTAGTATTAGGTTATAACGTATAACGTTATATACTATTACGATATAACGTGTAACGTTATAAGGTATCACGTTGTAACGTATAACGTTATATACTATTACCATACAACGTATAACGTTATATACTATTACCATACAACGTGTAACACTATATAGTATTACGATGTAACGTATGACGTTATATAGTATTACGTTATAACGTATAACGTCATATACTATTACCATACAACGTGTAACGTTATATAGTATGACGTCATAACGTTTAACGTTATATAGTATTACGTTATAACGAATAACGTTAAATAGTATTACGTTGTAACGTATAACGTCATATACTATTACCATACAACGTGTAACGTTATATAGTATGACGCTATATCGTTTAACGTTATGTAGTATTACGTTATAACGTATAACATTATATACTATTACGATATAACGTGTATCGTTATATAGTATTACGTTATAACGTATAACGTCATATACTATTACCATACAACGTGTAACGTTATATAGTATTACGTTATAACGTATATCGTCATATACTATTACCACACAACGTGTAACGTTGTATAGTATTACGTTATAACGTTTAACGTTCTGTAGTATTAGGTTATAACGTATAACGTTATATACGATTACGATATAACGTGTAACGTTATAAGGTATCACGTTGTAACGTATAACGTTATATACTATTACCATACAACGTATAACGTTATATACTATTACCATACAACGTGTAACACTATATAGTATTACGATGTAACGTATGACGTTATATAGTATTACGTTATAACGTATAACGTCATATACTATTACCATACAACGTGTAACGTTGTATAGTATTACGTTATAACGTTTAACGTTCTGTAGTATTAGGTTATAACGTATAACGTTATATACTATTACGATATAACGTGTAACGGTATATAGTATTACGTTATAACGTATAACGATAAATAGTATTACGTTGTAACGTATATCGTTATATACTATTACCATACAACGTGCAACTTCATATAGTATGTCGTTATAACGTTTATCGTTATGTAGTTTTACGTTATAACGTGTAACGTTATATAATATTACGTTATAACGTATAACGTCATATACTATTACCATACAACGTGTAACGTTATATAGTATTACGTTATAACGTTTAACGTTCTGTAGTATTACGTTATAACGTATAACGTTATATACTATTGCGATATAACGTGTAACGTTATATAGTATTACGTAATAACGTATAACGTCATATACTATTACCATACTACGTGTAACGTTATATAGTATTACGTTATAACGTATAACGTTATGTAGTATGACGTTATAACCTTTAACGTTATGTAGTATTACGATAAAACATATAACGTTATATAGTATTACTTTATAACGTACAGCGTTATATAGTATTACGTTATAACGTATAACGTCATATACTATTACCATACAGCGTGTAACGTTATATAGTATTACGTAATAACGTATAACGTCATATACTATTACTATACAACGTGTAACGTTATATAGTATTACGTTATAACGTATAACGTTATGTGGTATGACGTTATAACCTTTAACGTTATGTAGTATTACGATAAAACATATAACGTTATATAGTATTACGTTGTAACGTATGACGTTATATAGTATTACGTTAAAACATATAACGTTATATAGTATTACGTTATAACGTATAACGTTAAATAGTATTACGTTGTAACGTATAACGTTATATACTATTACCATACAACGTATAACGTCATATACTATTACCATACAACGTGTAACGTTATACAGTATTACGTTATAACGTTTAACGTTCTGTAGTATTACGTTATAACTTATAACGTTATATACTATTACGATATAACGTGTAACGTTATATAGTATTACGTTATAACGTATAACGATAAATAGTATTACGTTGTAACGTATATCGTTATATACTATTACCATACAACGTGTAACGTTATATAGTATGACGTCATAACGTTTAATGTTATGTAGTATTACGTTATAACGTATAACGTTAAATACTATTACGTTGTAACGTATAACGTCATATACTGTTACCATACAACGTGTAACGTTATATAGTATGACGTTATATCGTTTAACGTTATGTAGTATTACGTTACAACGTATAACGTTATATACTGTTACGATATAACGTGTATCGCTATATAGTATTACGTTATAACGTATAACGTCATATACTATTACCATACAACGTGTAACGTTATATAGTATGACGTTATAACGTTTAACGTTGTGTGGTATTACGTTAAAACATATAACGTTATATAGTATTACGTTATAACGTATAACGTTAAATAGTATAACGTTGTAACGTATATAGTTATGTACTATTACCATACAACGGGTAACGTTATATAGTATTACGATATAAAGTGCAACGTTATATAGTGTTACGTTATAACGTATAACGTCATATACTATTACCATACAACGTGTAACGTTATATAGTATGACGTCATAACGTTTAACGTTATATAGTATTACGTTATAACGTATAACGTTAAATAGTATTACGTTGTAACGTATAACGTCATATACTATTACCATACAACTTGTAACATTATATAGTATGACGTCATAACGTTTAACGTTATATAGTATTACGTTATAACGTATAACGTTAAATAGTATTACGTTGTAACGTATAACGTCATATACTATTACCATACAACGTGTAACGTTATATAGTATGACGTTATAACGTTTAACGTTATGTGGTATTACGTTAAAACATATAACGTTATATAGTATTACGTTATAACGTATAACGTTAAATAGTATAACGTTGTAACGTATATAGTTATGTACTATTACCATACAACGGGTAACGTTATATAGTATTACGATATAATGTGCAACGTTATATAGTGTTACGTTATAACGTATAACGTCATATACTATTACCATACAACGTGTAACGTTATATAGTATGACGCTATATCGTTTAACGTTATGTAGTATTACGTTATAACGTATAACGTTATATACTATTACGATATAACGTGTATCGTTATATAGTATTACGATATAACGTACATCGTCATATACTATTGCCATACAACGTGTAATGTTATAGAGTATTACGTTATAACGTATATCGTCATATACTATTACCATACAACGTGTAACGTTGTATAGTATTACGTTATAACGTTTAACGTTCTGTAGTATTAGGTTATAACGTATAACGTTATATACTATTACGATATAACGTGTAACGTTATATAGTATTACGTTATAAGGTATAACGATAAATAGTATTACGTTGTAACGTATATCGTTATATACTATTACCATACAACGTGCAACTTCATATAGTATGTCGTTATAACGTTTATCGTTATGTAGTTTTACGTTATAACGTGTAACGTTATATACTATTACGATAAAACGTGTAACGTTATATAGTATTACGTTGTAACGTATGACGTTATATAGTATTACGTTATAACGTATAACGTCATATACTATTACCATACTACGTGTAACGTTATATAGTATTATGTTATAACGTATAACGTTAAATAGTATTACGTTGTAATGTATAACGTTATGTACTATTACCATACAACGGGTAACGTTATATAGTATTACGTTGTAACGTATGACGTTATATAGTATTATGTTATAACGTATAACGTCATATACTATTACCATACCACGTGTAACGTTATATAGTATTACGTTATAACGTATAACGTCATATACTATTACCATACAACGTGTAACGTTATATAGTATTACGTTGTAACGTATGACGTTATATAGTATTACGTTATAACGTATAACGTCATATACTATTACCATACTACGTGTAACGTTATATAGTATTACGTTGTAACGTATGACGTTATATAGTATTACGTTATAACGTATAACGGCTTATACTATTACCATACCACGTGTAACGTTATATAGTATTACGTTATAACGTATAACGTCATATACTATTACCATACAACGTGTAACGTTATATAGTATTACATTAAAACATATAACGTTATATAGTATTACGTTATAACGTATAACGTTAAATAGTATTACGTTGTAACGTATAACGTTATATACTATTACCATACAACGTGTAACGTTATATAGTATTACGTTGTAACGTATGACGTTATATAGTATTACGTTATAACGTATAACGTCATATACTATTACCATACAACGTGTAATGTTATATAGTATTACGTTATAACGTATAACGTCATATAATATTACCATACAACGTGTAACGTTATATAGTATTACGATAAAACATGTAACGTTATATAGTATTACGTTGTAACGTATAACGTTAAATAGTATTACGTTGTAACGTATAACGTTATATACTATTACCATACAACGTATAACGTCATATACTATTACCATACAACGTGTAACGTTATATAGTATTACGTTATAACGTTTAACGTTCTGTAGTATTACGTTATAACGTATAACGTTATATACTGTTACGATATAACGTGTATCGTTATATAGTATTACGTTATAACGTATAACGTTATATACCATTACGATATAACGTGTAACGTTATATACTATTACGTTATAACGTATAGCGTTATATAGTATTACGTTCTAACGTATAACGTCATATACTATTACCATACAACGTGTAACGTTATATAGTATGACGTTATAACGTATAACGTTATGTGGTATTACGTTAAAACATATAACGTTATATAGTATTACGTTATAACGTATAACGTTAAATAGTATAACGTTGTAACGTATATAGTTATGTACTATTACCATACAAAGGGTAACGTTATATAGTATTACGATATAATGTGTAACGTTATATAGTAGTCCGTAATAACGTATAACGTCATATACTATTACCATACAACGTGTAACGTTATAACGTTTAACGTAATATAGTATTACGTTATAACTTATAACGTTAAATAGTATTACCTTGTAACGTATAACGTCATATACTATAACCATACAACGTGTAACATTATATAGTATGACGTCATAACGTTTAACGTTATATAGTATTACGTTATAACGTATAACGTTATATACTATTACCATACAACGTATAACGTTATATACTATTACCATACAACGTGTAACGTTATATAGTATTACGATGTAACGTATGACGTTATATAGTATTACGTTATAACGTATAACGTCATATACTATTACCATACAACGTGTAACGTTGTATAGTATTACGTTATAACGTTTAACGTTCTGTAGTATTAGGTTATAACGTATAACGTTATATACTATTACGATATAACGTGTAACGTTATATAGTATTACGTTATAACGTATAACGTCATATACTATTACCATACAACGTGTAACGTTATATAGTATTACGTTATAACGTATATCGTCATATACTATTACCACACAACGTGTAACGTTATATAGTATTACGTTATAACGTATAACGTCATATACTATTACCATACAACGTGTAACGTTATGTAGTATTACGTTGTAACGTATGACGTTATATAGTATTACGTTATAACGTATAACGTCATATACTATTACCATACTACGTGTAACGTTATATAGTATTACGTTGTAACGTATGACGTTATATAGTATTACGTTATAACGTATAACGGCTTATACTATTACCATACCACGTGTAACGTTATATAGTATTACGTTATAACGTATAACGTCATATACTATTACCATACAACGTGTAACGTTATATAGTATTACATTAAAACATATAACGTTATATAGTATTACGTTATAACGTATAACGTTAAATAGTATTACGTTGTAACGTATAACGTTATATACTATTACCATACAACGTGTAACGTTATATAGTATTACGTTTTAACGTATGACGTTATATAGTATTACGTTATAACGTATAACGTCATATACTATTACCATACCACGTGTAATGTTATATAGTATTACGTTATAACGTATAACGTCATATACTATTACCATACAACGTGTAACGTTATATAGTATTACGATAAAACATATAACGTTATATAGTATTACGTTATAACGTATAACGTTAAATAGTATTACGTTGTAACGTATAACGTTATATACTATTACCATACAACGTATAACGTCATATACTATTACCATACAACGTGTAACGTTATATAGTATTACGTTATAACGTTTAACGTTCTGTAGTATTACGTTATAACGTATAACGTTATATACTGTTACGATATAACGTGTATCGTTATATAGTATTACGTTATAACGTATAACGTTATATACCATTACGATATAACGTGTAACGTTATATACTATTACGTTATAACGTATAGCGTTATATAGTATTACGTTCTAACGTATAACGTCATATACTATTACCATACAACGTGTAACGTTATATAGTATGACGTTATAACGTATAACGTTAGGTAGTATTACGATAAAACATGTAACGTTATATAGTATTACGTTATAACGTATAACGTTAAATAGTATAACGTTGTAACGTATATCGTTATGTACTATTACCATACAAAGGGTAACGTTATATAGTATTACGATATAATGTGTAACGTTATATAGTAGTCCGTAATAACGTATAACGTCATATACTATTACCATACAACGTGTAACGTTATAACGTTTAACGTAATATAGTATTACGTTATAACTTATAACGTTAAATAGTATTACCTTGTAACGTATAACGTCATATACTATAACCATACAACGTGTAACATTATATAGTATGACGTCATAACGTTTAACGTTATATAGTATTACGTTATAACGTATAACGTTATATACTATTACCATACAACGTATAACGTTATATACTATTACCATACAACGTGTAACGTTATATAGTATTACGATGTAACGTATGACGTTATATAGTATTACGTTATAACGTATAACGTCATATACTATTACCATACAACGTGTAACGTTGTATAGTATTACGTTATAACGTTTAACGTTCTGTAGTATTAGGTTATAACGTATAACGTTATATACTATTACGATATAACGTGTAACGTTATATAGTATTACGTTATAACGTATAACGTCATATACTATTACCATACAACGTGTAACGTTATATAGTATTACGTTATAACGTATATCGTCATATACTATTACCACACAACGTGTAACGTTATATAGTATTACGTTATAACGAATAACGTTAAATAGTATTACGTTATAACGTATAACGTTATATACTATTACCATACAACGTATAACGTTATATACTATTACCATACAACGTGTAACGTTATATAGTATTACGTTATAACGAATAACGTTAAATAGTATTACGTTGTAACGTATAACGTCATATACTATTACCATACAACGTGTAACGTTATATAGTATGACGCTATATCGTTTAACGTTATGTAGTATTACGTTATAACGTATAACGTTATATACTATTACGATATAACGTGTATCGTTATATAGTATTACGTTATAACGTATAACGTCATATACTATTACCATACAACGTGTAACGTTATATAGTATTACGTTATAACGTATATCGTCATATACTATTACCACACAACGTGTAACGTTGTATAGTATTACGTTATAACGTTTAACGTTCTGTAGTATTAGGTTATAACGTATAACGTTATATACGATTACGATATAACGTGTAACGTTATAAGGTATCACGTTGTAACGTATAACGTTATATACTATTACCATACAACGTATAACGTTATATACTATTACCATACAACGTGTAACACTATATAGTATTACGATGTAACGTATGACGTTATATAGTATTACGTTATAACGTATAACGTCATATACTATTACCATACAACGTGTAACGTTGTATAGTATTACGTTATAACGTTTAACGTTCTGTAGTATTAGGTTATAACGTATAACGTTATATACTATTACGATATAACGTGTAACGGTATATAGTATTACGTTATAACGTATAACGATAAATAGTATTACGTTGTAACGTATATCGTTATATACTATTACCATACAACGTGCAACTTCATATAGTATGTCGTTATAACGTTTATCGTTATGTAGTTTTACGTTATAACGTGTAACGTTATATAATATTACGTTATAACGTATAACGTCATATACTATCACCATACAACGTGTAACGTTATATAGTATTACGTTATAACGTTTAACGTTCTGTAGTATTAGGTTATAACGTATAACGTTATATACTATTACGATATAACGTGTAACGTTATAAGGTATCACGTTGTAACGTATAACGTTATATACTATTACCATACAACGTATAACGTTATATACTATTACCATACAACGTGTAACACTATATAGTATTACGATGTAACGTATGACGTTATATAGTATTACGTTATAACGTATAACGTCATATACTATTACCATACAACGTGTAACGTTATATAGTATGACGTCATAACGTTTAACGTTGTATAGTATTACGTTATAACGTTTAACGTTCTGTAGTATTAGGTTATAACGTATAACGTTATATACGATTACGATATAACGTGTAACGTTATAAGGTATCACGTTGTAACGTATAACGTTATATACTATTACCATACAACGTATAACGTTATATACTATTACCATACAACGTGTAACACTATATAGTATTACGATGTAACGTATGACGTTATATAGTATTACGTTATAACGTATAACGTCATATACTATTACCATACAACGTGTAACGTTGTATAGTATTACGTTATAACGTTTAACGTTCTGTAGTATTAGGTTATAACGTATAACGTTATATACTATTACGATATAACGTGTAACGGTATATAGTATTACGTTATAACGTATAACGATAAATAGTATTACGTTGTAACGTATATCGTTATATACTATTACCATACAACGTGCAACTTCATATAGTATGTCGTTATAACGTTTATCGTTATGTAGTTTTACGTTATAACGTGTAACGTTATATAATATTACGTTATAACGTATAACGTCATATACTATTACCATACAACGTGTAACGTTATATAGTATTACGTTATAACGTTTAACGTTCTGTAGTATTACGTTATAACGTATAACGTTATATACTATTGCGATATAACGTGTAACGTTATATAGTATTACGTAATAACGTATAACGTCATATACTATTACCATACAACGTGTAACGTTATATAGTATTACGTTATATACTATCGTCATATACTATTACCACACAACGTGTAACGTTGTATAGTATTACGTTATAACGTTTAACGTTCTGTAGTATTAGGTTATAACGTATAACGTTATATACTATTACGATATAACGTGTAACGTTATAAGGTATCACGTTGTAACGTATAACGTTATATACTATTACCATACAACGTATAACGTTATATACTATTACCATACAACGTGTAACACTATATAGTATTACGATGTAACGTATGACGTTATATAGTATTACGTTATAACGTATAACGTCATATACTATTACCATACAACGTGTAACGTTATATAGTATGACGTCATAACGTTTAACGTTATATAGTATTACGTTATAACGAATAACGTTAAATAGTATTACGTTGTAACGTATAACGTCATATACTATTACCATACAACGTGTAACGTTATATAGTATGACGCTATATCGTTTAACGTTATGTAGTATTACGTTATAACGTATAACGTTATATACTATTACGATATAACGTGTATCGTTATATAGTATTACGTTATAACGTATAACGTCATATACTATTACCATACAACGTGTAACGTTATATAGTATTACGTTATAACGTATATCGTCATATACTATTACCACACAACGTGTAACGTTGTATAGTATTACGTTATAACGTTTAACGTTCTGTAGTATTAGGTTATAACGTATAACGTTATATACGATTACGATATAACGTGTAACGTTATAAGGTATCACGTTGTAACGTATAACGTTATATACTATTACCATACAACGTATAACGTTATATACTATTACCATACAACGTGTAACACTATATAGTATTACGATGTAACGTATGACGTTATATAGTATTACGTTATAACGTATAACGTCATATACTATTACCATACAACGTGTAACGTTGTATAGTATTACGTTATAACGTTTAACGTTCTGTAGTATTAGGTTATAACGTATAACGTTATATACTATTACGATATAACGTGTAACGGTATATAGTATTACGTTATAACGTATAACGATAAATAGTATTACGTTGTAACGTATATCGTTATATACTATTACCATACAACGTGCAACTTCATATAGTATGTCGTTATAACGTTTATCGTTATGTAGTTTTACGTTATAACGTGTAACGTTATATAATATTACGTTATAACGTATAACGTCATATACTATTACCATACAACGTGTAACGTTATATAGTATTACGTTATAACGTTTAACGTTCTGTAGTATTACGTTATAACGTATAACGTTATATACTATTGCGATATAACGTGTAACGTTATATAGTATTACGTAATAACGTATAACGTCATATACTATTACCATACTACGTGTAACGTTATATAGTATTACGTTATAACGTATAACGTTATGTAGTATGACGTTATAACCTTTAACGTTATGTAGTATTACGATAAAACATATAACGTTATATAGTATTACGTTATAACGTACAGCGTTATATAGTATTACGTTATAACGTATAACGTCATATACTATTACCATACAGCGTGTAACGTTATATAGTATTACGTAATAACGTATAACGTCATATACTATTACCATACAACGTGTAACGTTATATAGTATTACGTTATAACGTATAACGTTATGTGGTATGACGTTATAACCTTTAACGTTATGTAGTATTACGATAAAACATATAACGTTATATAGTATTACGTTGTAACGTATGACGTTATATAGTATTACGTTAAAACATATAACGTTATATAGTATTACGTTATAACGTATAACGTTAAATAGTATTACGTTGTAACGTATAACGTTATATACTATTACCATACAACGTATAACGTCATATACTATTACCATACAACGTGTAACGTTATACAGTATTACGTTATAACGTTTAACGTTCTGTAGTATTACGTTATAACTTATAACGTTATATACTATTACGATATAACGTGTAACGTTATATAGTATTACGTTATAACGTATAACGATAAATAGTATTACGTTGTAACGTATATCGTTATATACTATTACCATACAACGTGTAACGTTATGTAGTATGACGTCATAACGTTTAATGTTATGTAGTATTACGTTATAACGTATAACGTTAAATACTATTACGTTGTAACGTATAACGTCATATACTGTTACCATACAACGTGTAACGTTATATAGTATGACGTTATATCGTTTAACGTTATGTAGTATTACGTTACAACGTATAACGTTATATACTGTTACGATATAACGTGTATCGCTATATAGTATTACGTTATAACGTATAACGTCATATACTATTACCATACAACGTGTAACGTTATATAGTATGACGTTATAACGTTTAACGTTGTGTGGTATTACGTTAAAACATATAACGTTATATAGTATTAGGTTATAACGTATAACGTTAAATAGTATAACGTTGTAACGTATATAGTTATGTACTATTACCATACAACGGGTAACGTTATATAGTATTACGATATAAAGTGCAACGTTATATAGTGTTACGTTATAACGTATAACGTCATATACTATTACCATACAACGTGTAACGTTATATAGTATGACGTCATAACGTTTAACGTTATATAGTATTACGTTATAACGTATAACGTTAAATAGTATTACGTTGTAACGTATAACGTCATATACTATTACCATACAACTTGTAACGTTATATAGTATGACGTCATAACGTTTAACGTTATATAGTATTACGTTATAACGTATAACGTTAAATAGTATTACGTTGTAACGTATAACGTCATATACTATTACCATACAACGTGTAACGTTATGTAGTATGACGTCATAACGTTTAATGTTATGTAGTATTACGTTATAACGTATAACGTTAAATACTATTACGTTGTAACGTATAACGTCATATACTGTTACCATACAACGTGTAACGTTATATAGTATGACGTTATATCGTTTAACGTTATGTAGTATTACGTTACAACGTATAACGTTATATACTGTTACGATATAACGTGTATCGCTATATAGTATTACGTTATAACGTATAACGTCATATACTATTACCATACAACGTGTAACGTTATATAGTATGACGTTATAACGTTTAACGTTGTGTGGTATTACGTTAAAACATATAACGTTATATAGTATTAGGTTATAACGTATAACGTTAAATAGTATAACGTTGTAACGTATATAGTTATGTACTATTACCATACAACGGGTAACGTTATATAGTATTACGATATAAAGTGCAACGTTATATAGTGTTACGTTATAACGTATAACGTCATATACTATTACCATACAACGTGTAACGTTATATAGTATGACGTCATAACGTTTAACGTTATATAGTATTACGTTATAACGTATAACGTTAAATAGTATTACGTTGTAACGTATAACGTCATATACTATTACCATACAACTTGTAACGTTATATAGTATGACGTCATAACGTTTAACGTTATATAGTATTACGTTATAACGTATAACGTTAAATAGTATAACGTTGTAACGTATATAGTTATGTACTATTACCATACAACGGGTAACGTTATATAGTATTACGATATAATGTGCAACGTTATATAGTGTTACGTTATAACGTATAACGTCATATACTATTACCATACAACGTGTAACGTTATATAGTATGACGCTATATCGTTTAACGTTATGTAGTATTACGTTATAACGTATAACGTTATATACTATTACGATATAACGTGTATCGTTATATAGTATTACGATATAACGTACATCGTCATATACTATTGCCATACAACGTGTAATGTTATAGAGTATTACGTTATAACGTATATCGTCATATACTATTACCATACAACGTGTAACGTTGTATAGTATTACGTTATAACGTTTAACGTTCTGTAGTATTAGGTTATAACGTATAACGTTATATACTATTACGATATAACGTGTAACGTTATATAGTATTACGTTATAAGGTATAACGATAAATAGTATTACGTTGTAACGTATAACGTCATATACTATTACCATACAACGTGTAACGTTATATAGTATGACGTCATAACGTTTAACGTTATATAGTATTACGTTATAACGAATAACGTTAAATAGTATTACGTTGTAACGTATAACGTCATATACTATTACCATACAACGTGTAACGTTATATAGTATGACGCTATATCGTTTAACGTTATGTAGTATTACGTTATAACGTATAACGTTATATACTATTACGATATAACGTGTATCGTTATATAGTATTACGTTATAACGTATAACGTCATATACTATTACCATACAACGTGTAACGTTATATAGTATTACGTTATAACGTATATCGTCATATACTATTACCACACAACGTGTAACGTTGTATAGTATTACGTTATAACGTTTAACGTTCTGTAGTATTAGGTTATAACGTATAACGTTATATACGATTACGATATAACGTGTAACGTTATAAGGTATCACGTTGTAACGTATAACGTTATATACTATTACCATACAACGTATAACGTTATATACTATTACCATACAACGTGTAACACTATATAGTATTACGATGTAACGTATGACGTTATATAGTATTACGTTATAACGTATAACGTCATATACTATTACCATACAACGTGTAACGTTGTATAGTATTACGTTATAACGTTTAACGTTCTGTAGTATTAGGTTATAACGTATAACGTTATATACTATTACGATATAACGTGTAACGGTATATAGTATTACGTTATAACGTATAACGATAAATAGTATTACGTTGTAACGTATATCGTTATATACTATTACCATACAACGTGCAACTTCATATAGTATGTCGTTATAACGTTTATCGTTATGTAGTTTTACGTTATAACGTGTAACGTTATATAATATTACGTTATAACGTATAACGTCATATACTATTACCATACAACGTGTAACGTTATATAGTATTACGTTATAACGTTTAACGTTCTGTAGTATTACGTTATAACGTATAACGTTATATACTATTGCGATATAACGTGTAACGTTATATAGTATTACGTAATAACGTATAACGTCATATACTATTACCATACTACGTGTAACGTTATATAGTATTACGTTATAACGTATAACGTTATGTAGTATGACGTTATAACCTTTAACGTTATGTAGTATTACGATAAAACATATAACGTTATATAGTATTACGTTATAACGTACAGCGTTATATAGTATTACGTTATAACGTATAACGTCATATACTATTACCATACAGCGTGTAACGTTATATAGTATTACGTAATAACGTATAACGTCATATACTATTACCATACAACGTGTAACGTTATATAGTATTACGTTATAACGTATAACGTTATGTGGTATGACGTTATAACCTTTAACGTTATGTAGTATTACGATAAAACATATAACGTTATATAGTATTACGTTATAACGTATGACGTTATATAGTATTACGTTAAAACATATAACGTTATATAGTATTACGTTATAACGTATAACGTTAAATAGTATTACGTTGTAACGTATAACGTTATATACTATTACCATACAACGTATAACGTCATATACTATTACCATACAACGTGTAACGTTATACAGTATTACGTTATAACGTTTAACGTTCTGTAGTATTACGTTATAACTTATAACGTTATATACTATTACGATATAACGTGTAACGTTATATAGTATTACGTTATAACGTATAACGATAAATAGTATTACGTTGTAACGTATATCGTTATATACTATTACCATACAACGTGTAACGTTATATAGTATGACGTCATAACGTTTAATGTTATGTAGTATTACGTTATAACGTATAACGTTAAATACTATTACGTTGCAACGTATAACGTTATATACTATTACCATACAACGTGTAACGTTATATAGTATGACGTTATATCGTTTAACGTTATGTAGTATTACGTTACAACGTATAACGTTATATACTGTTACGATATAACGTGTATCGCTATATAGTATTACGTTATAACGTATAACGTCATATACTATTACCATACAACGTGTAACGTTATATAGTATGACGTTATAACGTTTAACGTTGTATGGTATTACGTTAAAACATATAACGTTATATAGTATTACGTTATAACGTATAACGTTAAATAGTATAACGTTGTAACGTATATAGTTATGTACTATTACCATACAACGGGTAACGTTATATAGTATTACGATATAAAGTGCAACGTTATATAGTGTTACGTTATAACGTATAACGTCATATACTATTACCATACAACGTGTAACGTTATATAGTATGACGTCATAACGTTTAACGTTATATAGTATTACGTTATAACGTATAACGTTAAATAGTATTACGTTGTAACGTATAACGTCATATACTATTACCATACAACTTGTAACGTTATATAGTATGACGTCATAACGTTTAACGTTATATAGTATTACGTTATAACGTATAACGTTAAATAGTATTACGTTGTAACGTATAACGTCATATACTATTACCATACAACGTGTAACGTTATATAGTATGACGTTATAACGTTTAACGTTATGTGGTATTACGTTAAAACATATAACGTTATATAGTATTACGTTATAACGTATAACGTTAAATAGTATAACGTTGTAACGTATATAGTTATGTACTATTACCATACAACGGGTAACGTTATATAGTATTACGATATAATGTGCAACGTTATATAGTGTTACGTTATAACGTATAACGTCATATACTATTACCATACAACGTGTAACGTTATATAGTATGACGCTATATCGTTTAACGTTATGTAGTATTACGTTATAACGTATAACGTTATATACTATTACGATATAACGTGTATCGTTATATAGTATTACGATATAACGTACATCGTCATATACTATTGCCATACAACGTGTAATGTTATAGAGTATTACGTTATAACGTATATCGTCATATACTATTACCATACAACGTGTAACGTTGTATAGTATTACGTTATAACGTTTAACGTTCTGTAGTATTAGGTTATAACGTATAACGTTATATACTATTACGATATAACGTGTAACGTTATATAGTATTACGTTATAAGGTATAACGATAAATAGTATTACGTTGTAACGTATATCGTTATATACTATTACCATACAACGTGCAACTTCATATAGTATGTCGTTATAACGTTTATCGTTATGTAGTTTTACGTTATAACGTGTAACGTTATATACTATTACGATAAAACGTGTAACGTTATATAGTATTACGTTGTAACGTATGACGTTATATAGTATTACGTTATAACGTATAACGTCATATACTATTACCATACTACGTGTAACGTTATATAGTATTATGTTATAACGTATAACGTTAAATAGTATTACGTTGTAATGTATAACGTTATGTACTATTACCATACAACGGGTAACGTTATATAGTATTACGTTGTAACGTATGACGTTATATAGTATTATGTTATAACGTATAACGTCATATACTATTACCATACCACGTGTAACGTTATATAGTATTACGTTATAACGTATAACGTCATATACTATTACCATACAACGTGTAACGTTATGTAGTATTACGTTGTAACGTATAACGTTATATAGGGTAACGTTATAACGTATAACGTCATATACTATTACCATACAACGTGTAACGTTATATAGTATTACGTTGTAACGTATGACGTTATATAGTATTACGTTATAACGTATAACGGCTTATACTATTACCATACCACGTGTAACGTTATATAGTATTACGTTATAACGTATAACGTCATATACTATTACCATACAACGTGTAACGTTATATAGTATTACATTAAAACATATAACGTTATATAGTATTACGTTATAACGTATAACGTTAAATAGTATTACGTTGTAACGTATAACGTTATATACTATTACCATACAACGTGTAACGTTATATAGTATTACGTTGTAACGTATGACGTTATATAGTATTACGTTATAACGTATAACGTCATATACTATTACCATACCACGTGTAATGTTATATAGTATTACGTTATAACGTATAACGTCATATACTATTACCATACAACGTGTAACGTTATATAGTATTACGATAAAACATATAACGTTATATAGTATTACGTTATAACGTATAACGTTAAATAGTATTACGTTGTAACGTATAACGTTATATACTATTACCATACAACGTATAACGTCATATACTATTACCATACAACGTGTAACGTTACATAGTATTACGTTATAACGTTTAACGTTCTGTAGTATTACGTTATAACGTATAACGTTATATACTGTTACGATATAACGTGTATCGTTATATAGTATTACGTTATAACGTATAACGTTATATACCATTACGATATAACGTGTAACGTTATATACTATTACGTTATAACGTATAGCGTTATATAGTATTACGTTCTAACGTATAACGTCATATACTATTACCATACAACGTGTAACGTTATATAGTATGACGTTATAACGTATAACGTTATGTGGTATTACGTTAAAACATATAACGTTATATAGTATTACGTTATAACGTATAACGTTAAATAGTATAACGTTGTAACGTATATAGTTATGTACTATTACCATACAAAGGGTAACGTTATATAGTATTACGATATAATGTGTAACGTTATATAGTAGTCCGTAATAACGTATAACGTCATATACTATTACCATACAACGTGTAACGTTATAACGTTTAACGTAATATAGTATTACGTTATAACTTATAACGTTAAATAGTATTACCTTGTAACGTATAACGTCATATACTATAACCATACAACGTGTAACATTATATAGTATGACGTCATAACGTTTAACGTTATATAGTATTACGTTATAACGTATAACGTTATATACTATTACCATACAACGTATAACGTTATATACTATTACCATACAACGTGTAACGTTATATAGTATTACGATGTAACGTATGACGTTATATAGTATTACGTTATAACGTATAACGTCATATACTATTACCATACAACGTGTAACGTTGTATAGTATTACGTTATAACGTTTAACGTTCTGTAGTATTAGGTTATAACGTATAACGTTATATACTATTACGATATAACGTGTAACGTTATATAGTATTACGTTATAACGTATAACGATAAATAGTATTACGTTGTAACGTATATCGTTATATACTATTACCATACAACGTGCAACTTCATATAGTATGTCGTTATAACGTTTATCGTTATGTAGTTTTACGTTATAACGTGTAACGTTATATACTATTACGATAAAACGTGTAACGTTATATAGTATTACGTTATAACGTTTAACGTTCTGTAGTGTTACGTTATAACGTATAACGTTATATACTATTACGATATAACGTATAATGTTATATACTATTACCATACAACGTGTAACGTTATATAGTATTACGTTGTAACGTATGACGTTATATAGTATTACGTTATAGCGTGTAACGTCATATAGTATTACCAGACCACGTGTAACGTTATATAGTATTACGTTATAACGTATAACGTCATATACTATTACCATACAACGTGTAACGTTATATAGTATTACGTTGTAACGTATGACGTTATATAGTATTACGTTATAACGTATAACGTCATATACTATTACCATACAACGTGTAACGTTAAATAGTATTACGTTGTAACGTATAACGTCATATACTATTACCATACAACGTGTAACGTTATATAGTATGACGTTATAACGTTTAACGTCATGTAGTATTACGATAAAACATTTAACGTTATATAGTATTACGTTATAACGTTTAACGTTATGTAGTATGACGTTATAACCTTTAACGTTATGTAGTATTACGATAAAACATATAACGTTATATAGTATTACGTTATAACGTATAGCGTTATATAGTATTACGTTATAACGTATAACGTCATATACTATTACCATACAACGTGTAACGTTATATAGTATTACGTTATAACGTTTAACGTTCTGTAGTATTACGTTATAACGTATAACGTTATATACTATTGCGATATAACGTGTAACGCTATATAGTATTACGTAATAACGTATAACGTCATATACTATTACCATACAACGTGTAACGTTATATAGTATTACGTTATAACGTATAACGTTATGTAGTATGACGTTATAACCTTTAACGTTATGTAGTATTACGATAAAACATATAACGTTATATAGTATTACGTTGTAACGTATGACGTTATATAGTATTACGTTAAATCATATAACGTTATATAGTATTACGTTATATCGTATAACGTTAAATAGTATTTCGTTGTAACGTATAACGTTATATACTATTACCATACAACGTATAACGTCATATACTATTACCATACAACGTGTAACGTTATACAGTATTACGTTATAACGTTTAACGTTCTGTAGTATTACGTTATAACGTATAACGTTATATACTATTACGATATAACGTGTAACGTTATATAGTATTACGTTATAGCGTATAACGATAAATAGTATTACGTTGTAACGTATATCGTTATATACTATTACCATACAACGTGTAACGTTATATAGTATGACGTCATAACGTTTAATGTTATGTAGTATTACGTTATAACGTATAACGTTAAATACTATTACGTTGTAACGTATAACGTCATATACTGTTACCATACAACGTGTAACGTTATATAGTATGACGTTATATCGTTTAACGTTATGTAGTATTACGTTACAACGTATAACGTTATATACTGTTACGATATAACGTGTATCGTTATATAGTATTACGTTATAACGTATAACGTCATATACTATTACCATACAACCTGTAACGATAAATAGTATGACGTTATAACGTTTAACGTTATGTGGTATTACGTTAAAACGTATAACGTCATATACTATTACCATACAACGTGTAACGTTATATAGTATTACGTTGTAACGTATGACGTTATATAGTATTACGTTATAACGTATAACGTCATATTCTATTACGATATAACGTGTAACGTTATATAGTATTACGTAATAACGTATAACGTCATATACTATTATCATACAACGTGTAACGTTATATAGTATGACGCTATATCGTTTAACGTTATGTAGTATTACGTTATAACGTATAACGTTATATACTATTACGATATAACGTGTAACGGTATATAGTATTACGTTATAACGTATAACGATAAATAGTATTACGTTGTAACGTATATCGTTATATACTATTACCATACAACGTGCAACTTCATATAGTATGTCGTTATAACGTATAACGTTAAATACTATTACGTTGTAACGTATAACGTCATATACTGTTACCATACAACGTGTAACGTTATATAGTATGACGTTATATCGTTTAACGTTATGTAGTATTACGTTACAACGTATAACGTCATATACTGTTACGATATAACGTGTATCGTTATATAGTATTACGTTATAACGTATAACGTCATATACTATTACCATACAACGTGTAACGTTATATAGTATGACGTTATAACGTTTAACGTTGTGTGGTATTACGTTAAAACATATAACGTTATATAGTATTACGTTATAACGTATAACGTTAAATAGTATAACGTTGTAACGTATATAGTTATGTACTATTACCATACAACGGGTAACGTTATATAGTATTACGATATAATGTGCAACGTTATATAGTGTTACGTTATAACGTATAACGTCATATACTATTACCATACAACGTGTAACGTTATATAGTATGACGCTATATCGTTTAACGTTATGTAGTATTACGTTATAACGTACAATATTATATACTATTACGATATAACGTGTATCGCTATATAGTATTACGTTATAACGTATAACGTCATATACTATTACCATACAACGTGTAACGTTATATAGTATGACGTTATAACGTTTAACGTTATGTGGTATTACGTTAAAACATATAACGTTATATAGTATTACGTTATAACGTATAACGTTAAATAGTATAACGTTGTAACGTATATAGTTATGTACTATTACCATACAAAGGGTAACGTTATATAGTATTACGATATAATGTGTAACGTTATATAGTAGTCCGTAATAACGTATAACGTCATATACTATTACCATACAACGTGTAACGTTATAACGTTTAACGTTATATAGTATTACGTTATAACTTATAACGTTAAATAGTATTACCTTGTAACGTATAACGTCATATACTATAACCATACAACGTGTAACATTATATAGTATGACGTCATAACGTTTAACGTTATATAGTATTACGTTATAACGTATAACGTTATATACTATTACCATACAACGTATAACGTTATATACTATTACCATACAACGTGTAACGTTATATAGTATTACGTTATAACGTATAACGATAAATAGTATTACGTTGTAACGTATATCGTTATATACTATTACCATACAACGTGCAACTTCATATAGTATGTCGTTATAACGTTTATCGTTATGTAGTTTTACGTTATAACGTGTAACGTTATATACTATTACGATAAAACGTGTAACGTTATATAGTATTACGTTATAACGTTTAACGTTCTGTAGTGTTACGTTATAAAGTATAACGTTATATACTATTACGATATAACGTATAATGTTATATACTATTACCATACAACGTGTAACGTTATATAGTATTACGTTGTAACGTATGACGTTATATAGTATTACGTTATAACGTGTAACGTCATATAGTATTACCAGACCACGTGTAACGTTATATAGTATTACGTTATAACGTATAACGTCATATACTATTACCATACAACGTGTAACGTTATATAGTATTACGTTGTAACGTATGACGTTATATAGTATTACGTTATAACGTATAACGTCATATACTATTACCATACAACGTGTAACGTTAAATAGTATTACGTTGTAACGTATAACGTCATATACTATTACCATACAACGTGTAACGTTATATAGTATGACGTTATAACGTTTAACGTCATGTAGTATTACGATAAAACATATAACGTTATATAGTATTACGTTATAACGTTTAACGTTATGTAGTATGACGTTATAACCTTTAACGTTATGTAGTATTACGATAAAACATATAACGTTATATAGTATTACGTTATAACGTATAGCGTTATATAGTATTACGTTAATACGTATAACGTCATATACTATTACCATACAACGTGTAACGTTATATAGTATTACGTTATAACGTTTAACGTTCTGTAGTATTACGTTATAACGTATAACGTTATATACTATTGCGATATAACGTGTAACGCTATATAGTATTACGTAATAACGTATAACGTCATATACTATTACCATACAACGTGTAACGTTATATAGTATTACGTTATAACGTATAACGTTATGTAGTATGACGTTATAACCTTTAACGTTATGTAGTATTACGATAAAATATATAACGTTATATAGTATTACGTTGTAACGTATGACGTTATATAGTATTACGTTAAATCATATAACGTTATATAGTATTACGTTATATCGTATAACGTTAAATAGTATTTCGTTGTAACGTATAACGTTATATACTATTACCATACAACGTATAACGTCATATACTATTACCATACAACGTGTAACGTTATACAGTATTACGTTATAACGTTTAACGTTCTGTAGTATTACGTTATAACGTATAACGTTATATACTATTACGATATAACGATAAATAGTATTACGTTGTAACGTATATCGTTATATACTATTACCATACAACGTGTAACGTTATATAGTATGACGTCATAACGTTTAATGTTATGTAGTATTACGTTATAACGTATAACGTTAAATACTATTACGTTGTAACGTATAACGTCATATACTGTTACCATACAACGTGTAACGTTATATAGTATGACGTTATATCGTTTAACGTTATGTAGTATTACGTTACAACGTATAACGTTATATACTGTTACGATATAACGTGTATCGTTATATAGTATTACGTTATAACGTATAACGTCATATACTATTACCATACAACGTGTAACGATATATAGTATGACGTTATAATGTTTAACGTTATGTGGTATTACGTTAAAACGTATAACGTCATATACTATTACCATACAACGTGTAACGTTATATAGTATTACGTTGTAACGTATGACGTTATATAGTATTACGTTATAACGTATAACGTCATATACTATTACCATACAGCGTGTAACGTTATATAGTATTACGTAATAACGTATAACGTCATATACTATTATCATACAACGTGTAACGTTATATAGTATTACGTTATAACGTATAACGTTATGTAGTATGACGTTATAACCTTTAACGTTATGTAGTATTACGATAAAACATATAACGTTATATAGTATTACGTTGTAACTTATGACGTTATATAGTATTACGTTAAAACATATAACGTTTTATAGTATTACGTTATAACGTATAACGTTAAATAGTATTACGTTGTAACGTATAACGTTATATACTATTACCATACAACGTATAACGTCATATACTATTACCATACAACGTGTAACGTTATACAGTATTACGTTATAACGTTTAACGTTCTGTAGTATTACGTTATAACGTATAACGTTATATACTATTACGATATAACGTGTAACGTTATATAGTATTATGTTATAACGTATAACGATAAATAGTATTACGTTGTAACGTATATCGTTATATACTATTACCATACAACGTGTAACGTTATATAGTATGACGTCATAACGTTTAATGTTATGTAGTATTACGTTATAACGTATAACGTTAAATACTATTACGTTGTAACGTATAACGTCATATACTGTTACCATACAACGTGTAACGTTATATAGTATGACGTTATATCGTTTAACGTTATGTAGTATTACGATACAACGTATAACGTTATATACTGTTACGATATTACCTTGTATCGTTATATAGTATTACGTTATAACGTATAACGTCATATACTATTACCATACAACGTGTAACGTTATATAGTATGACGTTATAACGTTTAACGTTATGTGGTATTACGTTAAAACATATAACGTTATATAGTATTACGTTATAACGTATAACGTTAAATAGTATAACGTTGTAACGTATATAGTTATGTACTATTACCATACAACGGGTAACGTTATATAGTATTACGATATAATGTGCAACGTTATATAGTGTTACGTTATAACGTATAACGTCATATACTATTACCATACAACGTGTAACGTTATATAGTATGACGCTATATCGTTTAACGTTATGTAGTATTACGTTATAACGTATAACGTTAAATAGTATTACGTTGTAACGTATAACGTCATATACTATTACCATACAACGTGTAACGTTATATAGTATGACGTCATAACGTTTAACGTTATATAGTATTACGTTATAACGTATAACGTTAAATAGTATTACGTTGTAACGTATAACGTCATATACTATTACCATACAACGTGTAACGTTATATAGTATGACGTTATAACGTTTAACGTTATGTGGTATTACGTTAAACCATATAACGTTATATAGTATTACGTTATAACGTATAACGTTAAATAGTATAACGTTGTAACGTATATAGTTATGTACTATTACCATACAACGGGTAACGTTATATACTATTACGATATAACGTGTAACGTTATATAGTATTACGTTATAACGTATAACGATAAATAGTATTACGTTGTAACGTATATCGTTATATACTATTACCATACAACGTGTAACGTTATATAGTATGACGTCATAACGTTTAATGTTATGTAGTATTACGTTATAACGTATAACGTTAAATACTATTACGTTGTAACGTATAACGTCATATACTGTTACCATACAACGTGTAACGTTATATAGTATGACGTTATATCGTTTAACGTTATGTAGTATTACGTTACAACGTATAACGTTATATACTGTTACGATATAACGTGTATCGTTATATAGTATTACGTTATAACGTATAACGTCATATACTATTACCATACAACGTGTAACGATATATAGTATGACGTTATAATGTTTAACGTTATGTGGTATTACGTTAAAACGTATAACGTCATATACTATTACCACACAACGTGTAACGTTATATAGTATTACGTTATAACGTATAACGTCATATACTATTACCATACAACGTGTAACGTTATATAGTGTTACGTTGTAACGTATGACGTTATATAGTACTACGTTATAACGTATAACGTCATATACTATTACCATACTACGTGTAACGTCATATAGTATTATGTTATAACGTATAACGTTAAATAGTATTACGTTGTAATGTATAACGTTATGTACTATTACCATACAACGGGTAACGTTATATAGTATTACGTTGTAACGTATGACGTTATATAGTATTACGTTATAACGTATAACGTCATATACTATTACCATACCACGTGTAACGTTATATAGTATTACGTTATAACGTATAACGTCATATACTATTACCATACAACGTGTAACGTTATATAGTATTACGTTGTAACGTATGACGTTATATAGTATTACGTTATAACGTATAACGTCATATACTATTACCATACTACGTGTAACGTTATATAGTATTACGTTATAACGTATAACGTTATATAGTATTACGTTATAACGTATAACGTCATATACTATTACCATACAACGTGTAACGTTATATAGTATTACGTAATAACGTATAACGTCATATACTATTACCATACTACGTGTAACGTTATATAGTATTATGTTATAACGTATAACGTTAAATAGTATTACGTTGTAATGTATAACGTTATGTACTATTACCATACAACGGGTAACGTTATATAGTATGACGTTATAACGTTTAACGTTATGTAGTATGACGTTATAACCATTAACGTTATGTAGTATTACGATAAAACATATAACGTTATATAGTATTACGTTATAACGTATAGCGTTATATAGTATTACGTAATAACGTATAACGTCATATACTATTACCATACAACGTGTAACGTTATATAGTATTACGTTGTAACGTTTAACGTTCTGTAGTATTACGTTATAACGTATAACGTTATATACTATTGCGATATAACGTGTAACGTTATATAGTATTACGTAATAACGTATAACGTCATATACTATTACCATACAACGTGTAACGTTATATAGTATTACGTTAAAACGTATAACGTTATGTAGTATGACGTTATAACCTTTAACGTTATGTAGTATTACGATAAAACATATAACGTTATATAGTATTACGTTATAACGTATAGCGTTATATAGTATTACGTTATAACGTGTAACGTCATATACTATTACCATACAACGTGTAACGTTATATAGTATTACGTTGTAACGTATGACGTTATATAGTATTACGTTATAACGTATAACGTCATATACTATTACCATACAACGTGTAACGTTATATAGTATTACGTTGTAACGTATGACGTCATATAGTATTACGTTATAACGTATAACGTTATATACCATTACGATATAACGTGTAACGTTATATACTATTACGATAAAACGTGTAACGTTATATAGTATCACGTTATAACGTATAACGTCATATACTATTACCATACTACGTGTAACGTTATATAGTATGACGTCATAACGTTTAATGTTATATAGTATTACGTTATAACGTATAACGTTAAATAGTATTACGCTGTAACGTATAACGTCATATACTGTTACCATACAACGTGTAACGGTATATAGTATGACGTTATATCGTTTAACGTTATGCAGTATTACGTTATAACGTATAGCATTATATACTATTACGATATAACGTGTATCGCTATATAGTATTACGTTATAACGTATAACGTCATATACTATTACCATACAACGTGTAACGTTATATAGTATGACGTCATAACGTTTAACGTTATATAGTATTACGTTATAACGTATAACGTTAAATAGTATTACGTTGTAACGTATAACGTCATATAGTATTACCATACAACGTGTAACGTTATATAGTATGACGCTATATCGTTTAACGTTATGTAGTATTACGTTATAACGTATAACGTTATATACTATTACGATATAACGTGTATCGTTATATAGTATTACGTTATAACGTATAACGTCATATACTATTACCATACAACGTGTAACGTTATAGAGTATTACGTTATAACGTATATCGTCATATACTATTACCATACAACGTGTAACGTTGTATAGTATTACGTTATAACGTTTAACGTTCTGTAGTATTAGGTTATAACGTATAACGTTATATACTATTACGATATAACGTGTAACGTTATATAGTATTACGTTATAACGTATAACGATAAATAGTATTACGTTGTAACGTATATCGTTATATACTATTACCATACAACGTGCAACTTCATATAGTATGTCGTTATAACGTTTATCGTTATGTAGTTTTACGTTATAACGTGTAACGTTATATACTATTACGATAAAACGTGTAACGTTATATAGTATTACGTTATAACGTATAACGTCATATACTATTACCATACAACGTGTAACGTTATATAGTATGACGTCATAACGTTTAATGTTATATAGTATTACGTTATAACGTATAACGTTAAATAGTATAACGTTGTAACGTATATTGTTATGTACTATTACCATACAACGGGTAACGTTATATAGTATTACGATATAATGTGTAACGTTATATAGTAGTCCGTAATAACGTATAACGTCATATACTATTACCATGCAACGTGTAACGTTATATAGTATTACGTTGTAACGTATGACGTTATATAGTATTACGTTATAACGTATAACGTCTTATACTATTACCATACAGCGTGTAACGTTATATAGTATTATGTTATAACGTATAACGTTAAATAGTATTACGTTGTAATGTATAACGTTATGTACTATTACCATACAACGGGTAACGTTATATAGTATGACGTTATAACGTTTAACGTTATGTAGTATGACGTTATAACCTTTAACGTTATGTTGTATTACGATAAAACATATAACGTTATATAGTATTACGTTATAACGTATAGCGTTATATAGTATTACGTTATAACGTATAACGTCATATACTATTACCATACAACGTGTAACGTTATATAGTATTACGTTATAACGTTTGACGTTCTGTAGTATTACGTTATAACGTATAACGTTATGTACTATTGCGATATAACGTGTAACGTTATATAGTATTACGTAATAACGTATAACGTCATATACTATTACCATACAACGTGTAACGTTATATAGTATTACGTTATAACGTATAACGTTAAATAGTATTACGTTGTAATGTATATCGTTATATACTATTACCATACAACGTGTAACGTTACATAGTATGACGTTATAACGTTTAACGTTATGTAGTGTTACCTTAAAACATATAACGTTATATAGTATTACGTTATAACGTATAACGTTACATAATACTACTATGCAACGTGTAACGTTATATAGTATTACGTTGTAACGTATGACGTTATATAGTATTACGCTATAACGTATAGCGTCATATACTATTACCATACAACGTGTAACGTTATATAGTATTACGTTATAACGTATAACGTCTTATACTATTACCATACAGCGTGTAACGATTTATAGTATTACGTTATAACGTTTAACGTTCTGTAGTGTTACGTTATAACGTATAACGTTATATACTATTACGATATAACGTATAACGTTATATACTATTACGATATAACGTATAACGTTATATACTATTACCATACAACGTGTAACGTTATATAGTATTACGTTGTAACGTATGACGTTATATAGTATTACGTTATAACGTATAACGTCATATACTATTACCATACCACGTGTAACGTTATATAGTATTACGTTATAACGTATAACGTCATATACTATTACCATACAACGTGTAACGTTATATAGTATTACGTTGTAACGTATGACGTTATATAGTACTACGTTATAACGTATAACGTCATATACTATTACCATACTACGTGTAACGTTATATAGTATTATGTTATAACGTATAACGTTAAATAGTATTACGTTGTAATGTATAACGTTATGTACTATTACCATACAACGGGTAACGTTATATAGTATTACGTTGTAACGTATGACGTTATATAGTATTACGTTATAACGTATAACGTCATATACTATTACCGTACCACGTGTAACGTTATATAGTATTACGTTATAACGTATAACGTCATATACTATTACCATACAACGTGTAACGTTATATAGTATTACGTTGTAACGTATGACGTTATATAGTATTACGTTATAACGTATAACGTCATATACTATTACCATACTACGTGTAACGTTATATAGTATTATGTTATAACGTATAACGTTAAATAGTATTACGTTGTAATGTATAACGTTATGTACTATTACCATACAACGGGTAACGTTATATAGTATTACGTTGTAACGTATGACGTTATATAGTATTACGTTATAACGTATAACGTCATATACTATTACCGTACCACGTGTAACGTTATATAGTATTACGTTATAACGTATAACGTCATATACTATTACCATACAACGTGTAACGTTATATAGTATTACGTTGTAACGTATGACGTTATATAGTATTACGTTATAACGTATAACGTCATATACTATTACCATACAACGTGTAACGTTATATAGTATTACGTAATAACTTATAACGTCATATACTATTACCATACAACGTGTAACGTTATATAGTATTACGTTGTAACGTATAACGTTATATAGTATTACGTTATAACGTATAACGTCATATACTATTACCATACAACGTGTAACGTTATATAGTATTACGTAATAACGTATAACGTCATATACTATTACCATACAACGTGTAACGTTATATAGTATGACGTTATAACGTGTAACGTTATATAGTATTACGTTATAACGTATAACGTTAAATAGTATAACGTTGTAACGTATATTGTTATGTACTATTACCATACAACGGGTAACGTTATATAGTATTACGATATAATGTGTAACGTTATATAGTAGTCCGTAATAACGTATAACGTCATATACTATTACCATGCAACGTGTAACGTTATATAGTATTACGTTGTAACGTATGACGTTATATAGTATTACGTTATAACGTATAACGTCTTATACTATTACCATACAGCGTGTACCGTTATATAGTATTACGTTATAACGTTTAACGTTCTGTAGTGTTACGTTATAACGTATAACGTTATATACTATTACGATATAACGTATAACGTTATATACTATTACCATACAACGTGTAACGTTATATAGTATTACGTTGTAACGTATGACGTTATATAGTATTACGTTATAACGTATAACGTCATATACTATTACCATACCACGTGTAACGTTATATAGTATTACGTTATAACGTATAACGTCATATACTATTACCATACAACGTGTAACGTTATATAGTATTACGTTGTAACGTATGACGTTATATAGTATTACGTTATAACGTATAACGTCATATACTATTACCATACTACGTGTAACGTTATATAGTATTATGTTATAACGTATAACGTTAAATAGTATTACGTTGTAATGTATAACGTTATGTACTATTACCATACAACGGGTAACGTTATATAGTATGACGTTATAACGTTTAACGTTATGTAGTATGACGTTATAACCTTTAACGTTATGTTGTATTACGATAAAACATATAACGTTATATAGTATTACGTTATAACGTATAGCGTTATATAGTATTACGTTATAACGTATAACGTCATATACTATTACCATACAACGTGTAACGTTATATAGTATTACGTTATAACGTATGACGTTCTGTAGTATTACGTTATAACGTATAACGTTATGTACTATTGCGATATAACGTGTAACGTTATATAGTATTACGTAATAACGTATAACGTCATATACTATTACCATACAACGTGTAACGTTATATAGTATTACGTTATAACGTATAACGTTAAATAGTATTACGTTGTAACGTATATCGTTATATACTATTACCATACAACGTGTAACGTTACATAGTATGACGTTATAACGTTTAACGTTATGTAGTGTTACCTTAAAACATATAACGTTATATAGTATTACGTTATAACGTATAACGTTACATAATACTACTATGCAACGTGTAACGTTATATAGTATTACGTTGTAACGTATGACGTTATATAGTATTACGCTATAACGTATAACGTCATATACTATTACCATACAACGTGTAACGTTATATAGTATTACGTTATAACGTATAACGTCTTATACTATTACCATACAGCGTGTAACGATTTATAGTATTACGTTATAACGTTTAACGTTCTGTAGTGTTACGTTATAACGTATAACGTTATATACTATTACGATATAACGTATAACGTTATATACTATTACGATATAACGTATAACGTTATATACTATTACCATACAACGTGTAACGTTATATAGTATTACGTTGTAACGTATGACGTTATATAGTATTACGTTATAACGTATAACGTTATATACTATTACCATACCACGTGTAACGTTATATAGTATTACGTTATAACGTATAACGTCATATACTATTACCATACAACGTGTAACGTTATATAGTATTACGTTGTAACGTATGACGTTATATAGTACTACGTTATAACGTATAACGTCATATACTATTACCATACTACGTGTAACGTTATATAGTATTATGTTATAACGTATAACGTTAAATAGTATTACGTTGTAATGTATAACGTTATGTACTATTACCATACAACGGGTAACGTTATATAGTATTACGTTGTAACGTATGACGTTATATAGTATTACGTTATAACGTATAACGTCATATACTATTACCGTACCACGTGTAACGTTATATAGTATTACGTTATAACGTATAACGTCATATACTATTACCATACAACGTGTAACGTTATATAGTATTACGTTGTAACGTATGACGTTATATAGTATTACGTTATAACGTATAACGTCATATACTATTACCATACTACGTGTAACGTTATATAGTATTATGTTATAACGTATAACGTTAAATAGTATTACGTTGTAATGTATAACGTTATGTACTATTACCATACAACGGGTAACGTTATATAGTATTACGTTGTAACGTATGACGTTATATAGTATTACGTTATAACGTATAACGTCATATACTATTACCGTACCACGTGTAACGTTATATAGTATTACGTTATAACGTATAACGTCATATACTATTACCATACAACGTGTAACGTTATATAGTATTACGTTGTAACGTATGACGTTATATAGTATTACGTTATAACGTATAACGTCATATACTATTACCGTACCACGTGTAACGTTATATAGTATTACGTTATAACGTATAACGTCATATACTATTACCATACAACGTGTAACGTTATATAGTATTACGTTGTAACGTATGACGTTATATAGTATTACGTTATAACGTATAACGTCATATACTATTACCATACAACGTGTAACGTTATATAGTATTACGTAATAACGTATAACGTCATATACTATTACCATACTACGTGTAACGTTATATAGTATTATGTTATAACGTATAACGTTAAATAGTATTACGTTGTAATGTATAACGTTATGTACTATTACCATACAACGGGTAACGTTATATAGTATGACGTTATAACGTTTAACGTTATGTAGTATGACGTTATAACCATTAACGTTATGTAGTATTACGATAAAACATATAACGTTATATAGTATTACGTTATAACGTATAGCGTTATATAGTATTACGTTATAACGTATAACGTCATATACTATTACCATACAACGTGTAACGTTATATAGTATTACGTTGTAACGTTTAACGTTCTGTAGTATTACGTTATAACGTATAACGTTATATACTATTGCGATATAACGTGTAACGTTATATAGTATTACGTAATAACGTATAACGTCATATACTATTACCATACAACGTGTAACGTTATATAGTATTACGTTATAACGTATAACGTTATGTAGTATGACGTTATAACCTTTAACGTTATGTAGTATTACGATAAAACATATAACGTTACATAGTATGACGTTATAACGTTTAACGTTATGTAGTGTTACCTTAAAACATATAACGTTATATAGTATTACGTTATAACGTATAACGTTACATAATACTACTATGCAACGTGTAACGTTATATAGTATTACGATATAACGTGTAACGTCATATACAATTACCATACAACGGGTAACGTTATATAGTCAGACGTTATAACGTTTAACGTTATGTAGTATGACGTTATGATCATTTACGTTATATACTATTGCGATATAACGTGTAACGTTATATAGTATTACGTAATAACGTATAACGTCATATACTATTACCATACAACGTGTAACGTTATATAGTATGACGTTATAACGTTTAACGTTATGTGGTATTACGATAAAACATATAACGTTATATAGTATTACGTTATAACGTATATCGTTAAATAGTATTACGTTGTAACGTATAACGTTATATACTATTACCATACAACGTGTAACTTTATACAGTATGACGTTATAACGTTTAACGTTATGTAGTATTACGTTATAACGTTTAACGTTATGTACTATTACCATACAACGGGTAACGTTATATAGTATGACGTTATAACGTTTAATATTATGTAGTATGACGTTATCACCTTTAACGTTATGTAGTATTACGATAAAACATATAACGTTATATAGTATTACGTTATAACGTATAGCGTTATATAGTATTACGTTATAACGTATAACGATAAATAGTATTACGTTGTAACGTATAACGATAAATAGTATTACGTTGTAACGTATAACGTCATATACCATAACCATACAGCGTGTAACGTTATATAGTATGACGTTATAACGTTTAACGTTATGTGGTATTACGTTAAAACATATAACGTTATATAGTATTACGTTATAACGTATAACGTTAAGTAGTATAACGTTGTAACGTATATAGTTATGCACTATTACCATACAACGGATAACGTTATATAGTATTGCGATATAATGTGTAACGTTATACAGTGGTCCGTAATAACGTATAACGTTAAATAGTATTACGTTGTAACGTATAACGTCATATACTATAACCATACAACGAGTAACATTAATGGTATGACGTTATATCTTTTAACGTTATGTAGTATTACGTTATAACGTATAACGTTATATACTATTACGATATAACGTGTATCGTTATATAGTATTACGTTATAACGTGTAACGTCATATACTATTACCATACAACGTGTAACGTTATATAGTATGACGTTATAACGTTTGACGTTATGTGGTATTACGTTAAAACATATAACGTTATATAGTATTACGTTATAACGTATAACGTTAAGTAGTATAACGTTGTAACGTATATAGTTATGCACTATTACCATACAACGGATAACGTTATATAGTATTGCGATATAATGTGTAACGTTATACAGTGGTCCGTAATAACGTATAACGTTAAATAGTATTACGTTGTAACGTATAACGTCATATACTATAACCATACAACGTGTAACATTAATGGTATGACGTTATATCGTTTAACGTTATGTAGTATTACGATAAAACATATAACGTTATATAGTATTACGTTCTAACGTATAACGTTATATAACACTACTATACAACGTGTAACGTTATATAGTATGACGTTATAACGTTTAACGTTATGTAGTATTACCTTAAAACATATAACGTTATATAGTATTACGTTATAACGTATATCGTTAAATAGTATTACGTTGTAACGTATAAAGTTAAATAGTATTACGTTGTAATGTATATCGTTATATACTATTACCAAACAACGTGTAACGTTACATAGTATGACGTTATAACGTTTAACGTTATGTAGTGTTACCTTAAAACATATAACGTTATATAGTATTACGTTATAACGTATAACGTTACATAATACTACTATGCAACGTGTAACGTTATATAGTATTACGATATAACGTGTAACGTCATATACAATTACCATACAACGGGTAACGTTATATAGTCAGACGTTATAACGTTTAACGTTATATAGTATGACGTTATAACCTTTAACGTTATATAGTATTACGATAAAACATATAACTTTATATAGTATTACGTTATAACGTATAGCGTTATACAGCATTACGTTATAACGTATAACGTCATTTACTATTACCATACAACGTGTAACGTTATATAGTATTACGTTATAACGTTTAACGTTCTGTAGTATTTCGTTATAACTTATAACGTTATATACTATTGCGATATAACGTGTAACGTTATATAGTATTACGTTGTAACGCATAACGTTATATACTATTACCATACAACGTGCAACTTCATATAGTATGACGTTATAACGTTTATCGTTATGTAGTTTTACGTTATAACGTATAACGTTATATACTATTACGATAAAACGTGTAACGTTATATAGTATTACGTTATAACGTATAACGTCATATACTATTACCATACAACGTGTAACGTTATATAGTATTACGTTGTAACGTATGACGTTATATAGTATTGCGTTATAACGTATAACGTCATATACTATGACCATACTACGTGTAACGTTATATAGTATGACGTTATAACGTTTAACGTTATGTGGTATTACGTTAAAACATATAACGTTATATAGTATTACGTTATAACGTATAACGTTAAATAGTATAACGTTGTAACGTATATAGTTATGTACTATTACCATACAACGCGTAACGTTGTATAGTATTACGATATAATGTGTAACGTTATATAGTAGTCCGTAATAACGTATAACGTTAAATAGTATTACGTTGTAACGTATAACGTCATATACTATAACCATACAACGTGTAACATTAATGGTATGACGTTATATCGTTTAACGTTATGTAGTATTACGATAAAACATATAACGTTATATAGTATTACGTTATAACGTATAACGTCATCTACTATTACGATACAACGTGTAACGTTATATAGTATTACGTTGTAACGTATGACGTTATATAGTATTACGTTATAACGTATAACGTCATATACTATTACCATACTACGTGTAACGTTATATAGTATTACGTTATATCGTATAAAGTTAAATAGTATTACGTTGTAATGTATATCGTTATATACTATTACCAAACAACGTGTAACGTTACATAGTATGACGTTATAACGTTTAACGTTATGTAGTGTTACCTTAAAACATATAACGTTATATAGTATTACGTTATAACGTATAACGTTACATAATACTACTATGCAACGTGTAACGTTATATAGTATTACGATATAACGTGTAACGTCATATACAATTACCATACAACGGGTAACGTTATATAGTCAGACGTTATAACGTTTAACGTTATATAGTATGACGTTATAACCTTTAACGTTATATAGTATTACGATAAAACATATAACTTTATATAGTATTACGTTATAACGTATAGCGTTATACAGCATTACGTTATAACGTATAACGTCATTTACTATTACCATACAACGTGTAACGTTATATAGTATTACGTTATAACGTTTAACGTTCTGTAGTATTTCGTTATAACTTATAACGTTATATACTATTGCGATATAACGTGTAACGTTATATAGTATTACGTAATAACGTATAACGTCATATACTATTACCATACAACGTGTAACTTTATACAGTATGACGTTATAACGTTTAACGTTATGTAGTATTACGTTATAACGTTTAACGTTATGTACTATTACGTTATAACGTATAACGTTAAATAGTATAACGTTGTAACGTATATAGTTATGTACTATTACCATACAACGCGTAACGTTGTATAGTATTACGATATAATGTGTAACGTTATATAGTAGTCCGTAATAACGTATAACGTTAAATAGTATTACGTTGTAACGTATAACGTCATATACTATAACCATACAACGTGTAACATTAATGGTATGACGTTATATCGTTTAACGTTATGTAGTATTACGATAAAATATATAACGTTATATAGTATTACGTTATAACGTATAACGTCATATACTATTACCATACAACGTGTAACGTTATAGAGTTTTACGTTATAACGTATATCGTCATATACTATTACCATACAACGTGTAACGTTGTATAGTATTACGTTATAACGTTTAACGTTCTGTAGTATTAGGTTATAACGTATAACGTTATATACTATTACGATATAACGTGTAACGTTATATACTATTACGATAAAACGTGTAACGTTATATAGTATTACGTTATAACGTATAACGTCATATACTATTACCATACAACGTGTAACGTTATATAGTATTACGTTGTAACATATGACCTTATATAGTATTACGTAATAACGTATAACGTCATATACTATTACCATATTACGTGTAACGTTAAATAGTATTACGTTATAACGTATAACGTCATATACTATTACCATACAACGTGTAACGTTATATAGTATTACGTTGTAACGTATGACGTTATATAGTATTACGTTATAACGTATAACGTCATATACTATTACCATACAACGTGTAACGTTATATAGTATTACGTTGTAACGTATGACGTTATATAGTATTACGTTATAACGTATAACGTCTTATACTATTACCATACAGCGTGTAACGTTTTATAGTATTACGTTATAACGTATAACGTCATATACTATTACCATACAACGTGTAACGTTATATAGTATTACGTTGTAACGTATGACGTTATATAGTATTACGTTATAACGTATAACGTTATATACTATTACCATACAACGTGTAACGTTATATAGTATTACGATGTAACGTATGACGTTATATAGTATTACGTTATAACGTATAACGTCATATACTATTACCATACCACGTGTAACGTTATATAGTATTACGTTATAACGTATAACGTCATATACTATTACCATACAACGTGTAACGTTATATAGTATTACGTTGTAACGTATGACGTTATATAGTATTACGTTATAACGTATAACGTCATATACTATTACCATACTACGTGTAACGTTATATAGTATTATGTTATAACGTATAACGTTATATAGTATTACGTTATAACGTATAACGTCATATACTATTACCATACAACGTGTAACGTTATATAGTATTACGTTGTAACGTATGACGTTATATAGTATTACGTTATAACGTATAACGTCATATACTATTACCATACTACGTGTAACGTTATATAGTATTATGTTATAACGTATAACGTTAAATAGTATTACGTTGTAACGTATGACGTTATATAGTATTACGTTATAACGTATAACGTCTTATACTATTACCATACCACGTGTAACGTTATATAGTATTACGTTATAACGTATAACGTCATATACTATTACCATACAACGTGTAACGTTATATAGTATTACGTTGTAACGTATGACGTTATATAGTATTACGTTATAACGTATAACGTCATATACTATTACCATACTACGTGTAACGTTATATAGTATTATGTTATAACGTATAACGTTAAATAGTATTACGTTGTAATGTATAACGTTATGTACTATTACCATACAACGGGTAACGTTATATAGTATGACGTTATAACGTTTAACGTTATGTAGTATGACGTTATAACCTTTAACGTTATGTAGTATTACGATAAAACATATAACGTTATATAGTATTACGTTATAACGTATAGCGTTATATAGTATTACGTTATAACGTATAACGTCATATACTATTATCATACAACGTGTAACGTTATATAGTATTACGTTATAACGTTTAACGTTCTGTAGTATGACGTTATAACGTATAACGTTATATACTATAACGATATAACGTGTAACGTTATATAGTATTACGTAATAACGTATAACGTCATATACTATTACCATACAACGTGTAACGTTATATAGTATTACGTTATAACGTATAACGTTATGTAGTATGACGTTATAACCTTTAACGTTATGTAGTATTACGATAAAACATATAACGTTATATGGTATTACGTTATATCGTATAGCGTTATACAGTATTACGTAATAACGTATTACGTCATATACTATTACCATACAACGTGTAACGTTATATAGTATTACGTTGTAACGTATGACGTTATATAGTATTACGTTATAACGTATAACGTCATATACTATTACCATACAACGTGTAACGTTATATAGTATTACGTTGTAACGTATGACGTTATATAGTATTACGTTATAACGTATAACGTTATATACCATTACGATATAACGTGTAACGTTATATACTATTACGATAAAACGTGTAACGTTATATAGTATCACGTTATAACGTATAACGTCATATACTATTACCATACTACGTGTAACGTTATATAGTATGACGTCATAACGTTTAATGTTATATAGTATTACGTTATAACGTATAACGTTAAATAGTATTACGCTGTAACGTATAACATCATATACTGTTACCATACAACGTGTAACGTTATATAGTATGACGTTATATCGTTTAACGTTATGCAGTATTACGTTATAACGTATAACATTATATACTATTACGATATAACGTGTATCGCTATATAGTATTACGTTATAACGTATAACGTCATATACTATTACCATACAACGTGTAACGTTATATAGTATGACGTCATAACGTTTAACGTTATATAGTATTACGTTATAACGTATAACGTTAAATAGTATTACGTTGTAACGTAAAACGTCATATAGTATTACCATACAACGTGTAACGTTATATAGTATGACGCTATATCGTTTAACGTTATGTAGTATTACGTTATAACGTATAACGTTATATACTATTACGATATAACGTGTATCGTTATATAGTATTACGTTATAACGTATAACGTCATATACTATTACCATACAACGTGTAACGTTATAAAGTATTACGTTGTAACGTAAAACGTCATATAGTATTACCATACAACGTGTAACGTTATATAGTATGACGCTATATCGTTTAACGTTATGTAGTATTACGTTATAACGTATAACGTTATATACTATTACGATATAACGTGTATCGTTATATAGTATTACGTTATAACGTATAACGTTATATACTATTACCATACAACGTGTAACTTTATACAGTATGACGTTATAACGTTTAACGTTATGTAGTATTACGTTATAACGTTTAACGTTATGTACTATTACCATACAACGGGTAACGTTATATAGTATGACGTTATAACGTTTAACATTATGTAGTATGACGTTATAACCTTTAACGTTATGTAGTATTACGATAAAACATATAACGTTATATAGTATTAGGTTATAACGTATAGCGTTATATAGTATTACGTTATAACGTATAACGATAAATAGTATTACGTTGTAACGTATAACGATAAATAGTATTACGTTGTAACGTATAACGTCTTATACTATTACCATACAGCGTGTACCGTTATATAGTATTACGTTATAACGTTTAACGTTCTGTAGTGTTACGTTATAACGTATAACGTTATATACTATTACGATATAACGTAAAACGTTATATACTATTACCATACAACGTGTAACGTTATATAGTATTACGTTGTAACGTATGACGTTATATAGTATTACGTTATAACGTATAACGTCATATACTATTACCATACTACGTGTAACGTTATATAGCATTATGTTATAACGTATAACGTTAAATAGTATTACGTTGTAATGTATAACGTTATGTACTATTACCATACAACGGGTAACGTTATATAGTATGACGTTATAACGTTTAACGTTATGTAGTATGACGTTATAACCTTTAACGTTATGTTGTATTACGATAAAACATATAACGTTATATAGTATTACGTTATAACGTATAGCGTTATATAGTATTACGTTATAACGTATAACGTCATATACTATTACCATACAACGTGTAACGTTATATAGTATTACGTTATAACGTTTGACGTTCTGTAGTATTACGTTATAACGTATAACGTTATATACTATTGCGATATAACGTGTAACGTTATATAGTATTACGTAATAACGTATAACGTCATATACTATTACCATACAACGTGTAACGTTATATAGTATTACGTTATAACGTTTAACGTTATATAGTATTACGTTGTAATGTATATCGTTATATACTATTACCATACAACGTGTAACGTTACATAGTATGACGTTATAACGTTTAACGTTATGTAGTGTTACCTTAAAACATATAACGTTATATAGTATTACGTTATAACGTATAACGTTACATAATACTACTATGCAACGTGTAACGTTATATAGTATTACGATATAACGTGTAACGTCATATACAATTACCATACAACGGGTAACGTTATATAGTCAGACGTTATAACGTTTAACGTTATGTAGTATGACGTTATGATCATTTACGTTATATACTATTGCGATATAACGTGTAACGTTATATAGTATTACGTAATAACGTATAACGTCATATACTATTACCATACAACGTGTAACGTTATATAGTATGACGTTATAACGTTTAACGTTATGTGGTATTACGATAAAACATATAGCGTTATATAGTATTACGTTATAACGTGTAACGTCATATACTATTACCATACAACGTGTAACGTTATATAGTATTACGTTGTAACGTATGACGTTATATAGTATTACGTTATAACGTATAACGTCATATACTATTACCATACAACGTGTAACGTTATATAGTATTACGTTGTAACGTATGACGTTATATAGTATTACGTTATAACGTATAACGTTATATACCATTACGATATAACGTGTAACGTTATATACTATTACGATAAAACGTGTAACGTTATATAGTATCACGTTATAACGTATAACGTCATATACTATTACCATACTACGTGTAACGTTATATAGTATGACGTCATAACGTTTAATGTTATATAGTATTACGTTATAACGTATAACGTTAAATAGTATTACGCTGTAACGTATAACGTCATATACTGTTACCATACAACGTGTAACGGTATATAGTATGACGTTATATCGTTTAACGTTATGCAGTATTACGTTATAACGTATAGCATTATATACTATTACGATATAACGTGTATCGCTATATAGTATTACGTTATAACGTATAACGTCATATACTATTACCATACAACGTGTAACGTTATATAGTATGACGTCATAACGTTTAGCGTTATATAGTATTACGTTATAACGTATAACGTTAAATAGTATTACGTTGTAACGTATAACGTCATATAGTATTACCATACAACGTGTAACGTTATATAGTATGACGCTATATCGTTTAACGTTATGTAGTATTACGTTATAACGTATAACGTTATATACTATTACGATATAACGTGTATCGTTATATAGTATTACGTTATAACGTATAACGTCATATACTATTACCATACAACGTGTAACGTTATAGAGTATTACGTTATAACGTATATCGTCATATACTATTACCATACAACGTGTAACGTTGTATAGTATTACGTTATAACGTTTAACGTTCTGTAGTATTAGGTTATAACGTATAACGTTATATACTATTACGATATAACGTGTAACGTTATATAGTATTACGTTATAACGTATAACGATAAATAGTATTACGTTGTAACGTATATCGTTATATACTATTACCATACAACGTGCAACTTCATATAGTATGTCGTTATAACGTTTATCGTTATGTAGTTTTATGTTATAACGTGTAACGTTATATACTATTACGATAAAACGTGTAACGTTATATAGTATTACGTTATAACGTATAACGTCATATACTATTACCATACAACGTGTAACGTTATATAGTATGACGTCATAACGTTTAATGTTATATAGTATTACGTTATAACGTATAACGTTAAATAGTATAACGTTGTAACGTATATTGTTATGTACTATTACCATACAACGGGTAACGTTATATAGTATTACGATATAATGTGTAACGTTATATAGTAGTCCGTAATAACGTATAACGTCATATACTATTACCATACAACGTGTAACGTTATATAGTATTACGTTGTAACGTATAACGTTATATAGTATTACGTTATAACGTATAACGTCTTATACTATTACCATACAGCGTGTACCGTTATATAGTATTACGTTATAACGTTTAACGTTCTGTAGTGTTACGTTATAACGTATAACGTTATATACTATTACGATATAACGTAAAACGTTATATACTATTACCATACAACGTGTAACGTTATATAGTATTACGTTGTAACGTATGACGTTATATAGTATTACGTTATAACGTATAACGTCATATACTATTACCATACCACGTGTAACGTTATATAGTATTACGTTATAACGTATAACGTCATATACTATTACCATACAACGTGTAACGTTATATAGTATTACGTTGTAACGTATGACGTTATATAGTATTACGTTATAACGTATAACGTCATATACTATTACCATACAACGTGTAACGTTATATAGTATTACGTTATAACGTATAGCGTTATATAGTATTACGTTATAACGTATAACGTCATATACTATTACCATACAACGTGTAACGTTATAAAGTATTACGTTATAACGTTTGACGTTCTGTAGTATTACGTTATAACGTATAACGTTATATACTATTGCGATATAACGTGTAACGTTATATAGTATTACGTAATAACGTATAACGTCATATACTATTACCATACAACGTGTAACGTTATATAGTATTACGTTATAACGTATAACGTTAAATAGTATTACGTTGTAATGTATATCGTTATATACTATTACCATACAACGTGTAACGTTACATAGTATGACGTTATAACGTTTAACGTTATGTAGTGTTACCTTAAAACATATAACGTTATATAGTATTACGTTATAACGTATAACGTTACATAATACTACTATGCAACGTGTAACGTTATATAGTATTACGATATAACGTGTAACGTCATATACAATTACCATACAACGGGTAACGTTATATAGTCAGACGTTATAACGTTTAACGTTATGTAGTATGACGTTATGATCATTTACGTTATATACTATTGCGATATAACGTGTAACGTTATATAGTATTACGTAATAACGTATAACGTCATATACTATTACCATACAACGTGTAACGTTATATAGTATGACGTTATAACGTTTAACGTTATGTGGTATTACGATAAAACATATAGCGTTATATAGTATTACGTTATAACGTGTAACGTCATATACTATTACCATACAACGTGTAACGTTATATAGTATTACGTTGTAACGTATGACGTTATATAGTATTACGTTATAACGTATAACGTCATATACTATTACCATACAACGTGTAACGTTATATAGTATTACGTTGTAACGTATGACGTTATATAGTATTACGTTATAACGTATAACGTTATATACCATTACGATATAACGTGTAACGTTATATAGTATTACGATAAAACGTGTAACGTTATATAGTATCACGTTATAACGTATAACGTCATATACTATTACCATACTACGTGTAACGTTATATAGTATGACGTCATAACGTTTAATGTTATATAGTATTACGTTATAACGTATAACGTTAAATAGTATTACGCTGTAACGTATAACGTCATATACTGTTACCATACAACGTGTAACGGTATATAGTATGACGTTATATCGTTTAACTTTATGCAGTATTACGTTATAACGTATAGCATTATATACTATTACGATATAACGTGTATCGCTATATAGTATTACGTTATAACGTATAACGTCATATACTATTACCATACAGCGTGTACCGTTATATAGTATTACGTTATAACGTTTAACGTTCTGTAGTGTTACGTTATAACGTATAACGTTATATACTATTACGATATAACGTATAACGTTATATACTATTACCATACAACGTGTAACGTTATATAGTATTACGTTGTAACGTATGACGTTATATAGTATTACGTTATAACGTATAACGTTATATACTATTACGATAAAACGTGTAACGTTATATAGTATTACGTTATAACGTATAACGTCATATACTATTACCATACAACGTGTAACGTTATATAGTATGACGTCATAACGTTTAATGTTATATAGTATTACGTTATAACGTATAACGTTAAATAGTATAACGTTGTAACGTATATTGTTATGTACTATTACCATACAACGGGTAACGTTATATAGTATTACGATATAATGTGTAACGTTATATAGTAGTCCGTAATAACGTATAACGTCATATACTATTACCATGCAACGTGTAACGTTATATAGTATTACGTTGTAACATATGACGTTATATAGTATTACGTTATAACGTATAACGTCATATACTATTACCATACAGCGTGTACCGTTATATAGTATTACGTTATAACGTTTAACGTTCTGTAGTGTTACGTTATAACGTATAACGTTATATACTATTACGATATAACGTATAACGTTATATACTATTACCATACAACGTGTAACGTTATATAGTATTACGTTGTAACGTATGACGTTATATAGTATTACGTTATAACGTATAACGTCATATACTATTACCATACAACGTGTAACGTTATATAGTATTACGTTATAACGTATAACGTCATATACTATTACCATACAACGTGTAACGTTATATAGTATTACGTTGTAACGTATGACGTTATATAGTATTACGTTATAACGTATAACGTCATATACTATTACCATACTACGTGTAACGTTATATAGTATTATGTTATAACGTATAACGTTAAATAGTATTACGTTGTAATGTATAACGTTATGTACTATTACCATACAACGGGTAACGTTATATAGTATGACGTTATAACGTTTAACGTTATGTAGTATGACGTTATAACCTTTAACGTTATGTTGTATTACGATAAAACATATAACGTTATATAGTATTACGTTATAACGTATAGCGTTATATAGTATTACGTTATAACGTATAACGTCATATACTATTACCATACAACGTGTAACGTTATATAGTATTACGTTATAACGTTTGACGTTCTGTAGTATTACGTTATAACGTATAACGTTATGTACTATTGCGATATAACGTGTAACGTTATATAGTATTACGTAATAACGTATAACGTCATATACTATTACCATACAACGTGTAACGTTATATAGTATTACGTTATAACGTATAACGTTAAATAGTATTATGTTGTAATGTATATCGTTATATACTATTACCATACAACGTGTAACGTTACATAGTATGACGTTATAACGTTTAACGTTATGTAGTGTTACCTTAAAACATATAACGTTATATAGTATTACGTTATAACGTATAACGTTACATAATACTACTATGCAACGTGTAACGTTATATAGTATTACGTTGTAACGTATGACGTTATATAGTATTACGCTATAACGTATAACGTCATATACTATTACCATACAACGTGTAACGTTATATAGTATTACGTTATAACGTATACCGTCTTATACTATTACCATACAGCGTGTAACGATTTATAGTATTACGTTATAACGTTTAACGTTCTGTAGTGTTACGTTATAACGTATAACGTTATATACTATTACGATATAACGTATAACGTTATATACTATTACGATATAACGTATAACGTTATATACTATTACCATACAACGTGTAACGTTATATAGTATTACGTTGTAACGTATGACGTTATATAGTATTACGTTATAACGTATAACGTAATATACTATTACCATACCACGTGTAACGTTATATAGTATTACGTTATAACGTATAACGTCATATACTATTACCATACAACGTGTAACGTTATATAGTATTACGTTGTAACGTATGACGTTATATAGTACTACGTTATAACGTATAACGTCATATACTATTACCATACTACGTGTAACGTTATATAGTATTATGTTATAACGTATAACGTTAAATAGTATTACGTTGTAATGTATAACGTTATGTACTATTACCATACAACGTGTAACGTTATATAGTATTACGTTGTAACGTATGACGTTATATAGTATTACGTTATAACGTATAACGTCATATACTATTACCGTACCACGTGTAACGTTATATAGTATTACGTTATAACGTATAACGTCATATACTATTACCATACAACGTGTAACGTTATATAGTATTACGTTGTAACGTATGACGTTATATAGTATTACGTTATAACGTATAACGTCATATACTATTACCATACTACGTGTAACGTTATATAGTATTATGTTATAACGTATAACGTTAAATAGTATTACGTTGTAATGTATAACGTTATGTACTATTACCATACAACGGGTAACGTTATATAGTATTACGTTGTAACGTATGACGTTATATAGTATTACGTTATAACGTATAACGTCATATACTATTACCGTACCACGTGTAACGTTATATAGTATTACGTTATAACGTATAACGTCATATACTATTACCATACAACGTGTAACGTTATATAGTATTACGTTGTAACGTATGACGTTATATAGTATTACGTTATAACGTATAACGTCATATACTATTACCGTACCACGTGTAACGTTATATAGTATTACGTTATAACGTATAACGTCATATACTATTACCATACAACGTGTAACGTTATATAGTATTACGTTGTAACGTATGACGTTATATAGTATTACGTTATAACGTATAACGTCATATACTATTACCATACAACGTGTAACGTTATATAGTATTACGTAATAACGTATAACGTCATATACTATTACCATACTACGTGTAACGTTATATAGTATTATGTTATAACGTATAACGTTAAATAGTATTACGTTGTAATGTATAACGTTATGTACTATTACCATACAACGGGTAACGTTATATAGTATGACGTTATAACGTTTAACGTTATGTAGTATGACGTTATAACCATTAACGTTATGTAGTATTACGATAAAACATATAACGTTATATAGTATTACGTTATAACGTATAGTGTTATATAGTATTACGTTATAACGTATAACGTCATATACTATTACCATACAACGTGTAACGTTATATAGTATTACGTTGTAACGTTTAACGTTCTGTAGTATTACGTTATAACGTATAACGTTATATACTATTGCGATATAACGTGTAACGTTATATAGTATTACGTAATAACGTATAACGTCATATACTATTACCATACAACGTGTAACGTTATATAGTATTACGTTATAACGTATAACGTTATGTAGTATGACGTTATAACCTTTAACGTTATGTAGTATTACGATAAAACATATAACGTTATATAGTATTACGTTATAACGTATAGCGTTATATAGTATTACGTTATAACGTGTAACGTCATATACTATTACCATACAACGTGTAACGTTATATAGTATTACGTTGTAACGTATGACGTTATATAGTATTACGTTGTAACGTATAACGTCATATACTATTACCATACAACGTGTAACGTTATATAGTATTACGTTGTAACGTATGACGTTATATAGTATTACGTTATAACGTATAACGTTATATACCATTACGATATAACGTGTAACGTTATATACTATTACGATAAAACGTGTAACGTTATATAGTATCACGTTATAACGTATAACGTCATATACTATTACCATACTACATGTAACGTTATATAGTATGACGTCATAACGTTTAATGTTATATAGTATTACGTTATAACGTATAACGTTAAATAGTATTACGCTGTAACGTATAACGTCATATACTGTTACCATACAACGTGTAACGGTATATAGTATGACGTTATATCGTTTAACGTTATGCAGTATTACGTTATAACGTATAGCATTATATACTATTACGATATAACGTGTATCGCTATATAGTATTACGTTATAACGTATAACGTCATATACTATTACCATACAACGTGTAACGTTATATAGTATGACGTCATAACGTTTAACGTTATATAGTATTACGTTATAACGTATAGCGTTATATAGTATTACGTTATAACGTGTAACGTCATATACTATTACCATACAACGTGTAACGTTATATAGTATTACGTTGTAACGTATGACGTTATATAGTATTACGTTGTAACGTATAACGTCATATACTATTACCATACTACGTGTAACGTTATATAGTATTATGTTATAACGTATAACGTTAAATAGTATTACGTTGTAATGTATAACGTTATGTACTATTACCATACAACGGGTAACGTTATATAGTATTACGTTGTAACGTATGACGTTATATAGTATTACGTTATAACGTATAACGTCATATACTATTACCGTACCACGTGTAACGTTATATAGTATTACGTTATAACGTGTAACGTCATATACTATTACCATACAACGTGTAACGTTATATAGTATTACGTTGTAACGTATGACGTTATATAGTATTACGTTATAACGTATAACGTCATATACTATTACCATACTACGTGTAACGTTATATAGTATTATGTTATAACGTATAACGTTAAATAGTATTACGTTGTAATGTATAACGTTATGTACTATTACCATACAACGGGTAACGTTATATAGTATTACGTTGTAACGTATGACGTTATATAGTATTACGTTATAACGTATAACGTCATATACTATTACCGTACCACGTGTAACGTTATATAGTATTACGTTATAACGTATAACGTCATATACTATTACCATACAACGTGTAACGTTATATAGTATTACGTTGTAACGTATGACGTTATATAGTATTACATTATAACGTATAACGTCATATACTATTACCGTACCACGTGTAACGTTATATAGTATTACGTTATAACGTATAACGTCATATACTATTACCATACAACGTGTAACGTTATATAGTATTACGTTGTAACGTATGACGTTATATAGTATTACGTTATAACGTATAACGTCATATACTATTACCATACAACGTGTAACGTTATATAGTATTACGTAATAACGTATAACGTCATATACTATTACCATACTACGTGTAACGTTATATAGTATTATGTTATAACGTATAACGTTAAATAGTATTACGTTGTAATGTATAACGTTATGTACTATTACCATACAACGGGTAACGTTATATAGTATGACGTTATAACGTTTAACGTTATGTAGTATGACGTTATAACCATTAACGTTATGTAGTATTACGATAAAACATATAACGTTATATAGTATTACGTTATAACGTATAGCGTTATATAGTATTACGTTATAACGTATAACGTCATATACTATTACCATACAACGTGTAACGTTATATAGTATTACGTTGTAACGTTTAACGTTCTGTAGTATTACGTTATAACGTATAACGTTATATACTGTTGCGATATAACGTGTAACGTTATATAGTATTACGTAATAACGTATAACGTCATATACTATTACCATACAACGTGTAACGTTATATAGTATTACGTTATAACGTATAACGTTATGTAGTATGACGTTATAACCTTTAACGTTATGTAGTATTACGATAAAACATATAACGTTATATAGTATTACGTTATAACGTATAGCGTTATATAGTATTACGTTATAACGTGTAACGTCATATACTATTACCATACAACGTGTAACGTTATATAGTATTACGTTGTAACGTATGACGTTATATAGTATTACGTTGTAACGTATAACGTCATATACTATTACCATACAACGTGTAACGTTATATAGTATTACGTTGGAACGTATGACGTTATATAGTATTACGTTATAACGTATAACGTTATATACCATTACGATATAACGTGTAACGTTATATACTATTACGATAAAACGTGTAACGTTATATAGTATCACGTTATAACGTATAACGTCATATACTATTACCATACTACATGTAACGTTATATAGTATGACGTCATAACGTTTAATGTTATATAGTATTACGTTATAACGTATAACGTTAAATAGTATTACGCTGTAACGTATAACGTCATATACTGTTACCATACAACGTGTAACGGTATATAGTATGACGTTATATCGTTTAACGTTATGCAGTATTACGTTATAACGTATAGCATTATATACTATTACGATATAACGTGTATCGCTATATAGTATTACGTTATAACGTATAACGTCATATACTATTACCATACAACGTGTAACGTTATATAGTATGACGTCATAACGTTTAACGTTATATAGTATTACGTTATAACGTATAACGTTAAATAGTATTACGTTGTAACGTATAACGTCATATAGTATTACCATACAACGTGTAACGTTATATAGTATGACGCTATATCGTTTAACGTTATGTAGTATTACGTTATAACGTATAACGTTATATACTATTACGATATAACGTGTATCGTTATATAGTATTACGTTATAACGTATAACGTCATATACTATTACCATACAACGTGTAACGTTATAGAGTATTACGTTATAACGTATATCGTCATATACTATTACCATACAACGTGTAACGTTGTATAGTATTACGTTATAACGTTTAACGTTCTGTAGTATTAGGTTATAACGTATAACGTTATATACTATTACGATATAACGTGTAACGTTATATAGTATTACGTTATAACGTATAACGATAAATAGTATTACGTTGTAACGTATATCGTTATATACTATTACCATACAACGTGCAACTTCATATAGTATGTCGTTATAACGTTTATCGTTATGTAGTTTTACGTTATAACGTGTAACGTTATATACTATTACGATAAAACGTGTAACGTTATATAGTATTACGTTATAACGTATAACGTCATATACTATTACCATACAACGTGTAACGTTATATAGTATGACGTCATAACGTTTAATGTTATATAGTATTACGTTATAACGTATAACGTTAAATAGTATAACGTTGTAACGTATATTGTTATGTACTATTACCATACAACGGGTAACGTTATATAGTATTACGATATAATGTGTAACGTTATATAGTAGTCCGTAATAACGTATAACGTCATATACTATTACCATACAACGTGTAACGTTATATAGTATTACGTTGTAACGTATGACGTTATATAGTATTACGTTATAACGTATAACGTCTTATACTATTACCATACAGCGTGTACCGTTATATAGTATTACGTTATAACGTTTAACGTTCTGTAGTGTTACGTTATAACGTATAACGTTATATACTATTACGATATAACGTTATACGTTATATACTATTACCATACAACGTGTAACGTTATATAGTATTACGTTGTAACGTATGACGTTATATAGTATTACGTTATAACGTATAACGTCATATACTATTACCATACCACGTGTAACGTTATATAGTATTACGTTATAACGTATAACGTCATATACTATTACCATACAACGTGTAACGTTATATAGTATTACGTTGTAACGTATGACGTTATATAGTATTACGTTATAACGTATAACGTCATATACTATTACCATACTACGTGTAACGTTATATAGTATTATGTTATAACGTATAACGTTAAATAGTATTACGTTGTAATGTATAACGTTATGTACTATTACCATACAACGGGTAACGTTATATAGTATGACGTTATAACGTTTAACGTTATGTAGTATGACGTTATAACCTTTAACGTTATGTTGTATTACGATAAAACATATAACGTTATATAGTATTACGTTATAACGTATAGCGTTATATAGTATTACGTTATAACGTATAACGTCATATACTATTACCATACAACGTGTAACGTTATATAGTATTACGTTATAACGTTTGACGTTCTGTAGTATTACGTTATAACGTATAACGTTATATACTATTGCGATATAACGTGTAACGTTATATAGTATTACGTAATAACGTATAACGTCATATACTATTACCATACAACGTGTAACGTTATATAGTATTACGTTATAACGTATAACGTTAAATAGTATTACGCTGTAATGTATATCGTTATATACTATTACCATACAACGTGTAACGTTACATAGTATGACGTTATAACGTTTAACGTTATGTGGTATTACGTTAAAACATATAACGTTATATAGTATTACGTTATAACGTATAACGTTAAGTAGTATAACGTTGTAACGTATATAGTTATGCACTATTACCATACAACGGATAACGTTATATAGTATTGCGATATAATGTGTAACGTTATACAGTGGTCCGTAATAACGTATAACGTTAAATAGTATTACGTTGTAACGTATAACGTCATATACTATAACCATACAACGAGTAACATTAATGGTATGACGTTATATCGTTTAACGTTATGTAGTATTACGTTATAACGTATAACGTTATATACTATTACGATATAACGTGTATCGTTATATAGTATTACGTTATAACGTATAACGTCATATACTATTACCATACAACGTGTAACGTTATATAGTATGACGTTATAACGTTTGACGTTATGTGGTATTACGTTAAAACATATAACGTTATATAGTATTACGTTATAACGTATAACGTTAAGTAGTATAACGTTGTAACGTATATAGTTATGCACTATTACCATACAACGGATAACGTTATATAGTATTGCGATATAATGTGTAACGTTATACAGTGGTCCGTAATAACGTATAACGTTAAATAGTATTACGTTGTAACGTATAACGTCATATACTATAACCATACAACGTGTAACATTAATGGTATGACGTTATATCGTTTAACGTTATGTAGTATTACGATAAAACATATAACGTTATATAGTATTACGTTCTAACGTATAACGTTATATAACACTACTATACAACGTGTAACGTTATATAGTATGACGTTATAACGTTTAACGTTATGTAGTATTACCTTAAAACATATAACGTTATATAGTATTACGTTATAACCTATATCGTTAAATAGTATTACGTTGTAACGTATAGCGTTATATACTATTACCATACAACGTGTAACTTTATACAGTATGACGTTATAACGTTTAACGTTATGTAGTATTACCTTAAAACATATAACGTTATATAGTATTACGTTATAACGTATATCGTTAAATAGTATTACGTTGTAACGCATAACGTTATATACTATTACCATACAACGTGCAACTTCATATAGTATGACGTTATAACGTTTATCGTTATGTAGTTTTACGTTATAACGTATAACGTTATATACTATTACGATAAAACGTGTAACGTTATATAGTATTACGTTATAACGTATAACGTCATATACTATTACCATACAACGTGTAACGTTATATAGTATTACGTTGTAACGTATGACGTTATATAGTATTGCGTTATAACGTATAACGTCATATACTATGACCATACTACGTGTAACGTTATATAGTATGACGTTATAACGTTTAACGTTATGTGGTATTACGTTAAAACATATAACGTTATATAGTATTACGTTATAACGTATAACGTTAAATAGTATAACGTTGTAACGTATATAGTTATGTACTATTACCATACAACGCGTAACGTTGTATAGTATTACGATATAATGTGTAACGTTATATAGTAGTCCGTAATAACGTATAACGTTAAATAGTATTACGTTGTAACGTATAACGTCATATACTATAACCATACAACGTGTAACATTAATGGTATGACGTTATATCGTTTAACGTTATGTAGTATTACGATAAAACATATAACGTTATATAGTATTACGTTATAACGTATAACGTCATCTACTATTACGATACAACGTGTAACGTTATATAGTATTACGTTGTAACGTATGACGTTATATAGTATTACGTTATAACGTATAACGTCATATACTATTACCATACTACGTGTAACGTTATATAGTATTACGTTATAACGTATAAAGTTAAATAGTATTACGTTGTAATGTATAACGTTATATACTATTACCAAACAACGTGTAACGTTACATAGTATGACGTTATAACGTTTAACGTTATGTAGTGTTACCTTAAAACATATAACGTTATATAGTATTACGTTATAACGTATAACGTTACATAATACTACTATGCAACGTGTAACGTTATATAGTATTACGTTATAACGTGTAACGTCATATACTATTACCATACAACGTGTAACGTTATATAGTATTACGATAAAACATATAACTTTATATAGTATTACGTTATAACGTATAGCGTTATACAGCATTACGTTATAACGTATAACGTCATTTACTATTACCATACAACGTGTAACGTTATATAGTATTACGTTATAACGTTTAACGTTCTGTAGTATTTCGTTATAACTTATAACGTTATATACTATTGCGATATAACGTGTAACGTTATATAGTATTACGTAATAACGTATAACGTCATATACTATTACCATACAACGTGTAACTTTATACAGTATGACGTTATAACGTTTAACGTTATGTAGTATTACGTTATAACGTTTAACGTTATGTACTATTACGTTATAACGTATAACGTTAAATAGTATAACGTTGTAACGTATATAGTTATGTACTATTACCATACAACGCGTAACGTTGTATACTATTACGATATAATGTGTAACGTTATATAGTAGTCCGTAATAACGTATAACGTTAAATAGTATTACGTTGTAACGTATAACGTCATATACTATAACCATACAACGTGTAACATTAATGGTATGACGTCATATCGTTTAACGTTATGTAGTATTACGATAAAATATATAACGTTATATAGTATTACGTTATAACGTATAACGTTATATAACACTACTATACAACGTGTAACGTTATATAGTATGACGTTATAACGTTTAACGTTATGTAGTATTACCTTAAAACATATAACGTTATATATTATTACGTTATAACGTATATCGTTAAATAGTATTACGTTGTAACGTATAACGTTATATACTATTACCATACAACGTGTAACTTTATACAGTATGACGTTATAACGTTTAACGTTATGTAGTATTACGTTATAACGTATAACGTTATATAACACTACTATACAACGTGTAACGTTATATAGTGTGACGTTATAACGTTTAACGTTATGTAGTATTACGTTATAACGTATAACGTTATATACTATTACGATATAACGTGTATCGTTATATAGTATTACGATATAACGTATAACGTCATATACTATTACCATACAACATGTAACGTTATAGAGTTTTACGTTATAACGTATATCGTCATATACTATTACCATACAACGTGTAACGTTGTATAGTATTACGTTATAACGTTTAACGTTCTGTAGTATTAGGTTATAACGTATAACGTTATATACTATTACGATATAACGTGTAACGTTATATAGTATTACGTTATAACGTATAACGATAAATAGTATTACGCTGTAACGTATATCGATATATACTATTACCATACAACGTGCAACTTCATATAGTATGTCGTTATAACGTTTATCGTTATGTAGATTTACGTTATAACGTGTAACGTTATATACTATTACGATAAAACGTGTAACGTTATATAGTATTACGTTATAACGTATAACGTCATATACTATTACCATACAACGTGTAACGTTATATAGTATTACGTTGTAACATATGACGTTATATAGTATTACGTTATAACGTATAACGTCATATACTATTACCATACTACGTGTAACGTTAAATAGTATTACGTTATAACGTATAACGTCATATACTATTACCATACAACGTGTAACGTTATATAGTATTACGTTGTAACGTATGACGTTATATAGTATTACGTTATAACGTATAACGTCATATACTATTACCATACAACGTGTAACGTTATATAGTATTACGTTGTAACGTATGACGTTATATAGTATTACGTTATAACGTATAACGTCTTATACTATTACCATACAGCGTGTAACGTTTTATAGTATTACGTTATAACGTATAACGTCATATACTATTACCATACAACGTGTAACGTTATATAGTATTACGTTGTAACGTATGACGTTATATAGTATTACGTTATAACGTATAACGTTATATACTATTACCATACAACGTGTAACGTTATATAGTATTACGTTGTAACGTATGACGTTATATAGTATTACGTTATAACGTATAACGTCATATACTATTACCATACAACGTGTAACGTTATATAGTATTACGTTATAACGTATAACGTCATATACTATTACCATACAACGTGTAACGTTATATAGTATTACGTTGTAACGCATGACGTTATATAGTACTACGTTATAACGTATAACGTCATATACTATTACCATACTACGTGTAACGTTATATAGTATTATGTTATAACGTATAACGTTAAATAGTATTACGTTGTAATGTATAACGTTATGTACTATTACCATACAACGGGTAACGTTATATAGTATTACGTTGTAACGTATGACGTTATATAGTATTACGTTATAACGTATAACGTCATATACTATTACCATACTACGTGTAACGTTATATAGTATTACGTTATAACGTATAACGTCATATACTATTACCATACAACGTGTAACGTTATATAGTATTACGTTGTAACGTATGACGTTATATAGTATTACGTTATAACGTATAACGTCATATACTATTACCATACTACGTGTAACGTTATATAGTATTATGTTATAACGTATAACGTTATATAGTATTACGTTATAACGTATAACGTCATATACTATTACCATACAACGTGTAACGTTATATAGTATTACGTTGTAACGTATGACGTTATATAGTATTACGTTATAACGTATAACGTCATATACTATTACCATACTACGTGTAACGTTATATAGTATTATGTTATAACGTATAACGTTATATAGTATTACGTTATAACGTATAACGTCATATACTATTACCATACAACGTGTAACGTTATATAGTATTACGTTGTAACGTATGACGTTATATAGTATTACGTTATAACGTATAACGTCATATACTATTACCATACTACGTGTAACGTTATATAGTATTATGTTATAACGTATAACGTTAAATAGTATTACGTTGTAACGTATGACGTTATATAGTATTACGTTATAACGTATAACGTCTTATACTATTACCATACCACGTGTAACGTTATATAGTATTACGTTATAACGTATAACGTCATATACTATTACCATACAACGTGTAACGTTATATAGTATTACGTTGTAACGTATGACGTTATATAGTATTACGTTATAACGTATAACGTCATATACTATTACCATACTACGTGTAACGTTATATAGTATTATGTTATAACGTATAACGTTAAATAGTATTACGTTGTAATGTATAACGTTATGTACTATTACCATACAACGGGTAACGTTATATAGTATGACGTTATAACGTTTAACGTTATGTAGTATGACGTTATAACCTTTAACGTTATGTAGTATTACGATAAAACATATAACGTTATATAGTATTACGTTATAACGTATAGCGTTATATAGTATTACGTTATAACGTATAACGTCATATACTATTATCATACAACGTGTAACGTTATATAGTATTACGTTATAACGTTTAACGTTCTGTAGTATTACGTTATAACGTATAACGTTATATACTATTACGATATAACGTGTAACGTTATATAGTATTACGTAATAACGTATAACGTCATATACTATTACCATACAACGTGTAACGTTATATAGTATTACGTTATAACGTATAACGTTATGTAGTATGACGTTATAACCTTTAACGTTATGTAGTATTACGATAAAACATATAACGTTATATAGTATTACGTTATAACGTATAGCGTTATACAGTATTACGTAATAACGTATAACGTCATATACTATTACCATACAACGTGTAACGTTATATAGTATTACGTTGTAACGTATGACGTTATATAGTATTACGTTATAACGTATAACGTCATATACTATTACCATACAACGTGTAACGTTATATAGTATTACGTTGTAACGTATGACGTTATATAGTATTACGTTATAACGTATAACGTTATATACCATTACGATATAACGTGTAACGTTATATACTATTACGATAAAACGTGTAACGTTATATAGTATCACGTTATAACGTATAACGTCATATACTATTACCATACTACGTGTAACGTTATATAGTATGACGTCATAACGTTTAATGTTATATAGTATTACGTTATAACGTATAACGTTAAATAGTATTACGCTGTAACGTATAACGTCATATACTGTTACCATACAACGTGTAACGTTATATAGTATGACGTTATATCGTTTAACGTTATGCAGTATTACGTTATAACGTATAACATTATATACTATTACGATATAACGTGTATCGCTATATAGTATTACGTTATAACGTATAACGTCATATACTATTACCATACAACGTGTAACGTTATATAGTATGACGTCATAACGTTTAACGTTATATAGTATTACGTTATAACGTATAACGTTAAATAGTATTACGTTGTAACGTAAAACGTCATATAGTATTACCATACAACGTGTAACGTTATATAGTATGACGCTATATCGTTTAACGTTATGTAGTATTACGTTATAACGTATAACGTTATATACTATTACGATATAACGTGTATCGTTATATAGTATTACGTTATAACGTATAACGTCATATACTATTACCATACAACGTGTAACGTTATAGAGTATTACGTTGTAACGTAAAACGTCATATAGTATTACCATACAACGTGTAACGTTATATAGTATGACGCTATATCGTTTAACGTTATGTAGTATTACGTTATAACGTATAACGTTATATACTATTACGATATAACGTGTATCGTTATATAGTATTACGTTATAACGTATAACGTTATATACTATTACCATACAACGTGTAACTTTATACAGTATGACGTTATAACGTTTAACGTTATGTAGTATTACGTTATAACGTTTAACGTTATGTACTATTACCATACAACGGGTAACGTTATATAGTATGACGTTATAACGTTTAACATTATGTAGTATGACGTTATAACCTTTAACGTTATGTAGTATTACGATAAAACATATAACGTTATATAGTATTACGTTATAACGTATAGCGTTATATAGTATTACGTTATAACGTATAACGATAAATAGTATTACGTTGTAACGTATAACGATAAATAGTATTACGTTGTAACGTATAACGTCATATACCGTAACCATACAACGTGTAACATTAATGGCATGACGTTATATCGTTTAACGTTATGTAGTATTACGATAAAACATATAACGTTACATAGTATTACGTTATAACGTATAACGTTATATAACACTACTATACAACGTGTAACGTTAAATAGTATGACGTCATAACGTTTAATGTTATATGGCATTACGTTATAACGTATATCGTTAAATAGTATTACGTTGTAACGTATAACGTCATATACTGTTACCATGCAACGTGTAACGTTATATAGTATGACGTTATATCGTTTAACGTTATGTAGTATTACGTTATAACGTATAACGTTATATACTATTACGATATAACGTGTATCGTTATATAGTATTACGTTATAACGTATAACGTCATATACTATTACCATACAACGTGTAACGTTATATAGTATGACGTTATAACGTTTAACGTTATGTGGTATTACGTTAAAACATATAACGTTATATAGTATTACGTTATAACGTATAACGTTAAGTAGTATAACGTTGTAACGTATATAGTTATGCACTATTACCATACAACGGATAACGTTATATAGTGTTGCGATATAATGTGTAACGTTATACAGTGGTCCGTAATAACGTATAACGTTAAATAGTATTACGTTGTAACGTATAACGTCATATACTATAACCATACAACGTGTAACATTAATGGTATGACGTTATATCGTTTAACGTTATGTAGTATTACGATAAAACATATAACGTTATATAGTATTACGTTATAACGTATAACGTTATATAGTATGACGTTATAACGTTTAACGTCATGTAGTATTACGATAAAACATTTAACGTTATATGGTATTACGTTATAACGTATAACGTTATATAGTATTACGTTGTAACGTATAGCGTTATATACTATTACCATACAACGTGTAACTTTATACAGTATGACGTTATAACGTTTAACGTTATGTAGTATTACCTTAAAACATATAACGTTATATAGTATTACGTTATAACGTATATCGTTAAATAGTATTACGTTGTAACGCATAACGTTATATACTATTACCATACAACGTGCAACTTCATATAGTATGACGTTATAACGTTTATCGTTATGTAGTTTTACGTTATAACGTATAACGTTATATACTATTACGATAAAACGTGTAACGTTATATAGTATTACGTTATAACGTATAACGTCATATACTATTACCATACAACGTGTAACGTTATATAGTATTACGTTGTAACGTATGACGTTATATAGTATTGCGTTATAACGTATAACGTCATATACTATTACCATACTACGTGTAACGTTATATAGTATGACGTTATAACGTTTAACGTTATGTGGTATTACGTTAAAACATATAACGTTATATAGTATTACGTTATAACGTATAACGTTAAATAGTATAACGTTGTAACGTATATAGTTATGTACTATTACCATACAACGCGTAACGTTGTATAGTATTACGATATAATCTGTAACGTTATATAGTAGTCCGTAACAACGTATAACGTTAAATAGTATTACGTTGTAACGTATAACGTCATATACTATAACCATACAACGTGTAACATTAATGGTATGACCTTATATCGTTTAACGTTATGTAGTATTACGATAAAACATATAACGTTATATAGTATTACGTTATAACGTATAACGTCATATACTATTACGATACAACGTGTAACGTTATATAGTATTACGTTATAACGTATAACGTTAAATAGTATTACGTTGTAATGTATATCGTTATATACTATTACCATACAACGTGTAACGTTACATAGTATGACGTTATAACGTTTAACGTTATGTAGTGTTACCTTAAAACATATAACGTTATATAGTATTACGTTATGACGTATAACGTTACATAATACTACTATGCAACGTGTAACGTTATATAGTATTACGATATAACGTGTAACGTCATATACAATTACCATACAACGGGTAACGTTATATAGTCAGACGTTATAACGTTTAACGTTATGTAGTATGACGTTATAACCTTTAACGTTATATAGTATTACGATAAAACATATAACTTTATATAGTATTACGTTATAACGTATAGCGTTATATAGCATTACGTTATAACGTATAACGGCATTTACTATTACCATACAACGTGTAACGTTATATAGTATTACGTTATAACGTTTAACGTTCTGTAGTATTACGTTATAACGTATAACGTTATATACTATTGCGATATAACGTGTAACGTTATATAGTATTACGTAATAACGTATAACGTCATATACTATTACCATACAACGTGTAACGTTATATAGTATGACGTTATAACGTTTAACGTTGTGTGGTATTACGTTAAAACATATAACGTTATATAGTATTACGTTATAACGTATAACGTTAAATAGTATAACGTTGTAACATATATAGTTATGTACTATTACCATACAACGCGTAACGTTGTATAGTATTACGATATAATGTGTAACGTTATATAGTAGTCCGTAATAACGTATAACGTTAAATAGTATTACGTTGTAACGTATAACGTCATATACTATAACCATACAACGTGTAACATTAATGGTATGACGTTATATTGTTTAACGTTATGTAGTATTACGATAAAATATATAACGTTATATAGTATTACGTTATAACGTATAACGTTATATAACACTACTATACAACGTGTAACGTTATATAGTATGACGTTATAACGTTTAACGTTATGTAGTATTACCTTAAAACATATAACGTTATATAGTATTACGTTATAACGTATATCGTTAAATAGTATTACGTTGTAACGTATAACGTTATATACTATTACCATACAACGTGTAACTTTATACAGTATGACGTTATAACGTTTAACGTTATGTAGTATTACGTTATAACGTGTAACGTTATATACTATTACGATATAACGTGTAACGTTATATAGTATTACGTTATAACGTATAACGATAAATAGTATTACGTTGTAACGTATATCGATATATACTATTACCATACAACGTGCAACTTCATATAGTATGTCGTTATAACGTTTATCGTTATGTAGTATTACGTTATAACGTGTAACGTTATATACTATTACGATAAAACGTGTAACGTTATATAGTATTACGTTATAACGTATAACGTCATATACTATTACCATACAACGTGTAACGTTATATAGTATTACGTTGTAACATATGACATTATATAGTATTACGTTATAACGTATAACGTCATATACTATTACCATACTACGTGTAACGTTAAATAGTATTACGTTATAACGTATAACGTCATATACTATTACCATACAACGTGCAACGTTATATAGTATTACGTTGTAACGTATGACGTTATATAGTATTACGTTATAACGTATAACGTCATATACTATTACCATACAACGTGTAACGTTATATAGTATTACGTTGTAACGTATGACGTTATATAGTATTACGTTATAACGTATAACGTCTTATACTATTACCATACAGCGTGTAACGTTTTATAGTATTACGTTATAACGTATAACGTCATATACTATTACCATACAACGTGTAACGTTATATAGTATTACGTTGTAACGTATGACGTTATATAGTATTACGTTATAACGTATAACGTTATATACTATTACCATACAACGTGTAACGTTATATAGTATTACGTTGTAACGTATGACGTTATATAGTATTACGTTATAACGTATAACGTCATATACTATTACCATACCACGTGTAACGTTATATAGTATTACGTTATAACGTATAACGTCATATACTATTACCATACAACGTGTAACGTTATATAGTATTACGTTGTAACACATGACGTTATATAGTACTACGTTATAACGTATAACGTCATATACTATTACCATACTACGTGTAACGTTATATAGTATTATGTTATAACGTATAACGTTAAATAGTATTACGTTGTAATGTATAACGTTATGTACTATTACCATACAACGGGTAACATTATATAGTATTACGTTGTAACGTATGACGTTATATAGTATTACGTTATAACGTATAACGTCATATACTATTACCATACCACGTGTAACGTTATATAGTATTACGTTATAACGTATAACGTCATATACTATTACCATACAACGTGTAACGTTATATAGTATTACGTTGTAACGTATGACGTTATATAGTATTACGTTATAACGTATAACGTCATATACTATTACCATACTACGTGTAACGTTATATAGTATTATGTTATAACGTATAACGTTATATAGTATTACGTTATAACGTATAACGTCATATACTATTACCATACAACGTGTAACGTTATATAGTATTACGTTGTAACGTATGACGTTATATAGTATTACGTTATAACGTATAACGTCATATACTATTACCATACTACGTGTAACGTTATATAGTATTATGTTATAACGTATAACGTTAAATAGTATTACGTTGTAACGTATGACGTTATATAGTATTACGTTATAACGTATAACGTCTTATACTATTACCATACCACGTGTAACGTTATATAGTATTACGTTATAACGTATAACGTCATATACTATTACCATACAGCGTTTAACGTTATATAGTATTACGTTGTAACGTATGACGTTATATAGTATTACGTTATAACGTATAACGTCATATACTATTACCATACTACGTGTAACGTTATATAGTATTATGTTATAACGTATAACGTTAAATAGTATTACGTTGTAATGTATAACGTTATGTACTATTACCATACAACGGGTAACGTTATATAGTATGACGTTATAACGTTTAACGTTATGTAGTATGACGTTATAACCTTTAGCGTTATGTAGTATTACGATAAAACATATAACGTTATATAGTATTACGTTATAACGTATAGCGTTATATAGTATTACGTTATAACGTATAACGTCATATACTATTATCATACAACGTGTAACGTTATATAGTATTACGTTATAACGTTTAACGTTCTGTAGTATTACGTTATAACGTATAACGTTATATACTATTGCGATATAACGTGTAACGTTATATAGTATTACGTAATAACGTATAACGTCATATACTATTACCATACAACGTGTAACGTTATATAGTATTACGTTGTAACGTATAACGTTATGTAGTATGACGTTATAACCTTTAACGTTATGTAGTATTACGATAAAACATATAACGTTATATAGTATTACGTTATAACGTATAGCGTTATATAGTATTACGTTATAACGTATAACGTCATATACTATTACCATACAACGTGTAGCGTTATATAGTATTACGTTGTAACGTATGACGTTAAATAGTATTACGTTATAACGTATAACGTCATATACTATTACCATACAACGTGTAACGTTATATCGTATTACGTTGTAACGTATGACGTTATATAGTATTACGTTATAACGTATAACGTTATATACCATTACGATATAACGTGTAACGTTATATACTATTACGATAAAACGTGTAACGTTATATAGTATCACGTTATAACGTATAACGTCATATACTATTACCATACTACGTGTAACGTTATATAGTATGACGTCATAACGTTTAATGTTATATAGTATTACGTTATAACGTATAACGTTAAATAGTATTACGCTGTAACGTATAACGTCATATACTGTTACCATACAACGTGTAACGTTATATAGTATGACGTTATATCGTTTAACGTTATGCAGTATTACGTTATAACGTATAACATTATATACTATTACGATATAACGTGTATCGCTATATAGTATTACGTTATAACGTATAACGTCATATACTATTACCATACAACGTGTAACGTTATATAGTATGACGTCATAACGTTTAACGTTATATAGTATTACGTTATAACGTATAACGTTAAATAGTATTACGTTGTAACGTAAAACGTCATATAGTATTACCATACAACGTGTAACGTTATATAGTATGACGCTATATCGTTTAACGTTATGTAGTATTACGTTATAACGTATAACGTTATATACTATTACGATATAACGTGTATCGTTATATAATATTACGTTATAACGTATAACGTCATATACTATTACCATACAACGTGTAACGTTATAGAGTATTACGTTGTAACGTAAAACGTCATATAGTATTACCATACAACGTGTAACGTTATATAGTATGACGCTATATCGTTTAACGTTATGTAGTATTACGTTATAACGTATAACGTTATATACTATTACGATATAACGTGTATCGTTATATAGTATTACGTTATAACGTATAACGTTATATACTATTACCATACAACGTGTAACTTTATACAGTATGACGTTATAACGTTTAACGTTATGTAGTATTACGTTATAACGTTTAACGTTATGTACTATTACCATACAACGGGTAACGTTATATAGTATGACGTTATAACGTTTAACATTATGTAGTATGACGTTATAACCTTTAACGTTATGTAGTATTACGATAAAACATATAACGTTATATAGTATTACGTTATAACGTATAGCGTTATATAGTATTGCGTTATAACGTATAACGATAAATAGTATTACGTTGTAACGTATAACGATAAATAGTATTACGTTGTAACGTATAACGTCATATACCGTAACCATACAACGTGTAACATTAATGGTATGACGTTATATCGTTTAACGTTATGTAGTATTACGATAAAACATATAACGTTACATAGTATTACGTTATAACGTATAACGTTATATAACACTACTATACAACGTGTAACGTTAAATAGTATGACGTCATAACGTTTAATGTTATATGGCATTACGTTATAACGTATAACGTTAAATAGTATTACGTTGTAACGTATAACGTCATATACTGTTACCATGCAACGTGTAACGTTATATAGTATGACGTTATATCGTTTAACGTTATGTAGTATTACGTTATAACGTATAACGTTATATACTATTACGATATAACGTGTATCGTTATATAGTATTACGTTATAACGTATAACGTCATATACTATTACCATACAACGTGTAACGTTATATAGTATGACGTTATAACGTTTAACGTTATGTGGTATTACGTTAAAACATATAACGTTATATAGTATTACGTTATAACGTATAACGTTAAGTAGTATAACGTTGTAACGTATATAGTTATGCACTATTACCATACAACGGATAACGTTATATAGTATTGCGATATAATGTGTAACGTTATACAGTGGTCCGTAATAACGTATAACGTTAAATAGTATTACGTTGTAACGTATAACGTCATATACTATAACCATACAACGTGTAACATTAATGGTATGACGTTATATCGTTTAACGTTATGTAGTATTACGATAAAACATATAACGTTATATAGTATTACGTTATAACGTATAACGTTATATAACACTACTATACAACGTGAAACGTTATATAGTATGACGTTATAACGTTTAACGTTATGTAGTATTTCCTTAAAACATATAACGTTATATAGTATTACGTTATAACGTATATCGTTAAATAGTATTACGTTGTAACGTATAGCGTTATATACTATTACCATACAACGTGTAACTTTATACAGTATGACGTTATAACGTTTAACGTTATGTAGTATTACCTTAAAACATATAACGTTATATAGTATTACGTTATAACGTATATCGTTAAATTGTATTACGTTGTAACGCATAACGTTATATACTATTACCATACAACGTGCAACTTCATATAGTATGACGTTATAACGTTTATCGTTATGTAGTTTTACGTTATAACGTATATCGTTATATACTATTACGATAAAACGTGTAACGTTATATAGTATTACGTTATAACGTATAACGTCATATACTATTACCATACAACGTGTAACGTTATATAGTATTACGTTGTAACGTATGACGTTATATAGTATTGCGTTATAACGTATAACGTCATATACTATTACCATACTACGTGTAACGTTATATAGTATGACGTTATAACGTTTAACGTTATGTGGTATTACGTTAAAACATATAACGTTATATAGTATTACGTTATAACGTATAACGTTAAATAGTATAACGTTGTAACGTATATAGTTATGTACTATTACCATACAACGCGTAACGTTGTATAGTATTACGATATAATGTGTAACGTTATATAGTAGTCCGTAATAACGTATAACGTTAAATAGTATTACGTTGTAACGTATAACGTCATATACTATAACCATACAACGTGTAACATTAATGGTATGACCTTATATCGTTTAACGTTATGTAGTATTACGATAAAACATATAACGTTATATAGTATTACGTTATAACGTATAACGTCATATACTATTAGGATACAACGTGTAACGTTATATAGTATTACGTTGTAACGTATGACGTTATATAGTATTACGTTATAACGTATAACGTCATATACTATTACCACACTACGTGTAACGTTATATAGTATTACGTTATAACGTATAACGTTAAATAGTATTACGTTGTAATGTATATCGTTATATACTATTACCATACAACGTGTAACGTTACATAGTATGACGTTATAACGTTTAACGTTATGTAGTGTTACCTTAAAACATATAACGTCATATACTATTACGATACAACGTGTAACGTTATATAGTATTACGTTGTAACGTATGACGTTATATAGTATTACGTTATAACGTATAACGTCATATACTATTACCATACTACGTGTAACGTTATATAGTATTACGTTATAACGTATAACGTTAAATAGTATTACGTTGTAATGTATATCGTTATATACTATTACCATACAACGTGTAACGTTACATAGTATGACGTTATAACGTTTAACGTTATGTAGTGTTACCTTAAAACATATAACGTTATATAGTATTACGTTATAACGTATAACGTTACATAATACTACTATGCAACGTGTAACGTTATATAGTATTACGATATAACGTGTAACGCCATATACAATTACCATACAACGGGTAACGTTATATATTCAGACGTTATAACGTTTAACGTTATGTAGTATGACGTTATAACCTTTAACGTTATATAGTATTACGATAAAACATATAACTTTATATAGTATTACGTTATAACGTATAGCGTTATATAGCATTACGTTATAACGTATAACGTCATTTACTATTACCATACAACGTGTAACGTTATATAGTATTACGTTATAACGTTTAACGTTCTGTAGTATTACGTTATAACGTATAACGTTATATACTATTGCGATATAACGTGTAACGTTATATAGTATTACGTAATAACGTATAACGTCATATACTATTACCATACAACGTGTAACGTTATATAGTATGACGTTATAACGTTTAACGTTGTGTGGTATTACGTTAAAACATATAACGTTATATAGTATTACGTTATAACGTATAACGTTAAATAGTATAACGTTGTAACGTATATAGTTATGTACTATTACCATACAACGCGTAACGTTGTATAGTATTACGATATAATGTGTAACGTTATATAGTAGTCCATAATAACGTATAACGTTAAATAGTATTACGTTGTAACGTATAACGTCATATACTATAACCATACAACGTGTAACATTAATGGTATGACGTTATATTGTTTAACGTTATGTAGTATTACGATAAAATATATAACGTTATATAGTATTACGTTATAACGTATAACGTTATATAACACTACTATACAACGTGTAACGTTATATAGTATGACGTTGTAACGTTTAACGTTATGTAGTATTACCTTAAAACATATAACGTTATATAGTATTACGTTATAACGTATATCGTTAAATAGTATTACGTTGTAACGTATAACGTTATATACTATTACCATACAACGTGTAACTTTATACAGTATGACGTTATAACGTATAACGTTATATAACACTACTATACAACGTGTAACGTTATATACTATTACGAAAAAACGTGTAACGTTATATAGTATCACGTTATAACGTATAACGTCATATACTATTACCATACTACGTGTAACGTTATATAGTATGACGTCATAACGTTTAATGTTATATAATATTACGTTATAACGTATAACGTTAAATAGTATTACGCTGTAACGTATAACGTCATATACTGTTACCATACAACGTGTAACGTTATATAGTATGACGTTATATCGTTTAACGTTATGCAGTATTACGTTATAACGTATAACATTATATACTATTACGATATAACGTGTATCGCTATATAGTATTACGTTATAACGTATAACGTCATATACTATTACCATACAACGTGTAACGTTATATAGTATGACGTCATAACGTTTAACGTTATATAGTATTACGTTATAACGTATAACGTTAAATAGTATTACGTTGTAACGTAAAACGTCATATAGTATTACCATACAACGTGTAACGTTATATAGTATGACGCTATATCGTTTAACGTTATGTAGTATTACGTTATAACGTATAACGTTATATACTATTACGATATAACGTGTATCGTTATATAGTATTACGTTATAACGTATAACGTCATATACTATTACCATACAACGTGTAACGTTATAGACTATTACGTTATAACGTATATCGTCATATACTATTACCATACAACGTGTAACGTTGTATAGTATTACGTTATAACGTTTAACGTTCTGTAGTATTAGGTTATAACGTATAACGTTATATGCTATTACGATATAACGTGTAACGTTATATAGTATTACGTTATAACGTATAACGATAAATAGTATTACGTTGTAACGTATATCGTTATATACTATTACCATACAACGTGTAACGTTATATAGTATGACGCTATATCGTTTAACGTTATGTAGTATTACGTTATAACGTATAACGTTATATACTATTACGATAAAACGTGTAACGTTATATAGTATCACGTTATAACGTATAACGTCATATACTATTACCATACAACGTGTAACGTTATATAGTATGACGTCATAACGTTTAATGTTATATAGTATTACGTTATAACGTATAACGTTAAATAGTATTACGCTGTAACGTATAACGTCATATACTGTTACCATACAACGTGTAACGTTATATAGTATGACGTTATATCGTTTAACGTTATGCAGTATTACGTTATAACGTATAACATTATATACTATTACGATATAACGTGTATCGCTATATAGTATTACGTTATAACGTATAACGTTATATACTATTACGATATAACGTATAGCGTTATATACTATTGCCATACAACGTGTAACGTTATATAGTATTACGTTGTAACGTATGACGTTATATAGTATTACGTTAAAACATATAACGTTATATAGTATTACGTTATAACGTATGACGTTAAATAGTATTAAGTTGTAACGTATAACGTTATATACTTTTACCATACAACGTATAACGTCATATACTATTACCATACAACGTGTAACGTTATATAGTATTACGTTATAACGTTTAACGTTCTGTAGTATTACGTTATAACGTATAACGTTATATACTATTACGATATAACGTGTAACGTTATATAGTATGACGTCATAACGTTTAATGTTATGTAGTATTACGTTATAACGTATAACGTTAAATACTATTACGTTGTAACGTATAACGTCATATACTGTTACCATACAACGTGTAACGTTATATAGTATGACGTTATATCGTTTAACGTTATGTAGTATTACGTTATAACGTATAACGTTATATACTGTTACGATATAACGTGTATCGTTATATAGTATTACGTTATAACGTATAACGTTATGTACTATTACCATACAACGGGTAACGTTATATAGTATGACGTTATAACGTTTAACGTTATGTAGTATGACGTTATAACCTTTAACGTTATGTAGTATTACGATAAAACATATAACGTTATATAGTATTACGTTGTAACGTATAGCGTTATATAGTATTACGTTATAACGTATAACGTCATATACTATTACCATACAACGTGTAACGTTATATAGTATTACGTTATAACGTTTAACGTTCTGTAGTATTACGTTATAACGTATAACGTTATATACTATTGCGATATAACGTGTAACGTTATATAGTATTACGTAATAACGTATAACGTCATACACTATTACCATACAACGTGTAACGTTATATAGTATTAAGTTATAACGTATAACGTTAAATAGTATTACGCTGTAATGTATATCGTTATGTACTATTACCATACAACGTGTAACGTTACATAGTATGACGTTATAACGTTTAACGTTATGTAGTGTTACCTTAAAACATATAACGTTATATAGTATTACGTTATAACGTATAACGTTACATAATACTACTATGCAACGTGTAACGTTATATAGTATTACGATATAACGTGTAACGTCATATACAATTACCATACAACGGGTAACGTTATATAGTCAGACGTTATAACGTTTAACGTTATGTAGTATGACGTTATAACCATTCACGTTATGTAGTATTACGATAAAACATATAACTTTATATAGTATTACGTTATAACGTATAGCGTTATATAGCATTAGGTTATAACGTATAACGTCATATACTATTACCATACAACGTGTAACGTTATATAGTATTACGTTATAACGTTTAACGTTCTGTAGTATTACGTTATAACGTATAACGTTATATACTATTGCGATATAACGTGTAACGTTATATAGTATTACGTAATAACGTATAACGTCATATACTATTACCATACAACGTGTAACGTTATATAGTATGACGCTATAACGTTTAACGTTATGTGGTATTACGTTAAAACATATAACGTTATATAGTATTACGTTATAACGTATATCGTTAAATAGTATTACGTTGTAACGTATAACGTTATATACTATTACCATACAACGTGTAACTTTATACAGTATGACGTTATAACGTTTAACGTTATGTAGTATTACGTTATAACGTTTAACGTTATGTACTATTACCATACAAGGGGTAACGTTATATAGTATGACGTTATAACGTTTAACATTATGTAGTATGACGTTATAACCTTTAACGTTATGTAGTATTACGATAAAACATATAACGTTATATAGTATTACGTTATAACGTATAGCGTTATATAGTATTACGTTATAACGTATAACGATAAATAGTATTACGTTGTAACGTATAACGATAAATAGTATTACGTTGTAACGTATAACGTCATATACTATAACCATACAACGTGTAACATTAATGGTATGACGTTATATCGTTTAACGTTATGTAGTATTACGATAAAACATATAACGTTATATAGTATTACGTTATAACGTATAACATTATATAACACTACTATACAACGTGTAACGTTAAATAGTATGACGTCATAACGTTTAATGTTATATGGCATTACGTTATAACGTATAACGTTAAATAGTATTGCGTTGTAACGTATAACGTCATATACTGTTACGATACAACGTGTAACGTTATATAGTATGACGTTATATCGTTTAACGTTATGTAGTATTACGTTATAACGTATAACGTTATATACTATTACGATATAACGTGTATCGTTATATAGTATTACGTTATAACGTATAACGTCATATACTATTACCATACAACGTGTAACGTTATATAGTATGACGTTATAACGTTTAACGTTATGTGGTATTACGTTAAAACATATAACGTTATATAGTATTACGTTATAACGTATAACGTTAAGTAGTATAACGTTGTAACGTATATAGTTATGTACTATTACCATACAACGGATAACGTTATATAGTATTGCGATATAATGTGTAACGTTATACAGTGGTCCGTAATAACGTATAATGTTAAATAGTATTACGTTGTAACGTATAACGTCATATACTATTACCATACTACGTGTAACGTTATATAGTATTATGTTATAACGTATAACGTCATATACTATTACGATACAACATGTAACGTTATATAGTATTACGTTGTAACGTATGACGTTATATAGTATTACGTTATAACGTATAACGTCATATACTTTTACCATACTACGTGTAACGTTATATAGTATTACGTTATAACGTATAACGTTAAATAGTATTACGTTGTAATGTATATCGTTATATACTATTACCATACAACGTGTAACGTTACATAGTATGACGTTATAACGTATAACGTCATATACTATTACGATACAACATGTAACGTTATATAGTATTACGTTGTAACGTATGACGTTATATAGTATTACGTTATAACGTATAACGTCATATACTATTACCATACTACGTGTAACGTTATATAGTATTACGTTATAACGTATAACGTTAAATAGTATTACGTTGTAATGTATATCGTTATATACTATTACCATACAACGTGTAACGTTACATAGTATGACGTTATAACGTTTAACGTTATGTAGTGTTACCTTAAAACATATAACGTTATATAGTATTACGTTATAACATGTAACGTCATATACAATTACCATACAACGTGTAACGTTATATAGTATGACGCTATATCGTTTAACGTTATGTAGTATTAGGTTATAACATATAACGTTATATACTATTACGATATAACGTGTAACGTTATATAGTATTACGTTATAACGTATAACGATAAATAGTATTACGTTGTAACGTATATCGTTATATACTATTACCATACAACGTGCAACTTCATATAGTATGACGTTATAACCTTTAACGTTATGTAGTATTACGATAAAACATATAACGTTATATAGTATTACGTTATAACGTATAGCGTTATATAGCATTACGTTGTAACGTATAACGTCATATACTATTACCATACAACGTGTAACGTTATATAGTATTACGTTATAACGTTTAACGTTCTGTAGTATTACGTTATAACGTATAACGTTATATACTATTGCGATATAACGTGTAACGTTATATAGTATTACGTAATAACGTATAACGTTATATACAATTACCATACAACGTGTAACGTTATATAGTATGACGTTATAACGTTTAACGTTATGTGGTATTACGTTAAAACATATAACGTTATATAGTATTACGTTATAACGTATAACGTTAAATTGTGTTACGTTGTAACGTATAACGTTATACACTATTACCATACAACGTGCAACGTTATATAGTATTACGTTGTAACGTATGACGTTATATACTACTACCATACAACGTGTAACGTTATATACTATTACGATATAACGTTTAACGTTATATAGTGTGACGTTATATCGTTTAACGTTATGTAGAATTAAGTTAAAACATATAACGTTATATAGCATTACCTTATAACGTATAACGTTAAATGGTATTACGTTGTAGCGTGTAACGTTATACGCTATTACCATTCAACGTGTAACGTTATATAGTATTACGTTGTAACGCATGACGTTATAAAGCATTACTTTATAACGTATAACATTATATACTATTACGATATAATGTGTAACGTTATATAGTATTACGTTATAACGTATAACGTCATATACTATTACCATACAACGTGTAACGTTATATAGTATGACGGTATAACGTTTAACGTTATGTAGTATTACGTTATAACGTATAACGTTATATACTACTACCATACAACGTGTAACGTTATATAGTATTACCACACAACGTGTAACGTTATATAGTATTACGTTATAACGTATGACGTCATATAGTATTACCATACAACGTGTAACGTCATATAGTATGACGTTATAACGTTTATCGTTATGTAGAATTAAGTTAAAACATATAACGTTATATAGTATTACGTTATAACGTATAACGTTATATAACACTACTATGCAACGTGTAACGTTATATAGTATTACGATATAACGTGTAACGTCATATACAATTACCATACAACTGGTAACGTTATATAGTCAGACGTTATAACGTTTAACGTTATGTAGTATGACGTTATAACCATTAACGTTATGTAGTATTACGATAAAACATATAACTTTATATAGTATTACGTTATAACGTATAGCGTTATATAGCATTACGTTATAACGTATAACGTCATATACTATTACCATGCAACGTGTAACGTTATATAGTATTACGTTATAACGTTTAACGTTCTGTAGTATTACGTTATAACGTATAACGTTATATACTATTGCGATATAACGTGTAACTTTATACAGTATGACGTTATAACGTTTAACGTTATGTAGTATTACGTTATAACGTTTAACGTTATGTACTATTACCATACAACGGGTAACGTTATATAGTATGACGTTATAACGTTTAACATTATGTAGTATGACGTTATAACCTTTAACGTTATGTAGTATTACGATAAAACATATAACGTTATATAGTATTACGTTATAACGTATAGCGTTATATAGTATTACGTTATAACGTATAACGATAAATAGTATTACGTTGTAACGTATAACGATAAATAGTATTACGTTGTAACGTATAACGTCATATACTATAACCATACAACGTGTAACATTAATGGTATGACGTTATATCGTTTAACGTTATGTAGTATTACGATAAAACATATAACGTTATATAGTATTACGTTATAACGTATAACGTTATATAACACTACTCTACAAGGTGTAACGTTAAATAGTATGACGTCATAACGTTTAATGTTATATGGCATTACGTTATAACGTATAACGTTAAATAGTATTACGTTGTAACGTATAACGTCATATACTGTTACCATACAACGTGTAACGTTATATAGTATGACGTTATATCGTTTAACGTTATGTAGTATTACGTTATAACGTATAACGTTATATACTATTACGATGTAACGTGTATCGTTATATAGTATTACGTTATAACGTATAACGTCATATACTATTACCATACAACGTGTAACGTTATATAGTATGACGTTATAACGTTTAACGTTATGTGGTATTACGTTAAAACATATAACGTTATATAGTATTACGTTATAACGTATAACGTTAAGTAGTATAACGTTGTAACGTATATAGTTATGTACTATTACCATACAACGGATAACGTTATATAGTATTGCGATATAATGTGTAACGTTATACAGTGGTCCGTAATAACGTATAACGTTAAATAGTATTACGTTGTAACGTATAACGTCATATACTATAACCATACAACGTGTAACATTAATGGTATGACGTTATATCGTTTAACGTTATGTAGTATTACGATAAAACATATAACGTTATATAGTATTACGTTATAACGTATAACGTTATATAACACTACTCTACAAGGTGTAACGTTAAATAGTATGACGTCATAACGTTTAATGTTATATGGCATTACGTTATAACGTATAACGTTATATAGTATTACGTTATAACGTATAACGTCATATACTATTACCATACAACGTGTAACGTTATATAGTATTACGTTGTAACGTATGACGTTATATAGTATTGCGTTATAACGTATAACGTCATATACTATTACCATACTACGTGTAACGTTATATAGTATTATGTTATAACGTATAACGTCATATACTATTACGATACAACGTGTAACGTTATATAGTATTACGTTGTAACGTATGACGTTATATAGTATTACGTTATAACGTATAACGTCATATACTATTACCATACTACGTGTAACGTTATATAGTATTACGTTATAACGTATAACGTTAAATAGTATTACGTTGTAATGTATATCGTTATATACTATTACCATACAACGTGTAACGTTACATAGTATGACGTTATAACGTTTAACGTTATGTAGTGTTACCTTAAAACATATAACGTTATATAGTATTACGTTATAACGTATAACGTTACATAATACTACTATGCAACGTGTAACGTTATATAGTATTACGATATAACGTGTAACGTCATATACAATTACCATACAACGGGTAACGTTATATAGTCAGACGTTATAACGTTGAACGTTATGTAGTATGACGTTACAACCTTTAACGTTATATAGTATTACGATAAAACATATAACTTTATATAGTATTACGTTATAACGTATAGCTTTATATAGCATTACGTTATAACGTATAACGTCATTTACTATTACCATACAACGTGTAACGTTATATAGTATTACGTTATAACGTTTAACGTTCTGTAGTATTACGTTATAACGTATAACGTTATATACTATTGCGATATAACGTGTAACGTTATATAGTATTAGGTAATAACGTATAACGTCATATACTATTACCATACAACGTGTAACGTTATATAGTATGACGTTATAACGTTTGACGTTATGTGGTATTACGTTAAAACATATAACGTTATATAGTATTACGTTATAACGTATAACGTTAAATAGTATAACGTTGTAACGTATATAGTTATGTACTATTACCATACAACGCGTAACGTTATATAGTATTACGATATAATGTGTAACGTTATATAGTAGTCCGTAATAACGTATAACGTTAAATAGTATTACGTTGTAACGTATAACGTCATATACTATAACCATACAACGTGTAACATTAATGGTATGACGTTATATCGTTTAACGTTATGTAGTATTACGATAAAATATATAACGTTATATAGTATTACGTTATAACGTATAACGTTATATAACACTACTATACAACGTGTAACGTTATATAGTATGACGTTATAACGTTTAACGTTATGTAGTATTACCTTAAAACATATAACGTTATATAGTATTACGTTATAACGTATATCGTTAAATAGTATTACGTTGTAACGTATAACGTTATTTACTATTACCATACAACGTGTATCTTTATACAGTATGACGTTATAACGTTTAACGTTATGTAGTATTACGTTATAACGTTTAACGTTATGTACTATTACCATACAACGGGTAACGTTATATAGTATGACGTTATAACGTTTAACGTTATGTAGTATGACGTTATAACCTTTAACGTTATGTAGTATTACGATAAAACATATAACGTTATATAGTATTACGTTATAACGTATAGCGTTATATAGTATTACGTTATAACGTATAACGATAAATAGTATTACGTTGTAACGTATAACGATAAATAGTATTACGTTGTAACGTATAACGGCATATACTAATACCATACAGCGTGTAACGTTAATGGTATGACGTTATAACGTTTAATGTTATGTAGTATTACGATAAAACATATAACGTTATATTTTATTACGTTATAACATATGACGTTATATAGTATTACGTTATAACGTATAACGTCATATACTATTACCATACAACGTGTAACGTTATATAGTATTACGTTATAACGTTTAACGATCTGTAGTGTTACGTTATAACGTATAACGTTATATAGTATTACGTAATAACGTATCACGTCATATACTAAATACCATACAACGTGTAACGTTATATAGTATGACGTTATAATGTTTATCGTTATGAAGTATTACGTCATAACATATAACGTTATATACTATTACGATATAACGTGTATCGTTATATAGTATTACGTTATAACGTACAGCGTCATATACTATTGCCATACAACGTGTAACGTTATATAGTATGACGTTATAACGTTTAACGTTATGTAGTATTACGTTAAAACATATAACGTTACATAGTATTACGTTATAACGTATAACGTTAAATAGTATTACGTTGTAACGTATAACGCTATATACAATTACCATACAACGTATAACGTCATATACTATTACCATACAACGTGTAACGTTATATAGTATTACGTTATAACGTTTAACGTTCTGTAGTATTACGTTATAACGTATAACGTTATATACTATTACGATATAACGTGTAACGTTATATAGTATTACGTTATAACGTATAACGATAAATAGTATTACGTTGTAACGTATATCGTTATATACTATTACCATACAACGTGTAACGTTATATACTATTACGATATAACGTGTAACGTTACATAGTATTACGTTATAACGTATAACGTTATATACTATTACCATACAACGTGCAACTTCATATAGTATGACGTTATAACGTTTATCGTTACGCAGTTTTACGTTATAACGTTTAACGTTATGTACTATTACCATACAACGGGTAACGTTATATAGTATGACGTTATAACGTTTAACGTTATGTAGTATGACGTTATAACCTTTAACGTTATGTAGTATTACGATAAAACATATAACGTTATATAGTATTACGTTATAACGTCTAACGTTCTGTAGTATTACGTTATAACGTATAACGTTATATACTATTGCGATATAACGTGTAACGTTATATAGTATTACGTAATAACGTATAACGTCATATACTATTACCATACAACGTGTAACGTTATATAGTATGACGTTATAACGTTTAACGTTATGTGGTATTACGTTAAAACATATAACGTTATATAGTATTACGTTATAACGTATAACGTTAAATAGTATAACGTTGTAACGTATATAGTTATGTACTATTACCATACAACGCGTAACGTTATATAGTATTACGATACAATGTGTAACGTTATATAGTAGTCCGTAATAACGTATAACGTTAAATAGTATTACGTTGTAACGTATAACGTCATATACTATAACCATACAACGTGTAACATTAATGGTATGACGTTATATCGTTTAACGTTATGTATTATTACGATAAAATATATAACGTTATATAGTATTACGTTATAACGTATAACGTTATATAACACTACTATACAACGTGTAACGTTATATAGTATGACGTTATAACGTTTAACGTTATGTAGTATTACCTTAAAACATATAACGTTATATAGTATTACGTTATAACGTATATCGTTAAATAGTATTACGTTGTAACGTATAACGTTATATACTATTACCATACAACGTGTAACTTTATACAGTATGACGTTATAACGTTTAACGTTATGTAGTATTACGTTATAACGTTTAACGTTATGTACTATTACCATACAACGGGTAACGTTATATAGTATGACGTTATAACGTTTAACGTTATGTAGTATGACGTTATAACCTTTAACGTTATGTAGTATTACGATAAAACATATAACGTTATATAGTATTACGTTATAACGTATAGCGTTATATAGTATTACGTTATAACGTATAACGATAAATAGTATTACGTTGTAACGTATAACGATATATAGTATTACGTTGTAACGTATATCGTTATATACTATTACCATACAACATGCAACTTCATATAGTATGACGTTATAACGTTTATCGTTATGTAGTTTTACGTTATACCGTATAACGTTATATACTATTACGATAAAACGTGTAACGTTATATAGTATTACGTTATAACGTATAACGTCATATACTATTACCATACAACGTGTAACGTTATATAGTATTACGTTGTAACGTATGACGTTATATAGTATGACGTTATAACGTTTAACGTTAGGTAGTATGACGTTATAACCTTTAACGTTATGTAGTATTACGATAAAACATATAACGTTATATACTATTACGATATAACGTGTAACGTTATATAGTATTACGTTATAACGTATAACGATAAATAGTATTACGTTATAACGTATAACGTCTTATACTATTACCATACAGCGTGTAACGTTATATAGTATTACGTTATAACGTTTAACGTTCTGTAGTGTTACGTTATAACGTATAACGTTATATACTATTACGATATAACGTATAACGTTATATACTATTACCATACAACGTGTAACGTTATATAGTATTACGTTGTAACGTATGACGTTATACAGTATTACGCTATAACGTATAACGATAAATAGTATTACGTTGTAACGTATAACGATAAATAGTATTACGTTGTAACGTATAACGGCATATACTAATACCATACAGCGTGTAACGTTAATGGTATGACGTTATAACGTTTAATGTTATGTAGTATTACGATAAAACATATAACGTTATATTTTATTACGTTATAACCTATGACGTTATATAGTATTACGTTATAACGTATAACGTCATATACTATTACCATACAACGTGTAACGTTATATAGTATTACGTTATAACGTTTAACGATCTGTAGTGTTACGTTATAACGTATAACGTTATATAGTATTACGTAATAACGTATCACGTCATATACTAAATACCATACAACGTGTAACGTTATATAGTATTACGTTATAACGTTAGCGTTCTGTAGTATTACGTTATAACGTATAACGTTATATACTATTACGATATAACGTGTAACGTTATATAGTATTACGTTATAACGTATAACGATAAATAGTATTACGTTGTAACGTATATCGTTATATACTATTACCATACAACGTGTAACGTTATATACTATTACGATATAACGTGTAACGTTACATAGTATTACGTTATAACGTATAACGTTATATACTATTACCATACAACGTGCAACTTCATATAGTATGACGTTATAACGTTTATCGTTACGCAGTTTTACGTTATAACGTTTAACGTTATGTACTATTACCATACAACGGGTAACGTTATATAGTATGACGTTATAACGTTTAACGTTATGTAGTATGACGTTATAACCTTTAACGTTATGTAGTATTACGATAAAACATATAACGTTATATAGTATTACGTTATAACGTATAGCGTTATATAGTATTACGTTATAACGTATAACGTTAAATAGTATTACGTTGTAACGTATAACGTCATATACTATTACCATACAACGTGTAACGTTATATAGTATGACGCTATATCGTTTATCGTTATGTAGTTTTACGTTATAACGTATAACGTTATATACTATTACGATAAAACGTGTAACGTTACACAGTATTACGTTATAACGTATAACGTCATATACTATTACCATACAACGTGTAACGTTATATAGTATTACGTTGTAACGTATGACGTTATATAGTATTACGTTATAACGTATAACGTCATATACTATTACCATACTACGTGTAACGTTATATAGTATTACGTTATAACGTATAACGTCATATACTATTACGATACAACGTGTAACGTTATATTTTATTACGTTGTAACGTATGACGTTATATAGTATTACGTTATAACGTATAACGTCATATACTATGACCATACTACGTGTAACGTTATATAGTATTACGTTATAACGTATAACGTTAAATAGTATTACGTTGTAATATATATCGTTATATACTATTACCATACAACGTGTAACGTTACATAGTATGACGTTATAACGTTTAACGTTATGTAGTGTTACCTTAAAACATATAACGTTATATAGTATTACGTTATAACGTGTAACGTCATATACAATTACCATACAACGTGTAACGTTATATAGTATGACGCTATATCGTTTAACGTTATGTAGTATTAGGTTATAAGATATAACGTCATATACTATTACCATACAACGTGTAACGTTATATAGTATTACGTTATAACGTTTAACGTTCTGTAGTATTGCGTTATAACGTGTAACGTTATATACTATTGCGATATAACGTGTAACGTTATATAGTATTACGTAATAACGTATAACGTTATATACTATTACCATACAACGTGTAACGTTATATAGTATGACGTTATAACGTTTAACGTTATGTGGTATTACGTTAAAACATATAACGTTATATAGTATTACGTTATAACGTATAACGTTAAATTGTGTTACGTTGTAACGTATAACGTTATGCACTATTACCATACAACGTGCAACGTTATATAGTATTACGTTGTAACGTATGACTTTATATAGTATTACTTTATAACGTATAACGTTACATACTATTACGATATAACGTGTAACGTTATATAGTATTACGTTATAACGTATAACGTTAAATAGTATTACGTTGTAACGTATATCGTTATATACTACTACCATACAACGTGTAACGTTATATACTATTACGATATAACGTGTAACGTTATATAGTGTGACGTTATATCGTTTAACGTTATGTAGAATTAAGTTAAAACATATAACGTTATATAGCATTACCTTATAACGTATAACGTTAAATGGTATTACGTTGTAACGTGTAACGTTATACGCTATTACCATTCAACGTGTAACGTTATATAGTATTACGTTGTAACGAATGACGTTATAAAGCATTACTTTATAACGTATAACATTATATACTATTACGATATAATGTGTAACGTTATATAGTATTACTTTATAACGTATAACGTCATATACTATTACCATACAACGTGTAACGTTATATAGTATGACGGTATAACGTTTAACGTTATGTAGTATTACGTTATAACGTATAACGTTATATACTATTACGATATAACCTCTAACGTTATATAGTTTTACGTTATACCGTATGACGTCATATACTATTACCATACAACGTGTAACGTTTTATAGTATTACGTTGTAACGTATGACGTTATATAGTATTACGTTATAACCCATAACGACATATACTATTATCATACTACGTGTAACGTTATATAGTATTACGTTATAACATATAACGTTAAATAGTATTACGTTGTAACATATAACGTTATATACTATTAGTATACAACGTGTAACGTTATATAGTATTACGTTGTAACGTATGACGTTATATAGTACTACGTTATAACGTATAACGTTATATACTATTACCATACAACGTGCAACTTCATATAGTATGACGTTATAACCTTTAACGTTATGTAGTATTACGATAAAACATATAACGTTATATAGTATTACGTTATAACGTTTAACGTTCTGTAGTGTTACGTTATAACGTATAACGTTATATACTATTACGATATAACGTATAACGTTATATACTATTACCATACAACGTGTAACGTTATATAGTATTACGTTGTAACGTATGACGTTATACAGTATTACGCTATAACGTATAACGATAAATAGTATTACGTTGTAACGTATAACGATAAATAGTATTACGTTGTAACGTATAACGGCATATACTAATACCATACAGCGTGTAACGTTAATGGTATGACGTTATAACGTTTAATGTTATGTAGTATTACGATAAAACATATAACGTTATATTTTATTACGTTATAACCTATGACGTTATATAGTATTACGTTATAACGTATAACGTCATATACTATTACCATACAACGTGTAACGTTATATAGTATTACGTTATAACGTTTAACGATCTGTAGTGTTACGTTATAACGTATAACGTTATATAGTATTACGTAATAACGTATCACGTCATATACTAAATACCATACAACGTGTAACGTTATATAGTATTACGTTATAACGTTAGCGTTCTGTAGTATTACGTTATAACGTATAACGTTATATACTATTACGATATAACGTGTAACGTTATATAGTATTACGTTATAACGTATAACGATAAATAGTATTACGTTGTAACGTATATCGTTATATACTATTACCATACAACGTGTAACGTTATATACTATTACGATATAACGTGTAACGTTACATAGTATTACGTTATAACGTATAACGTTATATACTATTACCATACAACGTGCAACTTCATATAGTATGACGTTATAACGTTTATCGTTACGCAGTTTTACGTTATAACGTTTAACGTTATGTACTATTACCATACAACGGGTAACGTTATATAGTATGACGTTATAACGTTTAACGTTATGTAGTATGACGTTATAACCTTTAACGTTATGTAGTATTACGATAAAACATATAACGTTATATAGTATTACGTTATAACGTATAGCGTTATATAGTATTACGTTATAACGTATAACGTTAAATAGTATTACGTTGTAACGTATAACGTCATATACTATTACCATACAACGTGTAACGTTATATAGTATGACGCTATATCGTTTAACGTTATGTAGTATTAGGTTATAACATATAACGTTATATACTATTACGATATAACGTGTAACGTTATATAGTATTACGTTATAACGTATAACGATAAATAGTATTACGTTGTAACGTATATCGTTATATACTATTACCATACAACGTCCAACTTCATATAGTATGACGTTATAACGTTTATCGTTATGTAGTTTTACGTTATAACGTATAACGTTATATACTATTACGATAAAACGTGTAACGTTACACAGTATTACGTTATAACGTATAACGTCATATACTATTACCATACAACGTGTAACGTTATATAGTATTACGTTGTAACGTATGACGTTATATAGTATTACGTTATAACGTATAACGTCATATACTATTACCATACTACGTGTAACGTTATATAGTATTACGTTATAACGTATAACGTTAAATAGTATTACGTTGTAATATATATCGTTATATACTATTACCATACAACGTGTAACGTTACATAGTATGACGTTATAACGTTTAACGTTATGTAGTGTTACCTTAAAACATATAACGTTATATAGTATTTCGTTATAACGTGTAACGTCGTATACAATTACCATACAACGTGTAACGTTATATAGTATGACGCTATATCGTTTAACGTTATGTAGTATTAGGTTATAAGATATAACGTCATATACTATTACCATACAACGTGTAACGTTATATAGTATTACGTTATAACGTTTAACGTTCTGTAGTATTACGTTATAACGTGTAACGTTATATACTATTGCGATATAACGTGTAACGTTATATAGTATTACGTAATAACGTATAACGTTATATACTATTACCATACAACGTGTAACGTTATATAGTATGACGTTATAACGTTTAACGTTATGTGGTATTACGTTAAAACATATAACGTTATATAGTATTACGTTATAACGTATAACGTTAAATTGTGTTACGTTGTAACGTATAACGTTATGCACTATTACCATACAACGTGCAACGTTATATAGTATTACGTTGTAACGTATGACTTTATATAGTATTACTTTATAACGTATAACGTTACATACTATTACGATATAACGTGTAACGTTATATAGTATTACGTTATAACGTATAACGTTAAATAGTATTACGTTGTAACGTATATCGTTATATACTACTACCATACAACGTGTAACGTTATATACTATTACGATATAACGTGTAACGTTATATAGTGTGACGTTATATCGTTTAACGTTATGTAGAATTAAGTTAAAACATATAACGTTATATAGCATTACCTTATAACGTATAACGTTAAATGGTATTACGTTGTAACGTGTAACGTTATACGCTATTACCATTCAACGTGTAACGTTATATAGTATTACGTTGTAACGCATGACGTTATAAAGCATTACTTTATAACGTATAACATTATATACTATTACGATATAATGTGTAACGTTATATAGTATTACGTTATAACGTATAACGTCATATACTATTACCATACAACGTGTAACGTTATATAGTATGACGGTATAACGTTTAACGTTATGTAGTATTACGTTATAACGTATAACGTTATATACTATTACGATATAACCTCTAACGTTATATAGTTTTACGTTATACCGTATGACGTCATATACTATTACCATACAACGTGTAACGTTTTATAGTATTACGTTGTAACGTATGACGTTATATAGTATTACGTTATAACCCATAACGACATATACTATTATCATACTACGTGTAACGTTATATAGTATTACGTTATAACATATAACGTTAAATAGTATTACGTTGTAACATATAACGTTATATACTATTAGTATACAACGTGTAACGTTATATAGTATTACGTTGTAACGTATGACGTTATATAGTACTACGTTATAACGTATAACGTTATATACTATTACCATACAACGTGCAACTTCATATAGTATGACGTTATAACCTTTAACGTTATGTAGTATTACGATAAAACATATAACGTTATATAGTATTACGTTATAACGTATAGCGTTATATAGCATTACGTTGTAACGTATAACGTCATATACTATTACCATACAACGTGTAACGTTATATAGTATGACGTTATAACGTTTAACGTTATGTAGTATTACGTTATAACGTATAACGTTATATACTATTACGATATAACGTGTAACTTTATATAGTATTACGTAATAACGTATAACGTCATATACTATTACCATACAACGTTTAACGTTATATACTATTACGATATAACGTGTAACGTTGATATAGTATTACGTTATAACGTATAACGTCATATACTATTACCATACAACGTGTAACTTTATATAGTATAACGTTATAACGTATGACGTCATATACTATTACCATACAACGTGTAACGTTATATAGTACGACGTTATAACGTTTAACATTATGTAGTATTACCTTAAAACACATAACGTTATATAGTATTACGTTATAACGTATAACGTTATATACTATTACGATACAACGTGTAACGTTATATAGTATTACGTCATAACGTATAACGTCATATACTATTACCATACAACGTGTAACGTTAATAGTATGACGTTATAACGTTTAACGTTATGTAGTATTACGTTATAACGTTTAACGTTATGTAGAATTAAGTTAAAACATATAACGTTATATAGTATTACGTTATAACGTATGACGTCATATAGTATTACCATACAACATATAACGTTATATAGTATTACATTATAACGTATGACGTCATATACTATTACCATACAACGTGTAACGTTATATAGTATGACGTTATAACGTTTAACGTTATGTAGTATTACCTTAAAACATATAACGTTATATAGTATTACGTTTTAACGTATAACGTTATACACTATTACCATACAACGTGCAACGTTATATAGTATTACGTTGTAACGTATGACGTTATATAGTATTACTTTATAACGTATAACGTTACATACTATTACGATATAACGTGTAACGTTATATAGTATTACGCTATAACGTATAACGTCATATACTATTACCATACAACGTGTAACGTTATATAGTATGACGGTATAACGTTTAACGTTATGTAGTATGACGTTATAACGTTTAACGTTATGTAGTATTACGTTATAACGTATAACGTTATATACTATTACGATATAACCTCTAACGTTATATAGCATTACGTTATAACGTATGACGTCATATAGTATTACAATACAACGTGTAACGTTATATAGTATGACGTTATAACGTTTAACGTTATGTAGTATTACCTTAAAACATATAACGTTATGTAGTATTACGTTATAACGTATAACGTTATATACTATTACGATATAACCTCTAACGTTATATAGTATTACGTTATAACGTATGACGTCATATACTATTACCATACAACGTGTAACGTTATATAGTACGACGTTATAACGTTTAACGTTATGTAGTATTACCTTAAAACATATAACGTTATATAGTATTACGATATAACGTATAACGTTAAATAGTATTACGTTTTAACGTATAACGTTATACACTATTACCATACAACGTACAACGTTATATAGTATTACGTTGTAACGTATGACGTTATATAGTATTACTTTATAACGTATAACGTTACATACTATTACGATATAACGTGTAACGTTAAATAGTATTACGTTATAACGTATATCGTTAAATAGTATTACGTTGTAACGTATATCGTTATATACTACTACCATACAACGTGTAACGTTATATACTATTACGATGTAACGTGTAACGTTATATAGTATGACGTTATATCGTTTAACGTTATGTAGAATTAAGTTAAAACATATAACGTTATATAGCATTACCTTATGACGTATAAAGTTAAATAGTATTACGTTGTAACGTATAACGTTATACGCTATTACCATTCAACGTGTAACGTTATATAGTATTACGTTGTAACGCATGACGTTATAAAGCATTACTTTATAACGTATAACGTTATATACTATTACGATATAACGTGTAACGTTATATAGTATTACGTTATAACGTATAACGTCATATACTATTACCATACAACGTGTAACGTTATATAGTATGACGGTATAACGTTTAACGTTATGTAGTATTACGTTATAACGTATAACGTTATATACTATTACGATATAACCTCTAACGTTATATAGTTTTACGTTATACCGTATGACGTCATATACTATTACCATACAACGTGTAACGTTTTATAGTATTACGTTGTAACGTATGACGTTATATAGTATTACGTTATAACCCATAACGACATATACTATTATCATACTACGTGTAACGTTATATAGTATTACGTTATAACATATAACGTTAAATAGTATTACGTTGTAACATATAACGTTATATACTATTAGTATACAACGTGTAACGTTATATAGTATTACGTTGTAACGTATGACGTTATATAGTACTACGTTATAACATATATCGTCATATACTATTACCATACAACGTGTAACGTTATATAGTATTACGTTAAAACGTATAACGTCATATACTATTACCATACAACGTGTAACGTTATATAGTATGACGTTAAAACGTTTAACGTTATGTAGTATTACGTTATAACGTATAACGTTCTATAGTATTACGTTGTAACGTATGACGTTATAAAGCATTTCTTTATAACATATAACGTTATATACTATTACCACACAACGTGTAACGTTATATAGTATTACGTTATAACGTATGACGCCGTATAGTATTACCATACAACGTGTAACGTCATATAGTATGACGTTATAACGTTTAACGTTATGTAGAATTAAGTTAAAACATATAACGTTATATAGTATTACGTTATAACGTATAACGTCATATACTATTACGATATAACGTGTAACGTTATATAGTATTACGTTATAACGTATAACGTCATATACTATTACCATACAACGTGTAACTTTATATAGTATGACGTTATAACGTATGACGTCATATAGTATTACCATACAACATATAACGTTATATAGTTTTACGTTATAACGTATGACGTCATATACTATTACCACACAACGTGTAACGTTATATAGTATGACGGTATAACGTTTAAAGTTATGTAGTATTACGTTATAACGTATAACGTTATATACTACTACCATACAACGTGTAACGTTATATAGTATGACGTTATAACGATTAACGTTATGTAGTATTACGTTATAACGTATAACGTTATATACTACTACGATATAACCTCTAACGTTATATAGTATTACGTTATAACATATAACGTCATATACTATTACCATACAACGTGTAACGTTATATAGTATTACGTTAAAACGTATAACGTCATATACTATTACCATACTACGTGTAACGTTATATAGTATGACGTTATAACGTTTAACGTTATGTAGAATTAAGTTAAAACATGTAACGTTATATAGTATTACGTTATAACGTATAACGTTAAATAGTATTACGTTGTAACGTATAACGTTATATACTATTACCATACAACGTGTAACGTTATATAGTATTACGTCATAACGTATAACGTCATAAACTATTACCATACAACGTGTAACGTTATATAGTATTACGTTATAACGTATAACGTCATATACCATTACCATACAACGTGTAACTTTATATAGTATGACGTTATAACGTTTAACGTTATGTAGTATTACGTTATAACGTATAACGTTATATACTATTACGATATAACCTCTAACGTTATATAGTATTACGTTATAACGTATGACGTCATATACTATTACCATACAACGTGTAACGTTATATAGTACGACGTTATAACATTTAACGTTATGTAGTATTACGTTGTAACGTATATCGTTATATACTACTACCATACAACGTGTAACGTTATATACTATTACGATGTAACGTGTAACGTTATATAGTATGACGTTATATCGTTTAACGTTATGTAGAATTAAGTTAAAACATATAACGTTATATAGCATCACCTTATAACGTATAACGTTAAATAGTATTACGTTTTAACGTATAACGTTATACACTATTACCATACAACGTGTAACTTTATATAGTATGACGTTATAACGTTTAACGTTATATAGTATTACTTTATAACGTATAACGTTACATACTATTACGATATAACGTGTAACGTTATATAGTATTACGTTATAACGTATAACGTTAAATAGTATTACGTTGTAACGTATATCGTTATATACTACTACCATACAACGTGTAACGTTATATACTATTACGATGTAACGTGTAACGTTATATAGTATGACGTTATATCGTTTAACGTTATGTAGAATTAAGTTAAAACATATAACGTTATATAGCATCACCTTATAACGTATAACGTTAAATAGTATTGCGTTGTAACGTATAACGTAATACGCTATTACCATTCAACGTGTAACGTTATATAGTATTACGTTGTAACGCATGACGTTATAAAGCATTACTTTATAACGTATAACGTTATATACTATTACGATATAACGTGTAACTTTATATAGTATGACGTTATAACGTATAACGTCATATACTATTACCAGACAACGTGTAACGTTATATAGTATGACGGTATAACGTTTAACGTTATGTAGTATTACGTTATAACGTATAACGTTATATACTATTACGATATAACGTATAACGTTAAATAGTATTACGTTGTAACGTATAACGTTATATACTATTACCATACAACGTATAACGTCATATACTATTACCATACAACGTGTAACGTTATATACTATTACGATATAACGTGTAACGTTATATAGTATTACGTTATATCGTATAACGTCATATACTATTACCATACAACGTGTAACTTTATATAGTATGACGTTATAACGTATGACGTCATATAATATTACCATACAACGTGTAACTTTATATAGTATGACGTTATAACGTTTAACGTTATGTAGTATTACGTTATAACGTATAACGTTATATACTATTACGATATTACGTGTAACTTTATATAGTATTACGTAATAACGTATAACGTCATATACTATTACCATACAACGTATAACGTTATATACTATTACGATACAACGTGTAACGTTATATAGTATTACGTCATAACGTATAACGTCATATACTATTACCATACAACGTGTAACGTTAATAGTATGACGTTATAACGTTTAACGTTATGTAGTATTACGTTATAACGTATAACGTTATATACTATTACGATATAACGTGTAACGCTATATAGTATTACGTTATAACGTATGACGTCATATAGTATTACCATACAACGTGTATCGTTATATAGTATGACGTTATAACGTTTAACGTTATGTAGTATTACCTTAAAACATATAACGTTATATAGTATTACGTTATAACGTATAACGTTATATACTATTACCATACAACGTGTAACGTTATATACTATTACGATATAACGTGTAACGCTATATAGTATTACGTTATAACGTATAACGTCATATACTATTACCATACAACGTGTAACGTTATATACTATTACGATATAACGTGTAACGTTGTATAGTATTACGTTATAACGTATAACGTCATATACTATTACCATACAACGTGTAACTTTATATAGTATGACGTTATAACGTATGACGTCATATACTATTACCATACAACGTGTAACGTTATATAGTACGACGTTATAACGTTTAACGTTATGTAGTATTACCTTAAAACATATAACGTTATATAGTATTACGTTATAACGTATAACGTTGTATACTATTACGATACAACGTGTAACGTTATATAGTATTATGTCATAACGTATATCGTCATATACTATTACCATACAACGTGTAACGTTAATAGTATGACGTTATAACTTTTAACGTTATGTAGTATTACGTTATTACGTATAACGTTATATACTATAACGATATAACGTGTAACGCTATATAGTATTACGTTATAACGTATGACGTCATATAGTATTACCATACAACGTGTAACGTTATATAGTATGACGTTATAACGTTTAACGTTATGTAGTATTACCTTAAAACATATAACGTTATATAGTATTACGTTATAACGTACAACGTTATATACTATTACCATACAACGTGTAACGTTATATACTATTACGATATAACGTGTAACGTTATATAGTATTACGTTATAACCTATAACGTCATATACTATTACCATACAACGTGTAACTTTATATAGTATGACGTTACAACGTTTAACGTTATGTAGTATTACGTTATAACGTATAACGTTATATACTATTACGATATAACCTGTAACGTTATATAGTATTACGATATAACGTGTAACGTTATATAGTATTACGTTATAACGTATAACGTCATATACTATTACCATACAACGTGTAACTTTATATAGTATGACGTTATAACGTTCAACGTTATGTAGTATTACGTTATAACGTATAACGTTATATACTATTACGATATAACCTCTAACGTTATATAGTTTTACGTTATATCGTATGACGTCATATACTATTACCATACAACGTGTAACGTTTTATAGTATTACGTTGTAACGTATGACGTTATATAGTATTACGTTATAACCCATAACGACATATACTATTATCATACTACGTGTAACGTTATATAGTATTACGTTATAACGTATAACGTCATATACTATTATCATACAACGTGTAACGTTATATAGTATTACGTTAAAACGTATAACGTCATATACTATTACCATACAACGTGTAACGTTATATAGTATGACGTTATAACGTTTAACGTTATGTAGTATTACGTTATAACGTGTAACGTTCTATAGTATTACGTTGTAACGTATGACGTTATAAAGCATTTCTTTATAACATATAACGTTATATACTATTACCACACAACGTGTAACGTTATATACTATTACGATACAACGTGTAACGTTATATAGTATTACGTAATAACGTATAACGTCATAAACTATTACCATACAACGTGTAACGTTATATAGTATTACGTTATACCGTATGACGTCATATAGTATTACCATACAACGTGTAACGTTATATAGTATAACGTTCTAACGTATGACGTCATATACTATTACCATACAACGTGTAACGTTATATAGTATGACGTTATAACGTATAACGTCATAAACTATTACCATACAACGTGTAACGTTATATAGTATTACGTTATACCGTATGACGTCATATAGTATTACCATGCAACGTGTAACGTTATATAGTATAACGTTCTAACGTATGACGTCATATACTATTACGATACAACGTGTAACGTTATATAGTATTACGTTATAACGTATAACGTCATATACTATTACCATGCAACGTGTAACTTTATATAGTATGACGTTATAACGTATGACGTCATATACTATTACCATACAACGTGTAACGTTATATAGTACGACGTTATAACGTTTAACGTTATGTAGTATTACCTTAAAACATATAACGTTATATAGTATTAGGATATAACGTATAACGTTAAATAGTATTACGTTTTAACGTATAACGTTCTACACTATTACGATACAACGTGCAACGTTATATAGTATGACGTTATAACGTTTAACGTTATGTAGTATTACCTTAAAACATATAACGTTATATAGTATTACGTTATAACGTATAACGTTATATACTGTTACCATACAACGTGTAACGTTATATACTATTACGATATAACGTGTAACGTTATATAGTATTACGTTATAACGTATAACGTCATATACTATTACCATACAACGTGTAACGTTATATAGTATGACGTTATAACGTTTAACGTTATGTAGAATTAAGTTAAAACATATATCGTTATATAGTATTACGTTATAACATATAACGTTAAATAGTATTACGTTGTAACGTATAACGTTATATACTATTACCATACAACGTGTAACGTTATATAGTACGACGTTATAACGTTTAACGTTATGTAGTCTAACCTTAAAACATATAACGTTATATAGTATTAGGATATAACGTATAACGTTAAATAGTATTACGTTTTAACGTATAACGTTATACACTATTACCATACAACGTGCAACGTTATATAGTATTACGTTGTAACGTATGACGTTATATAGTATTACGATACAACGTGTAACGTTATATAGTATTACGTCATAACGTATGACGTCATATACTATTACCATACAACGTATAACGTTATATAGTATGACGTTATAACGTTTAACGTTATGTAGTATTACCTTAAAACATATAACGTTATATAGTATTACGTTATAACGTATAACGTTATGAAGCATTACGTTATAACGTATGACGTCATATAGTATTACCATACAACGTGTAACGTTATATAGTATGACGTTATAACGTTTAACGTCATATACTATTACCATGCAACGTGTAACTTTATATAGTATGACGTTATAACGTTTAACGTTATGTAGTATTACGTTATAACGTATAACGTTATATACTATTACGATATAGCGTGTAACGTTATATAGTATTACGTTATAACGTATAACGTCATATACTATTACCATACAACGTGTAACTTTATATAGTATGACGTTATAACGTATGACGTCATATACTATTACCATACAACGTGTAACGTTATATAGTATGACGTTATAACGTTTAACGTTATGTAGAATTAAGTTAAAACATATATCGTTATATAGTATTACGTTATAACGTATAACGTTAAATAGTATTACGTTGTAACGTATAACGTTATATACTATTACCATACATCGTGTAACGTTATATAGTACGACGTTATAACGTTTAACGTTATGTAGTCTAACCTTAAAACATATAACGTTATATAGTATTAGGATATAACGTATAACGTTAAATAGTATTACGTTTTAACGTATAACGTTATACACTATTACCATACAACGTGCAACGTTATATAGTATTACGTTGTAACGTATGACGTTATATAGTATTACGATACAACGTGTAACGTTATATAGTATTACGTCATAACGTATGACGTCATATACTATTACCATACAACGTATAACGTTATATAGTATGACGTTATAACGTTTAACGTTATGTAGTATTACCTTAAAACATATAACGTTATATAGTATTACGTTATAACGTATAACGTTATATACTATTACCATACAACGTGTAACGTTATATACTATTACGATATAACGTGTAACGTTATATAGTATTACGTTATAACGTATAACGTCATATACTATTACCATACAACGTGTAACGTTATATACTATTACGATATAACGTGTAACGTTATATAGTATTACGTTATAACGTATAACGTCATATACTATTACCATACAACGTGTAACTTTATATAGTATGACGTTATAACGTATGACGTCATATACTATTACCATACAACGTGTAACGTTATATAGTACGACGTTATAACGTTTAACGTTATGTAGTATTACCTTAAAACATATAACGTTATACAGTATTACGTTATAACGTACAACGTTATATACTATTACCATACAACGTGTAACGTTATATACTATTACGATATAACGTGTAACGTTATATAGTATTACGTTATAACCTATAACGTCATATACTATTACCATACAACGTGTAACTTTATATAGTATGACGTTACAACGTTTAACGTTATGTAGTATTACGTTATAACGTATAACGTTATATACTATTACGATATAACCTGTAACGTTATATAGTATTACGATATAACGTGTAACGTTATATAGTATTACGTTATAACGTATAACGTCATATACTATTACCATACAACGTGTAACTTTATATAGTATGACGTTATAACGTTCAACGTTATGTAGTATTACGTTATAACGTATAACGTTATATACTATTACGATATAACCTCTAACGTTATATAGTTTTACGTTATATCGTATGACGTCATATACTATTACCATACAACGTGTAACGTTTTATAGTATTACGTTGTAACGTATGACGTTATATAGTATTACGTTATAACCCATAACGACATATACTATTATCATACTACGTGTAACGTTATATAGTATTACGTTATAACATATAACGTTAAATAGTATTACGTTGTAACATATAACGTTATATACTATTAGTATACAACGTGTAACGTTATATAGTATTACGTTGTAACGTATGACGTTATATAGTACTACGTTATAACATATAACGTCATATACTATTATCATACAACGTGTAACGTTATATAGTATTACGTTAAAACGTATAACGTCATATACTATTACCATACAACGTGTAACGTTATATAGTATGACGTTATAACGTTTAACGTTATGTAGTATTACGTTATAACGTGTAACGTTCTATAGTATTACGTTGTAACGTATGACGTTATAAAGCATTTCTTTATAACATATAACGTTATATACTATTACCACACAACGTGTAACGTTATATACTATTACGATACAACGTGTAACGTTATATAGTATTACGTCATAACGTATAACGTCATAAACTATTACCATACAACGTGTAACGTTATATAGTATTACGTTATACCGTATGACGTCATATAGTATTACCATACAACGTGTAACGTTATATAGTATAACGTTCTAACGTATGACGTCTTATACTATTACCATACAACGTGTAACGTTATATAGTATGACGTTATAACGTATAACGTCATAAACTATTACCATACAACGTGTAACGTTATATAGTATTACGTTATACCGTATGACGTCATATAGTATTACCATACAACGTGTAACGTTATATAGTATAACGTTATAACGTATGACGTCATATACTATTACGATACAACGTGTAACGTTATATAGTATTACGTTATAACGTATAACGTCATATACTATTACCATGCAACGTGTAACTTTATATAGTATGACGTTATAACGTATGACGTCATATACTATTACCATACAACGTGTAACGTTATATAGTACGACGTTATAACGTTTAACGTTATGTAGTATTACCTTAAAACATATAACGTTATATAGTATTAGGATATAACGTATAACGTTAAATAGTATTACGTTTTAACGTATAACGTTATACACTATTACGATACAACGTGCAACGTTATATAGTATGACGTTATAACGTTTAACGTTATGTAGTATTACCTTAAAACATATAACGTTATATAGTATTACGTTATAACGTATAACGTTATATACTGTTACCATACAACGTGTAACGTTATATACTATTACGATATAACGTGTAACGTTATATAGTATTACGTTATAACGTATAACGTCATATACTATTACCATACAACGTGTAACGTTATATAGTATGACGTTATAACGTTTAACGTTATGTAGAATTAAGTTAAAACATATATCGTTATATAGTATTACGTTATAACATATAACGTTAAATAGTATTACGTTGTAACGTATAACGTTATATACTATTACCATACAACGTGTAACGTTATATAGTACGACGTTATAACGTTTAACGTTATGTAGTCTAACCTTAAAACATATAACGTTATATAGTATTAGGATATAACGTATAACGTTAAATAGTATTACGTTTTAACGTATAACGTTATACACTATTACCATACAACGTGCAACGTTATATAGTATTACGTTGTAACGTATGACGTTATATAGTATTACGATACAACGTGTAACGTTATATAGTATTACGTCATAACGTATGACGTCATATACTATTACCATACAACGTATAACGTTATATAGTATGACGTTATAACGTTTAACGTTATGTAGTATTACCTTAAAACATATAACGTTATATAGTATTACGTTATAACGTATAACGTTATGAAGCATTACGTTATAACGTATGACGTCATATAGTATTACCATACAACGTGTAACGTTATATAGTATGACGTTATAACGTTTAACGTCATATACTATTACCATGCAACGTGTAACTTTATATAGTATGACGTTATAACGTTTAACGTTATGTAGTATTACGTTATAACGTATAACGTTATATACTATTACGATATAACGTGTAACTTTATATAGTATTACGTAATAACGTATAACGTCATATACTATTACCATACAACGTGTAACGTTATATACTATTACGATATAGCGTGTAACGTTATATAGTATTACGTTATAACGTATAACGTCATATACTATTACCATACAACGTGTAACTTTATATAGTATGACGTTATAACGTATGACGTCATATACTATTACCATACAACGTGTAACGTTATATAGTATGACGTTATAACGTTTAACGTTATGTAGAAGTAAGTTAAAACATATATCGTTATATAGTATTACGTTATAACGTATAACGTTAAATAGTATTACGTTGTAACGTATAACGTTATATACTATTACCATACATCGTGTAACGTTATATAGTACGACGTTATAACGTTTAACGTTATGTAGTCTAACCTTAAAACATATAACGTTATATAGTATTAGGATATAACGTATAACGTTAAATAGTATTACGTTTTAACGTATAACGTTATACACTATTACCATACAACGTGCAACGTTATATAGTATTACGTTGTAACGTATGACGTTATATAGTATTACGATACAACGTGTAACGTTATATAGTATTACGTCATAACGTATGACGTCATATACTATTACCATACAACGTATAACGTTATATAGTATGACGTTATAACGTTTAACGTTATGTAGTATTACCTTAAAACATATAACGTTATATAGTATTACGTTATAACGTATAACGTTATATACTATTACCATACAACGTGTAACGTTATATACTATTACGATATAACGTGTAACGTTATATAGTATTACGTTATAACGTATAACGTCATATACTATTACCATACAACGTGTAACGTTATATACTATTACGATATAACGTGTAACGTTATATAGTATTACGTTATAACGTATAACGTCATATACTATTACCATACAACGTGTAACGTTATATAGTACGACGTTATAACGTTTAACGTTATGTAGTATTACCTTAAAACATATAACGTTATATAGTATTACGTTATAACGTATAACGTTATATACTATTACGATACAACGTGTAACGTTATATAGTATTATGTCCTAACGTATATCGTCATATACTATTACCATACAACGTGTAACGTTAATAGTATGACGTTATAACGTTTAACGTTATGTAGTATTACGTTATAACGTATAACGTTATATACTATAACGATATAACGTGTAACGCTATATAGTATTACGTTATAACGTATGACGTCATATAGTATTACCATACAACGTGTAACGTTATATAGTATGACGTTATAACGTTTAACGTTATGTAGTATTACCTTAAAACATATAACGTTATATAGTATTACGTTATAACGTATAACGTTATATACTATTACCATACAACGTGTAACGTTATATACTATTACGATATAACGTGTAACGTTATATAGTATTACGTTATAACCTATAACGTCATATACTATTACCATACAACGTGTAACTTTATATAGTATGACGTTATAACGTTTAACGTTATGTAGTATTACGTTATAACGTATAACGTTATATACTATTACGATATAACCTGTAACGTTATATAGTATTACGATATAACGTGTAACGTTATATAGTATTACGTTATAACGTATAACGTTATATACTATTACGATATAACCTCTAACGTTATATAGTTTTACGTTATAATGTATGACGTCATATACTATTACCATACAACGTGTAACGTTTTATAGTATTACGTTGTAACGTATGACGTTATATAGTATTACGTTATAACCCATAACGACATATACTATTATCATACTACGTGTAACGTTATATAGTATTACGTTATAACATATAACGTTAAATAGTATTACGTTGTAACATATAACGTTATATACTATTAGTATACAACGTGTAACGTTATATACTATTACGATATAACGTGTAACGTTATATAGTATTACGTTATAACGTATAACGTCATATACTATTACCATACAACGTGTAACGTCATATACTATTACCATACAACGTGTAACGTTATATAGTATGACGTTATAACGTTTAACGTTATGTAGTATTACGTTATAACGTGTAACGTTCTATAGTATTACGTTGTAACGTATGACGTTATAAAGCATTTCTTTATAACATATAACGTTATATACTATTACCACACAACGTGTAACGTTATATAGTATTACGTTATAACGTCTGACGTCATATAGGATTACCATTCAACGTATAACGTCATATAGTATGACGTTATAACGTTTAACGTTATGTAGAATTAAGTTAAAACATATAACGTTATATAGTATTACGTTATAACATATAACGTTAAATAGTATTACGTTGTAACATATAACGTTATATACTATTAGTATACAACGTGTAACGTTATATAGTATTACGTTGTAACGTATGACGTTATATAGTACTACGCTATAACGTATGACGTCATATAGTATTACCATACAACGTGTAACGTCATATAGTATGACGTTATAACGTTTAACGTTATGTAGAATTAAGTTAAAACATATAACGTTATATAGTATTACGTTATAACGTATAACGTTAAATAGTATTACGTTGTAACGTATAACGTTATATACTATTACCATACAACGTGTAACCTTATATACTATTACGTCATAACGTATAACGTCATAAACTATTACCATAGAACGTGTAACGTTATATAGTATTACGTTATACCGTATGACGTCATATAGTATTACCATACAACGTGTAACGTTATATAGTACGACGTTATAACGTATGACGTCATATACTATTACCATACAACGTGTAACGTTATATAGTATGACGTTATAACGTTTAACGTTATGTAGTATTACCTTAAAACATATAACGTTATATAGTATTACGTTATAACGTATAACGTTATATACTATTACGATACAACGTGTAACGTTATATAGTATTACGTAATAACGTATAACGTCATATACTATTACCATACAACGTGAAACGTTATATACCATTACGATATAACGTGTAACTTTATATAGTATTACGTAATAACGTATAACGTCATATACTATTACCATACAACGTGTAACGTTATATAGTATGACGTTATAACATATAATGTTATATACTATTACCATACAACGTGTAACGTTATATAGTATGACGTTATAACGTTTAACGTTATGTAGTATTACGTTATAACGTACAACGTTATATACTATTACGATATAACCTCTAACGTTATATAGTATTACGTTATAATGTATGACGTCATATACTATTACCATACGACGTCTAACGTTATATAGTACGACGTTATAACGTTTAACGTTATGTAGTATTACCTTAAAACATATAACGTTATATAGTATTACGATATAACGTATAACGTTAAATAGTATTACGTTTTAACGTATAACGTTATATACTATTACCATACAACGTGTAACGTTATATACTATTACGATACAACGTGTAGCGTTATATAGTATTACGTCATAACGTATAACGTCATAAACTATTACCATACAACGTGAAACGTTATATACCATTACGATATAACGTGTAACTTTATATAGTATGACGTTATAACGTATGACGTCATATACTATTACCATACAACGTGTAACGTTATATAGTACGACGTTATAACGTTTAACGTTATGTAGTATTACCTTAAAACATATAACGTTATATAGTATTACGTTATAACGTATAACGTTATATACTATTACGATACAACGTGTAACGTTATATAGTATGACGTTATAACGTTTAACGTTATGTAGTATTACGTTATAACGTATAACGTTATATAATATTCCCATACAACGTGTAACGTTATATACTATTACGATATAACGTGTAACGTTATATAGTATTACGTTATAACGTATGACGTCATATAGTATTACCATACAACATATAACGTTATATAGTATTACGTTATAACGTATGACGTCATATACTATTACCATACAACGTGTAACGTTATATAGTATTACGTAATAACGTATAACGTCATATACTATTACCATACAACGTGAAACGTTATATACCATTACGATATAACGTGTAATGTTATATAGTATTACGTTATAACGTATAACGTCATATACTAATACCATACAACGTGTAACTTTATATAGTATGACGTTATAACGTTTAACGTTATGTAGTATTACGTTATAACCTATAACGTTATATACTATTACGATATAACGTGTAACTTTATATAGTATTACGTAATAACGTATAACGTCATATACTATTACCATACAACGTGTAACGTTATATACTATTACGATACAACGTGTAACGTTATATACTATTACGGTATAACGTGTAACGTTATATAGTATTACGTTATAACGTATGACGTCATATAGTATTACCATACAACATATAACGTTATATAGTATTACGTTATAACGTATGACGTCATATACTATTACCATACAACGTGTAACGTTATATAGTATTGCGTTATAACGTATAACGTTATATACTATTACGATACAACGTGTAACGTTGTATAGTATTACGTAATAACGTATAACGTCATATACTATTACCATACAACGTGAAACGTTATATACCATTACGATATAACGTGTAATGTTATATAGTATTACGTTATAACGTATAACGTCATATACTAATACCATACAACGTGTAACTTTATATAGTATGACGTTATAACGTTTAACGTTATGTAGTATTACGTTATAACCTATAACGTTATATACTATTACGATATAACGTGTAACTTTATATAGTATTACGTAATAACGTATAACGTCATATACTATTACCATACAACGTGTAACGTTATATACTATTACGATATAACGTGTAACGTTATACAGTATTACGTTATAACGTATAGCGTCATATACTATTACCATACAACGTGTAACTTTATATAATATGACGTTATAACGTATGACGTCATATACTATTACCATACAACGTGTAACGTTATATAGTACGACGTTATAACGTTTAACGTTATGTAGTATTACCTTAAAACATATAACGTTATATAGTATTACGTTATAACGTATAACGTTATATACTATTACGATACAACGTGTAACGTTATATAGTATGACGTTATAACGTTTAACGTTATGTAGTATTACGTTATAACGTATAACGTTATATAATATTCCCATACAACGTGTAACGTTATATACTATTACGATATAACGTGTAACGTTATATAGTATTACGTTATAACGTATGACGTCATATAGTATTACCATACAACATATAACGTTATATAGTATTACGTTATAACGTATGACGTCATATACTATTACCATACAACGCGTAACGTTATATAGTATTACGTTATAACGTATAACGTCATATACTATTACCATACAACGTGTAACGTTATATAGTATGACGTTATAACGTTTAACGTTATGTAGTATTACGTTATAACGTATAACGTTATATACTATTACGATATAACCTCTAACGTTATATAGTTTTACGTTATAACGTATGACGTCATATACTATTACCATACAACGTGTAACGTTATATAGTATGACGGTATAACGTTTAACGTTATGTAGTATTACGTTATAACGTATAACGTTATATACTACTACCATACAACGTGTAACGTTTTATAGTATGACGTTACAACGTTTAACGTTATGTAGTATTACGTTATAACGTATAACGTTATATACTATTACGATATAACCTCTAACGTTATATAGTTTTACGTTATAACGTATGACGTCATATACTATTACCATACAACGTGTAACGTTTTATAGTATTACGTTGTAACGTATGACGTTATATAGTATTACGTTATAACATATAACGTCATATACTATTACCATACAACGTTTAACGTTATATAGTATTACGTTAAAACGTATAACGTCATATACTATTACCATACAACGTGTAACGTTACATAGTATGACGTTATAACGTTTAACGTTATGTAGAATTAAGTTAAAACATATAACGTTATATAGTATTACGTTATACTGTATAACGTTAAATAGTATTATGTTGTAACGTATAACGTTATATACTATTACCATACAACGTGTAACGTTATATAGTATTACGTTATAACGTATGACGTCATTTAGTATTACCATACAACGTGTAACGTTATATAGTATGACGTTATAACGTTTAACGTCATATACTATTACCATACAACGTGTAACTTTATATAGTATGACGTTATAACGTTGAACGTTATGTAGTATTACGTTATAACGTATTACGTTATATACTATTACGATATAACCTCTAACGTTATATAGTATTACGTTATAACGTATGACGTCATATACTATTACCATACAACGTGTAACGTTATATAGTACGACGTTATAACGTTTAACGTTATGTAGTATTACCTTAAAACATATAACGTTATATAGTATTACGATATAACGTATAACGTTATATAGTATTACGTTGTAACGTATGACGTTATAAAGCATTACGTTATAACGTATGACGTCATATAGTATTACCATACAACGCGTAACGTTATATAGTACGACGTTATAACGTTTAACGTTATGTAGTATTACCTTAAAACATATAACGTTATATAGTATTACGATATAACGTATAACGTTATATAGTATTACGTTGTAACGTATGACGTTATATAGTATTACTTTATAACGTATAACGTTACATACTATTACGATATAACGTGTAACGTTATATAGTATTACGTTATAACGTATAACGTTAAATAGTATTACGTTGTAACGTATATCGTTATATACTACTACCATACAACGTGTAACGTTATATACTATTACGATGTAACGTGTAACGTTATATAGTATGACGTTATATCGTTTAACGTTATGTAGAATTAAGTTAAAACATATAACGTTATATAGCATTACCTTATAACGTATAACGTTAAATAGTATTACGTTGTAACGTATAACGTTATACGCTATTACCATTCAACGTGTAACGTTATATAGTATTACGTTGTAACGCATGACGTTATAAAGCATTACTTTATAACGTATAACGTTATATAGTATTACGTTATAACGTTTAACGTTATGTAGTATTACCTTAAAACATATAACGTTATACAGTATTACGTTATAACGTATAACGTTATATACTATTACGATATAACCTCTAACGTTATATAGTATTACGTTATAACGTATGACGTCATATACTATTACCATACAACGTGTAACGTTATATAGTACGACGTTATAACGTTTAACGTTATGTAGTATTACCTTAAAACATATAACGTTATATAGTATTACGATATAACGTATAACGTTAAATAGTATTACGTTTTAACGTATAACGTTATACACTATTACCATACAACGTGCAACGTTATATAGTATTACGTTGTAACGTATGACGTTATATAGTATTACTTTATAACGTATAACGTTACATACTATTACGATATAACGTGTAACGTTATATAGTATTATGTTATAACGTATAACGTTAAATAGTATTACGTTGTAACGTATATCGTTATATACTACTACCATACAACGTGTAACGTTATATACTATTACGATGTAACGTGTAACGTTATATAGTATGACGTTATATCGTTTAACGTTATGTAGAATTAAGTTAAAACATATAACGTTATATAGCATTACCTTATAAGGTATAACGTTAAATAGTATTACGTTGTAACGTATAACGTTATACGCTATTACCATTCAACGTGTAACGTTATATAGTATTACGTTGTAACGCATGACGTTATAAAGCATTACTTTATAACGTATAACGTTATATACTATTACGATATAACGTGTAACGTTATATAGTATTACGCTATAACGTATAACGTCATATACTATTACCATACAACGTGTAACGTTATATAGTATGACGGTATAACGTTTAACGTTATGTAGTATTACGTTATAACGTATAACGTTATATACTATTACGATATAACCTCTAACGTTATATAGTTTTACGTTATGACGTATGACGTCATATACTATTACCATACAACGTGTAACGTTAATAGTATGACGTTATAGCGTTTAACGTTGTGTAGTATTACGTTATAACGTATAACGTTATATACTATTACGATATAACGTGTAACGCTATATAGTATTACGTTATAACGTATGACGTCATATAGTATTACCATACAACGTGTAACGTTATATAGTATGACGTTATAACGTTTAACGTTATGTAGTATTACCTTAAAACATATAACGTTATATAGTATTACGTTATAACGTATAACGTTATATACTATTACCATACAACGTGTAACGTTATATACTATTACGATATAACGTGCAACGTTATATAGTATTACGTTATAACGTATAACGTCATATAATATTACCATACAACGTGTAACGTTATATACTATTACGATATAACGTGTAACGTTATATAGTATTACGTTATAACGTATAACGTCATATACTATTACCATACAACGTGTAACTTTATATAGTATGACGTTATAACGTATGACGTCATATACTATTACCATCCAACGTGTAACGTTATATAGTACGACGTTATAACGTTTAACGTTATGTAGTATTACCTTAAAACATATAACGTTATATAGTATTACGTTATAACGTATAACGTTATATACTATTACGATACAACGTGTAACGTTATATAGTATTACGTCATAACGTATGACGTCATATACTATTACCATACAACGTGTAACGTTATATAGTACGACGTTATAACGTTTAACGTTATGTAGTATTACCTTAAAACATATAACGTTATATAGTATTACGTTATAACGTATAACGTTATATACTATTACGATATAACGTGTAACGCTATATAGTATTACGTTGTAACGTATAACGTTATATACTATTACCATACAACGTGTAACGTTATATAGTATTACGTTATAACGTATGACGTCATATAGTATTACCATACAACATATAACGTTATATAGTATTACGTTATAACGTATGACGTCATATACTGTTACCATACAACGTGTAACGTTATATAGTATTACGTTATAACGTATAACGTCATATACTATTATCATACAACGTGTAACTTTATATAGTATGACGTTATAACGTTTAACGTTATGTAGTATTACGTTATAACGTATAACGTTATATACTATTACGATATAACCTCTAACGTTATATAGTTTTACGTTATAACGTATGACGTCATATACTATTACCATACAACGTGTAACGTTTTATAGTATTACGTTGTAACGTATGACGTTATATAGTATTACGTTATAACCCATAACGACATATACTATTATCATACTACGTGTAACGTTATATAGTATTACGTTATAACATATAACGTTAAATAGTATTTCGTTGTAACATATAACGTTATATACTATTAGTATACAACGTGTAACGTTATATAGTATTACGTTGTAACGTATGACGTTATATAGTACTACGTTATAACATATAACGTCATATACTATTACCATACAACGTGTAACGTTATATAGTATTACGTTAAAACGTATAACGTCATATACTATTACCATACAACGTGTAACGTTATATATATATATAGTATGACGTTATAACGTTTAACGTTATGTAGTATTACGTTATAACGTATAACGTTCTATAGTATTACGTTGTAACGTATGACGTTATAAAGCATTTCTTTATAACATATAACGTTATATACTATTACCACACAACGTGTAACGTTATATAGTATTACGTTATAACGTATGACGTCATATAGTATTACCATACAACGTGTAACGTCATATAGTATGACGTTATAACGTTTAACGTTATGTAGAATTAAGTTAAAACATATAACGTTATATAGGATTACGTTATAACGTATAACGTTAAATAGTATTACGTTGTAACGTATAACGTTATATACTATTACCATACAACGTGTAACGTTATATACTATTACGATACAACGTGTAACGTTATATAGTATTACGTCATAACCTATAACGTCATAAACTATTACCATACAACGTGTAACGTTATATAGTATTACGTTATACCGTATGACGTCATATAGTATTACCATACAACGTGTAACGCTATATAGTATGACGTTCTAACGTATGACGTCATATACTATTACCATACAACGTGTAACGTTATATAGTATGACGTTATAACGTTTAACGTTATGTAGTATTACCTTAAAACATATAACGTTATATACTATTACGTTATAACGTATAACGTTATATACTATTACGATACAACGTGTAACGTTATATAGTATTACGTAATAACGTATAACGTCTTATACTATTACCATACAACGTGAAACGTTATATACTATTACGATATAACGTGTAATGTTATATAGTATTACGTTATAACGTATAACGTCATATACTATTACCATACAACGTGTAACGTTATATACTATTACGATATAACGTGTAACGTCATATGCTATTACCATACAACGTGTAACGTTATATACTATTACGATATAACGTGTAACGTCATATGCTATTACCATACAACGTGTAACGTTAATAGTATGACGTTATAACGTTTAACGTTATGTAGTATTACGTTATAACGTACAACGTTATATACTATTACGATATAACGTGTAACTTTATATAGTATTACGTAATAACGTATAACGTCATATACTATTACCATACAACGTGTAACGTTATATACTATTACGATATAACGTGTAACGTCATATGCTATTACCATACAACGTGTAACGTTAATAGTATGACGTTATAACGTTTAACGTTATGTAGTATTACGTTATAACGTATAACGTTATATACTATTACGATATAACGTGTAACGCTATATAGTATTACGTTATAACGTATGACGTCATATAGTATTACCATACAACGTGTAACGTTATATAGTACGACGTTATAACGATTAACGTTATGTAGTATTACCTTAAAACATATAACGATATATAGTATTACGTTGTAACGTATAACGTTATATACTATTACCATACAACGCGTAACGTTATATAGTATTACGTATTAACGTATGACGTCATATGCTATTACCATACAACGTGTAACGTTAATAGTATGACGTTATAACGTTTAACGTTATGTAGTATTACGTTATAACGTATAACGTTATATACTATTACGATATAACGTGTAACGCTATATAGTATTACGTTATAACGTATGACGTCATATAGTATTACCATACAACGTGTAACGTTATATAGTATGACGTTATAACGTTTAACGTTATGTAGTATTACCTTAAAACATATAACGTTATATAGTATTACGTTATAACGTATAACGTTATATACTATTACGATATAACGTGTAACGTTATATAGTATTACGTTGTAACGTATAACGTTATATACTATTACCATACAACGTGTAACGTTATATAGTATTACGTTATAACGTATGACGTCATATAGTATTACCATACAACATATAACGTTATATAGTATTACGTTATAACGTATGACGTCATATACTATTACCATACAACGTGTAACGTTATATAGTATTACGTAATAACGTATAACGTCTTATACTATTACCATACAACGTGAAACGTTATATACTATTACGATATAACGTGTAATGTTATATAGTATTACGTTATAACGTATAACGTCATATACAATTACCATACAACGTGTAACTTTATATAGTATGACGTTATAACGTTTAACGTTATGTAGTATTACGTTATAACGTATAACGTTATATACTATTACGATATAACGTGTAACTTTATATAGTATTACGTAATAACGTATAACGTCATATACTATTACCATACAACGTGTAACGTTATATACTATTACGATATAACGTGTAACGTTATATAGTGTTACGTTATAACGTATAACGTCATATACTATTACCATACAACGTGTAACTTTATATAGTATGACGTTATAACGTATGACGTCATATACTATTACCATACAACGTGTAACGTTATATAGTACGACGTTATAACGTTTAACGTTATGTAGTATTACCTTAAAACATATAACGTTATATAGTATTACGTTATAACGTATAACGTTATATACTATTACGATATAACGTGTAACGCTATATAGTATTACGTTGTAACGTATAACGTTATATACTATTACCATACAACGTGTAACGTTATATACTATTACGATACAACGTGTAACGTTATATAGTATTACGTCATAACCTATAACGTCATAAACTATTACCATACAACGTGTAACGTTATATAGTATTACGTTATACCGTATGACGTCATATAGTATTACCATACAACGTGTAACGCTATACAGTATGACGTTCTAACGTATGACGTCATATACTATTACCATACAACGTGTAACGTTATATAGTATGACGTTATAACGTTTAACGTTATGTAGTATTACCTTAAAACATATAACGTTATATACTATTACGTTATAACGTATAACGTTATATACTATTACGATACAACGTGTAACGTTATATAGTATTACGTAATAACGTATAACGTCTTATACTATTACCATACAACGTGAAACGTTATATACTATTACGATATAACGTGTAATGTTGTATAGTATTACGTTATAACGTATAACGTCATATACTATTACCATACAACGTGTAACGTTATATACTATTACGATATAACGTGTAACGTCATATGCTATTACCATACAACGTGTAACGTTATATACTATTACGATATAACGTGTAACGTCATATGCTATTACCATACAACGTGTAACGTTAATAGTATGACGTTATAACGTTTAACGTTATGTAGTATTACGTTATAACGTACAACGTTATATACTATTACGATATAACGTGTAACTTTATATAGTATTACGTAATAACGTATAACGTCATATACTATTACCATACAACGTGTAACGTTATATACTATTACGATATAACGTGTAACGTCATATGCTATTACCATACAACGTGTAACGTTAATAGTATGACGTTATAACGTTTAACGTTATGTAGTATTACGTTATAACGTATAACGTTATATACTATTACGATATAACGTGTAACGCTATATAGTATTACGTTATAACGTATGACGTCATATAGTATTACCATACAACGTGTAACGTTATATAGTACGACGTTATAACGATTAACGTTATGTAGTATTACCTTAAAACATATAACGTTATATAGTATTACGTTATAACGTATAATGTTATATACTATTACGATACAACGTGTAACGTTATATAGTATTACGTCATAACGTATAACGTCATATGCTATTACCATACAACGTGTAACGTTAATAGTATGACGTTATAACGTTTAACGTTATGTAGTATTACGTTATAACGTATAACGTTATATACTATTACGATATAACGTGTAACGCTATATAGTATTACGTTATAACGTATGACGTCATATAGTATTACCATACAACGTGTAACGTTATATAGTATGACGTTATAACGTTTAACGTTATGTAGTATTACCTTAAAACATATAACGTTATATAGTATTACGTTATAACGTATAACGTTATATACTATTACGATATAACGTGTAACGCTATATAGTATTACGTTGTAACGTATAACGTTATATACTATTACCATACAACGTGTAACGTTATATAGTATTACGTTATAACGTATGACGTCATATAGTATTACCATACAACATATAACGTTATATAGTATTACGTTATAACGTATGACGTCATATACTATTACCATACAACGTGTAACGTTATATAGTATTACGTAATAACGTATAACGTCTTATACTATTACCATACAACGTGAAACGTTATATACTATTACGATATAACGTGTAATGTTATATAGTATTACGTTATAACGTATAACGTCATATACAATTACCATACAACGTGTAACTTTATATAGTATGACGTTATAACGTTTAACGTTATGTAGTATTACGTTATAACGTATAACGTTATATACTATTACGATATAACGTGTAACTTTATATAGTATTACGTAATAACGTATAACGTCATATACTATTACCATACAACGTGTAACGTTATATACTATTACGATATAACGTGTAACGTTATATAGTGTTACGTTATAACGTATAACGTCATATACTATTACCATACAACGTGTAACTTTATATAGTATGACGTTATAACGTATGACGTCATATACTATTACCATACAACGTGTAACGTTATATAGTACGACGTTATAACGTTTAACGTTATGTAGTATTACCTTAAAACATATAACGTTATATAGTATTACGTTATAACGTATAACGTTATATACTATTACGATATAACGTGTAACGCTATATAGTATTACGTTGTAACGTATAACGTTATATACTATTACCATACAACGTGTAACGTTATATTGTATTACGTTATAACGTATGACGTCATATAGTATTACCATACAACATATAACGTTATATAGTATTACGTTATAACGTATGACGTCATATACTGTTACCATACAACGTGTAACGTTATATAGTATTACGTTATAACGTATAACGTCATATACTATTACCATACAACGTGTAACTTTATATAGTATGACGTTATAACGTTTAACGTTATGTAGTATTACGTTATAACGTATAACGTTCTATAGTATTACGTTGTAACGTATGACGTTATAAAGCATTTCTTTATAACATATAACGTTATATACTATTACCACACAACGTGTAACGTTATATAGTATTACGTTATAACGTATGACGTCATATAGTATTACCATACAACGTGTAACGTCATATAGTATGACGTTATAACGTTTAACGTTATGTAGAATTAAGTTAAAACATATAACGTTATATAGTATTACGTTATAACGTATAACGTTAAATAGTATTACGTTGTAACGTATAACGTTATATACTATTACCATACAACGTGTAACGTTATATACTATTACGATACAACGTGTAACGTTATATAGTATTACGTCATAACCTATAACGTCATAAACTATTACCATACAACGTGTAACGTTATATAGTATTACGTTATACCGTATGACGTCATATAGTATTACCATACAACGTGTAACGCTATACAGTATGACGTTCTAACGTATGACGTCATATACTATTACCATACAACGTGTAACGTTATATAGTATGACGTTATAACGTTTAACGTTATGTAGTATTACCTTAAAACATATAACGTTATATACTATTACGTTATAACGTATAACGTTATATACTATTACGATACAACGTGTAACGTTATATAGTATTACGTAATAACGTATAACGTCTTATACTATTACCATACAACGTGAAACGTTATATACTATTACGATATAACGTGTAATGTTATATAGTATTACGTTATAACGTATAACGTCATATACTATTACCATACAACGTGTAACGTTATATACTATTACGATATAACGTGTAACGTCATATGCTATTACCATACAACGAGTAACGTTATATACTATTACGATATAACGTGTAACGTCATATGCTATTACCATACAACGTGTAACGTTAATAGTATGACGTTATAACGTTTAACGTTATGTAGTATTACGTTATAACGTACAACGTTATATACTATTACGATATAACGTGTAACTTTATATAGTATTACGTAATAACGTATAACGTCATATACTATTACCATACAACGTGTAACGTTATATACTATTACGATATAACGTGTAACGTCATATGCTATTACCATACAACGTGTAACGTTAATAGTATGACGTTATAACGTTTAACGTTATGTAGTATTACGTTATAACGTATAACGTTATATACTATTACGATAAAACGTGTAACGTTATATAGTAGTACGTTATAACGTATATCGTCATAAACTATTACCATACAACGTGTAACGTTATATAGTATTACGTTATACCGTATGACGTCATATAGTATTACCATACAACGTGTAACGCTATACAGTATGACGTTCTAACGTATGACGTCATATACTATTACGATAAAACGTGTAACGTTATATAGTATTACGTTATAACGTATATCGTCATATACTATTACCATACAACGTGTAACGTTGTATAGTATTACGTTATAACGTTTAACGTTCTGTAGTATTACGTTATAACGTATAACGTTATATACTATTACGATATAACGTGTAACGCTATATAGTATTACGTTATAACGTATGACGTCATATAGTATTACCATACAACGTGTAACGTTATATAGTATGACGTTATAACGTTTAACGTTATGTAGTATTACCTTAAAACATATAACGTTATATAGTATTACGTTATAACGTATAACGTTATATACTATTACGATATAACGTGTAACGCTATATAGTATTACGTTGTAACGTATAACGTTATATACTATTACCATACAACGTGTAACGTTATATAGTATTACGTTATAACGTATGACGTCATATAGTATTACCATACAACATATAACGTTATATAGTATTACGTTATAACGTATGACGTCATATACTATTACCATACAACGTGTAACGTTATATAGTATTACGTAATAACGTATAACGTCTTATACTATTACCATACAACGTGAAACGTTATATACTATTACGATATAACGTGTAATGTTATATAGTATTACGTTATAACGTATAACGTCATATACTATTACCATACAACGTGTAACTTTATATAGTATGACGTTATAACGTTTAACGTTATGTAGTATTACGTTATAACGTATAACGTTATATACTATTACGATATAACGTGTAACTTTATATAGTATTACGTAATAACGTATAACGTCATATACTATTACCATACAAAGTGTAACGTTATATACTATTACGATATAACGTGTAACGTTATATAGTGTTACGTTATAACGTATAACGTCATATACTATTACCATACAACGTGTAACTTTATATAGTATGACGTTATAACGTATGACGTCATATACTATTACCATACAACGTGTAACGTTATATAGTACGACGTTATAACGTTTAACGTTATGTAGTATTACCTTAAAACATATAACGTTATATAGTATTACGCTATAACGTATAACGTTATATACTATTACGATATAACGTGTAACGCTATATAGTATTACGTTGTAACGTATAACGTTATATACTATTACCATACAACGTGTAACGTTATATACTATTACGATACAACGTGTAACGTTATATAGTATTACGTCATAACCTATAACGTCATAAACTATTACCATACAACGTGTAACGTTATATAGTATTACGTTATACCGTATGACGTCATATAGTATTACCATACAACGTGTAACGCTATACAGTATGACGTTCTAACGTATGACGTCATATACTATTACCATACAACGTGTAACGTTATATAATATGACGTTATAACGTTTAACGTTATGTAGTATTACCTTAAAACATATAACGTTATATACTATTACGTTATAACGTATAACGTTATATACTATTACGATACAACGTGTAACGTTATATAGTATTACGTAATAACGTATAACGTCTTATACTATTACCATACAACGTGAAACGTTATATACTATTACGATATAACGTGTAATGTTATATAGTATTACGTTATAACGTATAACGTCATATACTATTACCATACAACGTGTAACGTTATATACTATTACGATATAACGTGTAACGTCATATGCTATTACCATACAACGTGTAACGTTATATACTATTACGATATAACGTGTAACGTCATATGCTATTACCATACAACGTGTAACGTTAATAGTATGACGTTATAACGTTTAACGTTATGTAGTATTACGTTATAACGTACAACGTTATATACTATTACGATATAACGTGTAACTTTATATAGTATTACGTAATAACGTATAACGTCATATACTATTACCATACAACGTGTAACGTTATATACTATTACGATATAACGTGTAACGTCATATGCTATTACCATACAACGTGTAACGTTAATAGTATGACGTTATAACGTTTAACGTTATGTAGTATTACGTTATAACGTATAACGTTATATACTATTACGATATAACGTGTAACGCTATATAGTATTACGTTATTACGTATGACGTCATATAGTATTACCATACAACGTGTAACGTTATATAGTACGACGTTATAACGATTAACGTTATGTAGTATTACCTTAAAACATATAACGTTATATAGTATTACGTTATAACGTATAACGTTATATACTATTACGATACAACGTGTAACGTTATATAGTATTACGTCATAACGTATAACGTCATATGCTATTACCATACAACGTGTAACGTTAATAGTATGACGTTATAACGTTTAACGTTATGTAGTATTACGTTATAACGTATAACGTTATATACTATTACGATATAACGTGTAACGCTATATAGTATTACGTTATAACGTATGACGTCATATAGTATTACCATACAACGTGTAACGTTATATAGTATGACGTTATAACGTTTAACGTTATGTAGTATTACCTTAAAACATATAACGTTATATAGTATTACGTTATAACGTATAACGTTATATACTATTACGATATAACGTGTAACGCTATATAGTATTACGTTGTAACGTATAACGTTATATACTATTACCATACAACGTGTAACGTTATATAGTATTACGTTATAACGTATGACGTCATATAGTATTACCATACAACATATAACGTTATATAGTATTACGTTATAACGTATGACGTCATATACTATTACCATACAACGTGTAACGTTATATAGTATTACGTAATAACGTATAACGTCTTATACTATTACCATACAACGTGAAACGTTATATACTATTACGATATAACGTGTAATGTTATATAGTATTACGTTATAACGTATAACGTCATATACTATTACCATACAACGTGTAACTTTATATAGTATGACGTTATAACGTTTAACGTTATGTAGTATTACGTTATAACGTATAACGTTATATACTATTACGATATAACGTGTAACTTTATATAGTATTACGTAATAACGTATAACGTCATATACTATTACCATACAACGTGTAACGTTATATACTATTACGATATAACGTGTAACGTTATATAGTGTTACGTTATAACGTATAACGTCATATACTATTACCATACAACGTGTAACTTTATATAGTATGACGTTACAACGTATGACGTCATATACTATTACCATACAACGTGTAACGTTTTATAGTATTACGTTGTAACGTATGACGTTATATAGTATTACGTTATAACATATAACGTCATATACTATTACCATACAACGTTTAACGTTATATAGTATTACGTTAAAACGTATAACGTCATATACTATTACCATACAACGTGTAACGTTACATAGTATGACGTTATAACGTTTAACGTTATGTAGAATTAAGTTAAAACATATAACGTTATATAGTATTACGTTATACCGTATAACGTTAAATAGTATTATGTTGTAACGTATAACGTTATATACTATTACCATACAACGTGTAACGTTATATAGTATTACGTTATAACGTATGACGTCATTTAGTATTACCATACAACGTGTAACGTTATATAGTATGACGTTATAACGTTTAACGTCATATACTATTACCATACAACGTGTAACTTTATATAGTATGACGTTATAACGTTGAACGTTATGTAGTATTACGTTATAACGTATTACGTTATATACTATTACGATATAACCTCTAACGTTATATAGTATTACGTTATAACGTATGACGTCATATACTATTACCATACAACGTGTAACGTTATATAGTACGACGTTATAACGTTTAACGTTATGTAGTATTACCTTAAAACATATAACGTTATATAGTATTACGATATAACGTATAACGTTATATAGTATTACGTTGTAACGTATGACGTTATAAAGCATTACGTTATAACGTATGACGTCATATAGTATTACCATACAACGCGTAACGTTATATAGTACGACGTTATAACGTTTAACGTTATGTAGTATTACCTTAAAACATATAACGTTATATAGTATTACGATATAACGTATAACGTTATATAGTATTACGTTGTAACGTATGACGTTATATAGTATTACTTTATAACGTATAACGTTACATACTATTACGATATAACGTGTAACGTTATATAGTATTACGTTATAACGTATAACGTTAAATAGTATTACGTTGTAACGTATATCGTTATATACTACTACCATACAACGTGTAACGTTATATACTATTACGATGTGACGTGTAACGTTATATAGTATGACGTTATATCGTTTAACGTTATGTAGAATTAAGTTAAAACATATAACGTTATATAGCATTACCTTATAACGTATAACGTTAAATAGTATTACGTTGTAACGTATAACGTTATACGCTATTACCATTCAACGTGTAACGTTATATAGTACGACGTTATATCGTTTAACGTTATGTAGAATTAAGTTAAAACATATAACGTTATAAAGCATTACTTTATAACGTATAACGTTATATAGTATGACGTTATAACGTTTAACGTTATGTAGTATTACCTTAAAACATATAACGTTATACAGTATTACGTTATAACGTATAACGTTATATACTATTACGATATAACCTCTAACGTTATATAGTATTACGTTATAACGTATGACGTCATATACTATTACCATACAACGTGTAACGTTATATAGTACGACGTTATAACGTTTAACGTTATGTAGTATTACCTTAAAACATATAACGTTATATAGTATTACGATATAACGTATAACGTTAAATAGTATTACGTTTTAACGTATAACGTTATACACTATTACCATACAACGTGCAACGTTATATAGTATTACGTTGTAACGTATGACGTTATATAGTATTACTTTATAACGTATAACGTTACATACTATTACGATATAACGTGTAACGTTATATAGTATTATGTTATAACGTATAACGTTAAATAGTATTACGTTGTAACGTATATCGTTATATACTACTACCATACAACGTGTAACGTTATATACTATTACGATGTAACGTGTAACGTTATATAGTATGACGTTATATCGTTTAACGTTATGTAGAATTAAGTTAAAACATATAACGTTATATAGCATTACCTTATAACGTATAACGTTAAATAGTATTACGTTGTAACGTATAACGTTATACGCTATTACCATTCAACGTGTAACGTTATATAGTATTACGTTGTAACGCATGACGTTATAAAGCATTACTTTATAACGTATAACGTTATATACTATTACGATATAACGTGTAACGTTATATAGTATTACGCTATAACGTATAACGTCATATACTATTACCATACAACGTGTAACGTTATATAGTATGACGGTATAACGTTTAACGTTATGTAGTATTACGTTATAACGTATAACGTTATATACTATTACGATATAACCTCTAACGTTATATAGTTTTGCGTTATGACGTATGACGTCATATACTATTACCATACAACGTGTAACGTTAATAGTATGACGTTATAGCGTTTAACGTTGTGTAGTATTACGTTATAACGTATAACGTTATATACTATTACGATATAACGTGTAACGCTATATAGTATTACGTTATAACGTATGACGTCATATAGTATTACCATACAACGTGTAACGTTATATAGTATGACGTTATAACGTTTAACGTTATGTAGTATTACCTTAAAACATATAACGTTATATAGTATTACGTTATAACGTATAACGTTATATACTATTACCATACAACGTGTAACGTTATATACTATTACGATATAACGTGCAACGTTATATAGTATTACGTTATAACGTATAACGTCATATAATATTACCATACAACGTGTAACGTTATATACTATTACGATATAACGTGTAACGTTATATAGTATTACGTTATAACGTATAACGTCATATACTATTACCATACAACGTGTAACTTTATATAGTATGACGTTATAACGTATGACGTCATATACTATTACCATCCAACGTGTAACGTTATATAGTACGACGTTATAACGTTTAACGTTATGTAGTATTACCTTAAAACATATAACGTTATATAGTATTACGTTATAACGTATAACGTTATATACTATTACGATACAACGTGTAACGTTATATAGTATTACGTCATAACGTATGACGTCATATACTATTACCATACAACGTGTAACGTTATATAGTACGACGTTATAACGTTTAACGTTATGTAGTATTACCTTAAAACATATAACGTTATATAGTATTACGTTATAACGTATAACGTTATATACTATTACGATATAACGTGTAACGCTATATAGTATTACGTTGTAACGTATAACGTTATATACTATTACCATACAACGTGTAACGTTATATAGTATTACGTTATAACGTATGACGTCATATAGTATTACCATACAACATATAACGTTATATAGTATTACGTTATAACGTATGACGTCATATACTGTTACCATACAACGTGTAACGTTATATAGTATTACGTTATAACGTATAACGTCATATACTATTATCATACAACGTGTAACTTTATATAGTATGACGTTATAACGTTTAACGTTATGTAGTATTACGTTATAACGTATAACGTTATATACTATTACGATATAACCTCTAACGTTATATAGTTTTACGTTATAACGTATGACGTCATATACTATTACCATACAACGTGTAACGTTTTATAGTATTACGTTGTAACGTATGACGTTATATAGTATTACGTTATAACCCATAACGACATATACTATTATCATACTACGTGTAACGTTATATAGTATTACGTTATAACATATAACGTTAAATAGTATTTCGTTGTAACATATAACGTTATATACTATTAGTATACAACGTGTAACGTTATATAGTATTACGTTGTAACGTATGACGTTATATAGTACTACGTTATAACATATAACGTCATATACTATTACCATACAACGTGTAACGTTATATAGTATTACGTTAAAACGTATAACGTCATATACTATTACCATACAACGTGTAACGTTATATATATATATAGTATGACGTTATAACGTTTAACGTTATGTAGTATTACGTTATAACGTATAACGTTCTATAGTATTACGTTGTAACGTATGACGTTATAAAGCATTTCTTTATAACATATAACGTTATATACTATTACCACACAACGTGTAACGTTATATAGTATTACGTTATAACGTATGACGTCATATAGTATTACCATACAACGTGTAACGTCATATAGTATGACGTTATAACGTTTAACGTTATGTAGAATTAAGTTAAAACATATAACGTTATATAGGATTACGTTATAACGTATAACGTTAAATAGTATTACGTTGTAACGTATAACGTTATATACTATTACCATACAACGTGTAACGTTATATACTATTACGATACAACGTGTAACGTTATATAGTATTACGTCATAACCTATAACGTCATAAACTATTACCATACAACGTGTAACGTTATATAGTATTACGTTATACCGTATGACGTCATATAGTATTACCATACAACGTGTAACGCTATATAGTATGACGTTCTAACGTATGACGTCATATACTATTACCATACAACGTGTAACGTTATATAGAATGACGTTATAACGTTTAACGTTATGTAGTATTACCTGAAAACATATAACGTTATATACTATTACGTTATAACGTATAACGTTATATACTATTACGATACAACGTGTAACGTTATATAGTATTACGTAATAACGTATAACGTCTTATACTATTACCATACAACGTGAAACGTTATATACTATTACGATATAACGTGTAATGTTATATAGTATTACGTTATAACGTATAACGTCATATACTATTACCATACAACGTGTAACGTTATATACTATTACGATATAACGTGTAACGTCATATGCTATTACCATACAACGTGTAACGTTATATACTATTACGATATAACGTGTAACGTCATATGCTATTACCATACAACGTGTAACGTTAATAGTATGACGTTATAACGTTTAACGTTATGTAGTATTACGTTATAACGTACAACGTTATATACTATTACGATATAACGTGTAACTTTATATAGTATTACGTAATAACGTATAACGTCATATACTATTACCATACAACGTGTAACGTTATATACTATTACGATATAACGTGTAACGTCATATGCTATTACCATACAACGTGTAACGTTAATAGTATGACGTTATAACGTTTAACGTTATGTAGTATTACGTTATAACGTATAACGTTATATACTATTACGATATAACGTGTAACGCTATATAGTATTACGTTATAACGTATGACGTCATATAGTATTACCATACAACGTGTAACGTTATATAGTACGACGTTATAACGATTAACGTTATGTAGTATTACCTTAAAACATATAACGTTATATAGTATTACGTTATAACGTATAACGTTATATACTATTACGATACAACGTGTAACGTTATATAGTATTACGTCATAACGTATAACGTCATATGCTATTACCATACAACGTGTAACGTTAATAGTATGACGTTATAACGTTTAACGTTATGTAGTATTACGTTATAACGTATAACGTTATATACTATTACGATATAACGTGTAACGCTATATAGTATTACGTTATAACGTATGACGTCATATAGTATTACCATACAACGTGTAACGTTATATAGTATGACGTTATAACGTTTAACGTTATGTAGTATTACCTTAAAACATATAACGTTATATAGTATTACGTTATAACGTATAACGTTATATACTATTACGATATAACGTGTAACGCTATATAGTATTACGTTGTAACGTATAACGTTATATACTATTACCATACAACGTGTAACGTTATATAGTATTACGTTATAACGTATGACGTCATATAGTATTACCATACAACATATAACGTTATATAGTATTACGTTATAACGTATGACGTCATATACTATTACCATACAACGTGTAACGTTATATAGTATTACGTAATAACGTATAACGTCTTATACTATTACCATACAACGTGAAACGTTATATACTATTACGATATAACGTGTAATGTTATATAGTATTACGTTATAACGTATAACGTCATATACAATTACCATACAACGTGTAACTTTATATAGTATGACGTTATAACGTTTAACGTTATGTAGTATTACGTTATAACGTATAACGTTATATACTATTACGATATAACGTGTAACTTTATATAGTATTACGTAATAACGTATAACGTCATATACTATTACCATACAACGTGTAACGTTATATACTATTACGATATAACGTGTAACGTTATATAGTGTTACGTTATAACGTATAACGTCATATACTATTACCATACAACGTGTAACTTTATATAGTATGACGTTATAACGTATGACGTCATATACTATTACCATACAACGTGTAACGTTATATAGTACGACGTTATAACGTTTAACGTTATGTAGTATTACCTTAAAACATATAACGTTATATAGTATTACGTTATAACGTATAACGTTATATACTATTACGATATAACGTGTAACGCTATATAGTATTACGTTGTAACGTATAACGTTATATACTATTACCATACAACGTGTAACGTTATATTGTATTACGTTATAACGTATGACGTCATATAGTATTACCATACAACATATAACGTTATATAGTATTACGTTATAACGTATGACGTCATATACTGTTACCATACAACGTGTAACGTTATATAGTATTACGTTATAACGTATAACGTCATATACTATTACCATACAACGTGTAACTTTATATAGTATGACGTTATAACGTTTAACGTTATGTAGTATTACGTTATAACGTATAACGTTCTATAGTATTACGTTGTAACGTATGACGTTATAAAGCATTTCTTTATAACGTATAACGTTATATACTATTACCACACAACGTGTAACGTTATATAGTATTACGTTATAACGTATGACGTCATATAGTATTACCATACAACGTGTAACGTCATATAGTATGACGTTATAACGTTTAACGTTATGTAGAATTAAGTTAAAACATATAACGTTATATAGTATTACGTTATAACGTATAACGTTAAATAGTATTACGTTGTAACGTATAACGTTATATACTATTACCATACAACGTGTAACGTTATATACTATTACGATACAACGTGTAACGTTATATAGTATTACGTCATAACCTATAACGTCATAAACTATTACCATACAACGTGTAACGTTATATAGTATTACGTTATACCGTATGACGTCATATAGTATTACCATACAACGTGTAACGCTATACAGTATGACGTTCTAACGTATGACGTCATATACTATTACCATACAACGTGTAACGTTATATAGTATGACGTTATAACGTTTAACGTTATGTAGTATTACCTTAAAACATATAACGTTATATACTATTACGTTATAACGTATAACGTTATATACTATTACGATACAACGTGTAACGTTATATAGTATTACGTAATAACGTATAACGTCTTATACTATTACCATACAACGTGAAACGTTATATACTATTACGATATAACGTGTAATGTTATATAGTATTACGTTATAACGTATAACGTCATATACTATTACCATACAACGTGTAACGTTATATACTATTACGATATAACGTGTAACGTCATATGCTATTACCATACAACGTGTAACGTTATATACTATTACGATATAACGTGTAACGTCATATGCTATTACCATACAACGTGTAACGTTAATAGTATGACGTTATAACGTTTAACGTTATGTAGTATTACGTTATAACGTACAACGTTATATACTATTACGATATAACGTGTAACTTTATATAGTATTACGTAATAACGTATAACGTCATATACTATTACCATACAACGTGTAACGTTATATACTATTACGATATAACGTGTAACGTCATATGCTATTACCATACAACGTGTAACGTTAATAGTATGACGTTATAACGTTTAACGTTATGTAGTATTACGTTATAACGTATAACGTTATATACTATTACGATATAACGTGTAACGCTATATAGTATTACGTTATAACGTATGACGTCATATAGTATTACCATACAACGTGTAACGTTATATAGTACGACGTTATAACGATTAACGTTATGTAGTATTACCTTAAAACATATAACGTTATATAGTATTACGTTATAACGTATAACGTTATATACTATTACGATACAACGTGTAACGTTATATAGTATTACGTCATAACGTATAACGTCATATGCTATTACCATACAACGTGTAACGTTAATAGTATGACGTTATAACGTTTAACGTTATGTAGTATTACGTTATAACGTATAACGTTATATACTATTACGATATAACGTGTAACGCTATATAGTATTACGTTATAACGTATGACGTCATATAGTATTACCATACAACGTGTAACGTTATATAGTATGACGTTATAACGTTTAACGTTATGTAGTATTACCTTAAAACATATAACGTTATATAGTATTACGTTATAACGTATAACGTTATATACTATTACGATATAACGTGTAACGCTATATAGTATTACGTTGTAACGTATAACGTTATATACTATTACCATACAACGTGTAACGTTATATAGTATTACGTTATAACGTATGACGTCATATAGTATTACCATACAACATATAACGTTATATAGTATTACGTTATAACGTATGACGTCATATACTATTACCATACAACGTGTAACGTTATATAGTATTACGTAATAACGTATAACGTCTTATACTATTACCATACAACGTGAAACGTTATATACTATTACGATATAACGTGTAATGTTATATAGTATTACGTTATAACGTATAACGTCATATACAATTACCATACAACGTGTAACTTTATATAGTATGACGTTATAACGTTTAACGTTATGTAGTATTACGTTATAACGTATAACGTTATATACTATTACGATATAACGTGTAACTTTATATAGTATTACGTAATAACGTATAACGTCATATACTATTACCATACAACGTGTAACGTTATATACTATTACGATATAACGTGTAACGTTATATAGTGTTACGTTATAACGTATAACGTCATATACTATTACCATACAACGTGTAACTTTATATAGTATGACGTTATAACGTATGACGTCATATACTATTACCATACAACGTGTAACGTTATATAGTACGACGTTATAACGTTTAACGTTATGTAGTATTACCTTAAAACATATAACGTTATATAGTATTACGTTATAACGTATAACGTTATATACTATTACGATATAACGTGTAACGCTATATAGTATGACGTTATAACGTTTAACGTTATGTAGTATTACGTTATAACGTATAACGTTCTATAGTATTACGTTGTAACGTATGACGTTATAAAGCATTTCTTTATAACATATAACGTTATATACTATTACCACACAACGTGTAACGTTATATAGTATTACGTTATAACGTATGACGTCATATAGTATTACCATACAACGTGTAACGTCATATAGTATGACGTTATAACGTTTAACGTTATGTAGAATTAAGTTAAAACATATAACGTTATATAGTATTACGTTATAACGTATAACGTTAAATAGTATTACGTTGTAACGTATAACGTTATATACTATTACCATACAACGTGTAACGTTATATAGTATTACGATATAACGTGTAACGTTATATAGTATTACGTCATAACCTATAACGTCATAAACTATTACCATACAACGTGTAACGTTATATAGTATTACGTTATACCGTATGACGTCATATAGTATTACCATACAACGTGTAACGCTATACAGTATGACGTTCTAACGTATGACGTCATATACTATTACCATACAACGTGTAACGTTATATAGTATGACGTTATAACGTTTAACGTTATGTAGTATTACCTTAAAACATATAACGTTATATACTATTACGTTATAACGTATAACGTTATATACTATTACGATACAACGTGTAACGTTATATAGTATTACGTAATAACGTATAACGTCTTATACTATTACCATACAACGTGAAACGTTATATACTATTACGATATAACGTGTAATGTTATATAGTATTACGTTATAACGTATAACGTCATATACTATTACCATACAACGTGTAACGTTATATACTATTACGATATAACGTGTAACGTCATATGCTATTACCATACAACGAGTAACGTTATATACTATTACGATATAACGTGTAACGTCATATGCTATTACCATACAACGTGTAACGTTAATAGTATGACGTTATAACGTTTAACGTTATGTAGTATTACGTTATAACGTACAACGTTATATACTATTACGATATAACGTGTAACTTTATATAGTATTACGTAATAACGTATAACGTCATATACTATTACCATACAACGTGTAACGTTATATACTATTACGATATAATGTGTAACGTCATATGCTATTACCATACAACGTGTAACGTTAATAGTATGACGTTATAACGTTTAACGTTATGTAGTATTACGTTATAACGTATAACGTTATATACTATTACGATAAAACGTGTAACGTTATATAGTAGTACGTTATAACGTATATCGTCATAAACTATTACCATACAACGTGTAACGTTATATAGTATTACGTTATACCGTATGACGTCATATAGTATTACCATACAACGTGTAACGCTATACAGTATGACGTTCTAACGTATGACGTCATATACTATTACGATAAAACGTGTAACGTTATATAGTATTACGTTATAACGTATATCGTCATATACTATTACCATACAACGTGTAACGTTGTATAGTATTACGTTATAACGTTTAACGTTCTGTAGTATTACGTTATAACGTATAACGTTATATACTATTACGATATAACGTGTAACGCTATATAGTATTACGTTATAACGTATGACGTCATATAGTATTACCATACAACGTGTAACGTTATATAGTATGACGTTATAACGTTTAACGTTATGTAGTATTACCTTAAAACATATAACGTTATATAGTATTACGTTATAACGTATAACGTTATATACTATTACGATATAACGTGTAACGTTATATAGTATTACGTTGTAACGTATAACGTTATATACTATTACCATACAACGTGTAACGTTATATAGTATTACGTTATAACGTATGACGTCATATAGTATTACCATACAACATATAACGTTATATAGTATTACGTTATAACGTATGACGTCATATACTATTACCATACAACGTGTAACGTTATATAGTATTACGTAATAACGTATAACGTCTTATACTATTACCATACAACGTGAAACGTTATATACTATTACGATATAACGTGTAATGTTATATAGTATTACGTTATAACGTATAACGTCATATACTATTACCATACAACGTGTAACTTTATATAGTATGACGTTATAACGTTTAACGTTATGTAGTATTACGTTATAACGTATAACGTTATATACTATTACGATATAACGTGTAACTTTATATAGTATTACGTAATAACGTATAACGTCATATACTATTACCATACAAAGTGTAACGTTATATACTATTACGATATAACGTGTAACGTTATATAGTATTACGTTATAACGTATAACGTCATATACTATTACCATACAACGTGTAACTTTATATAGTATGACGTTATAACGTATGACGTCATATACTATTACCATACAACGTGTAACGTTATATAGTACGACGTTATAACGTTTAACGTTATGTAGTATTACCTTAAAACATATAACGTTATATAGTATTACGCTATAACGTATAACGTTATATACTATTACGATATAACGTGTAACGCTATATAGTATTACGTTGTAACGTATAACGTTATATACTATTACCATACAACGTGTAACGTTATATACTATTACGATACAACGTGTAACGTTATATAGTATTACGTCATAACCTATAACGTCATAAACTATTACCATACAACGTGTAACGTTATATAGTATTACGTTATACCGTATGACGTCATATAGTATTACCATACAACGTGTAACGCTATACAGTATGACGTTCTAACGTATGACGTCATATACTATTACCATACAACGTGTAACGTTATATAATATGACGTTATAACGTTTAACGTTATGTAGTATTACCTTAAAACATATAACGTTATATACTATTACGTTATAACGTATAACGTTATATACTATTACGATACAACGTGTAACGTTATATAGTATTACGTAATAACGTATAACGTCTTATACTATTACCATACAACGTGAAACGTTATATACTATTACGATATAACGTGTAATGTTATATAGTATTACGTTATAACGTATAACGTCATATACTATTACCATACAACGTGTAACGTTATATACTATTACGATATAACGTGTAACGTCATATGCTATTACCATACAACGTGTAACGTTATATACTATTACGATATAACGTGTAACGTCATATGCTATTACCATACAACGTGTAACGTTAATAGTATGACGTTATAACGTTTAACGTTATGTAGTATTACGTTATAACGTACAACGTTATATACTATTACGATATAACGTGTAACTTTATATAGTATTACGTAATAACGTATAACGTCATATACTATTACCATACAACGTGTAACGTTATATACTATTACGATATAACGTGTAACGTCATATGCTATTACCATACAACGTGTAACGTTAATAGTATGACGTTATAACGTTTAACGTTATGTAGTATTACGTTATAACGTATAACGTTATATACTATTACGATATAACGTGTAACGCTATATAGTATTACGTTATTACGTATGACGTCATATAGTATTACCATACAACGTGTAACGTTATATAGTACGACGTTATAACGATTAACGTTATGTAGTATTACCTTAAAACATATAACGTTATATAGTATTACGTTATAACGTATAACGTTATATACTATTACGATACAACGTGTAACGTTATATAGTATTACGTCATAACGTATAACGTCATATGCTATTACCATACAACGTGTAACGTTAATAGTATGACGTTATAACGTTTAACGTTATGTAGTATTACGTTATAACGTATAACGTTATATACTATTACGATATAACGTGTAACGCTATATAGTATTACGTTATAACGTATGACGTCATATAGTATTACCATACAACGTGTAACGTTATATAGTATGACGTTATAACGTTTAACGTTATGTAGTATTACCTTAAAACATATAACGTTATATAGTATTACGTTATAACGTATAACGTTATATACTATTACGATATAACGTGTAACGCTATATAGTATTACGTTATAACGTATAACGTTATATACTATTACCATACAACGTGTAACGTTATATAGTATTACGTTATAACGTATGACGTCATATAGTATTACCATACAACATATAACGTTATATAGTATTACGTTATAACGTATGACGTCATATACTATTACCATACAACGTGTAACGTTATATAGTATTACGTAATAACGTATAACGTCTTATACTATTACCATACAACGTGAAACGTTATATACTATTACGATATAACGTGTAATGTTATATAGTATTACGTTATAACGTATAACGTCATATACTATTACCATACAACGTGTAACTTTATATAGTATGACGTTATAACGTTTAACGTTATGTAGTATTACGTTATAACGTATAACGTTATATACTATTACGATATAACGTGTAACTTTATATAGTATTACGTAATAACGTATAACGTCATATACTATTACCATACAACGTGTAACGTTATATACTATTACGATATAACGTGTAACGTTATATAGTGTTACGTTATAACGTATAACGTCATATACTATTACCATACAACGTGTAACTTTATATAGTATGACGTTACAACGTATGACGTCATATACTATTACCATACAACGTGTAACGTTATATAGTACGACGTTATAACGTTTAACGTTATGTAGTATTACCTTAAAACATATAACGTTATATAGTATTACGTTATAACGTATAACGTTATATACTATTACGATATAACGTGTAACGCTATATAGTATTACGTTGTAACGTATAACGTTATATACTATTACCATACAACGTGTAACGTTATATAGTATTACGTTATAACGTATGACGTCATATAGTATTACCATACAACATATAACGTTATATAGTATTACGTTATAACGTATGACGTCATATACTGTTACCATACAACGTGTAACGCTATACAGTATGACGTTCTAACGTATGACGTCATATACTATTACGATAAAACGTGTAACGTTATATAGTATTACGTTATAACGTATATCGTCATATACTATTACCATACAACGTGTAACGTTGTATAGTATTACGTTATAACGTTTAACGTTCTGTAGTATTACGTTATAACGTATAACGTTATATACTATTACGATATAACGTGTAACGCTATATAGTATTACGTTATAACGTATGACGTCATATAGTATTACCATACAACGTGTAACGTTATATAGTATGACGTTATAACGTTTAACGTTATGTAGTATTACCTTAAAACATATAACGTTATATAGTATTACGTTATAACGTATAACGTTATATACTATTACGATATAACGTGTAACGCTATATAGTATTACGTTGTAACGTATAACGTTATATACTATTACCATACAACGTGTAACGTTATATAGTATTACGTTATAACGTATGACGTCATATAGTATTACCATACAACATATAACGTTATATAGTATTACGTTATAACGTATGACGTCATATACTATTACCATACAACGTGTAACGTTATATAGTATTACGTAATAACGTATAACGTCTTATACTATTACCATACAACGTGAAACGTTATATACTATTACGATATAACGTGTAATGTTATATAGTATTACGTTATAACGTATAACGTCATATACTATTACCATACAACGTGTAACTTTATATAGTATGACGTTATAACGTTTAACGTTATGTAGTATTACGTTATAACGTATAACGTTATATACTATTACGATATAACGTGTAACTTTATATAGTATTACGTAATAACGTATAACGTCATATACTATTACCATACAAAGTGTAACGTTATATACTATTACGATATAACGTGTAACGTTATATAGTGTTACGTTATAACGTATAACGTCATATACTATTACCATACAACGTGTAACTTTATATAGTATGACGTTATAACGTATGACGTCATATACTATTACCATACAACGTGTAACGTTATATAGTACGACGTTATAACGTTTAACGTTATGTAGTATTACCTTAAAACATATAACGTTATATAGTATTACGCTATAACGTATAACGTTATATACTATTACGATATAACGTGTAACGCTATATAGTATTACGTTGTAACGTATAACGTTATATGCTATTACCATACAACGTGTAACGTTATATACTATTACGATACAACGTGTAACGTTATATAGTATTACGTCATAACCTATAACGTCATAAACTATTACCATACAACGTGTAACGTTATATAGTATTACGTTATACCGTATGACGTCATATAGTATTACCATACAACGTGTAACGCTATACAGTATGACGTTCTAACGTATGACGTCATATACTATTACCATACAACGTGTAACGTTATATAATATGACGTTATAACGTTTAACGTTATGTAGTATTACCTTAAAACATATAACGTTATATACTATTACGTTATAACGTATAACGTTATATACTATTACGATACAACGTGTAACGTTATATAGTATTACGTAATAACGTATAACGTCTTATACTATTACCATACAACGTGAAACGTTATATACTATTACGATATAACGTGTAATGTTATATAGTATTACGTTATAACGTATAACGTCATATACTATTACCATACAACGTGTAACGTTATATACTATTACGATATAACGTGTAACGTCATATGCTATTACCATACAACGTGTAACGTTATATACTATTACGATATAACGTGTAACGTCATATGCTATTACCATACAACGTGTAACGTTAATAGTATGACGTTATAACGTTTAACGTTATGTAGTATTACGTTATAACGTACAACGTTATATACTATTACGATATAACGTGTAACTTTATATAGTATTACGTAATAACGTATAACGTCATATACTATTACCATACAACGTGTAACGTTATATACTATTACGATATAACGTGTAACGTCATATGCTATTACCATACAACGTGTAACGTTAATAGTATGACGTTATAACGTTTAACGTTATGTAGTATTACGTTATAACGTATAACGTTATATACTATTACGATATAACGTGTAACGCTATATAGTATTACGTTATTACGTATGACGTCATATAGTATTACCATACAACGTGTAACGTTATATAGTACGACGTTATAACGATTAACGTTATGTAGTATTACCTTAAAACATATAACGTTATATAGTATTACGTTATAACGTATAACGTTATATACTATTACGATACAACGTGTAACGTTATATAGTATTACGTCATAACGTATAACGTCATATGCTATTACCATACAACGTGTAACGTTAATAGTATGACGTTATAACGTTTAACGTTATGTAGTATTACGTTATAACGTATAACGTTATATACTATTACGATATAACGTGTAACGCTATATAGTATTACGTTATAACGTATGACGTCATATAGTATTACCATACAACGTGTAACGTTATATAGTATGACGTTATAACGTTTAACGTTATGTAGTATTACCTTAAAACATATAACGTTATATAGTATTACGTTATAACGTATAACGTTATATACTATTACGATATAACGTGTAACGCTATATAGTATTACGTTGTAACGTATAACGTTATATACTATTACCATACAACGTGTAACGTTATATAGTATTACGTTATAACGTATGACGTCATATAGTATTACCATACAACATATAACGTTATATAGTATTACGTTATAACGTATGACGTCATATACTATTACCATACAACGTGTAACGTTATATAGTATTACGTAATAACGTATAACGTCTTATACTATTACCATACAACGTGAAACGTTATATACTATTACGATATAACGTGTAATGTTATATAGTATTACGTTATAACGTATAACGTCATATACTATTACCATACAACGTGTAACTTTATATAGTATGACGTTATAACGTTTAACGTTATGTAGTATTACGTTATAACGTATAACGTTATATACTATTACGATATAACGTGTAACTTTATATAGTATTACGTAATAACGTATAACGTCATATACTATTACCATACAACGTGTAACGTTATATACTATTACGATATAACGTGTAACGTTATATAGTGTTACGTTATAACGTATAACGTCATATACTATTACCATACAACGTGTAACTTTATATAGTATGACGTTACAACGTATGACGTCATATACTATTACCATACAACGTGTAACGTTATATAGTACGACGTTATAACGTTTAACGTTATGTAGTATTACCTTAAAACATATAACGTTATATAGTATTACGTTATAACGTATAACGTTATATACTATTACGATATAACGTGTAACGCTATATAGTATTACGTTGTAACGTATAACGTTATATACTATTACCATACAACGTGTAACGTTATATAGTATTACGTTATAACGTATGACGTCATATAGTATTACCATACAACATATAACGTTATATAGTATTACGTTATAACGTATGACGTCATATACTGTTACCATACAACGTGTAACGTTATATAGTATTACGTTATAACGTATAACGTCATATACTATTACCATACAACGTGTAACTTTATATAGTATGACGTTATAACGTTTAACGTTATGTAGTATTACGTTATAACGTATAACGTTATATACCATTACGATATAACCTGTAACGTTATATAGTATTACGATATAACGTGTAACGTTATATAGTATTACGTTATAACGTATAACGTCATATACTATTACCATACAACGTGTAACTTTATATAGTATGACGTTATAACGTTTAACGTTATGTAGTATTACGTTATAACGTATAACGTTATATACTATTACGATATAACCTCTAACGTTATATAGTTTTACGTTATAACGTATGACGTCATATACTATTACCATACAACGTGTAACGTTTTATAGTATTACGTTGTAACGTATGACGTTATATAGGATTACGTTATAACCCATAACGACATATACTATTATCATACTACGTGTAACGTTATATAGTATTACGTTATAACATATAACGTTAAATAGTATTTCGTTGTAACATATAACGTTATATACTATTAGTATACAACGTGTAACGTTATATAGTATTACGTTGTAACGTATGACGTTATATAGTACTACGTTATAACATATAACGTCATATACTATTACCATACAACGTGTAACGTTATATAGTATTACGTTAAAACGTATAACGTCATATACTATTACCATACAACGTGTAACGTTATATATATATATATATAGTATGACGTTATAACGTTTAACGTTATGTAGTATTACGTTATAACGTATAACGTTAAATAGTATTACGTTGTAACGTATAACGTTATATACTATTACCATACAACGTGTAACGTTATATACTATTACGATACAACGTGTAACGTTATATAGTATTACGTCATAACGTATAACGTCATAAACTATTACCATACAACGTGTAACGTTATATAGTATTACGTTATACCGTATGACGTCATATAGTATTACCATACAACGTGTAACGCTATATAGTATGACGTTCTAACGTATGACGTCATATACTATTACCATACAACTTGTAACGTTATATAGTATGACGTTATAACGTTTAACGTTATGTAGTATTACCTTAAAACATATAACGTTATATACTATTACGTTATAACGTATAACGTTATATACTATTACGATACAACGTGTAACGTTATATAGTATTACGTAATAACGTATAACGTCATATGCTATTACCATACAACGTGTAACGTTAATAGTATGACGTTATAACGTTTAACGTTATGTAGTATTACGTTATAACGTATAACGTTATATACTATTACGATATAACGTGTAACGCTATATAGTATTACGTTATAACGTATGACGTCAAATAGTATTACCGTACAACGTGTAACGTTATATAGTATGACGTTATAACGTTTAACGTTATGTAGTATTACCTTAAAACATATAACGTTATATAGTATTACGTTATAACGTATAACGTTATATACTATTACGATATAACGTGTAACGCTATATAGAATTACGTTGTAACGTATAACGTTATATACTATTACCATACAACGTGTAACGTTATATAGTATTACGTTATAACGTATGACGTCATATAGTATTACCATACAACATATAACGTTATATAGTATTACGTTATAACGTATGACGTCATATATTATTACCATACAACATATAACGTTATATAGTATTACGTTATAACGTATGACGTCATATACTATTACCATACAACGTGTAACGTTATATAGTATTACGTAATAACGTATAACGTCTTATACTATTACCATACAACGTGAAACGTTATATACTATTACGATATAACGTGTAATGTTATATAGTATTACGTTATAACGTATAACGTCATATACTATTACCATACAACGTGTAACTTTATATAGTATGACGTTATAACGTTTAACGTTATGTAGTATTACGATATAACGTATAACGTTATATACTATTACGATATAACGTGTAACTTTATATAGTATTACGTAATAACGTATAACGTCATATACTATTACCATACAACGTGTAACGTTATATACTATTACGATATAACGTGTAACGTTATATAGTGTTACGTTATAACGTATAACGTCATATACTATTACCATACAACGTGTAACTTTATATAGTATGACGTTATAACGTATGACGTCATATACTATTACCATACAACGTGTAACGTTATATAGTACGACGTTATAACGATTAACGTTATGTAGTATTACCTTAAAACATATAACGTTATATAGTATTACGTTATAACGTATAACGTTATATACTATTACGATACAACGTGTAATGTTATATAGTGTTACGTCATAACGTATAACGTCATATACTATTACCATACAACGTGTAACGTTAATAGTATGACGTTATAACGTTTAACGTTATGTAGTATTACGTTATAACGTATAACGTTATATACTATTACGATATAACGTGTAACGCTATATAGTATTACGTTATAACGTATGACGTCATATAGTATTACCATACAACGTGTAACGTTATATAGTATGACGTTATAACGTTTAACGTTATGTAGTATTACCTTAAAACATATAACGTTATATAGTATTACGTTATAACGTATAACGTTATATACTATTACGATATAACGTGTAACGCTATATAGTATTACGTTGTATCTTATAACGTTATATACTATTACCATACAACGTGTAACGTTATATAGTATTACGTTATAACGTATGACGTCATATACTAATACCATACAACGTGTAACTTTATATAGTATGACGTTATAACGTTTAACGTTATGTAGTATTACGTTATAACGTATAACGTTATATAGTATTACGTTGTAACGTATGACGTTATAAAGCATTACGTTATAACGTATGACGTCATATAGTATTACCATACAACGTGTAACGTTATATAGTATGACGTTATAACGTTTAACGTTATGTAGTATTACCTTAAAACATATAACGTTATATAGTATTACGTTATAACGTATAACGTTATATGCTATTCCCATACAACGTGTAACGTTATATACTATTACGATATAACGTGTAACGTTATATAGTATTACGTTATAACGTATGACGTCATATACTAATACCATACAACGTGTAACTTTATATAGTATGACGTTATAACGTTTAACGTTATGTAGTATTACGTTATAACGTATAACGTTATATAGTATTACGTTGTAACGTATGACGTTATAAAGCATTACGTTATAACGTATGACGTCATATACTAATACCATACAACGTGTAACTTTATATAGTATGACGTTATAACGTTTAACGTTATGTAGTATTACGTTATAACGTATAACGTTATATAGTATTACGTTGTAACGTATGACGTTATAAAGCATTACGTTATAACGTATGACGTCATATAGTATTACCATACAACGTGTAACGTTATATAGTATGACGTTATAACGTTTAACGTTATGTAGTATTACCTTAAAACATATAACGTTATATAATATTACGATATAACGTATAACGTTAAATAGTATTACGTTTTAACGTATAACGTTATACACTATTACCATACAACGTGCAACGTTATATAGTATTACGTTGTAACGTATGACGTTATATAGTATTACTTTATAACGTATAACGTTACATACTATTACGATATAACGTGTAACGTTATATAGTATTGCGTTATAACGTATAATGATAAATAGTATTACGTTGTAACGTATATCGTTATATACTACTACCATACAACGTGTAACGTTATATACTATTACGATATAAAGTGTAACGTTATATAGTATGACGTTATATCGTTTAACGTTATGTAGAATTAAGTTAAAACATATAACGTTATATAGCATTACCTTATAACGTATAACGTTAAATGGTATTACGTTGTAACGTATAACGTTATACGCTATTACCATTCAACGTGTAACGTTATATAGTATTACGTTGTAACGCATGACGTTATAAAGCATTACTTTATAACGTATAACGTTATATACTATTACGATATAACGTGTAACGTTATATAGTATTACGTTATAACGTATAACGTCATATACTATTACCATACAACGCGTAACGTTATATAGTATGACGGTATAACGTTTAACGTTATGTAGTATTACGTTATAACGTATAACGTTATATACTACTACCATACAACGTGTAACGTTATATAGTATGACGTTATAACGTTCAACGTTATGTAGTATTACGTTATAACGTATAACGTTATATACTATTACGATATAACCTCTAACGTTATATAGTTTTACGTTATAACGTATGACGTCATATACTATTACCATACAACGTGTAATGTTTTATAGTATTACGTTGTAACGTATGACGTTATATAGTATTACGTTATAACCCATAACGACATATACTATTATCATACTACGTGTAACGTTATATAGTATTACGTTATAACGTTTAACGTTATGTAGTATTACGTTATAACGTATAACGTTCTATAGTATTACGTTGTTACGTATGACGTTATAAAGCATTTCTTTATAACATATAACGTTATATACTATTACCACACAACGTGTAACGTTATATAGTATTACGTTAAAACGTATAACGTCATATACTATTACCATACAACGTGTAACGTTATATAGTATGACGTTATAACGTTTAACGTTATGTAGTATTACGTTATAACGTATAACGTTCTATAGTATTACGTTGTAACGTATGACGTTATAAAGCATTTCTTTATAACATATAACGTTATATACTATTACCACACAACGTGTAACGTTCTATAGTATTACGTTGTAACGTATGACGTTATAAAGCATTTCTTTATAACATATAACGTTATATACTATTACCATACAACGTGTAACGTTATATACTATTACGATACAACGTGTAACGTTATATAGTATTACGTCATAACGTATAACGTCATAAACTATTACCATACAACGTGTAACGTTATATAGTATTACGTTATACCGTATGACGTCATATAGTATTACCATACAACGTGTAACGTTATATAGTACGACGTTATAACGTATGACGTCATATACTATTACCATACAACGTGTAACGTTATATAGTATGACGTTATAACGTTTAACGTTATGTAGTATTACCTTAAAACATATAACGTTATATAGTATTACGTTATAACGTATAACGTAATATACTATTACGATACAACGTGTAACGTTATATAGAATTACGTAATAACGTATAACGTCATATACTATTACCATACAACGTGAAACGTTATATACCATTACGATATAACGTGTAATGTTATATAGTATTACGTTATAACGTATAACGTCATATACTAATACCATACAACGTGTAACGTTATATAGTATGACGTTATAACGTTTAACGTTATGTAGTATTACGTTATAACGTATAACGTTATATACTATTACGATATAACGTGTAACTTTATATAGTATTACGTAATAACGTATAACGTCATATACTATTACCATACAACGTGTAACGTTATATACTATTACGATATAACGTGTAACGTTATATAGTATTACCTTATAACGTATAACGTCATATACTAATACCATACAACGTGTAACGTTATATAGTATTACGTTATAACGTATGACGTCATATAGTATTACCATACAACATATAACGTTATATAGTATTACGTTATAACGTATGACGTCATATACTGTTACCATACAACGTGTAACGTTATATAGTATTACGTTATAACGTATAACGTCATATACTATTACCATACAACGTGTAACTTTATATAGTATGACGTTATAACGTTTAACGTTATGTAGTATTACGTTATAACGTATAACGTTATATACCATTACGATATAACCTGTAACGTTATATAGTATTACGATATAACGTGTAACGTTATATAGTATTACGTTATAACGTATAACGTCATATACTATTACCATACAACGTGTAACTTTATATAGTATGACGTTATAACGTTTAACGTTATGTAGTATTACGTTATAACGTATAACGTTATATACTATTACGATATAACCTCTAACGTTATATAGTTTTACGTTATAACGTATGACGTCATATACTATTACCATACAACGTGTAACGTTTTATAGTATTACGTTGTAACGTATGACGTTATATAGGATTACGTTATAACCCATAACGACATATACTATTATCATACTACGTGTAACGTTATATAGTATTACGTTATAACGTATAACGTTCTATAGTATTACGTTGTAACGTATGACGTTATAAAGCATTTCTTTATAACATATAACGTTATATACTATTACCACACAACGTGTAACGTTCTATAGTATTACGTTGTAACGTATGACGTTATAAAGCATTTCTTTATAACATATAACGTTATATACTATTACCATACAACGTGTAACGTTATATACTATTACGATACAACGTGTAACGTTATATAGTATTACGTCATAACGTATAACGTCATAAACTATTACCATACAACGTGTAACGTTATATAGTATTACGTTATACCGTATGACGTCATATAGTATTACCATACAACGTGTAACGTTATATAGTACGACGTTATAACGTATGACGTCATATACTATTACCATACAACGTGTAACGTTATATAGTATGACGTTATAACGTTTAACGTTATGTAGTATTACCTTAAAACATATAACGTTATATAGTATTACGTTATAACGTATAACGTAATATACTATTACGATACAACGTGTAACGTTATATAGAATTACGTAATAACGTATAACGTCATATACTATTACCATACAACGTGAAACGTTATATACCATTACGATATAACGTGTAATGTTATATAGTATTACGTTATAACGTATAACGTCATATACTAATACCATACAACGTGTAACTTTATATAGTATGACGTTATAACGTTTAACGTTATGTAGTATTACGTTATAACGTATAACGTTATATACTATTACGATATAACGTGTAACTTTATATAGTATTACGTAATAACGTATAACGTCATATACTATTACCATACAACGTGTAACGTTATATACTATTACGATATAACGTGTAACGTTATATAGTATTACCTTATAACGTATAACGTCATATACTAATACCATACAACGTGTAACGTTATATAGTATTACGTTATAACGTATGACGTCATATAGTATTACCATACAACATATAACGTTATATAGTATTACGTTATAACGTATGACGTCATATACTGTTACCATACAACGTGTAACGTTATATAGTATTACGTTATAACGTATAACGTCATATACTATTACCATACAACGTGTAACTTTATATAGTATGACGTTATAACGTTTAACGTTATGTAGTATTACGTTATAACGTATAACGTTATATACCACTACGATATAACCTGTAACGTTATATAGTATTACGATATAACGTGTAACGTTATATAGTATTACGTTATAACGTATAACGTCATATACTATTACCATACAACGTGTAACTTTATATAGTATGACGTTATAACGTTTAACGTTATGTAGTATTACGTTATAACGTATAACGTTATATACTATTACGATATAACCTCTAACGTTATATAGTTTTACGTTATAACGTATGACGTCATATACTATTACCATACAACGTGTAACGTTTTATAGTATTACGTTGTAACGTATGACGTTATATAGGATTACGTTATAACCCATAACGACATATACTATTATCATACTACGTGTAACGTTATATAGTATTACGTTATAACATATAACGTTAAATAGTATTTCGTTGTAACATATAACGTTATATACTATTAGTATACAACGTGTAACGTTATATAGTATTACGTTGTAACGTATGACGTTATATAGTACTACGTTATAACATATAACGTCATATACTATTACCATACAACGTGTAACGTTATATAGTATTACGTTAAAACGTATAACGTCATATACTATTACCATACAACGTGTAACGTTATATATATATATATATAGTATGACGTTATAACGTTTAACGTTATGTAGTATTACGTTATAACGTATAACGTTCTATAGTATTACGTTGTAACGTATGACGTTATATAGTATTACTTTATAACGTATAACGTTACATACTATTACGATATAACGTGTAACGTTATATAGTATTGCGTTATAACGTATAATGATAAATAGTATTACGTTGTAACGTATATCGTTATATACTACTACCATACAACGTGTAACGTTATATACTATTACGATATAAAGTGTAACGTTATATAGTATGACGTTATATCGTTTAACGTTATGTAGAATTAAGTTAAAACATATAACGTTATATAGCATTACCTTATAACGTATAACGTTAAATGGTATTACGTTGTAACGTATAACGTTATACGCTATTACCATTCAACGTGTAACGTTATATAGTATTACGTTGTAACGCATGACGTTATAAAGCATTACTTTATAACGTATAACGTTATATACTATTACGATATAACGTGTAACGTTATATAGTATTACGTTATAACGTATAACGTCATATACTATTACCATACAACGCGTAACGTTATATAGTATGACGGTATAACGTTTAACGTTATGTAGTATTACGTTATAACGTATAACGTTATATACTACTACCATACAACGTGTAACGTTATATAGTATGACGTTATAACGTTCAACGTTATGTAGTATTACGTTATAACGTATAACGTTATATACTATTACGATATAACCTCTAACGTTATATAGTTTTACGTTATAACGTATGACGTCATATACTATTACCATACAACGTGTAACGTCTTATAGTATTACGTTGTAACGTATGACGTTATATAGTATTACGTTATAACCCATAACGACATATACTATTATCATACTACGTGTAACGTTATATAGTATTACGTTATAACGTTTAACGTTATGTAGTATTACGTTATAACGTATAACGTTCTATAGTATTACGTTGTAACGTATGACGTTATAAAGCATTTCTTTATAACATATAACGTTATATACTATTACCACACAACGTGTAACGTTATATAGTATTACGTTAAAACGTATAACGTCATATACTATTACCATACAACGTGTAACGTTATATAGTATGACGTTATAACGTTTAACGTTATGTAGTATTACGTTATAACGTATAACGTTCTATAGTATTACGTTGTAACGTATGACGTTATAAAGCATTTCTTTATAACATATAACGTTATATACTATTACCACACAACGTGTAACGTTCTATAGTATTACGTTGTAACGTATGACGTTATAAAGCATTTATTTATAACATATAACGTTATATACTATTACCATACAACGTGTAACGTTATATACTATTACGATACAACGTGTAACGTTATATAGTATTACGTCATAACGTATAACGTCATAAACTATTACCATACAACGTGTAACGTTATATAGTATTACGTTATACCGTATGACGTCATATAGTATTACCATACAACGTGTAACGTTATATAGTACGACGTTATAACGTATGACGTCATATACTATTACCATACAACGTGTAACGTTATATAGTATGACGTTATAACGTTTAACGTTATGTAGTATTACCTTAAAACATATAACGTTATATAGTATTACGTTATAACGTATAACGTAATATACTATTACGATACAACGTGTAACGTTATATAGAATTACGTAATAACGTATAACGTCATATACTATTACCATACAACGTGAAACGTTATATACCATTACGATATAACGTGTAATGTTATATAGTATTACGTTATAACGTATAACGTCATATACTAATACCATACAACGTGTAACTTTATATAGTATGACGTTATAACGTTTAACGTTATGTAGTATTACGTTATAACGTATAACGTTATATACTATTACGATATAACGTGTAACTTTATATAGTATTACGTAATAACGTATAACGTCATATACTATTACCATACAACGTGTAACGTTATATACTATTACGATATAACGTGTAACGTTATATAGTATTACCTTATAACGTATAACGTCATATACTAATACCATACAACGTGTAACTTTATATAGTATGACGTTATAACGTTTAACGTTATGTAGTATTACGTTATAACGTATAACGTTATATAGTATTACGTTATAACGTGTAACTTTATATAGTATTACGTAATAACGTATAACGTCATATACTATTACCATACAACGTGTAACGTTATATACTATTACGATATAACGTGTAACGTTATATAGTATTACGTTATAACGTATGACGTCATATACTATTACCATACAACGTGTAACGTTATATAGTACGACGTTATAACGTTTAACATTATGTAGTATTACCTTAAAACATATAACGTTATATAGTATTACGTTATAACGTATAACGTCATATACTATTACCATACAACGTGTAACGTTATATAGTATGACGTTATAACGTTTAACGTCATAAACTATTACCATACAACGTGTAACGTTATATAGTATTACGTTATAACGTATAACGTCATATACTAATACCATACAACGTGTAACTTTATATAGTACGACGTTATAACGTATGACGTCATATACTATTACCATACAACGTGTAACGTTACATAGTATGACGTTATAACGTTTAACGTTATGTAGTATTACCTTAAAACATATAACGTTATATAGTATTACGTTATAACGTATAACGTAATATACTATTACGATACAACGTGTAACGTTATATAGTATTACGTAATAACGTATAACGTCATATACTATTACCATACAACGTGAAACGTTATATACCATTACGATATAACGTGTAATGTTATATAGTATTACGTTATAACGTATAACGTCATATACTAATACCATACAACGTGTAACGTTATATACTATTACGATATAACGTGTAACGTTATATAGTATTGCGTTATAACGTATAATGATAAATAGTATTACGTTGTAACGTATATCGTTATATACTACTACCATACAACGTGTAACGTTATATACTATTACGATATAAAGTGTAACGTTATATAGTATGACGTTATATCGTTTAACGTTATGTAGAATTAAGTTAAAACATATAACGTTATATAGCATTACCTTATAACGTATAACGTTAAATGGTATTACGTTGTAACGTATAACGTTATACGCTATTACCATTCAACGTGTAACGTTATATAGTATTACGTTGTAACGCATGACGTTATAAAGCATTACTTTATAACGTATAACGTTATATACTATTACGATATAACGTGTAACGTTATATAGTATTACGTTATAACGTATAACGTCATATACTATTACCATACAACGTGTAACGTTATATAGTATGACGGTATAACGTTTAACGTTATGTAGTATTACGTTATAACGTATAACGTTATATACTACTACCATACAACGTGTAACGTTATATAGTATGACGTTATAACGTTCAACGTTATGTAGTATTACGTTATAACGTATAACGTTATATACTATTACGATATAACCTCTAACGTTATATAGTTTTACGTTATAACGTATGACGTCATATACTATTACCATACAACGTGTAACGTTTTATAGTATTACGTTGTAACGTATGAAGTTATATAGTATTACGTTATAACCCATAACGACATATACTATTATCATACTACGTGTAACGTTATATAGTATTACGTTATAACATATAACGTTAAATAGTATTACGTTGTAACATATAACGTTTTATACTATTAGTATACAACGTGTAACGTTATATAGTATTACGTTGTAACGTATGACGTTATATAGTACTACGTTATAACATATAACGTCATAAACTATTACCATACAACGTGTAACGTTATATAGTATTACGTTAAAACGTATAACGTCATATACTATTACCATACAACGTGTAACGTTATATAGTATGACGTTATAACGTTTAACGTTATGTAGTATTACGTTATAACGTATAACGTTCTATAGTATTACGTTGTAACGTATGACGTTATAAAGCATTTCTTTATAACATATAACGTTATATACTATTACCACACAACGTGTAACGTTATATAGTATTACGTTATAACGTATGAAGTCATATAGTATTACCATACAACGTGTAACGTCATATAGTATGACGTTATAACGTTTAACGTTATGTAGAATTAAGTTAAAACATATAACGTTATATAGTATTACGTTATAACGTATAACGTTAAATAGTATTACGTTGTAACGTATAACGTTATATACTATTACCATACAACGTGTAACGTTATATACTATTACGATACAACGTGTAACGTTATATAGTATTACGTCATAACGTATAACGTCATAAATTATTACCATACAACGTGTAACGTTATATAGTATTACGTTATACCGTATGACGTCATATAGTATTACCATACAACGTGTAACGTTATATAGTACGACGTTATAACGTATGACGTCATATACTATTACCATACAACGTGTAACGTTATATGGTATGACGTTATAACGTTTAACGTTATGTAGTATTACCTTAAAACATATAACGTTATATAGTATTACGTTATAACGTATAACGTAATATACTATTACGATACAACGTGTAACGTTATATAGTATTACGTAATAACGTATAACGTCATATACTATTACCATACAACGTGAAACGTTATATACCATTACGATATAACGTGTAATGTTATATAGTATTACGTTATAACGTATAACGTCATATACTAATACCATACAACGTGTAACTTTATATAGTATGACGTTATATCGTTTAACGTTATGTAGTATTACGTTATAACGTATAACGTTATATACTATTACGATATAACGTGTAACTTTATATAGTATTACGTAATAACGTATAACGTCATATACTATTACCATACAACGTGTAACGTTATATACTATTACGATATAACGTGTAACGTTATATAGTATTACCTTATAACGTATAACGTCATATACTAATACCATACAACGTGTAACTTTATATAGTATGACGTTATAACGTTTAACGTTATGTAGTATTACGTTATAACGTATAACGTTATATACTATTACGATATAACGTGTAACTTTATATAGTATTACGTAATAACGTATAACGTCATATACTATTACCATACAACGTGTAACGTTATATACTATTACGATATAACGTGTAACGTTATATAGTATTACGTTATAACGTATGACGTCATATACTATTACCATACAACGTGTAACGTTATATAGTACGACGTTATAACGTTTAACATTATGTAGTATTACCTTAAAACATATAACGTTATATAGTATTACGTTATAACGTATAACGTCATATACTATTACCATACAACGTGTAACGTTATATAGTATGACGTTATAACGTTTAACGTCATATACTATTACCATACAACGTGTAACGTTATATAGTATTACGTTATAACGTATAACGTCATATACTAATACCATACAACGTGTAACTTTATATAGTACGACGTTATAACGTATGACGTCATATACTATTACCATACAACGTGTAACGTTACATAGTATGACGTTATAACGTTTAACGTTATGTAGTATTACCTTAAAACATATAACGTTATATAGTATTACGTTATAACGTATAACGTAATATACTATTACGATACAACGTGTAACGTTATATAGTATTACGTAATAACGTATAACGTCATATACCATTACCATACAACGTGAAACGTTATATACCATTACGATATAACGTGTAATGTTATATAGTATTACGTTATAACGTATAACGTCATATACTAATACCATACAACGTGTAACGTTATATACTATTACGATATAACGTGTAACGTTATATAGTATTACGTTATAACGTATGACGTCATATACTATTACCATACAACGTGTAACGTTATATAGTACGACGTTATAACGTTTAACGTTATGTAGTATTACCTTAAAACATATAACGTTATATAGTATTACGTTATAACGTATAACGTCATATACTATTACCATACAACGTGTAACGTTATATAGTATGACGTTATAACGTTTAACGTTATGTAGTATTACGTTATAACGTATAACGTTATATACTATTACGATATAACGTGTAACGTTATATAGTATTACGTAATAACGTATAACGTCATATACTATTACCATACAACGTGTAACGTTATATAGTATGACGGTATAACGTTTAACGTTATGTAGTATTACGTTATGACGTATAACGTTATATACTACTACCATACAACGTGTAACGTTATATAGTATGACGTTATAACGTTTAACGTTATATAGTATTACGTTATAACGTATAACGTCATATACTATTACCATACAACGTGTAACGTTATATAGTATTACGTAATAACGTATAACGTCATATACTATTACCATACAACGTGTAACGTTATATAGTATGACGTTATAACGTTTAACGTTATGTAGAATTAAGTTAAAACATATAACGTTATATAGTATTACGTTATAACGTATAACGTTAAATAGTATTACGTTGTAACGTATAACGTTATATACTATTACCATACAACGTGTAACGTTATATAGTATTACGTTATATCGTATGACGTCATATAGTATTACCATACAACGTGTAACGTTATATAGTATGACGTTATAACGTTTAACGTTATGTAGTATTACCTTAAAACATATAACGTTATATAGTATTACGTTATAACGTATAACGTTATATACTATTACGATACAACGTGTAACGTTATATAGTATGACGTTATAACGTATGACGTCATATACTAGTACCATACAACGTGTAACGTTATATAGTATGACGTTATAACGTTTAACGTTATGTAGTATTATCTTAAAACATATAACGTTATATACTATTACGTTATAACGTATAACGTTATATACTATTCCCATACAACGTGTAACGTTATATACTATTACGATATAACGTGTAACGTTATATAGTATTACGTTATAACGTATAACGTTATATACTATTCCCATACAACGTGTAACGTTATATACTATTACGTTATAACGTATAACGTTAAATAGTATTACGTTTTAACGTATAACGTTATACACTATTACCATACAACGTGCAACGTTATATAGTATTACCTTGTAACGTATGACGTTTTATAGTATTACTTTATAACGTATAACGTTACATACTATTACGATATAACGTGTAACGTTATATAGTATGACGTTATAACGTTTAACGTTATGTAGTATTATCTTAAAACATATAACGTTATATACTATTACGTTATAACGTATAACGTTATATACTATTCCCATACAACGTGTAACGTTATATACTATTACGATATAACGTGTAACGTTATATACTATTACGATATAACGTGTAACGTTATATAGTATTACGTTATAACGTATAACGTTATATACTATTCCCATACAACGTGTAACGTTATATACTATTACGTTATAACGTATAACGTTAAATAGTATTACGTTTTAACGTATAACGTTATACGCTATTACCATTCAACGTGTAACGTTATATAGTATTACGTTGTAACGCATGACGTTATAAAGCATTACTTTATAACGTATAACGTTATATACTATTACGATATAGCGTGTAACGTTATATAGTATTACGTTATAACGTATAACGTCATATACTATTACCATACAACGTGTAACGTTATATACTATGACGGTATAACGTTTAACGTTATGTAGTATTACGTTATAACGTATAACGTTATATACTATTACGATATAACCTCTAAAGTTATATAGTTTTACGTTATAACGTATGACGTCATATACTATTACCATACAACGTGTAACGTTTTATAGTATTACGTTGTAACGTATGACGTTATATAGTATTACGTTATAACCCATAACGACATCTACTATTATCATACTACGTGTAACGTTATATAGTATTACGTTATAACATATATCGTCATATACTATTACCATACAACGTGTAGCGTTATATAGTATTACGTTGTAACGTATGACGTTATATAGTACTACGTTATAACATATATCGTCATATACTATTACCATACAACGTGTAACGTTATATAGTATTACGTTAAAACGTATAACGTCATATACTATTACCATACAACGTGTAACGTTATATAGTATGACGTTATAACGTTTAACGTTATGTAGTATTACGTTATAACGTATAACGTTCTATAGTATTACGTTGTAACGTATGACGTTATAAAGCATTACTTTATAACATATAACGTTATATACTATTACCACACAACGTGTAACGTTATATAGTATTACGTTATAACGTATGACGTCATATAGTATTACCATACAACGTGTAACGTTATATAGTATGACGGTATAACGTTTAACGTTATGTAGTATTACGTTATAACGTATAACGTTATATACTACTACCATACAACGTGTAACGTTATATAGTATGACGTTATAACGTTTAACGTTATGTAGTATTACGTTATAACGTATAACGTTATATAGTATTACGTTGTAACGTATGACGTTATAAAGCATTACTTTATAACATATAACGTTCTATACTATTACGATATAACGTGTAACGTTATATAGTATTACGTTATAACGTATGACGTCATATAGTATTACCATACAACGTTGAACGTTATATAGTATGACGTTATAACGTTTAACGTTATGTAGTATTACGTTATAACGTATAACGTTATATACTATTACAATATAACGTGTAACTTTATATAGTATTACGTAATAACGTATAACGTCATATACTATTTCCATACAACGTGTAACGTTATATACTATTACGATATAACGTGTAACGTTATATGGTATTACGTAATAACGTATAACGTCATATACTATTACCATACAACGTGTAACGTTATATGCTATTATGATATAAGTGTAATGTTATATAGTATTACGTTATAACATATAACGTCATATACTATTACCATACAACGTGTAACTTTATATAGTATGACGTTATAACGTTTAACGTTATGTAGTATTACGTTATAACGTATAACGTTATATACTATTACGATATAACGTGTAACTTTATATAGTATTACGAAATAACGTATAACGTCATATACTATTACCATACAACGTGTAACGTTATATAGTATTACGATATAACGTGTAACGTTATATAGTATGACGTTATAACGTTTAACGTTATGTAGTATTACGTTATAACGTATAACGTTATATACTATTACGATATAACGTGTAACTTTATATAGTATTACGAAATAACGTATAACGTCATATACTATTACGTTATAACGTATAACGTTATATAGTATTACGATATAACGTATAACGTTAAATAGTATTACGTTTTAACGTATAACGTTATACACTATTACCATACAACGTGCAACGTTATATAGTATTACGTTGTAACGTATGACGTTATATAGTATTACTTTATAACGTATAACGTTACATACTATTACGATATAACGTGTAACGTTATATAGTATTACGTTATAACGTATAACGTTAAATAGTATTACGTTGTAACGTATATCGTTATATACTACTACCATACAACGTGTAACGTTATACACTATTACGATGTAACGTGTAACGTTATATAGTATGACGTTATATCGTTTAACGTTATGTAGAATTAAGTTAAAACATATAACGTTATATAGCATTACCTTATAACGTATAACGTTAAATAGTATTACGTTTTAACGTATAACGTTATACGCTATTACCATTCAACGTGTAACGTTATATAGTATTACGTTGTAACGCATGACGTTATAAAGCATTACTTTATAACGTATAACGTTATATACTATTACGATATAACGTGTAACGTTATATAGTATTACGTTATAACGTATAACGTCATATACTATTACCATACAACGTGTAACGTTATATAGTATGACGGTATGACGTTTAACGTTATGTAGTATTACGTTATAACGTATAGCGTTATATACTATTACGATATAACCTCTAACGTTATATAGTTTTACGTTATAACGTATGACGTCATATACTATTACCATACAACGTGTAACGTTTTATAGTATTACGTTGTAACGTATGACGTTATATAGTATTACGTTATAACCCATAACGACATATACTATTATCATACTACGTGTAACGTTATATAGTATGACGTTATAACGTTTAACGTTATGTAGTATTCCGTTATAACGTATAACTTTCTATAGTATTACGTTGTAACGTATGACGTTATAAAGCATTACTTTATAACATATAACGTTATATAGTATTACGTTATAACGTATGACGTCATATAGTATTACCATACAACGTGTAACGTCATATAGTATGACGTTATAACGTTTAACGTTATGTAGTATTACCTTAAAACATATAACGTTATATAGTACTACGTTATAACGTATAACGTTATATACTATTACGATACAACGTGTAACGTTATATAGTATTACGTAATAACGTATAACGTCATATACTATTACCATACAACGTGAAACGTTATATACTATTACGATACAACGTGTAACGTTATATAGTATTACGTCATAACGTATAACGTCATATACTATTACCATACAACGTGTAACGTTATATAGTATGACGTTATAACGTTTAACGTTATGTAGAATTACCTTAAAACATATAACGTTATATAGTATTACGTTATAACGTATAACGTTATATACTATTCCCATACAACGTGTAACGTTATATACTATTACGATATAACGTGTAACGTTATATAGTATTACGTTATAACGTATGACGTCATATACCATTACCATACAACGTGAAACGTTATATACCATTACGATATAACGTGTAATGTTATATAGTATTACGTTATAACGTATAACGTCATATACTAATACCATACAACGTGTAACGTTATATACTATTACGATATAACGTGTAACGTTATATAGTATTACGTTATAACGTATGACGTCATATACTATTACCATACAACGTGTAACGTTATATAGTACGACGTTATAACGTTTAACGTTATGTAGTATTACCTTAAAACATATAACGTTATATAGTATTACGTTATAACGTATAACGTCATATACTATTACCATACAACGTGTAACGTTATATAGTATGACGTTATAACGTTTAACGTTATGTAGTATTACGTTATAACGTATAACGTTATATACTATTACGATATAACGTGTAACTTTATATAGTATTACGTAATAACGTATAACGTCATATACTATTACCATACAACGTGTAACGTTATATAGTATGACGGTATAACGTTTAACGTTATGTAGTATTACGTTATGACGTATAACGTTATATACTACTACCATACAACGTGTAACGTTATATAGTATGACGTTATAACGTTTAACGTTATATAGTATTACTTTATAACATATAACGTCATATACTATTACCATACAACGTGTAACGTTATATAGTATTACGTAATAACGTATAACGTCATATACTATTACCATACAACGTGTAACGTTATATAGTATGACGTTATAACGTTTAACGTTATGTAGAATTAAGTTAAAACATATAACGTTATATAGTATTACGTTATAACGTATAACGTTAAATAGTATTACGTTGTAACGTATAACGTTATATACTATTACCATACAACGTGTAACGTTATATAGTATTACGTTATATCGTATGACGTCATATAGTATTACCATACAACGTGTAACGTTATATAGTATGACGTTATAACGTTTAACGTTATGTAGTATTACCTTAAAACATATAACGTTATATAGTATTACGTTATAACGTATAACGTTATATACTATTACGATACAACGTGTAACGTTATATAGTATGACGTTATAACGTATGACGTCATATACTAGTACCATACAACGTGTAACGTTATATAGTATGACGTTATAACGTTTAACGTTATGTAGTATTATCTTAAAACATATAACGTTATATACTATTACGTTATAACGTATAACGTTATATACTATTCCCATACAACGTGTAACGTTATATACTATTACGATATAACGTGTAACGTTATATAGTATTACGTTATAACGTATAACGTTATATACTATTCCCATACAACGTGTAACGTTATATACTATTACGTTATAACGTATAACGTTAAATAGTATTACGTTTTAACGTATAACGTTATACACTATTACCATACAACGTGCAACGTTATATAGTATTACCTTGTAACGTATGACGTTTTATAGTATTACTTTATAACGTATAACGTTACATACTATTACGATATAACGTGTAACGTTATATAGTATGACGTTATAACGTTTAACGTTATGTAGTATTATCTTAAAACATATAACGTTATATACTATTACGTTATAACGTATAACGTTATATACTATTCCCATACAACGTGTAACGTTATATACTATTACGATATAACGTGTAACGTTATATACTATTACGATATAACGTGTAACGTTATATAGTATTACGTTATAACGTATAACGTTATATACTATTCCCATACAACGTGTAACGTTATATACTATTACGTTATAACGTATAACGTTAAATAGTATTACGTTTTAACGTATAACGTTATACGCTATTACCATTCAACGTGTAACGTTATATAGTATTACGTTGTAACGCATGACGTTATAAAGCATTACTTTATAACGTATAACGTTATATACTATTACGATATAGCGTGTAACGTTATATAGTATTACGTTATAACGTATAACGTCATATACTATTACCATACAACGTGTAACGTTATATACTATGACGGTATAACGTTTAACGTTATGTAGTATTACGTTATAACGTATAACGTTATATACTATTACGATATAACCTCTAAAGTTATATAGTTTTACGTTATAACGTATGACGTCATATACTATTACCATACAACGTGTAACGTTTTATAGTATTACGTTGTAACGTATGACGTTATATAGTATTACGTTATAACCCATAACGACATCTACTATTATCATACTACGTGTAACGTTATATAGTATTACGTTATAACATATATCGTCATATACTATTACCATACAACGTGTAGCGTTATATAGTATTACGTTGTAACGTATGACGTTATATAGTACTACGTTATAACATATATCGTCATATACTATTACCATACAACGTGTAACGTTATATAGTATTACGTTAAAACGTATAACGTCATATACTATTACCATACAACGTGTAACGTTATATAGTATGACGTTATAACGTTTAACGTTATGTAGTATTACGTTATAACGTATAACGTTCTATAGTATTACGTTGTAACGTATGACGTTATAAAGCATTACTTTATAACATATAACGTTATATACTATTACCACACAACGTGTAACGTTATATAGTATTACGTTATAACGTATGACGTCATATAGTATTACCATACAACGTGTAACGTTATATAGTATGACGGTATAACGTTTAACGTTATGTAGTATTACGTTATAACGTATAACGTTATATACTACTACCATACAACGTGTAACGTTATATAGTATGACGTTATAACGTTTAACGTTATGTAGTATTACGTTAAAACGTATAACGTTATATAGTATTACGTTGTAACGTATGACGTTATAAAGCATTACTTTATAACATATAACGTTCTATACTATTACGATATAACGTGTAACGTTATATAGTATTACGTTATAACGTATGACGTCATATAGTATTACCATACAACGTTGAACGTTATATAGTATGACGTTATAACGTTTAACGTTATGTAGTATTACGTTATAACGTATAACGTTATATACTATTACAATATAACGTGTAACTTTATATAGTATTACGTAATAACGTATAACGTCATATACTATTTCCATACAACGTGTAACGTTATATACTATTACGATATAACGTGTAACGTTATATGGTATTACGTAATAACGTATAACGTCATATACTATTACCATACAACGTGTAACGTTATATGCTATTATGATATAAGTGTAATGTTATATAGTATTACGTTATAACATATAACGTCATATACTATTACCATACAACGTGTAACTTTATATAGTATGACGTTATAACGTTTAACGTTATGTAGTATTACGTTATAACGTATAACGTTATATACTATTACGATATAACGTGTAACTTTATATAGTATTACGAAATAACGTATAACGTCATATACTATTACCATACAACGTGTAACGTTATATAGCACTACAATATAACGTGTAACGTTATATAGTATGACGTTATAACGTTTAACGTTATGTAGTATTACGTTATAACGTATAACGTTATATACTATTACGATATAACGTGTAACTTTATATAGTATTACGAAATAACGTATAACGTCATATACTATTACGTTATAACGTATAACGTTATATAGTATTACGATATAACGTATAACGTTAAATAGTATTACGTTTTAACGTATAACGTTATACACTATTACCATACAACGTGCAACGTTATATAGTATTACGTTGTAACGTATGACGTTATATAGTATTACTTTATAACGTATAACGTTACATACTATTACGATATAACGTGTAACGTTATATAGTATTACGTTATAACGTATAACGTTAAATAGTATTACGTTGTAACGTATATCGTTATATACTACTACCATACAACGTGTAACGTTATACACTATTACGATGTAACGTGTAACGTTATATAGTATGACGTTATATCGTTTAACGTTATGTAGAATTAAGTTAAAACATATAACGTTATATAGCATTACCTTATAACGTATAACGTTAAATAGTATTACGTTTTAACGTATAACGTTATACGCTATTACCATTCAACGTGTAACGTTATATAGTATTACGTTGTAACGCATGACGTTATAAAGCATTACTTTATAACGTATAACGTTATATACTATTACGATATAACGTGTAACGTTATATAGTATTACGTTATAACGTATAACGTCATATACTATTACCATACAACGTGTAACGTTATATAGTATGACGGTATGACGTTTAACGTTATGTAGTATTACGTTATAACGTATAGCGTTATATACTATTACGATATAACCTCTAACGTTATATAGTTTTACGTTATAACGTATGACGTCATATACTATTACCATACAACGTGTAACGTTTTATAGTATTACGTTGTAACGTATGACGTTATATAGTATTACGTTATAACCCATAACGACATATACTATTATCATACTACGTGTAACGTTATATAGTATGACGTTATAACGTTTAACGTTATGTAGTATTCCGTTATAACGTATAACTTTCTATAGTATTACGTTGTAACGTATGACGTTATAAAGCATTACTTTATAACATATAACGTTATATAGTATTACGTTATAACGTATGACGTCATATAGTATTACCATACAACGTGTAACGTCATATAGTATGACGTTATAACGTTTAACGTTATGTAGTATTACCTTAAAACATATAACGTTATATAGTACTACGTTATAACGTATAACGTTATATACTATTACGATACAACGTGTAACGTTATATAGTATTACGTAATAACGTATAACGTCATATACTATTACCATACAACGTGAAACGTTATATACTATTACGATACAACGTGTAACGTTATATAGTATTACGTCATAACGTATAACGTCATATACTATTACCATACAACGTGTAACGTTATATAGTATGACGTTATAACGTTTAACGTTATGTAGAATTACCTTAAAACATATAACGTTATATAGTATTACGTTATAACGTATAACGTTATATACTATTCCCATACAACGTGTAACGTTATATACTATTACGATATAACGTGTAACGTTATATAGTATTACGTTATAACGTATAACGTTATATACTATTCCCATACAACGTGTAACGTTATATACTATTACGTTATAACGTATAACGTTAAATAGTATTACGTTTTAACGTATAACGTTATACACTATTACCATACAACGTGCAACGTTATATAGTATTACCTTGTAACGTATGACGTTTTATAGTATTACTTTATAACGTATAACGTTACATACTATTACGATATAACGTGTAACGTTATATAGTATTACGTTATAACGTATAGCGTTAAATAGTATTACGTTGTAACGTATATCGTTATATACTACTACCATACAACGTGTAACGTTATATACTATTACGATGTAACGTGTAACGTTATATAGTATGACGTTATATCGTTTAACGTTATGTAGAATTAAGTTAAAACATATAACGTTATATAGCATTACCTTATAACGTATAACGTTAAATAGTATTACGCTTTAACGTATAACGTTATACGCTATTACCATTCAACGTGTAACGTTATATAGTATTACGTTGTAACGCATGACGTTATAAAGCATTACTTTATAACGTATAACGTTATATACTATTACGATATAACGTGTAACGTTATATAGTATTACGTTATAACGTATAACGTCATATACTATTACCATACAACGTGTAACGTTATATACTATGACGGTATAACGTTTAACGTTATGTAGTATTACGTTATAACGTATAACGTTATATACTATTACGATATAACCTCTAACGTTATATAGTTTTACGTTATAACGTATGACGTCATATACTATTACCATACAACGTGTAACGTTTTATAGTATTACGTTGTAACGTATGACGTTATATAGGATTACGTTATAACCCATAACGACATATACTATTATCATACTACGTGTAACGTTATATAGTATTACGTTATAACGTATAACGTTCTATAGTATTACGTTGTAACGTATGACGTTATAAAGCATTTCTTTATAACATATAACGTTATATACTATTACCACACAACGTGTAACGTTCTATAGTATTACGTTGTAACGTATGACGTTATAAAGCATTTCTTTATAACATATAACGTTATATACTATTACCATACAACGTGTAACGTTATATACTATTACGATACAACGTGTAACGTTATATAGTATTACGTCATAACGTATAACGTCATAAACTATTACCATACAACGTGTAACGTTATATAGTATTACGTTATACCGTATGACGTCATATAGTATTACCATACAACGTGTAACGTTATATAGTACGACGTTATAACGTATGACGTCATATACTATTACCATACAACGTGTAACGTTATATAGTATGACGTTATAACGTTTAACGTTATGTAGTATTACCTTAAAACATATAACGTTATATAGTATTACGTTATAACGTATAACGTAATATACTATTACGATACAACGTGTAACGTTATATAGAATTACGTAATAACGTATAACGTCATATACTATTACCATACAACGTGAAACGTTATATACCATTACGATATAACGTGTAACGTTATATAGTATTACGTTATAACGTATAACGTCATATACTAATACCATACAACGTGTAACTTTATATAGTATGACGTTATAACGTTTAACGTTATGTAGTATTACGTTATAACGTATAACGTTATATACTATTACGATATAACGTGTAACTTTATATAGTATTACGTAATAACGTATAACGTCATATACTATTACCATACAACGTGTAACGTTATATACTATTACGATATAACGTGTAACGTTATATAGTATTACCTTATAACGTATAACGTCATATACTAATACCATACAACGTGTAACGTTATATAGTATTACGTTATAACGTATGACGTCATATAGTATTACCATACAACATATAACGTTATATAGTATTACGTTATAACGTATGACGTCATATACTGTTACCATACAACGTGTAACGTTATATAGTATTACGTTATAACGTATAACGTCATATACTATTACCATACAACGTGTAACTTTATATAGTATGACGTTATAACGTTTAACGTTATGTAGTATTACGTTATAACGTATAACGTTATATACCACTACGATATAACCTGTAACGTTATATAGTATTACGATATAACGTGTAACGTTATATAGTATTACGTTATAACGTATAACGTCATATACTATTACCATACAACGTGTAACTTTATATAGTATGACGTTATAACGTTTAACGTTATGTAGTATTACGTTATAACGTATAACGTTATATACTATTACGATATAACCTCTAACGTTATATAGTTTTACGTTATAACGTATGACGTCATATACTATTACCATACAACGTGTAACGTTTTATAGTATTACGTTGTAACGTATGACGTTATATAGGATTACGTTATAACCCATAACGACATATACTATTATCATACTACGTGTAACGTTATATAGTATTACGTTATAACATATAACGTTAAATAGTATTTCGTTGTAACATATAACGTTATATACTATTAGTATACAACGTGTAACGTTATATAGTATTACGTTGTAACGTATGACGTTATATAGTACTACGTTATAACATATAACGTCATATACTATTACCATACAACGTGTAACGTTATATAGTATTACGTTAAAACGTATAACGTCATATACTATTACCATACAACGTGTAACGTTATATATATATATATATAGTATGACGTTATAACGTTTAACGTTATGTAGTATTACGTTATAACGTATAACGTTCTATAGTATTACGTTGTAACGTATGACGTTATATAGTATTACTTTATAACGTATAACGTTACATACTATTACGATATAACGTGTAACGTTATATAGTATTGCGTTATAACGTATAATGATAAATAGTATTACGTTGTAACGTATATCGTTATATACTACTACCATACAACGTGTAACGTTATATACTATTACGATATAAAGTGTAACGTTATATAGTATGACGTTATATCGTTTAACGTTATGTAGAATTAAGTTAAAACATATAACGTTATATAGCATTACCTTATAACGTATAACGTTAAATGGTATTACGTTGTAACGTATAACGTTATACGCTATTACCATTCAACGTGTAACGTTATATAGTATTACGTTGTAACGCATGACGTTATAAAGCATTACTTTATAACGTATAACGTTATATACTATTACGATATAACGTGTAACGTTATATAGTATTACGTTATAACGTATAACGTCATATACTATTACCATACAACGCGTAACGTTATATAGTATGACGGTATAACGTTTAACGTTATGTAGTATTACGTTATAACGTATAACGTTATATACTACTACCATACAACGTGTAACGTTATATAGTATGACGTTATAACGTTCAACGTTATGTAGTATTACGTTATAACGTATAACGTTATATACTATTACGATATAACCTCTAACGTTATATAGTTTTACGTTATAACGTATGACGTCATATACTATTACCATACAACGTGTAACGTTATATAGTATGACGTTATAACGTTTAACGTTATGTAGTATTACCTTAAAACATATAACGTTATATAGTATTACGTTATAACGTATAACGTAATATACTATTACGATACAACGTGTAACGTTATATAGAATTACGTAATAACGTATAACGTCATATACTATTACCATACAACGTGAAACGTTATATACCATTACGATATAACGTGTAATGTTATATAGTATTACGTTATAACGTATAACGTCATATACTAATACCATACAACGTGTAACTTTATATAGTATGACGTTATAACGTTTAACGTTATGTAGTATTACGTTATAACGTATAACGTTATATACTATTACGATATAACGTGTAACTTTATATAGTATTACGTAATAACGTATAACGTCATATACTATTACCATACAACGTGTAACGTTATATACTATTACGATATAACGTGTAACGTTATATAGTATTACCTTATAACGTATAACGTCATATACTAATACCATACAACGTGTAACTTTATATAGTATGACGTTATAACGTTTAACGTTATGTAGTATTACGTTATAACGTATAACGTTATATACTATTACGATATAACGTGTAACTTTATATAGTATTACGTAATAACGTATAACGTCATATACTATTACCATACAACGTGTAACGTTATATACTATTACGATATAACGTGTAACGTTATATAGTATTACGTTATAACGTATGACGTCATATACTATTACCATACAACGTGTAACGTTATATAGTACGACGTTATAACGTTTAACATTATGTAGTATTACCTTAAAACATATAACGTTATATAGTATTACGTTATAACGTATAACGTCATATACTATTACCATACAACGTGTAACGTTATATAGTATGACGTTATAACGTTTAACGTCATAAACTATTACCATACAACGTGTAACGCTATATAGTATTACGTTATAACGTATAACGTCATATACTAATACCATACAACGTGTAACTTTATATAGTACGACGTTATAACGTATGACGTCATATACTATTACCATACAACGTGTAACGTTACATAGTATGACGTTATAACGTTTAACGTTATGTAGTATTACCTTAAAACATATAACGTTATATAGTATTACGTTATAACGTATAACGTAATATACTATTACGATACAACGTGTAACGTTATATAGTATTACGTAATAACGTATAACGTCATATACTATTACCATACAACGTGAAACGTTATATACCATTACGATATAACGTGTAATGTTATATAGTATTACGTTATAACGTATAACGTCATATACTAATACCATACAACGTGTAACGTTATATACTATTACGATATAACGTGTAACGTTATATAGTATTGCGTTATAACGTATAATGATAAATAGTATTACGTTGTAACGTATATCGTTATATACTACTACCATACAACGTGTAACGTTATATACTATTACGATATAAAGTGTAACGTTATATAGTATGACGTTATATCGTTTAACGTTATGTAGAATTAAGTTAAAACATATAACGTTATATAGCATTACCTTATAACGTATAACGTTAAATGGTATTACGTTGTAACGTATAACGTTATACGCTATTACCATTCAACGTGTAACGTTATATAGTATTACGTTGTAACGCATGACGTTATAAAGCATTACTTTATAACGTATAACGTTATATACTATTACGATATAACGTGTAACGTTATATAGTATTACGTTATAACGTATAACGTCATATACTATTACCATACAACGTGTAACGTTATATAGTATGACGGTATAACGTTTAACGTTATGTAGTATTACGTTATAACGTATAACGTTATATACTACTACCATACAACGTGTAACGTTATATAGTATGACGTTATAACGTTCAACGTTATGTAGTATTACGTTATAACGTATAACGTTATATACTATTACGATATAACCTCTAACGTTATATAGTTTTACGTTATAACGTATGACGTCATATACTATTACCATACAACGTGTAACGTTTTATAGTATTACGTTGTAACGTATGACGTTATATAGTATTACGTTATAACCCATAACGACATATACTATTATCATACTACGTGTAACGTTATATAGTATTACGTTATAACATATAACGTTAAATAGTATTACGTTGTAACATATAACGTTTTATACTATTAGTATACAACGTGTAACGTTATATAGTATTACGTTGTAACGTATGACGTTATATAGTACTACGTTATAACATATAACGTCATAAACTATTACCATACAACGTGTAACGTTATATAGTATTACGTTAAAACGTATAACGTCATATACTATTACCATACAACGTGTAACGTTATATAGTATGACGTTATAACGTTTAACGTTATGTAGTATTACGTTATAACGTATAACGTTCTATAGTATTACGTTGTAACGTATGACGTTATAAAGCATTTCTTTATAACATATAACGTTATATACTATTACCACACAACGTGTAACGTTATATAGTATTACGTTATAACGTATGAAGTCATATAGTATTACCATACAACGTGTAACGTCATATAGTATGACGTTATAACGTTTAACGTTATGTAGAATTAAGTTAAAACATATAACGTTATATAGTATTACGTTATAACGTATAACGTTAAATAGTATTACGTTGTAACGTATAACGTTATATACTATTACCATACAACGTGTAACGTTATATACTATTACGATACAACGTGTAACGTTATATAGTATTACGTCATAACGTATAACGTCATAAATTATTACCATACAACGTGTAACGTTATATAGTATTACGTTATACCGTATGACGTCATATAGTATTACCATACAACGTGTAACGTTATATAGTACGACGTTATAACGTATGACGTCATATACTATTACCATACAACGTGTAACGTTATATGGTATGACGTTATAACGTTTAACGTTATGTAGTATTACCTTAAAACATATAACGTTATATAGTATTACGTTATAACGTATAACGTAATATACTATTACGATACAACGTGTAACGTTATATAGTATTACGTAATAACGTATAACGTCATATACTATTACCATACAACGTGAAACGTTATATACCATTACGATATAACGTGTAATGTTATATAGTATTACGTTATAACGTATAACGTCATATACTAATACCATACAACGTGTAACTTTATATAGTATGACGTTATAACGTTTAACGTTATGTAGTATTACGTTATAACGTATAACGTTATATACTATTACGATATAACGTGTAACTTTATATAGTATTACGTAATAACGTATAACGTCATATACTATTACCATACAACGTGTAACGTTATATACTATTACGATATAACGTGTAACGTTATATAGTATTACGTTATAACGTATAACGTCATATACTGAATACCATACAACGTGTAACTTTATATAGTATGACGTTATAACGGTTAGCGTTATGTAGTATTACGTTATAACGTATAACGTTATATACTATTACGATATAACGTGTAACTTTATATAGTATTACGTAATAACGTATAACGTCATATACTATTACCATACAACGTGTAACGTTATATACTATTACGATATAACGTGTAACGTTATATAGTATTACGTTATAACGTATGACGTCATATACTATTACCATACAACGTGTAACGTTATATAGTACGACGTTATAACGTTTAACATTATGTAGTATTACCTTAAAACATATAACGTTATATACTATTACGTTATAACGTATAACGTCATATACTATTACCATACAACGTGTAACGTTATATAGTATGACGTTATAACGTTTAACGTCATATGCTATTACCATACAACGTGTAACGTTATATAGTATTACGTTATAACGTATAACGTCATATACTAATACCATACAACGTGTAACTTTATATAGTACGACGTTATAACGTATGACGTCATATACTATTACCATACAACGTGTAACGTTACATAGTATGACGTTATAACGTTTAACGTTATGTAGTATTACCTTAAAACATATAACGTTATATAGTATTACGTTATAACGTATAACGTAATATACTATTACGATACAACGTGTAACGTTATATAGTATTACGTAATAACGTATAACGTCATATACCATTACCATACAACGTGAAACGTTATATACCATTACGATATAACGTGTAATGTTATATAGTATTACGTTATAACGTATAACGTCATATACTAATACCATACAACGTGTAACGTTATATACTATTACGATATAACGTGTAACGTTATATAGTATTACGTTATAACGTATGACGTCATATACTATTACCATACAACGTGTAACGTTATATAGTACGACGTTATAACGTTTAACGTTATGTAGTATTACCTTAAAACATATAACGTTATATAGTATTACGTTATAACGTATAACGTCATATACTGTTACCATACAACGTGTAACGTTATATAGTATGACGTTATAACGTTTAACGTTATGTAGTATTACGTTATAACGTATAACGTTATATACTATTACGATATAACGTGTAACTTTATATAGTATTACGTAATAACGTATAACGTCATATACTATTACCATACAACGTGTAACGTTATATAGTATGACGGTATAACGTTTAACGTTATGTAGTATTACGTTATGACGTATAACGTTATATACTACTACCATACAACGTGTAACGTTATATAGTATGACGTTATAACGTTTAACGTTATGTAGTATTACGTTATAACATATAACGTCATATACTATTACCATACAACGTGTAACGTTATATAGTATTACGTAATAACGTATAACGTCATATACTATTACCATACAACGTGTAACGTTATATAGTATGACGTTATAACGTTTAACGTTATGTAGAATTAAGTTAAAACATATAACGTTATATAGTATTACGTTATAACGTATAACGTTAAATAGTATTACGTTGTAACGTATAACGTTATATACTATTACCATACAACGTGTAACGTTATATAGTATTACGTTATATCGTATGACGTCATATAGTATTACCATACAACGTGTAACGTTATATAGTATGACGTTATAACGTTTAACGTTATGTAGTATTACCTTAAAACATATAACGTTATATAGTATTACGTTATAACGTATAACGTTATATACTATTACGATACAACGTGTAACGTTATATAGTATGACGTTATAACGTATGACGTCATATACTAGTACCATACAACGTGTAACGTTATATAGTATGACGTTATAACGTTTAACGTTATGTAGTATTATCTTAAAACATATAACGTTATATACTATTACGTTATAACGTATAACGTTATATACTATTCCCATACAACGTGTAACGTTATATACTATTACGATATAACGTGTAACGTTATATAGTATTACGTTATAACGTATAACGTTATATACTATTCCCATACAACGTGTAACGTTATATACTATTACGTTATAACGTATAACGTTAAATAGTATTACGTTTTAACGTATAACGTTATACACTATTACCATACAACGTGCAACGTTATATAGTATTACCTTGTAACGTATGACGTTTTATAGTATTACTTTATAACGTATAACGTTACATACTATTACGATATAACGTGTAACGTTATATAGTATGACGTTATATCGTTTAACGTTATGTAGAATTAAGTTAAAACATATAACGTTATATAGCATTACCTTATAACGTATAACGTTAAATAGTATTACGTTTTAACGTATAACGTTATACGCTATTACCATTCAACGTGTAACGTTATATAGTATTACGTTGTAACGCATGACGTTATAAAGCATTACTTTATAACGTATAACGTTATATACTATTACGATATAGCGTGTAACGTTATATAGTATTACGTTATAACGTATAACGTCATATACTATTACCATACAACGTGTAACGTTATATACTATGACGGTATAACGTTTAACGTTATGTAGTATTACGTTATAACGTATAACGTTATATACTATTACGATATAACCTCTAAAGTTATATAGTTTTACGTTATAACGTATGACGTCATATACTATTACCATACAACGTGTAACGTTTTATAGTATTACGTTGTAACGTATGACGTTATATAGTATTACGTTATAACCCATAACGACATCTACTATTATCATACTACGTGTAACGTTATATAGTATTACGTTATAACATATATCGTCATATACTATTACCATACAACGTGTAGCGTTATATAGTATTACGTTGTAACGTATGACGTTATATAGTACTACGTTATAACATATATCGTCATATACTATTACCATACAACGTGTAACGTTATATAGTATTACGTTATAACGTTTAACATTATGTAGTATTACCTTAAAACATATAACGTTATATAGTATTACGTTATAACGTATAACGTCATATACTATTACCATACAACGTGTAACGTTATATAGTATGACGTTATAACGTTTAACGTCATAAACTATTACCATACAACGTGTAACGTTATATAGTATTACGTTATAACGTATAACGTCATATACTAATACCATACAACGTGTAACTTTATATAGTACGACGTTATAACGTATGACGTCATATACTATTACCATACAACGTGTAACGTTACATAGTATGACGTTATAACGTTTAACGTTATGTAGTATTACCTTAAAACATATAACGTTATATAGTATTACGTTATAACGTATAACGTAATATACTATTACGATACAACGTGTAACGTTATATAGTATTACGTAATAACGTATAACGTCATATACCATTACCATACAACGTGAAACGTTATATACCATTACGATATAACGTGTAATGTTATATAGTATTACGTTATAACGTATAACGTCATATACTAATACCATACAACGTGTAACGTTATATACTATTACGATATAACGTGTAACGTTATATAGTATTACGTTATAACGTATGACGTCATATACTATTACCATACAACGTGTAACGTTATATAGTACGACGTTATAACGTTTAACGTTATGTAGTATTACCTTAAAACATATAACGTTATATAGTATTACGTTATAACGTATAACGTCATATACTGTTACCATACAACGTGTAACGTTATATAGTATGACGTTATAACGTTTAACGTTATGTAGTATTACGTTATAACGTATAACGTTATATACTATTACGATATAACGTGTAACTTTATATAGTATTACGTAATAACGTATAACGTCATATACTATTACCATACAACGTGTAACGTTATATAGTATGACGTTATAACGTTTAACGTTATGTAGTATTACGTTATGACGTATAACGTTATATACTACTACCATACAACGTGTAACGTTATATAGTATGACGTTATAACGTTTAACGTTATGTAGTATTACGTTATAACATATAACGTCATATACTATTACCATACAACGTGTAACGTTATATAGTATTACGTAATAACGTATAACGTCATATACTATTACCATACAACGTGTAACGTTATATAGTATGACGTTATAACGTTTAACGTTATGTAGAATTAAGTTAAAACATATAACGTTATATAGTATTACGTTATAACGTATAACGTTAAATAGTATTACGTTGTAACGTATAACGTTATATACTATTACCATACAACGTGTAACGTTATATAGTATTACGTTATATCGTATGACGTCATATAGTATTACCATACAACGTGTAACGTTATATAGTATGACGTTATAACGTTTAACGTTATGTAGTATTACCTTAAAACATATAACGTTATATAGTATTACGTTATAACGTATAACGTTATATACTATTACGATACAACGTGTAACGTTATATAGTATGACGTTATAACGTATGACGTCATATACTAGTACCATACAACGTGTAACGTTATATAGTATGACGTTATAACGTTTAACGTTATGTAGTATTATCTTAAAACATATAACGTTATATACTATTACGTTATAACGTATAACGTTATATACTATTCCCATACAACGTGTAACGTTATATACTATTACGATATAACGTGTAACGTTATATAGTATTACGTTATAACGTATAACGTTATATACTATTCCCATACAACGTGTAACGTTATATACTATTACGTTATAACGTATAACGTTAAATAGTATTACGTTTTAACGTATAACGTTATACACTATTACCATACAACGTGCAACGTTATATAGTATTACCTTGTAACGTATGACGTTTTATAGTATTACTTTATAACGTATAACGTTACATACTATTACGATATAACGTGTAACGTTATATAGTATGACGTTATATCGTTTAACGTTATGTAGAATTAAGTTAAAACATATAACGTTATATAGCATTACCTTATAACGTATAACGTTAAATAGTATTACGTTTTAACGTATAACGTTATACGCTATTACCATTCAACGTGTAACGTTATATAGTATTACGTTGTAACGCATGACGTTATAAAGCATTACATTATAACGTATAACGTTATATACTATTACGATATAGCGTGTAACGTTATATAGTATTACGTTATAACGTATAACGTCATATACTATTACCATACAACGTGTAACGTTATATACTATGACGGTATAACGTTTAACGTTATGTAGTATTACGTTATAACGTATAACGTTATATACTATTACGATATAACCTCTAAAGTTATATAGTTTTACGTTATAACGTATGACGTCATATACTATTACCATACAACGTGTAACGTTTTATAGTATTACGTTGTAACGTATGACGTTATATAGTATTACGTTATAACCCATAACGACATCTACTATTATCATACTACGTGTAACGTTATATAGTATTACGTTATAACATATATCGTCATATACTATTACCATACAACGTGTAGCGTTATATAGTATTACGTTGTAACGTATGACGTTATATAGTACTACGTTATAACATATATCGTCATATACTATTACCATACAACGTGTAACGTTATATAGTATTACGTTAAAACGTATAACGTCATATACTATTACCATACAACGTGTAACGTTATATAGTATGACGTTATAACGTTTAACGTTATGTAGTATTACGTTATAACGTATAACGTTCTATAGTATTACGTTGTAACGTATGACGTTATAAAGCATTACTTTATAACATATAACGTTATATACTATTACCACACAACGTGTAACGTTATATAGTATTACGTTATAACGTATGACGTCATATAGTATTACCATACAACGTGTAACGTTATATAGTATGACGGTATAACGTTTAACGTTATGTAGTATTACGTTATAACGTATAACGTTATATACTACTACCATACAACGTGTAACGTTATATAGTATGACGTTATAACGTTTAACGTTATGTAGTATTACGTTATAACGTATAACGTTATATAGTATTACGTTGTAACGTATGACGTTATAAAGCATTACTTTATAACATATAACGTTCTATACTATTACGATATAACGTGTAACGTTATATAGTATTACGTTATAACGTATGACGTCATATAGTATTACCATACAACGTTGAACGTTATATAGTATGACGTTATAACGTTTAACGTTATGTAGTATTACGTTATAACGTATAACGTTATATACTATTACAATATAACGTGTAACTATATATAGTATTACGTAATAACGTATAACGTCATATACTATTTCCATACAACGTGTAACGTTATATACTATTACGATATAACGTGTAACGTTATATGGTATTACGTAATAACGTATAACGTCATATACTATTACCATACAACGTGTAACGTTATATGCTATTATGATATAAGTGTAATGTTATATAGTATTACGTTATAACATATAACGTCATATACTATTACCATACAACGTGTAACTTTATATAGTATGACGTTATAACGTTTAACGTTATGTAGTATTACGTTATAACGTATAACGTTATATACTATTACGATATAACGTGTAACTTTATATAGTATTACGAAATAACGTATAACGTCATATACTATTACCATACAACGTGTAACGTTATATACTATTACGATATAACGTGTAACGTTATATAGTATGACGTTATAACGTTTAACGTTATGTAGTATTACGTTATAACGTATAACGTTATATACTATTACGATATAACGTGTAACTTTATATAGTATTACGAAATAACGTATAACGTCATATACTATTACGTTATAACGTATAACGTTATATAGTATTACGATATAACGTATAACGTTAAATAGTATTACGTTTTAACGTATAACGTTATACACTATTACCATACAACGTGCAACGTTATATAGTATTACGTTGTAACGTATGACGTTATATAGTATTACTTTATAACGTATAACGTTACATACTATTACGATATAACGTGTAACGTTATATAGTATTACGTTATAACGTATAACGTTAAATAGTATTACGTTGTAACGTATATCGTTATATACTACTACCATACAACGTGTAACGTTATACACTATTACGATGTAACGTGTAACGTTATATAGTATGACGTTATATCGTTTAACGTTATGTAGAATTAAGTTAAAACATATAACGTTATATAGCATTACCTTATAACGTATAACGTTAAATAGTATTACGTTTTAACGTATAACGTTATACGCTATTACCATTCAACGTGTAACGTTATATAGTATTAGGTTGTAACGCATGACGTTATAAAGCATTACTTTATAACGTATAACGTTATATACTATTACGATATAACGTGTAACGTTATATAGTATTACGTTATAACGTATAACGTCATATACTATTACCATACAACGTGTAACGTTATATAGTATGACGGTATGACGTTTAACGTTATGTAGTATTACGTTATAACGTATAGCGTTATACACTATTACGATATAACCTCTAACGTTATATAGTTTTACGTTATAACGTATGACGTCATATACTATTACCATACAACGTGTAACGTTTTATAGTATTACGTTGTAACGTATGACGTTATATAGTATTACGTTATAACCCATAACGACATATACTATTATCATACTACGTGTAACGTTATATAGTATGACGTTATAACGTTTAACGTTATGTAGTATTCCGTTATAACGTATAACGTTCTATAGTATTACGTTGTAACGTATGACGTTATAAAGCATTACTTTATAACATATAACGTTATATAGTATTACGTTATAACGTATGACGTCATATAGTATTACCATACAACGTGTAACGTCATATAGTATGACGTTATAACGTTTAACGTTATGTAGTATTACCTTAAAACATATAACGTTATATAGTACTACGTTATAACGTATAACGTTATATACTATTACGATACAACGTGTAACGTTATATAGTATTACGTAATAACGTATAACGTCATATACTATTACCATACAACGTGAAACGTTATATACTATTACGATACAACGTGTAACGTTATATAGTATTACGTCATAACGTATAACGTCATATACTATTACCATACAACGTGTAACGTTATATAGTATGACGTTATAACGTTTAACGTTATGTAGAATTACCTTAAAACATATAACGTTATATAGTATTACGTTATAACGTATAACGTTATATACTATTCCCATACAACGTGTAACGTTATATACTATTACGATATAACGTGTAACGTTATATAGTATTACGTTATAACGTATAACGTTATATACTATTCCCATACAACGTGTAACGTTATATACTATTACGTTATAACGTATAACGTTAAATAGTATTACGTTTTAACGTATAACGTTATACACTATTACCATACAACGTGCAACGTTATATAGTATTACCTTGTAACGTATGACGTTTTATAGTATTACTTTATAACGTATAACGTTACATACTATTACGATATAACGTGTAACGTTATATAGTATTACGTTATAACGTATAGCGTTAAATAGTATTACGTTGTAACGTATATCGTTATATACTACTACCATACAACGTGTAACGTTATATACTATTACGATGTAACGTGTAACGTTATATAGTATGACGTTATATCGTTTAACGTTATGTAGAATTAAGTTAAAACATATAACGTTATATAGCATTACCTTATAACGTATAACGTTAAATAGTATTACGCTTTAACGTATAACGTTATACGCTATTACCATTCAACGTGTAACGTTATATAGTATTACGTTGTAACGCATGACGTTATAAAGCATTACTTTATAACGTATAACGTTATATACTATTACGATATAACGTGTAACGTTATATAGTATTACGTTATAACGTATAACGTCATATACTATTACCATACAACGTGTAACGTTATATACTATGACGGTATAACGTTTAACGTTATGTAGTATTACGTTATAACGTATAACGTTATATACTATTACGATATAACCTCTAACGTTATATAGTTTTACGTTATAACGTATGACGTCATATACTATTACCATACAACGTGTAACGTTTTATAGTATTACGTTGTAACGTATGACGTTATATAGTATTACGTTATAACCCATAACGACATCTACTATTATCATACTACGTGTAACGTTATATAGTATTACGTTATAACATATATCGTCATATACTATTACCATACAACGTGTAACGTTATATAGTATTACGTTGTAACGTATGACGTTATATAGTACTACGTTATAACATATATCGTCATATACTATTACCATACAACGTGTAACGTTATATAGTATTACGTTAAAACGTATAACGTCATATACTATTACCATACAACGTGTATCGTTATATAGTATGACGTTATAACGTTTAACGTTATGTAGTATTACGTTATAACGTATAACGTTCTATAGTATTACGTTGTAACGTATGACGTTATAAAGCATTACTTTATAACATATAACGTTATATACTATTACCACACAACGTGTAACGTTATATAGTATTACGTTATAACGTATGACGTCATATAGTATTACCATACAACGTGTAACGTTATATAGTATGACGGTATAACGTTTAACGTTATGTAGTATTACGTTATAACGTATAACGTTATATACTGCTACCATACAACGTGTAACGTTATATAGTATGACGTTATAACGTTTAACGTTATGTAGTATTACGTTATAACGTATAACGTTCTGTAGTATTACGTTGTAACGTATGACGTTATAAAGCATTACTTTATAACATATAACGTTATATACTATTACCACACAACGTGTAACGTTATATAGTATTACGTTATAACGTATGACGTCATATGGTATTACCATACAACGTGTAACTTTATATAGTATGACGTTATAACGTTTAACCTTATGTAGTATTACGTTATAACGTATAACGTTATATACTATTACGATACAACGTATTACGTTAAATAGTATTACGTTGTAACGTATAACGTTATATACTAATACCATACAACGTGTAACGTTATATAGTATTACGTTGTAACGTATGACGTTATATAGTATTACGTTATAACGTATAACGTCATATACTATTACCATACAACGTGTAACGTTATATAGTATTACGTTAAAACGTATAACGTCATATACTATTACCATACAACGTGTAACGTTATATAGTATGACGTTATAACGTTTAACGTTATGTAGTATTACGTTATAACGTATAACGTTATATAGTATTACGTTGTAACGTATGACGTTATAAAGCATTACTTTATAACATATAACGTTCTATACTATTACGATATAACGTGTAACGTTATATAGTATTACGTTATAACGTATGACGTCATATAGTATTACCATACAACGTTGAACGTTATATAGTATGACGTTATAACGTTTAACGTTATGTAGTATTACGTTATAACGTATAACGTTATATACTATTACGATATAACGTGTAACTTTATATAGTATTACGTAATAACGTATAACGTCATATACTATTTCCATACAACGTGTAACGTTATATACTATTACGATATAACGTGTAACGTTATATGGTATTACGTAATAACGTATAACGTCATATACTATTACCATACAACGTGTAACGTTATATGCTATTATGATATAAGTGTAATGTTATATAGTATTACGTTATAACGTATAACGTTATATACTATTACGATACAACGTGTAACGTTATATGGTATTACGTAATAACGTATAACGTCGTATACTATTACCATACAACGTGTAACGCTATATGCTATTACGATATAACGTGTAATGTTATATAGTATTACGTTATAACATATAACGTCATATACTATTACCATACAACGTGTAACTTTATATAGTATGACGTTATAACGTTTAACGTTATGTAGTATTACGTTATAACGTATAACGTTATATACTATTACTATATAACGTGTAACTTTATATAGTATTACGAAATAACGTATAACGTCATATACTATTACCATACAACGTGTAACGTTATATACTATTACGATATAACGTGTAGCGTTATATAGTATGACGTTATTACGTTTAACGTTATGTAGTATTACGTTATAACGTATAACGTTATATACTATTACGATATAACGTGTAACTTTATATAGTATTACGTTATAACGTATAACGTTATATACTATTACGATACAACGTGTAACGTTATATGGTATTACGTAATAACGTATAACGTCATATAATATTACCAGACAACGTGTAACGCTATATGCTATTACGATATAACGTGTAATGTTATATAGTATTACGTTATAACATATAACGTCATATACTATTACCATACAACGTGTAACTTTATATAGTATGACGTTATAACGTTTAACGTTATGTAGTATTACGTTATAACGTATGATGTCATATAGTATTACCATACAACGTGTAACGTTATATAGTATGACGTTATAACGTTTAACGTTATGTAGTATTACCTTAAAACATATAACGTTATATAGTATGACGTTATAACGTGTAACTTCATATAGTATTACGTAATAACGTATAACGTCATATACTCTTACCATACACCGTGTAACGTTATATACTATTACGATATAACGTGTAACGTTATATAATATTACGTTATAACGTATAACGTCATATACTATTACCATACAACGTGTAACTTTATATAGTATGACGTTATAACGTTTAACGTTATGTAGTATTACGTTATAACGTATAACGTTATATATTATTACGATATAACGTGTAACGTTATATAGTATTATGTTATAACGTATAACGTCATATACTATTACCATACAACGTGTAACGTTATATAGTATGACGTTATAACGTTTAACGTTATGTAGTATTACGTTATAACGTATAACGTTATATAGTATTACGTTGTAACGTATGACGTTATATAGTATTACGTTATAACGTATAACGTCATATACTATTACCATACAACGTGTAACGTTATATAGTATTACGTTGTAACGTATGACGTTATATAGTATTACGATATAACGTATAACGTCATATACTATTACCATACAACGTGTAACGTTATATAGTATTACGTTAAAACGTATAACGTCATATACTATTACCATACAACGTGTAACGTTATATAGTATGACGTTATAACGTTTAACGTTATGTGGTATTACGTTATAACGTATAACGTTATATAGTATTACGTTGTAACGTATGACGTTATAAAGCATTACTTTATAACATATAACGTTCTATACTATTACGATATAACGTGTAACGTTATATAGTATTTCGTTCTAACGTATGACGTCATATAGTATTACCATACAACGTTGAACGTTATATAGTATGACGTTATAACGTTTAACGTTATGTAGTATTACGTTATAACGTATAACGTTGTATACTATTACGATATAACGTGTAACTTTATATAGTATGACGTTATAACGTTTAACGTTATGTAGTATTACGTTATAACGTATAACGTTATATACTATTACGATATAACGTGTAACTTTATATAGTATTACGTAATAACGTATAACGTCATATACTATTACCATACAACGTGTAACGTTATATACTATTACGATGTAACGTGTAACGTTATATAGTATGACGTTATAACGTTTAACGTTATGTAGTATTACGATACAACGTGTAACGTTATATGGTATTACGTAATAACGTATAACGTCATATACTATTACCATACAACGTGTAACGCTATATGCTATTACGATATAACGTGTAATGTTATATAGTATTACGTTATAACATATAACGTCATATACTATTACCATACAACGTGTAACTTTATATAGTATTACGTTATAACGTTTAACGTTATGTAGTATTACGTTATAACGTATAACGTTAAATAGTATTACGTTGTGACGTATACCGTTAAATAGTATTACGTTGTAACGTATAACGTTATACGTTATTACCATACAACGTGTAACGTTATATAGTATGACGTTATAACGTTTATCGTTATTTAGTATTACGTTATAACGTATAACGTTATATACTGTTACCATACAACGTGTAACGTTATATACTGTTACGATATAACGTGTAACGTTATATAGTATTACGTTATAACGTATAACGTCATATACTATTACCATACAACGTGTAAGGTTATATAGTATGACGTTATAACGTTTAACGTTATGTAGTATTACCTTAAAACATATAACGTTATATAGTATGACGTTATAACGTTTAACGTTATGTAGTATTACGTTATAACGTATAACGTTAAATAGTATTACGTTGCAACGTATACCGTTAAATAGTATTACGTTGTAACGTATAACGTTATACGTTATTACCATACAACGTGTAACGTTATATAGTATGACGTTATAACGTGTAACGTTATATAGTATTACGTTATAACGTATAACGTCATATACTATTACCATACAACGTGTAAGGTTATATAGTATGACGTTATAACGTTTAACGTTATGTAGTATTACCTTAAAACATATAACGTTATATAGTATGACGTTATAACGTTTAACGTTATGTAGTATTACGTTATAACGTATAACGTTATATAGTATTACGTTATAACGCATAACGACATATACTATTATCATACTACGTGTAACGTTATATAGTATTACGTTATAACATATAACGTCATATACTATTACCATACAACGTGTAACGTTATATAGTATTACGTTAAAACGTATAACGTCATATACTATTACCATACAGCGTGTAACGTTATATACTATGACGTTATAACGTTTAACGTTATGTAGTATTACGTTATAACGTATAACGTTATATAGTATTACGTTGTAACGTATGACGTTATAGAGCATTACTTTATAACATATAACGTTATATACTATAACCATACAACGTGTAACGTTATATAGTATTACGTTATAAAGTATGACGTCATATAGTATTACCATACAACGGGTAACGTTATATAGTATTTCGTTATAACGTTTAACGTTATGTAGAATTAAGTTAAAACATATAACGTTATATAGTATTACGTTATAACGTATAACGTTAAATAGTATTACGTTGTAACGTATAACGTTATATACTATGACGATACAACGTGTAACGTTATATAGTATTACGTTATAACGTATAACGTTAAATAGTATTACGTTGTAACGTATAACGTTATATACTATTACCATACAACGTGTAAGGTTATATAGTATGACGTTATAACGTTTAACGTTATGTAGTATTACCTTAAAACATATAACGTTATATAGTATGACGTTATAACGTTTAACGTTATATAGTATTACGTTATAACGTATAACGTTATTTAGTATTACGTTATAACGTATAACGTTATATACTGTTACCATACAACGTGTAACGTTATATACTATTACGATATAACGTGTAACGTTATATAGTATTACGTTATAACGTATAACATCATATACTATTACCATACAACGTGTAAGGTTATATAGTATGACGTTATAACGTTTAACGTTATGTAGTATTACCTTAAAACATATAACGTTATACAGTATGACGTTATAACGTTTAACGTTATGTAGTATTACGTTATAACGTATAACGTTAAATAGTATTACGTTGTAACGTATACCGTTAAATAGTATTACGTTGTAACGTATAACGTTATACGTTATTACCATACAACGTGTAACGTTATATAGTATGACGTTATAACGTTTAACGTTATTTAGTATTACGTTATAACGTATAACGTTATATACTGTTACCATACAACGTGTAACGTTATATACTATTACGATATAACGTGTAACGTTATATAGTATTACGTTATAACGTATAACGTCATATACTTTTACCATACAACGTGTAACGTTATATACTATTACGATATAACGTGTAATGTTATATAGTATTACGTTATAACATATAACGTCATATACTATTACCATACAACGTGTAACTTTATATAGTATGACGTTATAACGTTTAACCTTATGTAGTATTACGTTATAACGTATAACGTTATATACTATTACGATATAACGTGTAACTTTATATAGTATTACGTAATAACGTATAACGTCATATACTATTACCATACAACGTGTAACGTTATATACTATTACGATATAACGTGTAACGTTATATAGTATTACGTTATAACGTATAACGTCATATACTATTACCATACAACGTGTAAAGTTAATAGTATGACGTTATAACGCTTAACGTTATGTAGTATTACGTTACAACGTATAACGTTATATACTATTACGATATAACGTGTAACGTTATATAGTATTACGTTATAACGTATAACGTCATATACTATTACCATACAACGTGTAACGTTAATAGTATGACGTTATAACGCTTAACGTTATGTAGTATTACTTTATAACGTATAACGTTATATAGTATTACGTTGTAACGTATGACGTTATAAAGCATTACTTTATAACATATAATATTCTATACTATTACGATATAACGTGTAACGTTATATAGTATTACGTAATAACGTATAACGTCATATACTATTACCATACAACGTGTAACGTTATATAGTATGACGCTATAACGTTTAACGTTATGTAGTATTACGTTCTAACGTATAACGTTATATAGTATTACGTTGTAACGTATGACGTTATAAAGCATTACTTTATAACATATAACGTTCTATACTATTACGATATAACGTGTAACGTTATATAGTATTACGTTATAACGTATAACGTCATATAGTATTACCATACAACGTTGAACGTTATATAGTATGACGTTATAACGTTTAACGTTATGTAGTATTACGTTATAACGTATAACGTTATATAGTATTACGTTGTAACGTATGACGTTATAAAGCATTACTTTATAACATATAACGTTCTATACTATTACGATATAACGTGTAACGTTATATAGTATTACGTAATAACGTATAACGTCATATACTATTTCCATACAACGTGTAACGTTATATACTATTACGATATAACGTGTAACGTTATATAATATTACGTTATAACGTATAACGTCATATACTATTACCATACAACGTGTAACGTTATATAGTATGACGGTATAACGTTTAACGTTATGTAGTATTACGTCATAACGTATAACGTTATATACTATTACGATATAACGTGTAACTTTATATAGTATTACGTAATAACGTATAACGTCATATACTATTTCCATACAACGTGTAACGTTATATACTATTACGATATAACGTGTAACGTTATATAGTATTACGTTATAACGTATAACGTCATATACTATTACCATACAACGTGTAACGTTATATAGTATGACGGTATAACGTTTAACGTTATGTAGTATTACGTTATAACGTATAACGCTATATACTACTACCATACAACGTGTAACGTTATATAGTATGACGTTATAACGTTTAACGTTATGTAGTATTACGTTATAACGTATAACGTTATATACTATTACGATATAACCTCTAACGTTATATAGTTTTACGTTATAACGTATGACGTCATATACTATTACCATCAACGTGTAACGTTTTATAGTATTACGTTGTAACGTATGACGTTATATAGTATTTCGTTATAACCCATAACGACATATACTATTATCATACTACGTGTAACGTTATATAGTATTACGTTATAACATATAACGTTAAATAGTATTACGTTGTAACATATAACGTTATATACTATTAGTATACAACGTGTAACGTTATATAGTATTACGTTGTAACCTATGACGTTATATAGTACTACGTTATAACATATAACGTCATAAACTATTACCATACAACGTGTAACGTTATATAGTATTACGTTAAAACGTATAACGTCATATACTATTACCATACAACGTGTAACGTTATATAGTATGACGTTATAACGTTTAACGTTATGTAGTATTACGTTATAACGTATAACGTTCTATAGTATTACGTTGTAACGTATGACGTTATAAAGCATTTCTTTATAACATATAACGTTATATACTATTACCACACAACGTGTAACGTTATATAGTATTACGTTATAACGTATGACGTCATATAGTATTACCATACAACGTGTAACGTCATATAGTATGACGTTATAACGTTTAACGTTATGTAGAATTAAGTTAAAACATATAACGTTATATAGTATTACGTTATAACGTATAACGTTAAATAGTATTACGTTGTAACGTATAACGTTATATACTATTACCATACAACGTGTAACGTTATATACTATTACGATACAACGTGTAACGTTATATAGTATTACGTCATAACGTATAACGTCATAAACTATTACCATACAACGTGTAACGTTATATAGTATTACGTTATACCGTATGACGTCATATAGTATTACCATACAACGTGTAACGTCATATAGTACGACGTTATAACGTATGACGTCATATACTATTACCATACAACGTGTAACGTTATATAGTATGACGTTATAACGTTTAACGTTATGTAGTATTACCTTAAAACATATAACGTTATATAGTATTACGTTATAACGTATAACGTAATATACTATTACGATACAACGTGTAACGTTATATAGTATTACGTAATAACGTATAACGTCATATACTATTACCATACAACGTGAAACGTTATATACCATTACGATATAACATGTAATGTTATATAGTATTACGTTATAACGTATAACGTCATATACTAATACCATACAACGTGTAACTTTATATAGTATGACGTTATAACGTTTAACGTTATGTAGTATTACGTTATAACGTATAACGTTATATACTATTACGATATAACGTGTAACTTTATATAGTATTACGTAATAACGTATAACGTCATATACTATTACCATACAACGTGTAACGTTATATACTATTACGATATAACGTGTAACGTTATATAGTATTACCTTATAACGTATAACGTCATATACTAATACCATACAACGTGTAACTTTATATAGTATGACGTTATAACGTTTAACATTATGTAGTATTACGTTATAACGTATAACGTTATATACTATTACGATATAACGTGTAACTTTATATAGTATTACGTAATAACGTATAACGTCATATACTATTACCATACAACGTGTAACGTTATATACTATTACGATATAACGTGTAACGTTATATAGTATTACGTTATAACGTATGACGTCATATACTATTACCATACAACGTGTAACGTTATATAGTACGACGTTATAACGTTTAACGTTATGTAGTATTACCTTAAAACATATAACGTTATATAGTATTACGTTATAACGTATAACGTCATATACTATTACCATACAACGTGTAACGTTATATAGTATGACGTTATAACGTTTAACGTTATGTAGTATTACGTTATAACGTATAACGTTATATACTATTACGATATAACGTGTAACTTTATATAGTATTACGTAATAACGTATAACGTCATATACTATTACCATACAACGTGTAACGTTATATAGTATGACGGTATAACGTTTAACGTTATGTAGTATTACGTTATGACGTATAACGTTATATACTACTACCATACAACGTGTAACGTTATATAGTATGACGTTATAACGTTTAACGTTATGTAGTATTACGTTATAACATATAACGTCATATACTATTACCATACAACGTGTAACGTTATATAGTATTACGTTAAAACGTATAACGTCATATACTATTACCATACAACGTGTAACGTTATATAGTATGACGTTATAACGTTTAACGTTATGTAGAATTAAGTTAAAACATATAACGTTATATAGTATTACGTTATAACGTATAACGTTAAATAGTATTACGTTGTAACGTATAACGTTATATACTATTACCATACAACGTGTAACGTTATATAGTATTACGTTATATCGTATGACGTCATATAGTATTACCATACAACGTGTAACGTTATATAGTATGACGTTATAATGTTTAACGTTATGTAGTATTACCTTAAAACATATAACGTTATATAGTATTACGTTATAACGTATAACGTTATATACTATTACGATACAACGTGTAACGTTATATAGTATGACGTTATAACGTATGACGTCATATACTAGTACCATACAACGTGTAACGTTATATAGTATGACGTTATAACGTTTAACGTTATGTAGTATTACCTTAAAACATATAACGTTATATAGTATTACGTTATAACGTATAACGTTATATAGTATTACGTTGTAACGTATGACGTTATAAAGCATTACGTTATAACGTATGACGTCATATAGTATTACCATACAACGTGTAACGTTATATAGTATGACGTTATAACGTTTAACGTTATGTAGTATTTCCTTAAAACATATAACGTTATATAGTATTACGTTATAACGTATAACGTTATATACTATTCCCATACAACGTGTAACGTTATATACAATTACGATATAACGTGTAACGTTATATAGTATTACGTTATAACGTATAACGTCATATACTATTACCATACAACGTGTAACTTTATATAGTATGACGTTATAACGTTTAACGTTATGTAGTATTACGTTATAACGTATAACGTTATATACTATTACGATATAACCTCTAACGTTATATAGTATTACGTTATAACGTATGACGTCATATACTATTACCATACAACGTGTAACGTTATATAGTACGACGTTATAACGTTTAACGTTATGTAGTATTACCTTAAAACATATAACGTTATATAGTATTACGATATAACGTATAACGTTAAATAGTATTACGTTTTAACGTATAACGTTATACACTATTACCATACAACGTGCAACGTTATATAGTATTACGTTGTAACGTATGACGTTATATAGTATTACTTTATAACGTATAACGTTACATACTATTACGATATAACGTGTAACGTTATATAGTATTACGTTATAACGTATAACGTTAAATAGTATTACGTTGTAACGTATATCGTTATATACTACTACCATACAACGTGTAACGTTATATACTATTACGATGTAACGTGTAACGTTATATAGTATGACGTTATATCGTTTAACGTTATGTAGAATTAAGTTAAAACATATAACGTTATATAGCATTACCTTATAACGTATAACGTTAAATAGTATTACGTTTTAACGTATAACGTTATACGCTATTACCATTCAACGTGTAACGTTATATAGTATTACGTTGTAACGTATGACGTCATAAAGCATTACTTTATAACGTATAACGTTATATACTATTACGATATAACGTGTAACGTTATATAGTATTACGTTATAACGTATGACGTCATATAGTATTACCATACAACGTTGAACGTTATATAGTATGACGTTATAACGTTTAACGTTATGTAGTATTACGTTATAACGTATAACGTTCTATACTATTACGATATAACGTGTAACGTTATATAGTATTACGTTATAACGTATGACGTCATATAGTATTACCATACAACGTTGAACGTTATATAGTATGACGTTATAACGTTTAACGTCATATAGTATGACGTTATAACGTTTAACGTTATGTAGTATTACCTTAAAACATATAACGTTATATAGTATTACGTTATAACGTATAACGTTATATACTATTACGATACAACGTGTAACGTTATATAGTATTACGTCATAACGTATAACGTCATAAACTATTACCATACAACGTGTAACGTTATATAGTATTACGTTATACCGTATGACGTCATATAGTATTACCATACAACGTGTAACGTTATATAGTATGACGTTATAAAGTATGACGTCATATACTATTACCATACAACGTGTAACGTTATATAGTATGACGTTATAACGTTTAACGTTATGTAGTATTACCTTAAAACATATAACGTTATATAGTATTACGTTATAACGTATAACGTTATATAGTATTACGTTGTAACGTATGACGTTATAAAGCACTACGTTATAACGTATGACGTCATATAGTATTACCATACAACGTGTAACGTTATATAGTATGACGTTATAACGTTAAACGTTATGTAGTATTACCTTAAAACATATAACGTTATATAGTATTACGTTATAACGTATAACGTTATATACTATTCCCATACAACGTGTAACGTTATATACTATTACGATATAACGTGTAACGTTATATAGTATTACGTTATAACGTATAACGTTATATACTATTCCCATACAACGTGTAACGTTATATAGTATTACGTTGTAACGCATGACGTTATAAAGCATTACTTTATAACGTATAACGTTACATACTATTACGATATAACGTGTAACGTTATATAGTATTACGTTATAACGTATAGCGTTAAATAGTATTACGTTGTAACGTATATCGTTATATACTACTACCATACAACGTGTAACGTTATATACTATTACGATGTAACGTGTAACGTTATATAGCATTACCTTATAACGTATAACGTTAAATAGTATTACGTTTTAACGTGTAACGTTATACGCTATTACCATTCAACGTGTAACGTTATATAGTATTACGTTGTAACGCATGACGTTATAAAGCATTACTTTATAACGTATAACGTTATATACTATTACGATATAACGTGTAACGTTATATAGTATTACGTTATAACGTATAACGTCATATACTATTACCATACATCGTGTAACGTTATATACTATGACGGTATAACGTTTAACGTTATGTAGTATTACGTTATAACGTATAACGTTATATACTATTACGATATAACCTCTAACGTTATATAGTTTTACGTTATAACGTATGACGTCATATACTATTACCATACAACGTGTAACGTTTTATAGTATTACGTTGTAACGTATGACGTTATATAGTATTACGTTATAACCCATAACGACATCTACTATTATCATACTACGTGTAACGTTATATAGTATTACGTTATAACATATATCGTCATATACTATTACCATACAACGTGTAACGTTATATAGTATTACGTTGTAACGTATGACGTTATATAGTACTACGTTATAACATATATCGTCATATACTATTACCATACAACGTGTAACGTTATATAGTATTACGTTAAAACGTATAACGTCATATACTATTACCATACAACGTGTAACGTTATATAGTATGACGTTATAACGTTTAACGTTATGTAGTATTACGTTATAACGTATAACGTTCTATAGTATTACGTTGTAACGTATGACGTTATAAAGCATTACTTTATAACATATAACGTTATATACTAATACCACACAACGTGCAACGTTATATAGTATTACGTTATAACGTATGACGTCATATAGTATTACCATACAACGTGTAACTTTATATAGTATGACGTTATAACGTTTAACCTTATGTAGTATTACGTTATAACGTATAACGTTATATACTATTACGATAAAACGTATTACGTTAAATAGTATTACGTTGTAACGTATAACGTTATATACTAATACCATACAACGTGTAACGTTATATAGTATTACGTTGTAACGTATGACGTTATATAGTATTACGTTATAACGTATAACGTCATATACTATTACCATACAACGTGTAACGTTATATAGTATTACGTTAAAACGTATAACGTCATATACTATTACCATACAACGTGTAACGTTATATAGTATGACGTTATAACGTTTAACGTTATGTAGTATTACGTTATAACGTATAACGTTATATAGTATTACGTTGTAATGTATGACGTTATGAAGCATTACTTTATAACATATAACGTTCTATACTATTACGATATAACGTGTAACGTTATATAGTATTACGTTATAACGTATGACGTCATATAGTATTACCATACAACGTTGAACGTTATATAGTATGACGCTATAACGTTTAACGTTATGTAGTATTACGTTATAACGTATAACGTTATATACTATTACGATATAACGTGTAACTTTATATAGTATTACGTAATAACGTATAACGTCATATACTATTTCCATACAAGGTGTAACGTTATATAGTATTACGTTATAACGTATGACGTCATGTAGTATTACCATACAACGTGTAACGTTATATAGTATGACGTTATAACGTTTAACGTTATGTAGTATTACCTTAAAACATATAACGTTATATAGTATTACGTTATAAAGTATGACGTCATATACTATTACCATACAACGTGTAACGTTATATAGTATGACGTTATAACGTTTAACGTTATGTAGTATTACCTTAAAACATATAACGTTATATAGTATTACGTTATAACGTATAACGTTATATAGTATTACGTTGTAACGTATGACGTTATAAAGCACTACGTTATAACGTATGACGTCATATAGTATTACCATACAACGTGTAACGTTATATAGTATGACGTTATAACGTTAAACGTTATGTAGTATTACCTTAAAACATATAACGTTATATAGTATTACGTTATAACGTATAACGTTATATACTATTCCCATACAACGTGTAACGTTATATACTATTACGATATAACGTGTAACGTTATATAGTATTACGTTATAACGTATAACGTTATATACTATTCCCATACAACGTGTAACGTTATATAGTATTACGTTGTAACGCATGACGTTATAAAGCATTACTTTATAACGTATAACGTTACATACTATTACGATATAACGTGTAACGTTATATAGTATTACGTTATAACGTATAGCGTTAAATAGTATTACGTTGTAACGTATATCGTTATATACTACTACCATACAACGTGTAACGTTATATACTATTACGATGTAACGTGTAACGTTATATAGTATGACGTTATATCGTTTAACGTTATGTAGAATTAAGTTAAAACATATGACGTTATATAGCATTACCTTATAACGTATAACGTTAAATAGTATTACGTTTTAACGTATAACGTTATACGCTATTACCATTCAACGTGTAACGTTATATATTATTACGTTGTAACGCATGACGTTATAAAGCATTACTTTATAACGTATAACGTTATATACTATTACGATATAACGTGTAACGTTATATAGTATTACGTTATAACGTATAACGTCATATACTATTACCATACATCGTGTAACGTTATATACTATGACGGTATAACGTTTAACGTTATGTAGTATTACGTTATAACGTATAACGTTATATACTATTACGATATAACCTCTAACGTTATATAGTTTTACGTTATAACGTATGACGTCATATACTATTACCATACAACGTGTAACGTTTTATAGTATTACGTTGTAACGTATGACGTTATATAGTATTACGTTATAACCCATAACGACATCTACTATTATCATACTACGTGTAACGTTATATAGTATTACGTTATAACATATATCGTCATATACTATTACCATACAACGTGTAACGTTATATAGTATTACGTTGTAACGTATGACGTTATATAGTACTACGTTATAACATATATCGTCATATACTATTACCATACAACGTGTAACGTTATATAGTATTACGTTAAAACGTATAACGTCATATACTATTACCATACAACGTGTAACGTTATATAGTATGACGTTATAACGTTTAACGTTATGTAGTATTACGTTATAACGTATAACGTTCTATAGTATTACGTTGTAACGTATGACGTTATAAAGCATTACTTTATAACATATAACGTTATATACTATTACCACACAACGTGTAACGTTATATAGTATTACGTTATAACGTATGACGTCATATAGTATTACCATACAACGTGTAACTTTATATAGTATGACGTTATAACGTTTAACCTTATGTAGTATTACGTTATAACGTATAACGTTATATACTATTACGATACAACGTATTACGTTAAATAGTATTACGTTGTAACGTATAACGTTATATACTAATACCATACAACGTGTAACGTTATATAGTATTACGTTGTAACGTATGACGTTATATAGTATTACGTTATAACGTATAACGTCATATACTATTACCATACAACGTGTAACGTTATATAGTATTACGTTAAAACGTATAACGTCATATACTATTACCATACAACGTGTAACATTATATAGTATGACGTTATAACGTTTAACGTTATGTAGTATTACGTTATAACGTATAACGTTATATAGTATTACGTTGTAACGTATGACGTTATAAAGCATTACTTTATAACATATAACGTTCTATACTATTACGATATAACGTGTACCGTTATATAGTATTACGTTATAACGTATGACGTCATATAGTATTACCATACAACGTTGAACGTTATATAGTATGACGTTATAACGTTTAACGTTTTGTAGTATTACGTTATAACGTATAACGTTATATACTATTACGATATAACGTGTAACTTTATATAGTATTACGTAATAACGTATAACGTCATATACTATTTCCATACAACGTGTAACGTTATATACTATTACGATATAACGTATTACGTTAAATAGTATTACGTTGTAACGTATAACGTTATATACTAATACCATACAACGTGTAACGTTATATAGTATTACGTTGTAACGTATGACGTTATATAGTATTACGTTATAACGTATAACGTCATATACTATTACCATACAACGTGTAACGTTATATAGTATTACGTTAAAACGTATAACGTCATATACTATTACCATACAACGTGTAACGTTATATAGTATGACGTTATAACGTTTAACGTTATTTAGTATTACTTTATAACGTATAACGTTACATACTATTACGATATAACGTGTAACGTTATATAGTATTACGTTATAACGTATAGCGTTAAATAGTATTACGTTGTAACGTATATCGTTATATACTACTACCATACAACGTGTAACGTTATATACTATTACGATGTAACGTGTAACGTTATATAGTATGACGTTATATCGTTTAACGTTATGTAGAATTAAGTTAAAACATATAACGTTATATAGCATTACCTTATAACGTATAACGTTAAATAGTATTACGTTTTAACGTGCAACGTTATACGCTATTACCATTCAACGTGTAACGTTATATAGTATTACGTTGTAACGCATGACGTTATAAAGCATTACTTTATAACGTATAACGTTATATACTATTACGATATAACGTGTAACGTTATATAGTATTACGTTATAACGTATAACGTCATATACTATTACCATACATCGTGTAACGATATATACTATGACGGTATAACGTTTAACGTTATGTAGTATTACGTTATAACGTATAACGTTATATACTATTACGATATAACTTCTAACGTTATATAGTTTTACGTTATAACGTATGACGTCATATACTATTACCATACAACGTGTAACGTTTTATAGTATTACGTTGTAACGTATGACGTTATATAGTATTACGTTATAACCCATAACGACATCTACTATTATCATACTACGTGTAACGTTATATAGTATTACGTTATAACATATATCGTCATATACTATTACCATACAACGTGTAACGTTATATAGTATTACGTTGTAACGTATGACGTTATATAGTACTACGTTATAACATATATCGTCATATACTATTACCATACAACGTGTAACGTTATATAGTATTACGTTAAAACGTATAACGTCATATACTATTACCATACAACGTGTAACGTTATATAGTATGACGTTATAACGTTTAACGTTATGTAGTATTACGTTATAACGTATAACGTTCTATAGTATTACGTTGTAACGTATGACGTTATAAAGCATTACTTTATAACATATAACGTTATATACTATTACCACACAACGTGTAACGTTATATAGTATTACGTTATAACGTATGACGTCATATAGTATTACCATACAACGTGTAACGTTATATAGTATGACGTTATAACGTTAAACGTTATGTAGTATTACCTTAAAACATATAACGTTATATAGTATTACGTTATAACGTATAACGTTATATACTATTCCCATACAACGTGTAACGTTATATACTATTACGATATAACGTGTAACGTTATATAGTATTACGTTATAACGTATAACGTTATATACTATTCCCATACAACGTGTAACGTTATATAGTATTACGTTGTAACGCATGACGTTATAAAGCATTACTTTATAACGTATAACGTTACATACTATTACGATATAACGTGTAACGTTATATAGTATTACGTTATAACGTATAGCGTTAAATAGTATTACGTTGTAACGTATATCGTTATATACTACTACCATACAACGTGTAACGTTATATACTATTACGATGTAACGTGTAACGTTATATAGTATGACGTTATATCGTTTAACGTTATGTAGAATTAAGTTAAAACATATAACGTTATATAGCATTACCTTATAACGTATAACGTTAAATAGTATTACGTTTTAACGTATAACGTTATACGCTATTACCATTCAACGTGTAACGTTATATAGTATTACGTTGTAACGCATGACGTTATAAAGCATTACTTTATAACGTATAACGTTATATACTATTACGATATAACGTGTAACGTTATATAGTATTACGTTATAACGTATAACGTCATATACTATTACCATACATCGTGTAACGTTATATACTATGACGGTATAACGTTTAACGTTATGTAGTATTACGTTATAACGTATAACGTTATATACTATTACGATATAACCTCTAACGTTATATAGTTTTACGTTATAACCCATAACGACATATACTATTATCATACTACGTGTAACGTTATATAGTATTACGTTATAACATATAACGTTAAATAGTATTACGTTGTAACATATAACGTTATATACTATTAGTATACAACGTGTAACGTTATATAGTATTACGTTGTAACCTATGACGTTATATAGTACTACGTTATAACATATAACGTCATAAACTATTACCATACAACGTGTAACGTTATATAGTATTACGTTAAAACGTATAACGTCATATACTATTACCATACAACGTGTAACGTTATATAGTATGACGTTATAACGTTTAACGTTATGTAGTATTACGTTATAACGTATAACGTTCTATAGTATTACGTTGTAACGTATGACGTTATAAAGCATTACTTTATAACATATAACGTTATATACTATTACCACACAACGTGTAACGTTATATAGTATTACGTTATAACGTATGACGTCATATAGTATTACCATACAACGTGTAACTTTATATAGTATGACGTTATAACGTTTAACCTTATGTAGTATTACGTTATAACGTATAACGTTATATACTATTACGATACAACGTATTACGTTAAATAGTATTACGTTGTAACGTATTACGTTATATACTAATACCATACAACGTGTAACGTTATATAGTATTACGTTGTAACGTATGACGTTATATAGTATTACGTTATAACGTATAACGTCATATACTATTACCATACAACGTGTAACGTTATATAGTATTACGTTAAAACGTATAACGTCATATACTATTACCATACAACGTGTAACGTTATATAGTATGACGTTATAACGTTTAACGTTATGTAGTATTACGTTATAACGTATAACGTTATATAGTATTACGTTGTAACGTATGACGTTATAAAGCATTACTTTATAACATATAACGTTCTATACTATTACGATATAACGTGTAACGTTATATAGTATTACGTTATAACGTATGACGTCATATAGTATTACCATACAACGTTGAACGTTATATAGTATGACGTTATAACGTCTAACGTTATGTAGTATTACGTTATAACGTATAACGTTATATACTATTACGATATAACGTGTAACTTTATATAGTATTACGTAATAACGTATAACGTCATATACTATTTCCATACAACGTGTAACGTTATATACTATTACGATATAACGTGTAACGTTATATGGTATTACGTAATAACGTATAACGTCATACACTATTACCATACAACGTGTAACGTTATATGCTATTATGATATAAGTGTAATGTTATATAGTATTACGTTATAACATATAACGTCATATACTATTACCATACAACCGTGTAACTTTATATAGTATGACGTTATAACGTTTAACGTTATGTAGTATTACGTTATAACGTATAACGTTATATACTATTACGATATAACTTGTAACTTTATATAGTATTACGAAATAACGTATAACGTCATATACTATTACCATACAACGTGTAACGTTATATACTATTACGATATAACGTGTAACGTTATATAGTATGACGTTATAACGTTTAACGTTATGTAGTATTACGTTATAACGTATAACGTTATATACTATTACGATATAACGTGTAACTTTATATAGTATTACGTTATAACGTATAACGTTATATACTATTACGATACAACGTGTAACGTTATATGGTATTACGTAATAACGTATAACGTCATATACTATTACCATACAACGTGTAACGCTATATGCTATTACGATATAACGTGTAATGTTATATAGTATTACGTTATAACATATAACGTCATATACTATTACCATACAACGTGTAACTTTATATAGTGTGACGTTATAACGTTTAACGTTATGTAGTATTACGTTATAACGTATAACGTTATATACTATTACGATATAACGTGTAACTTTATATAGTATTACGAAATAACGTATAACGTCATATACTATTACCATACAACGTGTAACGTTATATACTATTACGATATAACGTGTAACGTTATATAGTATGACGTTATTACGTTTAACGTTATGTAGTATTACGTTATAACGTATAACGTTATATACTATTACGATATAACGTGTAACTTTATATAGTATTACGTTATAACGTATAACGTTATATACTATTACGATACAACGTGTAACGTTATATGGTATTACGTAATAACGTATAACGTCATATAATATTACCAGACAACGTGTAACGCTATATGCTATTACGATATAACGTGTAATGTTATATAGTATTACGTTATAACATATAACGTCATATACTATTACCATACAACGTGTAACGTTATATAGTATGACGTTATAACGTTTAACGTTATGTAGTATTACGTTATAACGTATAACGTTATATATTATTACGATATAACGTGTAACGTTATATAGTATTATGTTATAACGTATAACGTCATATACTATTACCATACAACGTGTAACGTTATATAGTATTACGTTGTAACGTATGACGTTATATAGTATTATGTTATAACGTATAACGTCATATACTATTACCATACAACGTGTAACGTTATATAGTATGACGTTATAACGTTTAACGTTATGTAGTATTACGTTATAACGTATAACGTTATATAGTATTACGTTGTAACGTATGACGTTATATAGTATTACGTTATAACGTATAACGTCATATACTATTACCATACAACGTGTAACGTTATATAGTATTACGTTGTAACGTATGACGTTATATAGTATTACGTTATAACGTATAACGTCATATACTATTACCATACAACGTGTAACGTTATATAGTATTACGTTAAAACGTATAACGTCATATACTATTACCATACAACGTGTAACTTTATATAGTATGACGTTATAACGTTTAACCTTATGTAGTATTACGTTATAACGTATAACGTTATATACTATTACGATACAACGTATTACGTTAAATAGTATTACGTTGTAACGTATAACGTTATATACTAATACCATACAACGTGTAACGTTATATAGTATTACGTTGTAACGTATGACGTTATATAGTATTACGTTATAACGTATAACGTTATATAGTATTACGTTATAACGCATAACGACATATACTATTATCATACTACGTGTAACGTTATATAGTATTACGTTATAACATATAACGTTATATACTATTACCACACAACGTGTAACGTTATATAGTATTACGTTAAAACGTATAACGTCATATAATATTACCATACAGCGTGTAACGTTATATACTATGACGTTATAACGTTTAACGTTATGTAGTATTACGTTATAACGTATAACGTTATATAGTATTACGTTGTAACGTATGACGTTATAAAGCATTACTTTATAACATATAACGTTCTATACTATTACGATATAACGTGTAACGTTATATAGTATTACGTAATAACGTATAACGTCATATACTATTTCCATACAACGTGTAACGTTATATACTATTACGATATAACGTGTAACGTTATATGGTATTACGTAATAACGTATAACGTCATATACTATCACCATACAACGTGTAACGCTATATGCTATTATGATATAAGTGTAATGTTATATAGTATTACGTTATAACATATAACGTCATATACTATTACCATACAACGTGTAACGTTATATAGTATGACGTTATAACGTTTAACGTTATTTAGTATTACGTTATAACGTATAACGTTATATGCTGTTACCATACAACGTGTAACGTTATATACTGTTACGATATAACGTGTAAGATATGCAGTATTACGTTATAACGTATAACGTCATATACTATTACCATACAACGTGTAACGTTAATAGTATGACGTTATAACGCTTAACGTTATGTAGTATTACGTTATAACGTATAACGTTATATACTATTACGATATAACGTGTAACGTTATATAGTATTACATTATAACGTATAACGTCATATACTATTACCATACAACGTGTAACGTTATATACTATTACGATATATCCTGTAACGTTATATAGTATTACGTTATAACGTATGACGTCATATACTATTACCATACAACGTGTAACGTTATATAGTATGACGTTATAATGTTTAACGTTATGTAGTGTTACCTTAAAACATATAACGTTATATAGTATTACGTTATAACGTATAACGTTATATACTATTACGATACAACGTGTAACGTTATATAGTACTACGTCATAACGTATAACGACATAAACTATTACCATACAACGTGTAACGTTATATAGTATTACGTTGTAACGTATGACGTTATATAGTACTACGTTATAACGTATAACGTCATATACTATTACCATACAACGTGTAACGTTATATAGTACTACGTTAAAACGTATAACGTCATATACTATTACCATACAACGTGTAACGTTATATAGTATGACGTTATAACGCTTAACGTTATGTAGTATTACGTTATAACGTATAACGTTATATAGTATTACGTTGTAACGTATGACGTTATAAAGCATTACTTTATAACATATAACGTTCTATACTATTACGATATAACGTGTAACGTTATATAGTATTACGTTATAACGTATGACGTCATATAGTATTACCATACAACGTTGAACGTTATATAGTATGACGTTATAACGTTTAACGTTATGTAGTATTACGTTATAACGTATAACGTTATATACTATTACGATATAACGTGTAACTTTATATAGTATTACGTAATAACGTATGACGTCATATACTATTACCATAAAACGTGTAACGTTAATGGTATGACGTTATAACGTTTAACGTTATGTAGTATTACGTTATAACGTATAACGTTATATACTATTGCGATATAACCTGTAACGTTATATAGTATTACGTTATAACGTATGACTATTACCATATACTATTACCATATCCATCATATACTATTACCATACAACGTGTAACGTTATATAGTATGACGTTATAACGTTTAACGTTATGTAGTGTTACCTTAAAACATATAACGTTATATAGTATTTCGTTATAACGTATAACATTATATACTATTACGATACAACGTGTAACGTTATATAGTATTACGTCATAACGTATAACGACATAAACTATTACCATACAACGTGTAACGTTATATAGTATTACGTTGTAACGTATGACGTTATATAGTATTACGTTATAACGTATAACGTTATATACTATTCCCATACAACGTGTAACGTTATATACTATTACGATATAACGTGTAACGTTATATAGTATTACGTTATAACGTATAACGTTATATACTATTCCCATACAACGTGTAACGTTATATAGTATTACGTTGTAACGCATGACGTTATAAAGCATTACTTTATAACGTATAACGTTACATACTATTACGATATAACGTGTAACGTTATATAGTATTACGTTATAACGTATAGCGTTAAATAGTATTACGTTGTAACGTATATCGTTATATACTACTACCATACAACGTGTAACGTTATATACTATTACGATGTAACGTGTAACGTTATATAGTATGACGTTATATCGTTTAACGTTATGTAGAATTAAGTTAAAACATATAACGTTATATAGCATTACCTTATAACGTATAACGTTAAATAGTATTACGTTTTAACGTATAACGTTATACGCTATTACCATTCAACGTGTAACGTTATATAGTATTACGTTGTAACGCATGACGTTATAAAGCATTACTTTATAACGTATAACGTTATATACTATTACGATATAACGTGTAACGTTATATAGTATTACGTTATAACGTATAACGTCATATACTATTACCATACATCGTGTAACGTTATATACTATGACGGTATAACGTTTAACGTTATGTAGTATTACGTTATAACGTATAACGTTATATACTATTACGATATAACCTCTAACGTTATATAGTTTTACGTTATAACGTATGACGTCATATACTATTACCATACAACGTGTAACGTTTTATAGTATTACGTTGTAACGTATGACGTTATATAGTATTACGTTATAACCCATAACGACATCTACTATTATCATACTACGTGTAACGTTATATAGTATTACGTTATAACATATATCGTCATATACTATTACCATACAACGTGTAACGTTATATAGTATTACGTTGTAACGTATGACGTTATAAAGCATTACTTTATAACATATAACGTTATATACTATTACCACACAACGTGTAACGTTATATAGTATTACGTTATAACGTATGACGTCATATAGTATTACCATACAACTTGTAACGTTATATAGTATGACGTTATAACGTTTAACGTTATGTAGTATTACGTTATAACGTATAACGTTATATACTATTACGATATAACGTGTAACTTTATATAGTATTACGTAATAACGTATAACGTCATATACTATTTCCATACAACGTGTAACGTTATATACTATTACGATATAACGTGTAACGTTATATGGTATTACGTAATAACGTATAACGTCATATACTATTACCATACAACGTGTAACGTTATATGCTATTATCATATAAGTGTAATGTTATATAGTATTACGTTATAACATATAACGTCATATACTATTACCATACAACGTGTAACTTTATATAGTATGACGTTATAACGTTTAACGTTATGTAGTATTACGTTATAACGTATAACGTTATATACTATTACGATATAACGTGTAACTTTATATAGTATTACGGAATAACGTATAACGTCATATACTATTACCATACAACGTGTAACGTTATATACTATTACGATATAACGTGTAACGTTATATAGTATGACGTTATAACGTTTAACGTTATGTAGTATTACGTTATAACGTATAACGTCATATACTATTACCATACAACGTGTAACGTTATATAGTATTACGTTGTAACGTATGACGTTATAAAGCATTACTTTATAACATATAACGTTATATACTATTACCACACAACGTGTAACGTTATATAGTATTACGTTAAAACGTATAACGTCATATAATATTACCATACAGCGTGTAACGTTATATACTATGACGTTATAACGTTTAACGTTATGTAGTATTACGTTATAACGTATAACGTTATATAGTATTACGTTGTAACGTATGACGTTATAAAGCATTACTTTATAACATATAACGTTCTATACTATTACGATATAACGTGTAACGTTATATAGTATTACGTAATAACGTATAACGTCATATACTATTTCCATACAACGTGTAACGTTATATACTATTACGATATAACGTGTAACGTTATATGGTATTACGTAATAACGTATAACGTCATATACTATCACCATACAACGTGTAACGCTATATGCTATTATGATATAAGTGTAATGTTATATAGTATTACGTTATAACATATAACGTCATATACTATTACCATACAACGTGTAACGTTATATAGTATGACGTTATAACGTTTAACGTTATTTAGTATTACGTTATAACGTATAACGTTATATACTGTTACCATACAACGTGTAACGTTATATACTGTTACGATATAACGTGTAAGATATGCAGTATTACGTTATAACGTATAACGTCATATACTATTACCATACAACGTGTAACGTTAATAGTATGACGTTAAAACGTATAACGTTATATAGTATTACGTTATAACGTATAACGTTATATACTATTACGATATAACGTGTAACGTTATATAGTATTACGTTATAACGTATAACGTCATATACTATTACCATACAACGTGTAACGTTATATACTATTACGATATATCCTGTAACGTTATATAGTATTACGTTATAACGTATGACGTCATATACTATTACCATACAACGTGTAACGTTATATAGTATGACGTTATAATGTTTAACGTTATGTAGTGTTACCTTAAAACATATAACGTTATATAGTATTACGTTATAACGTATAACGTTATATACTATTACGATACAACGTGTAACGTTATATAGTACTACGTCATAACGTATAACGACATAAACTATTACCATACAACGTGTAACGTTATATAGTATTACGTTGTAACGTATGACGTTATATAGTACTACGTTATAACGTATAACGTCATATACTATTACCATACAACGTGTAACGTTATATAGTACTACGTTAAAACGTATAACGTCATATACTATTACCATACAACGTGTAACGTTATATAGTATGACGTTATAACGCTTAACGTTATGTAGTATTACGTTATAACGTATAACGTTATATAGTATTACGTTGTAACGTATGACGTTATAAAGCATTACTTTATAACATATAACGTTCTATACTATTACGATATAACGTGTAACGTTATATAGTATTACGTTATAACGTATGACGTCATATAGTATTACCATACAACGTTGAACGTTATATAGTATGACGTTATAACGTTTAACGTTATGTAGTATTACGTTATAACGTATAACGTTATATACTATTACGATATAACGTGTAACTTTATATAGTATTACGTAATAACGTATGACGTCATATACTATTACCATAAAACGTGTAACGTTAATGGTATGACGTTATAACGTTTAACGTTATGTAGTATTACGTTATAACGTATAACGTTATATACTATTGCGATATAACCTGTAACGTTATATAGTATTACGTTATAACGTATGACTATTACCATATACTATTACCATATCCATCATATACTATTACCATACAACGTGTAACGTTATATAGTATGACGTTATAACGTTTAACGTTATGTAGTGTTACCTTAAAACATATAACGTTATATAGTATTTCGTTATAACGTATAACATTATATACTATTACGATACAACGTGTAACGTTATATAGTATTACGTCATAACGTATAACGACATAAACTATTACCATACAACGTGTAACTTTATATAGTATTACGTTGTAACGTATGACGTTATATAGTATTACGTTATAACGTATAACGTTATATACTATTCCCATACAACGTGTAACGTTATATACTATTACGATATAACGTGTAACGTTATATAGTATTACGTTATAACGTATAACGTTATATACTATTCCCATACAACGTGTAACGTTATATAGTATTACGTTGTAACGCATGACGTTATAAAGCATTACTTTATAACGTATAACGTTACATACTATTACGATATAACGTGTAACGTTATATAGTATTACGTTATAACGTATAGCGTTAAATAGTATTACGTTGTAACGTATATCGTTATATACTACTACCATACAACGTGTAACGTTATATACAATTACGATGTAACGTGTAACGTTATATAGTATGACGTTATATCGTTTAACGTTATGTAGAATTAAGTTAAAACATATAACGTTATATAGCATTACCTTATAACGTATAACGTTAAATAGTATTACGTTTTAACGTATAACGTTATACGCTATTACCATTCAACGTGTAACGTTATATAGTATTACGTTGTAACGCATGACGTTATAAAGCATTACTTTATAACGTATAACGTTATATACTATTACGATATAACGTGTAACGTTATATAGTATTACGTTATAACGTATAACGTCATATACTATTACCATACATCGTGTAACGTTATATACTATGACGGTATAACGTTTAACGTTATGTAGTATTACGTTATAACGTATAACGTTATATACTATTACGATATAACCTCTAACGTTATATAGTTTTACGTTATAACGTATGACGTCATATACTATTACCATACAACGTGTAACGTTTTATAGTATTACGTTGTAACGTATGACGTTATATAGTATTACGTTATAACCCATAACGACATCTACTATTATCATACTACGTGTAACGTTATATAGTATTACGTTATAACATATATCGTCATATACTATTACCATACAACGTGTAACGTTATATAGTATTACGTTGTAACGTATGACGTTATAAAGCATTACTTTATAACATATAACGTTATATACTATTACCACACAACGTGTAACGTTATATAGTATTACGTTATAACGTATGACGTCATATAGTATTACCATACAACTTGTAACGTTATATAGTATGACGTTATAACGTTTAACGTTATGTAGTATTACGTTATAACGTATAACGTTATATAGTATTACGTTGTAACGTATGACGTTATAAAGCATTACTTTATAACATATAACGTTCTATACTATTACGATATAACGTGTAACGTTATATAGTATTACGTTATAACGTATGACGTCATATAGTATTACCATACAACGTTGAACGTTATATAGTATGACGTTATAACGTTTAACGTTATGTAGTATTACGTTATAACGTATAACGTTATATACTATTACGATATAACGTGTAACTTTATATAGTATTACGTAATAACGTATAACGTCATATACTATTTCCATACAACGTGTAACGTTATATACTATTACGATATAACGTGTAACGTTATATGGTATTACGTAATAACGTATAACGTCATATACTATTACCATACAACGTGTAACGTTATATGCTATTATGATATAAGTGTAATGTTATATAGTATTACGTTATAACATATAACGTCATATACTATTACCATACAACGTGTAACTTTATATAGTATGACGTTATAACGTTTAACGTTATGTAGTATTACGTTATAACGTATAACGTTATATACTATTACGATATAACGTGTAACTTTATATAGTATTACGGAATAACGTATAACGTCATATACTATTACCATACAACGTGTAACGTTATATAGCACTACAATATAACGTGTAACGTTATATAGTATGACGTTATAACGTTTAACGTTATGTAGTATTACGTTATAACGTATAACGTTATATACTATTACGATATAACGTGTAACTTTATATAGTATTACGTTATAACGTATAACGTTATATACTATTACGATACAACGTGTAACGTTATATGGTATTACGTAATAACGTATAACGTCATATACTACTACCATACAACGTGTAACGCTATATGCTATTACGATATAACGTGTAATGTTATATAGTATTACGTTATAACATATAACGTCATATACTATTACCATACAACGTGTAACTTTATATAGTGTGACGTTATAACGTTTAACGTTATGTAGTATTACGTTATAACGTATAACGTTATATACTATTACGATATAACGTGTAACTTTATATAGTATTACGAAATAACGTATAACGTCATATACTATTACCATACAACGTGTAACGTTATATACTATTACGATATAACGTGTAACGTTATATAGTATGACGTTATTACGTTTAACGTTATGTAGTATTACGTTATAACGTATAACGTTATATACTATTACGATATAACGTGTAACGTTATATAGTATGACGTTATAACGTTTAACGTTATGTAGTATTACCTTAAAACATATAACGTTATATAGTATGACGTTATAACGTGTAACTTCATATAGTATTACGTAATAACGTATAACGTCATATACTATTACCATACACCGTGTAACGTTATATACTATTACGATATAACGTGTAACGTTATATAGTATTACGTTATAACGTTTAACGTCATATACTATTACCATACAACGTGTAACTTTATATAGTATGACGTTATAACGTTTAACGTTATGTAGTATTACGTTATAACGTATAACGTTATATATTATTACGATATAACGTGTAACGTTATATAGTATTATGTTATAACGTATAACGTCATATACTATTACCATACAACGTGTAACGTTATATAGTATGACGTTATAACGTTTAACGTTATGTAGTATTACCTTAAAACATATAACGTTATATAGTATGACGTTATAACGTGTAACTTCCTATAGTATTACGTAATAACGTATAACGTCATATACTATTACCATACACCGTGTAACGTTATATAGTATTACGATATAACGTGTAACGTTATATAGTATTACGTTATAACGTATAACGTCATATACTATTACCATACAACGTGTAACTTTATATAGTATGACGTTATAACGTATAACGTCATATAATAATACCAGACAACGTGTAACGCTATATGCTATTACGATATAACGTGTAATGTTATATAGTATTACGTTATAACATATAACGTCATATACTATTACCATACAACGTGTAACTTTATATAGTATGACGTTATAACGTTTAACGTTATGTAGTGTTACGTTATAACGTATGATGTCATATAGTATTACCATACAACGTGTAACGTTATATAGTATGACGTTATAACGTTTAACGTTATGTAGTATTACCTTAAAACATATAACGTTATATAGTATGACGTTATAACGTGTAACTTCATATAGTATTACGTAATAACGTATAACGTCATATACTATTACCATACACCGTGTAACGTTATATACTATTACGATATAACGTGTAACGTTATATAGTATTACGTTATAACGTATAACGTCATATACTATTACCATACAACGTGTAACTTTATATAGTATGACGTTATAACGTTTAACGTTATGTAGTATTACGTTATAACGTATAACGTTATATATTATTACGATATAACGTGTAACGTTATATAGTATTATGTTATAACGTATAACGTCATATACTATTACCATACAACGTGTAACGTTATATGCTATTATGATATAAGTGTAATGTTATATAGTATTACGTTATAACATATAACGTCATATACTATTACCATACAACGTGTAACTTTATATAGTATGACGTTATAACGTTTAACGTTATGTAGTATTACGTTATAACGTATAACGTTATATACTATTACGATATAACGTGTAACGTTATATAGTATTACGTAATAACGTATAACGTCATATACTATTACCATACAACGTGTAACGTTATATAGCACTACAATATAACGTGTAACGTTATATAGTATGACGTTATAACGTTTAACGTTATGTAGTATTACGTTATAACGTATAACGTCATATACTATTACCATACAACGTGTAACGTTATATAGTATTACGTTGTAACGTATGACGTTATAAAGCATTACTTTATAACATATAACGTTATATACTATTACCACACAACGTGTAACGTTATATAGTATTACGTTAAAACGTATAACGTCATATAATATTACCATACAGCGTGTAACGTTATATACTATGACGTTATAACGTTTAACGTTATGTAGTATTACGTTATAACGTATAACGTTATATAGTATTACGTTGTAACGTATGACGTTATAAAGCATTACTTTATAACATATAACGTTCTATACTATTACGATATAACGTGTAACGTTATATAGTATTACGTAATAACGTATAACGTCATATACTATTTCCATACAACGTGTAACGTTATATACTATTACGATATAACGTGTAACGTTATATGGTATTACGTAATAACGTATAACGTCATATACTATCACCATACAACGTGTAACGCTATATGCTATTATGATATAAGTGTAATGTTATATAGTATTACGTTATAACATATAACGTCATATACTATTACCATACAACGTGTAACGTTATATAGTATGACGTTATAACGTTTAACGTTATTTAGTATTACGTTATAACGTATAACGTTATATACTGTTACCATACAACGTGTAACGTTATATACTGTTACGATATAACGTGTAAGATATGCAGTATTACGTTATAACGTATAACGTCATATACTATTACCATACAACGTGTAACGTTAATAGTATGACGTTAAAACGTATAACGTTATATAGTATTACGTTATAACGTATAACGTTATATACTATTACGATATAACGTGTAACGTTATATAGTATTACGTTATAACGTATAACGTCATATACTACTACCATACAACGTGTAACGTTATATACTATTACGATATATCCTGTAACGTTATATAGTATTACGTTATAACGTATGACGTCATATACTATTACCATACAACGTGTAACGTTATATAGTATGACGTTATAATGTTTAACGTTATGTAGTGTTACCTTAAAACATATAACGTTATATAGTATTACGTTATAACGTATAACGTTATATACTATTACGATACAACGTGTAACGTTATATAGTACTACGTCATAACGTATAACGACATAAACTATTACCATACAACGTGTAACGTTATATAGTATTACGTTGTAACGTATGACGTTATATAGTACTACGTTATAACGTATAACGTCATATACTATTACCATACAACGTGTAACGTTATATAGTACTACGTTAAAACGTATAACGTCATATACTATTACCATACAACGTGTAACGTTATATAGTATGACGTTATAACGCTTAACGTTATGTAGTATTACGTTATAACGTATAACGTTATATAGTATTACGTTGTAACGTATGACGTTATAAAGCATTACTTTATAACATATAACGTTCTATACTATTACGATATAACGTGTAACGTTATATAGTATTACGTTATAACGTATGACGTCATATAGTATTACCATACAACGTTGAACGTTATATAGTATGACGTTATAACGTTTAACGTTATGTAGTATTACGTTATAACGTATAACGTTATATACTATTACGATATAACGTGTAACTTTATATAGTATTACGTAATAACGTATGACGTCATATACTATTACCATAAAACGTGTAACGTTAATGGTATGACGTTATAACGTTTAACGTTATGTAGTATTACGTTATAACGTATAACGTTATATACTATTGCGATATAACCTGTAACGTTATATAGTATTACGTTATAACGTATGACTATTACCATATACTATTACCATATCCATCATATACTATTACCATACAACGTGTAACGTTATATAGTATGACGTTATAACGTTTAACGTTATGTAGTGTTACCTTAAAACATATAACGTTATATAGTATTTCGTTATAACGTATAACATTATATACTATTACGATACAACGTGTAACGTTATATAGTATTACGTCATAACGTATAACGACATAAACTATTACCATACAACGTGTAACGTTATATAGTATTACGTTGTAACGTATGACGTTATATAGTATTACGTTATAACGTATAACGTTATATACTATTCCCATACAACGTGTAACGTTATATACTATTACGATATAACGTGTAACGTTATATAGTATTACGTTATAACGTATAACGTTATATACTATTCCCATACAACGTGTAACGTTATATAGTATTACGTTGTAACGCATGACGTTATAAAGCATTACTTTATAACGTATAACGTTACATACTATTACGATATAACGTGTAACGTTATATAGTATTACGTTATAACGTATAGCGTTAAATAGTATTACGTTGTAACGTATATCGTTATATACTACTACCATACAACGTGTAACGTTATATACAAAGACGATGTAACGTGTAACGTTATATAGTATGACGTTATATCGTTTAACGTTATGTAGAATTAAGTTAAAACATATAACGTTATATAGCATTACCTTATAACGTATAACGTTAAATAGTATTACGTTTTAACGTATAACGTTATACGCTATTACCATTCAACGTGTAACGTTATATAGTATTACGTTGTAACGCATGACGTTATAAAGCATTACTTTATAACGTATAACGTTATATACTATTACGATATAACGTGTAACGTTATATAGTATTACGTTATAACGTATAACGTCATATACTATTACCATACATCGTGTAACGTTATATACTATGACGGTATAACGTTTAACGTTATGTAGTATTACGTTATAACGTATAACGTTATATACTATTACGATATAACCTCTAACGTTATATAGTTTTACGTTATAACGTATGACGTCATATACTATTACCATACAACGTGTAACGTTTTATAGTATTACGTTGTAACGTATGACGTTATATAGTATTACGTTATAACCCATAACGACATCTACTATTATCATACTACGTGTAACGTTATATAGTATTACGTTATAACATATATCGTCATATACTATTACCATACAACGTGTAACGTTATATAGTATTACGTTGTAACGTATGACGTTATAAAGCATTACTTTATAACATATAACGTTATATACTATTACCACACAACGTGTAACGTTATATAGTATTACGTTATAACGTATGACGTCATATAGTATTACCATACAACTTGTAACGTTATATAGTATGACGTTATAACGTTTAACGTTATGTAGTATTACGTTATAACGTATAACGTTATATACTATTACGATATAACGTGTAACTTTATATAGTATTACGTAATAACGTATAACGTCATATACTATTTCCATACAACGTGTAACGTTATATACTATTACGATATAACGTGTAACGTTATATGGTATTACGTAATAACGTATAACGTCATATACTATTACCATACAACGTGTAACGTTATATGCTATTATGATATAAGTGTAATGTTATATAGTATTACGTTATAACATATAACGTCATATACTATTACCATACAACGTGTAACTTTATATAGTATGACGTTATAACGTTTAACGTTATGTAGTATTACGTTATAACGTATAACGTTATATACTATTACGATATAACGTGTAACTTTATATAGTATTACGGAATAACGTATAACGTCATATACTATTACCATACAACGTGTAACGTTATATAGCACTACAATATAACGTGTAACGTTATATAGTATGACGTTATAACGTTTAACGTTATGTAGTATTACGTTATAACGTATAACGTTATATACTATTACGATATAACGTGTAACTTTATATAGTATTACGTTATAACGTATAACGTTATATACTATTACGATACAACGTGTAACGTTATATGGTATTACGTAATAACGTATAACGTCATATACTACTACCATACAACGTGTAACGCTATATGCTATTACGATATAACGTGTAATGTTATATAGTATTACGTTATAACATATAACGTCATATACTATTACCATACAACGTGTAACTTTATATAGTGTGACGTTATAACGTTTAACGTTATGTAGTATTACGTTATAACGTATAACGTTATATACTATTACGATATAACGTGTAACTTTATATAGTATTACGAAATCACGTATAACGTCATATACTATTACCATACAACGTGTAACGTTATATACTATTACGATATAACGTGTAACGTTATATAGTATGACGTTATTACGTTTAACGTTATGTAGTATTACGTTATAACGTATAACGTTATATACTATTACGATATAACGTGTAACGTTATATAGTATGACGTTATAACGTTTAACGTTATGTAGTATTACCTTAAAACATATAACGTTATATAGTATGACGTTATAACGTGTAACTTCATATAGTATTACGTAATAACGTATAACGTCATATACTATTACCATACACCGTGTAACGTTATATAGTATTACGATATAACGTGTAACGTTATATAGTATTACGTTATAACGTATAACGTCATATACTATTACCATACAACGTGTAACTTTATATAGTATGACGTTATAACGTATAACGTCATATAATAATACCAGACAACGTGTAACGCTATATGCTATTACGATATAACGTGTAATGTTATATAGTATTACGTTATAACATATAACGTCATATACTATTACCATACAACGTGTAACTTTATATAGTATGACGTTATAACGTTTAACGTTATGTAGTGTTACGTTATAACGTATGATGTCATATAGTATTACCATACAACGTGTAACGTTATATAGTATGACGTTATAACGTTTAACGTTATGTAGTATTTCCTTAAAACATATAACGTTATATAGTATGACGTTATAACGTGTAACTTCATATAGTATTACGTAATAACGTATAACGTCATATACTATTACCATACACCGTGTAACGTTATATACTATTACGATATAACGTGTAACGTTATATAGTATTACGTTATAACGTATAACGTCATATACTATTACCATACAACGTGTAACTTTATATAGTATGACGTTATAACGTTTAACGTTATGTAGTATTACGTTATAACGTATAACGTTATATATTATTACGATATAACGTGTAACGTTATATAGTATTATGTTATAACGTATAACGTCATATACTATTACCATACAACGTGTAACGTTATATAGTATGACGTTATAACGTTTAACGTTATGTAGTATTACGTTATAACGTATAACGTTATATAGTATTACGTTGTAACGTATGACGTTATATAGTATTACGTTATAACGTATAACGTCATATACTATTACCATACAACGTGTAACGTTATATAGTATTACGTTGTAACGTATGACGTTATATAGTATTACGTTATAACGTATAACGTCATATACTATTACCATACAACGTGTAACTTTATATAGTATGACGTTATAACGTTTAACGTTATGTAGTATTACGTTATAACGTATAACGTTATATACTATTACGATACAACGTATTACGTTAAATAGTATTACGTTGTAACGTATGACGTTATATAGTATTACGTTATAACGTATAACGTTATATAGTATTACGTTATAACGCATAACGACATATACTATTATCATACTACGTGTAACGTTATATAGTATTACGTTATAACATATAACGTTATATACTATTACCACACAACGTGTAACGTTATATAGTATTACGTTAAAACGTATAACGTCATATACTATTACCATACAGCGTGTAACGTTATATACTATGACGTTATAACGTTTAACGTTATGTAGTATTACGTTATAACGTATAACGTTATATAGTATTACGTTGTAACGTATGACGTTATAAAGCATTACTTTATAACATATAACGTTCTATACTATTACGATATAACGTGTAACGTTATATAGTATTACGTAATAACGTATAACGTCATATACTATTTCCATACAACGTGTAACGTTATATACTATTACGATATAACGTGTAACGTTATATGGTATTACGTAATAACGTATAACGTCATATACTATCACCATACAACGTGTAACGCTATATGCTATTATGATATAAGTGTAATGTTATATAGTATTACGTTATAACATATAACGTCATATACTATTACCATACAACGTGTAACGTTATATAGTATGACGTTATAACGTTTAACGTTATTTAGTATTACGTTATAACGTATAACGTTATATACTGTTACCATACAACGTGTAACGTTATATACTGTTACGATATAACGTGTAAGATATGCAGTATTACGTTATAACGTATAACGTCATATACTATTACCATACAACGTGTAACGTTAATAGTATGACGTTATAACGCTTAACGTTATGTAGTATTACGTTATAACGTATAACGTTATATACTATTACGATATAACGTGTAACGTTATATAGTATTACGTTATAACGTATAACGTTATATACTATTACGATACAACGTGTAACGTTATATAGTATTACGTCATAACGTATAACGACATAAACTATCACCATACAACGTGTAACGTTATATAGTATTACGTTGTAACGTATGACGTTATATAGTACTACGTTATAACGTATAACGTCATATACTATTACCATACAACGTGTAACGTTATATAGTACTACGTTAAAACGTATAACGTCATATACTATTACCATACAACGTGTAACGTTATATAGTATGACGTTATAACGTTTAACGTTATGTAGTATTACGTTATAACGTATAACGTTATATAGTATTACGTTGTAACGTATGACGTTATAAAGCATTACTTTATAACATATAACGTTCTATACTATTACGATATAACGTGTAACGTTATATAGTATTACGTTATAACGTATGACGTCATATAGTATTACCATACAACGTTGAACGTTATATAGTATGACGTTATAACGTTTAACGTTATGTAGTATTACGTTATAACGTATAACGTTATATACTATTACGATATAACGTGTAACTTTATATAGTATTACGTAATAACGTATGACGTCATATACTATTACCATAAAACGTGTAACGTTATATAGTATTACGTCATAACGTATAACGACATAAACTATTACCATACAACGTGTAACGTTATATAGTATTACGTTGTAACGTATGACGTTATATAGTATTACGTTATAACGTATAACGAAATATACTATTACCATACTACGTGTAACGTTATATAGTATTACGTTATAACGTATAACGTTAAATAGTATTACGTTGTAACGTATAACGTTATATACTAATACCATACAACGTGTAACGTTATATAGTATTACGTTGTAACGTATGACGTCATATACTATTACCATAAAACGTGTAACGTTAATGGTATGACGTTATAACGTTTAACGTTATGTAGTATTACGTTATAACGTATAACGTTATATACTATTGCGATATAACCTGTAACGTTATATAGTATTACGTTATAACGTATGACTATTACCATATACTATTACCATATCCATCATATACTATTACCATACAACGTGTAACGTTATATAGTATGACGTTATAACGTTTAACGTTATGTAGTGTTACCTTAAAACATATAACGTTATATAGTATTTCGTTATAACGTATAACATTATATACTATTACGATACAACGTGTAACGTTATATAGTATTACGTCATAACGTATAACGACATAAACTATTACCATACAACGTGTAACGTTATATAGTATTACGTTGTAACGTATGACGTTATATAGTATTACGTTATAACGTATAACGTTATATACTATTCCCATACAACGTGTAACGTTATATACTATTACGATATAACGTGTAACGTTATATAGTATTACGTTATAACGTATAACGTTATATACTATTCCCATACAACGTGTAACGTTATATAGTATTACGTTGTAACGCATGACGTTATAAAGCATTACTTTATAACGTATAACGTTACATACTATTACGATATAACGTGTAACGTTATATAGTATTACGTTATAACGTATAGCGTTAAATAGTATTACGTTGTAACGTATATCGTTATATACTACTACCATACAACGTGTAACGTTATATACAATTACGATGTAACGTGTAACGTTATATAGTATGACGTTATATCGTTTAACGTTATGTAGAATTAAGTTAAAACATATAACGTTATATAGCATTACCTTATAACGTATAACGTTAAATAGTATTACGTTTTAACGTATAACGTTATACGCTATTACCATTCAACGTGTAACGTTATATAGTATTACGTTGTAACGCATGACGTTATAAAGCATTACTTTATAACGTATAACGTTATATACTATTACGATATAACGTGTAACGTTATATAGTATTACGTTATAACGTATAACGTCATATACTATTACCATACATCGTGTAACGTTATATACTATGACGGTATAACGTTTAACGTTATGTAGTATTACGTTATAACGTATAACGTTATATACTATTACGATATAACCTCTAACGTTATATAGTTTTACGTTATAACGTATGACGTCATATACTATTACCATACAACGTGTAACGTTTTATAGTATTACGTTGTAACGTATGACGTTATATAGTATTACGTTATAACCCATAACGACATCTACTATTATCATACTACGTGTAACGTTATATAGTATTACGTTATAACATATATCGTCATATACTATTACCATACAACGTGTAACGTTATATAGTATTACGTTGTAACGTATGACGTTATAAAGCATTACTTTATAACATATAACGTTATATACTATTACCACACAACGTGTAACGTTATATAGTATTACGTTATAACGTATGACGTCATATAGTATTACCATACAACTTGTAACGTTATATAGTATGACGTTATAACGTTTAACGTTATGTAGTATTACGTTATAACGTATAACGTTATATAGTATTACGTTGTAACGTATGACGTTATAAAGCATTACTTTATAACATATAACGTTCTATACTATTACGATATAACGTGTAACGTTATATAGTATTACGTTATAACGTATGACGTCATATAGTATTACCATACAACGTTGAACGTTATATAGTATGACGTTATAACGTTTAACGTTATGTAGTATTACGTTATAACGTATAACGTTATATACTATTACGATATAACGTGTAACTTTATATAGTATTACGTAATAACGTATAACGTCATATACTATTTCCATACAACGTGTAACGTTATATACTATTACGATATAACGTGTAACGTTATATGGTATTACGTAATAACGTATAACGTCATATACTATTACCATACAACGTGTAACGTTATATGCTATTATGATATAAGTGTAATGTTATATAGTATTACGTTATAACATATAACGTCATATACTATTACCATACAACGTGTAACTTTATATAGTATGACGTTATAACGTTTAACGTTATGTAGTATTACGTTATAACGTATAACGTTATATACTATTACGATATAACGTGTAACGTTATATAGTATTACGGAATAACGTATAACGTCATATACTATTACCATACAACGTGTAACGTTATATAGCATTACGATATAACGTGTAACGTTATATAGTATGACGTTATAACGTTTAACGTTATGTAGTATTACGTTATAACGTATAACGTTATATACTATTACGATATAACGTGTAACTTTATATAGTATTACGTTATAACGTATAACGTTATATACTATTACGATACAACGTGTAACGTTATATGGTATTACGTAATAACGTATAACGTCATATACTACTACCATACAACGTGTAACGCTATATGCTATTACGATATAACGTGTAATGTTATATAGTATTACGTTATAACATATAACGTCATATACTATTACCATACAACGTGTAACTTTATATAGTGTGACGTTATAACGTTTAACGTTATGTAGTATTACGTTATAACGTATAACGTTATATACTATTACGATATAACGTGTAACTTTATATAGTATTACGAAATAACGTATAACGTCATATACTATTACCATACAACGTGTAACGTTATATACTATTACGATATAACGTGTAACGTTATATAGTATGACGTTATTACGTTTAACGTTATGTAGTATTACGTTATAACGTATAACGTTATATACTATTACGATATAACGTGTAACGTTATATAGTCTGACGTTATAACGTTTAACGTTATGTAGTATTACCTTAAAACATATAACGTTATATAGTATGACGTTATAACGTGTAACTTCATATAGTATTACGTAATAACGTATAACGTCATATACTATTACCATACACCGTGTAACGTTATATACTATTACGATATAACGTGTAACGTTATATAGTATTACGTTATAACGTATAACGTCATATACTATTACCATACAACGTGTAACTTTATATAGTATGACGTTATAACGTTTAACGTTATGTAGTATTACGTTATAACGTATAACGTTATATATTATTACGATATAACGTGTAACGTTATATAGTATTATGTTATAACGTATAACGTCATATACTATTACCATACAACGTGTAACGTTATATAGTATGACGTTATAACGTTTAACGTTATGTAGTATTACCTTAAAACATATAACGTTATATAGTATGACGTTATAACGTGTAACTTCCTATAGTATTACGTAATAACGTATAACGTCATATACTATTACCATACACCGTGTAACGTTATATAGTATTACGATATAACGTGTAACGTTATATAGTATTACGTTATAACGTATAACGTCATATACTATTACCATACAACGTGTAACTTTATATAGTATGACGTTATAACGTATAACGTCATATAATAATACCAGACAACGTGTAACGCTATATGCTATTACGATATAACGTGTAATGTTATATAGTATTACGTTATAACATATAACGTCATATACTATTACCATACAACGTGTAACTTTATATAGTATGACGTTATAACGTTTAACGTTATGTAGTGTTACGTTATAACGTATGATGTCATATAGTATTACCATACAACGTGTAACGTTATATAGTATGACGTTATAACGTTTAACGTTATGTAGTATTACCTTAAAACATATAACGTTATATAGTATGACGTTATAACGTGTAACTTCATATAGTATTACGTAATAACGTATAACGTCATATACTATTACCATACACCGTGTAACGTTATATACTATTACGATATAACGTGTAACGTTATATAGTATTACGTTATAACGTATAACGTCATATACTATTACCATACAACGTGTAACTTTATATAGTATGACGTTATAACGTTTAACGTTATGTAGTATTACGTTATAACGTATAACGTTATATATTATTACGATATAACGTGTAACGTTATATAGTATTATGTTATAACGTATAACGTCATATACTATTACCATACAACGTGTAACGTTATATGCTATTATGATATAAGTGTAATGTTATATAGTATTACGTTATAACATATAACGTCATATACTATTACCATACAACGTGTAACTTTATATAGTATGACGTTATAACGTTTAACGTTATGTAGTATTACGTTATAACGTATAACGTTATATACTATTACGATATAACGTGTAACTTTATATAGTATTACGGAATAACGTATAACGTCATATACTATTACCATACAACGTGTAACGTTATATAGTATTACGATATAACGTGTAACGTTATATAGTATGACGTTATAACGTTTAACGTTATGTAGTATTACGTTATAACGTATAACGTCATATACTATTACCATACAACGTGTAACGTTATATAGTATTACGTTGTAACGTATGACGTTATAAAGCATTACTTTATAACATATAACGTTATATACTATTACCACACAACGTGTAACGTTATATAGTATTACGTTAAAACGTATAACGTCATATAATATTACCATACAGCGTGTAACGTTATATACTATGACGTTATAACGTTTAACGTTATGTAGTATTACGTTATAACGTATAACGTTATATAGTATTACGTTGTAACGTATGACGTTATAAAGCATTACTTTATAACATATAACGTTCTATACTATTACGATATAACGTGTAACGTTATATAGTATTACGTAATAACGTATAACGTCATATACTATTTCCATACAACGTGTAACGTTATATACTATTACGATATAACGTGTAACGTTATATGGTATTACGTAATAACGTATAACGTCATATACTATCACCATACAACGTGTAACGCTATATGCTATTATGATATAAGTGTAATGTTATATAGTATTACGTTATAACATATAACGTCATATACTATTACCATACAACGTGTAACGTTATATAGTATTACGTTATAACGTTTAACGTTATTTAGTATTACGTTATAACGTATAACGTTATATACTGTTACCATACAACGTGTAACGTTATATACTGTTACGATATAACGTGTAAGATATGCAGTATTACGTTATAACGTATAACGTCATATACTATTACCATACAACGTGTAACGTTAATAGTATGACGTTATAACGCTTAACGTTATGTAGTATTACGTTATAACGTATAACGTTATATACTATTACGATATAACGTGTAACGTTATATAGTATTACGTTATAACGTATAACGTCATATACTACTACCATACAACGTGTAACGTTATATACTATTACGATATATCCTGTAACGTTATATAGTATTACGTTATAACGTATGACGTCATATACTATTACCATACAACGTGTAACGTTATATAGTATGACGTTATAATGTTTAACGTTATGTAGTGTTACCTTAAAACATATAACGTTATATAGTATTACGTTATAACGTATAACGTTATATACTATTACGATACAACGTGTAACGTTATATAGTACTACGTCATAACGTATAACGACATAAACTATTACCATACAACGTGTAACGTTATATAGTATTACGTTGTAACGTATGACGTTATATAGTACTACGTTATAACGTATAACGTCATATACTATTACCATACAACGTGTAACGTTATATAGTACTACGTTAAAACGTATAACGTCATATACTATTACCATACAACGTGTAACGTTATATAGTATGACGTTATAACGCTTAACGTTATGTAGTATTACGTTATAACGTATAACGTTATATAGTATTACGTTGTAACGTATGACGTTATAAAGCATTACTTTATAACATATAACGTTCTATACTATTACGATATAACGTGTAACGTTATATAGTATTACGTTATAACGTATGACGTCATATAGTATTACCATACAACGTTGAACGTTATATAGTATGACGTTATAACGTTTAACGTTATGTAGTATTACGTTATAACGTATAACGTTATATACTATTACGATATAACGTGTAACTTTATATAGTATTACGTAATAACGTATGACGTCATATACTATTACCATAAAACGTGTAACGTTAATGGTATGACGTTATAACGTTTAACGTTATGTAGTATTACGTTATAACGTATAACGTTATATACTATTGCGATATAACCTGTAACGTTATATAGTATTACGTTATAACGTATGACTATTACCATATACTATTACCATATCCATCATATACTATTACCATACAACGTGTAACGTTATATAGTATGACGTTATAACGTTTAACGTTATGTAGTGTTACCTTAAAACATATAACGTTATATAGTATTTCGTTATAACGTATAACATTATATACTATTACGATACAACGTGTAACGTTATATAGTATTACGTCATAACGTATAACGACATAAACTATTACCATACAACGTGTAACGTTATATAGTATTACGTTGTAACGTATGACGTTATATAGTATTACGTTATAACGTATAACGTTATATACTATTCCCATACAACGTGTAACGTTATATACTATTACGATATAACGTGTAACGTTATATAGTATTACGTTATAACGTATAACGTTATATACTATTCCCATACAACGTGTAACGTTATATAGTATTACGTTGTAACGCATGACGTTATAAAGCATTACTTTATAACGTATAACGTTACATACTATTACGATATAACGTGTAACGTTATATAGTATTACGTTATAACGTATAGCGTTAAATAGTATTACGTTGTAACGTATATCGTTATATACTACTACCATACAACGTGTAACGTTATATACAAAGACGATGTAACGTGTAACGTTATATAGTATGACGTTATATCGTTTAACGTTATGTAGAATTAAGTTAAAACATATAACGTTATATAGCATTACCTTATAACGTATAACGTTAAATAGTATTACGTTTTAACGTATAACGTTATACGCTATTACCATTCAACGTGTAACGTTATATAGTATTACGTTGTAACGCATGACGTTATAAAGCATTACTTTATAACGTATAACGTTATATACTATTACGATATAACGTGTAACGTTATATAGTATTACGTTATAACGTATAACGTCATATACTATTACCATACATCGTGTAACGTTATATACTATGACGGTATAACGTTTAACGTTATGTAGTATTACGTTATAACGTATAACGTTATATACTATTACGATATAACCTCTAACGTTATATAGTTTTACGTTATAACGTATGACGTCATATACTATTACCATACAACGTGTAACGTTTTATAGTATTACGTTGTAACGTATGACGTTATATAGTATTACGTTATAACCCATAACGACATCTACTATTATCATACTACGTGTAACGTTATATAGTATTACGTTATAACATATATCGTCATATACTATTACCATACAACGTGTAACGTTATATAGTATTACGTTGTAACGTATGACGTTATAAAGCATTACTTTATAACATATAACGTTATATACTATTACCACACAACGTGTAACGTTATATAGTATTACGTTATAACGTATAACGTCATATACTATTACCATACAACTTGTAACGTTATATAGTATGACGTTATAACGTTTAACGTTATGTAGTATGACGTTAAAACGTATAACGTTATATACTATTACGATATAACGTGTAACTTTATATAGTATTACGTAATAACGTATAACGTCATATACTATTTCCATACAACGTGTAACGTTATATACTATTACGATATAACGTGTAACGTTATATGGTATTACGTAATAACGTATAACGTCATATACTATTACCATACAACGTGTAACGTTATATGCTATTATGATATAAGTGTAATGTTATATAGTATTACGTTATAACATATAACGTCATATACTATTACCATACAACGTGTAACTTTATATAGTATGACGTTATAACGTTTAACGTTATGTAGTATTACGTTATAACGTATAACGTTATATACTATTACGATATAACGTGTAACTTTATATAGTATTACGGAATAACGTATAACGTCATATACTATTACCATACAACGTGTAACGTTATATAGCACTACAATATAACGTGTAACGTTATATAGTATGACGTTATAACGTTTAACGTTATGTAGTATTACGTTATAACGTATAACGTTATATACTATTACGATATAACGTGTAACTTTATATAGTATTACGTTATAACGTATAACGTTATATACTATTACGATACAACGTGTAACGTTATATGGTATTACGTAATAACGTATAACGTCATATACTACTACCATACAACGTGTAACGCTATATGCTATTACGATATAACGTGTAATGTTATATAGTATTACGTTATAACATATAACGTCATATACTATTACCATACAACGTGTAACTTTATATAGTGTGACGTTATAACGTTTAACGTTATGTAGTATTACGTTATAACGTATAACGTTATATACTATTACGATATAACGTGTAACTTTATATAGTATTACGAAATAACGTATAACGTCATATACTATTACCATACAACGTGTAACGTTATATACTATTACGATATAACGTGTAACGTTATATAGTATGACGTTATTACGTTTAACGTTATGTAGTATTACGTTATAACGTATAACGTTATATACTATTACGATATAACGTGTAACGTTATATAGTATGACGTTATAACGTTTAACGTTATGTAGTATTACCTTAAAACATATAACGTTATATAGTATGACGTTATAACGTGTAACTTCATATAGTATTACGTAATAACGTATAACGTCATATACTATTACCATACACCGTGTAACGTTATATAGTATTACGATATAACGTGTAACGTTATATAGTATTACGTTATAACGTATAACGTCATATACTATTACCATACAACGTGTAACTTTATATAGTATGACGTTATAACGTATAACGTCATATAATAATACCAGACAACGTGTAACGCTATATGCTATTACGATATAACGTGTAATGTTATATAGTATTACGTTATAACATATAACGTCATATACTATTACCATACAACGTGTAACTTTATATAGTATGACGTTATAACGTTTAACGTTATGTAGTGTTACGTTATAACGTATGATGTCATATAGTATTACCATACAACGTGTAACGTTATATAGTATGACGTTATAACGTTTAACGTTATGTAGTATTTCCTTAAAACATATAACGTTATATAGTATGACGTTATAACGTGTAACTTCATATAGTATTACGTAATAACGTATAACGTCATATACTATTACCATACACCGTGTAACGTTATATACTATTACGATATAACGTGTAACGTTATATAGTATTACGTTATAACGTATAACGTCATATACTATTACCATACAACGTGTAACTTTATATAGTATGACGTTATAACGTTTAACGTTATGTAGTATTACGTTATAACGTATAACGTTATATATTATTACGATATAACGTGTAACGTTATATAGTATTATGTTATAACGTATAACGTCATATACTATTACCATACAACGTGTAACGTTATATAGTATGACGTTATAACGTTTAACGTTATGTAGTATTACGTTATAACGTATAACGTTATATAGTATTACGTTGTAACGTATGACGTTATATAGTATTACGTTATAACGTATAACGTCATATACTATTACCATACAACGTGTAACGTTATATAGTATTACGTTGTAACGTATGACGTTATATAGTATTACGTTATAACGTATAACGTCATATACTATTACCATACAACGTGTAACTTTATATAGTATGACGTTATAACGTTTAACGTTATGTAGTATTACGTTATAACGTATAACGTTATATACTATTACGATACAACGTATTACGTTAAATAGTATTACGTTGTAACGTATGACGTTATATAGTATTACGTTATAACGTATAACGTTATATAGTATTACGTTATAACGCATAACGACATATACTATTATCATACTACGTGTAACGTTATATAGTATTACGTTATAACATATAACGTTATATACTATTACCACACAACGTGTAACGTTATATAGTATTACGTTAAAACGTATAACGTCATATACTATTACCATACAGCGTGTAACGTTATATACTATGACGTTATAACGTTTAACGTTATGTAGTATTACGTTATAACGTATAACGTTATATAGTATTACGTTGTAACGTATGACGTTATAAAGCATTACTTTATAACATATAACGTTCTATACTATTACGATATAACGTGTAACGTTATATAGTATTACGTAATAACGTATAACGTCATATACTATTTCCATACAACGTGTAACGTTATATACTATTACGATATAACGTGTAACGTTATATGGTATTACGTAATAACGTATAACGTCATATACTATCACCATACAACGTGTAACGCTATATGCTATTATGATATAAGTGTAATGTTATATAGTATTACGTTATAACATATAACGTCATATACTATTACCATACAACGTGTAACGTTATATAGTATGACGTTATAACGTTTAACGTTATTTAGTATTACGTTATAACGTATAACGTTATATACTGTTACCATACAACGTGTAACGTTATATACTGTTACGATATAACGTGTAAGATATGCAGTATTACGTTATAACGTATAACGTCATATACTATTACCATACAACGTGTAACGTTAATAGTATGACGTTATAACGCTTAACGTTATGTAGTATTACGTTATAACGTATAACGTTATATACTATTACGATATAACGTGTAACGTTATATAGTATTACGTTATAACGTATAACGTTATATACTATTACGATACAACGTGTAACGTTATATAGTATTACGTCATAACGTATAACGACATAAACTATCACCATACAACGTGTAACGTTATATAGTATTACGTTGTAACGTATGACGTTATATAGTACTACGTTATAACGTATAACGTCATATACTATTACCATACAACGTGTAACGTTATATAGTACTACGTTAAAACGTATAACGTCATATACTATTACCATACAACGTGTAACGTTATATAGTATGACGTTATAACGTTTAACGTTATGTAGTATTACGTTATAACGTATAACGTTATATAGTATTACGTTGTAACGTATGACGTTATAAAGCATTACTTTATAACATATAACGTTCTATACTATTACGATATAACGTGTAACGTTATATAGTATTACGTTATAACGTATGACGTCATATAGTATTACCATACAACGTTGAACGTTATATAGTATGACGTTATAACGTTTAACGTTATGTAGTATTACGTTATAACGTATAACGTTATATACTATTACGATATAACGTGTAACTTTATATAGTATTACGTAATAACGTATGACGTCATATACTATTACCATAAAACGTGTAACGTTATATAGTATTACGTCATAACGTATAACGACATAAACTATTACCATACAACGTGTAACGTTATATAGTATTACGTTGTAACGTATGACGTTATATAGTATTACGTTATAACGTATAACGAAATATACTATTACCATACTACGTGTAACGTTATATAGTATTACGTTATAACGTATAACGTTAAATAGTATTACGTTGTAACGTATAACGTTATATACTAATACCATACAACGTGTAACGTTATATAGTATTACGTTGTAACGTATGACGTTATATAGTATTACGTTATAACGTATAACGTCATATACTATTACCATACAACGTGTAACGTTATATAGTATTACGTTAAAACGTATAACGTCATATACTATTACCATACAACGTGTAACGTTATATAGTATGACGTTATAACGTTTAACGTTATGTAGTATTACGTTATAACGTATAACGTTATATAGTATTACGTTGTAACGTATGACGTTATAAAGCATTACTTTATAACATATAACGTTCTATACTATTACGATATAACGTGTAACGTTATATAGTATTACGTTATAACGTATGACGTCATATAGTATTACCATACAACGTTGAACGTTATATAGTATGACGTTATAACGTTTAACGTTATGTAGTATTACGTTGTAACGTATAACGTTATATACTATTACGATATAACGTGTAACTTTATATAGTATTACGTAATAACGTATGACGTCATATACTATTACCATAAAACGTGTAACTTTATATAGTATGACGTTATAACGTTTAACGTTATGTAGTATTACGTTATAACGTATAACGTTATATAGTATTACGTTGTAACGTATGACGTTATAAAGCATTACTTTATAACATATAACGTTCTATACTATTACGATATAACGTGTAACGTTATATAGTATTACGTTATAACGTATGACGTCATATAGTATTACCATACAACGTTGAACGTTATATAGTATGACGTTATAACGTTTAACGTTATGTAGTATTACGTTATAACGTATAACGTTATATACTATTACGATATAACGTGTAACTTTATATAGTATTACGTAATAACGTATGACGTCATATACTATTACCATAAAACGTGTAACGTTATATAGTATTACGTCATAACGTATAACGACATAAACTATTACCATACAACGTGTAACGTTATATAGTATTACGTTGTAACGTATGACGTTATATAGTATTACGTTATAACGTATAACGAAATATACTATTACCATACTACGTGTAACGTTATATAGTATTACGTTATAACGTATAACGTTAAATAGTATTACGTTGTAACGTATAACGTTATATACTAATACCATACAACGTGTAACGTTATATAGTATTACGTTGTAACGTATGACGTTATATAGTATTACGTTATAACGTATAACGTCATATACTATTACCATACAACGTGTAACGTTATATAGTATTACGTTAAAACGTATAACGTCATATACTATTACCATACAACGTGTAACGTTATATAGTATGACGTTATAACGTTTAACGTTATGTAGTATTACGTTATAACGTATAACGTTATATAGTATTACGTTGTAACGTATGACGTTATAAAGCATTACTTTATAACATATAACGTTCTATACTATTACGATATAACGTGTAACGTTATATAGTATTACGTTATAACGTATGACGTCATATAGTATTACCATACAACGTTGAACGTTATATAGTATGACGTTATAACGTTTAACGTTATGTAGTATTACGTTATAACGTATAACGTTATATACTATTACGATATAACGTGTAACTTTATATAGTATTACGTAAGAACGTATGACGTCATATACTATTACCATAAAACGTGTAACTTTATATAGTATGACGTTATAACGTTTAACGTTATGTAGTATTACGTTATAACGTATAACGTTATATACTATTACGATACAACGTGTAACGTTATATAGTATTACGTCATAACGTATAACGACATAAACTATTACCATACAACGTGTAACGTTATATAGTATTACGTTGTAACCTATGACGTTATATATTATTACGTTATAACGTATAACGAAATATACTATTACCATACTACGTGTAACGTTATATAGTATTACGTTATAACGTATAACGTTATATAGTATTACGTTGTAACGTATGACGTTATAAAGCATTACTTTATAACATATAACGTTCTATACTATTACGATATTACGTGTAACGTTATATAGTATTACGTTATAACGTATGACGTCATATAGTATTACCATACAACGTGTAACGTTAATAGAATTACGTTATAACGTATGACGTCATATACTATTACCATACAACGTGTAACGTTATATAGTATGACGTTATAACATTTAACGTTATGTAGTGTTACCTTAAAACATATAACGTTATATAGTATTTCGTTATAACGTATAACATTATATACTATTACGATACAACGTGTAACGTTATATAGTATTACGTTGTAACGTATGACGTTATATAGTATTACGTTATAACGTATAACGAAATATACTATTACCATACTACGTGTAACGTTATATAGTATTACGTTATAACGTATAACGTTAAATAGTATTACGTTGTAACGTATAACGTTATATACGAATACCATACAACGTGTAACGTTATATAGTATTACGTTGTAACGTATGACGTTATATAGTATTACGTTATAACGTATAACGTCATATACTATTACCATACAACGTGTAACGTTATATAGTATTACGTTAAAACGTATAACGTCATATACTATTACCATACAACGTGTAACGTTATATAGTATGACGCTATAACGTTTCACGTTATGTAGTATTACGTTATAACGTATAACGTTATATAGTATTACGTTGTAACGTATGACGTTATAAAGCATTACTTTATAACATATAACGTTCTATACTATTACGATATAACGTGTAACGTTATATAGTATTATGTTATAACGTATGACGTCATATAGTATTACCATACAACGTTGAACGTTATATAGTATGACGTTATAACGTTTAACGTTATGTAGTATTACGTTATAACGTATAACGTTATATACTATTACGATATAACGTGTAACTTTATATAGTATTACGTAATAACGTATAACGTCATATACTATTTCCATACAACGTGTAACGTTATATACTATTACGATATAATCGTAACGTTATATGGTATTACGTAATAACGTATAACGTCATATACTATTACCATACAACGAGTAACGTTATATGCTATTATGATATAAGTGTAATGTTATATAGTATTACGTTATAACGTATGACGTCATATAGTATTACCATACAACGTGTAACGTTAATAGTATTACGTTATGACGTATGACGTCATATACTATTACCATACAACGTGTAACGTTATATAGTATGACGTTATAACGTTTAACGTTATGTAGTGTTACCTTAAAACATATAACGTTATATAGTATTTCGTTATAACGTATAACATTATATACTATTACGATACAACGTGTAACGTTATATAGTATTACGTCATGACGTATAACGACATAAACTATTACCATACAACGTGTAACGTTATATAGTATTACGTTGTAACGTATGACGTTATATAGTATTACGTTATAACGTATAACGAAATATACTATTACCATACTACGTGTAACGTTATATAGTATTACGTTATAACGTATAACGTTAAATAGTATTACGTTGTAACGTATAACGTTATATACGAATACCATACAACGTGTAACGTTATATAGTATTACGTTGTAACGTATGACGTTATATAGTATTACGTTATAACGTATAACGTCATATACTATTACCATACAACGTGTAACGTTATATAGTATTACGTTAAAACGTATAACGTCATATACTATTACCATACAACGTGTAACGTTATATAGTATGACGCTATAACGTTTAACGTTATGTAGTATTACGTTATAACGTATAACGTTATATAGTATTACGTTGTAACGTATGACGTTATAAAGCATTACTTTATAACATATAACGTTCTATACTATTACGATATAACGTGTAACGTTATATAGTATTATGTTATAACGTATGACGTCATATAGTATTACCATACAACGTTGAACGTTATATAGTATGACGTTATAACGTTTAACGTTATGTAGTATTACGTTATAACGTATAACGTCATATACTATTACGATATAACGTGTAACTTTATATAGTATTACGTAATAACGTATAACGTCATATACTATTTCCATACAACGTGTAACGTTATATAGTATGACGTTATAACGTTTAACGTTATGTAGTATTACGTTATAACGTATAACGTTATATACTATTACGATATAACGTGTAACTTTATATAGTATTACGTAAGAACGTATGACGTCATATACTATTACCATAAAACGTGTAACTTTATATAGTATGACGTTATAACGTTTAACGTTATGTAGTATTACGTTATAACGTATAACGTTATATACTATTACGATACAACGTGTAACGTTATATAGTATTACGTCATAACGTATAACGACATAAACTATTACCATACAACGTGTAACGTTATATAGTATTACGTTGTAACCTATGACGTTATATATTATTACGTTATAACGTATAACGAAATATACTATTACCATACTACGTGTAACGTTATATAGTATTACGTTATAACGTATAACGTTATATAGTATTACGTTGTAACGTATGACGTTATAAAGCATTACTTTATAACATATAACGTTCTATACTATTACGATATTACGTGTAACGTTATATAGTATTACGTTATAACGTATGACGTCATATAGTATTACCATACAACGTGTAACGTTAATAGAATTACGTTATAACGTATGACGTCATATACTATTACCATACAACGTGTAACGTTATATAGTATGACGTTATAACATTTAACGTTATGTAGTGTTACCTTAAAACATATAACGTTATATAGTATTTCGTTATAACGTATAACATTATATACTATTACGATACAACGTGTAACGTTATATAGTATTACGTTGTAACGTATGACGTTATATAGTATTACGTTATAACGTATAACGAAATATACTATTACCATACTACGTGTAACGTTATATAGTATTACGTTATAACGTATAACGTTAAATAGTATTACGTTGTAACGTATAACGTTATATACGAATACCATACAACGTGTAACGTTATATAGTATTACGTTGTAACGTATGACGTTATATAGTATTACGTTATAACGTATAACGTCATATACTATTACCATACAACGTGTAACGTTATATAGTATTACGTTAAAACGTATAACGTCATATACTATTACCATACAACGTGTAACGTTATATAGTATGACGCTATAACGTTTCACGTTATGTAGTATTACGTTATAACGTATAACGTTATATAGTATTACGTTGTAACGTATGACGTTATAAAGCATTACTTTATAACATATAACGTTCTATACTATTACGATATAACGTGTAACGTTATATAGTATTATGTTATAACGTATGACGTCATATAGTATTACCATACAACGTTGAACGTTATATAGTATGACGTTATAACGTTTAACGTTATGTAGTATTACGTTATAACGTATAACGTTATATACTATTACGATATAACGTGTAACTTTATATAGTATTACGTAATAACGTATAACGTCATATACTATTACCATACAACGTGTAACGTTATATACTATTACGATATAATCGTAACGTTATATGGTATTACGTAATAACGTATAACGTCATATACTATTACCATACAACGAGTAACGTTATATGCTATTATGATATAAGTGTAATGTTATATAGTATTACGTTATAACGTATGACGTCATATAGTATTACCATACAACGTGTAACGTTAATAGTATTACGTTATAACGTATGACGTCATATACTATTACCATACAACGTGTAACGTTATATAGTATGACGTTATAACGTTTAACGTTATGTAGTGTTACCTTAAAACATATAACGTTATATAGTATTTCGTTATAACGTATAACATTATATACTATTACGATACAACGTGTAACGTTATATAGTATTACGTCATGACGTATAACGACATAAACTATTACCATACAACGTGTAACGTTATATAGTATTACGTTGTAACGTATGACGTTATATAGTATTACGTTATAACGTATAACGTTAAATAGTATTACGTTGTAACGTATAACGTTATATACGAATACCATACAACGTGTAACGTTATATAGTATTACGTTGTAACGTATGACGTTATATAGTATTACGTTATAACGTATAACGTCATATACTATTACCATACAACGTGTAACGTTATATAGTATTACGTTAAAACGTATAACGTCATATACTATTACCATACAACGTGTAACGTTATATAGTATGACGCTATAACGTTTAACGTTATGTAGTATTACGTTATAACGTATAACGTTATATAGTATTACGTTGTAACGTATGACGTTATAAAGCATTACTTTATAACATATAACGTTCTATACTATTACGATATAACGTGTAACGTTATATAGTATTATGTTATAACGTATGACGTCATATAGTATTACCATACAACGTTGAACGTTATATAGTATGACGTTATAACGTTTAACGTTATGTAGTATTACGTTATAACGTATAACGTCATATACTATTACGATATAACGTGTAACTTTATATAGTATTACGTAATAACGTATAACGTCATATACTATTTCCATACAACGTGTAACGTTATATAGTATGACGTTATAACGTTTAACGTTATGTAGTATTACGTTATAACGTATAACGTTCTATACTATTACGATATAACGTGTAACGTTATATAGTATTACGTTATAACGTATGACGTCATATAGTATTACCATACAACGTTGAACGTTATATAGTATGACGTTATAACGTTTAACGTTATGTAGCATTACGTTATAACGTATAACGTTATATACTATTACGATATAACGTGTAACTTTATATAGTATTACGTAATAACGTATAACGTCATATACTATTTCCATACAACGTGTAACGTTATATACTATTACGATATAACGTGTAACGTTATATGGTATTACGTAATAACGTATAACGTCATATACTATTACCATACAACGTGTAACGTTATATGCTATTACGATATAACGTGTAATGTTATATAGTATTACGTTATAACATATAACGTCATATACTATTACCATACAACGTGTAACTTTATATAGTATGACGTTATAACGTTTAACGTTATGTAGTGTTACGTTATAACGTATGATGTCATGTAGTATTACCATACAACGTGTAACGTTATACAGTATGACGTTATAACGTTTAACGTTATGTAGTATTACCTTAAAACATATAACGTTATATAGTATGACGTTATAACGTGTAACTTCATATAGTATTACGTAATAACGTATAACGTCATATACTATTACCATACAACGTGTAACGTTATATACTATTACGATATAACGTGTAACGTTATATAGTATGACGTTATTACGTTTAACGTTATGTAGTATTACGTTATAACGTATAACGTTATATACTATTACGATATAACGTGTAACTTTATATGGTATTACGTTATAACGTATAACGTTATATACTATTACGATACAACGTGTAACGTTATATGGTATTACGTAATAACGTATAACGTCATATACTATTACCATAGAACGTGTAACTTTATATAGTATGACGTTATAACGTTTAACGTTATGTAGTATTACGTTATAACGTATAAAGTCATATACTATTACCATACAACGTGTAACGTTATATAGTATGACGTTATAACGTTTAACGTTATGTAGTATTACGTTATAACGTATAACGTTATATAGTATTATGTTGTAACGTATGACGTTATATAGTATTACGTTATAACGTATAACGTCATATACTATTACCATACAACGTGTAACGTTATATAGTATTACGTTGTAACGTATGACGTTATATAGTATTACGTTATAACGTATAACGTCATATACTATTACCATACAACGTGTAACGTTATATAGTATTACGCTAAAACGTATAACGTCATATACTGTTACCATACAACGTGTAACGTTATATACTATTACGATATAAAGTGTAACGTTATGTAGTATTACCTTAAAACATATAACGTTATATAGTATGACGTTATGTAGTATTACGTTATAACGTATAACGTTATATAGTATTACGTTATAACGCATAACGACATATACTATTATCATACTACGTGTAACGTTATATAGTATTACGTTATAACATATAACGTTATATACTATTACCACACAACGTGTAACGTTATATAGTATTACGTTAAAACGTATAACGTCATATACTATTACCATACAGCGTGTAACGTTATATACTATGACGTTATAACGTTTAACGTTATGTAGTATTACGTTATAACGTATAACGTTATATAGTATTACGTTGTAACGTATGACGTTATAAAGCATTACTTTATAACATATAACGTTCTATACTATTACGATATAACGTGTAACGTTATATAGTATTACGTAATAACGTATAACGTCATATACTATTTCCATACAACGTGTAACGTTATATACTATTACGATATAACGTGTAACGTTATATGGTATTACGTAATAACGTATAACGTCATATACTATCACCATACAACGTGTAACGCTATATGCTATTATGATATAAGTGTAATGTTATATAGTATTACGTTATAACATATAACGTCATATACTATTACCATACAACGTGTAACGTTATATAGTATGACGTTATAACGTTTAACGTTATTTAGTATTACGTTATAACGTATAACGTTATATACTGTTACCATACAACGTGAAACGTTATATACTGTTACGACATAACGTGTAAGATATGCAGTATTACGTTATAACGTATAACGTCATATACTATTACCATACAACGTGTAACGTTAATAGTATGACGTTATAACGCTTAACGTTATGTAGTATTACGTTATAACGTATAACGTTATATACTATTACGATATAACGTGTAACGTTATATAGTATTACGTTATAACGTATAACGTCATATACTATTACCATACAACGTGTAACGTTATATACTATTACGATATATCCTGTAACGTTATATAGTATTACGTTATAACGTATGACGTCATATACTATTACCATACAACGTGTAACGTTATATAGTATGACGTTATAACGTTTAACGTTATGTAGTATTACGTTATAACGTATAACGTTATATACTATTACGATACAACGTGTAACGTTATATGGTATTACGTAATAACGTATAACGTCATATACTATCACCATACAACGTGTAACGCTATATGCTATTACGATATAACGTGTAACGTTATATAGTATTACGTTATAACATATAACGTCATATACTATTACCATACAACGTGTAACGTTATATAGTATGACGTTATAACGTTTAACGTTATTTAGTATTACGTTATAACGTATAACGTTATATACTGTTACCATACAACGTGTAACGTTATATACTGTTACGATATAACGTGTAAGATATGCAGTATTACGTTATAACGTATAACGTCATATACTATTACCATACAACGTGTAACGTTAATAGTATGACGTTATAACGCTTAACGTTATGTAGTAATACGTTATAACGTATAACGTTATATACTATTACGATATAACGTGTAACGTTATATAGTATTACGTTATAACGTATAACGTCATATACTATTACCATACAACGTGTAACGTTATATACTATTACGATATAACCTGTAACGTTATATAGTATGACGTTATAACGTTTAACGTTATGTAGTGTTACCTTAAAACATATAACGTTATATAGTATTACGTTATAACGTATAACGTTATATACTATTACGATACAACGTGTAACGTTATATAGTATTACGTCATAACGTATAACGACATAAACTATTACCATACAACGTGTAACGTTATATAGTATTACGTTGTAACGTATGACGTTATATAATATTACGTTATAACGTATAACGAAATATACTATTACCATACTACGTGTAACGTTATATAGTATTACGTTATAACGTATATCGTTAAATAGTATTACGTTGTAACGTATAACGTTATATACTAATACCATACAACGTGTAACGTTATATAGTATTACGTTGTAACGTATGACGTTATATAGTATTACGTTATAACGTATAACGTCATATACTATTACCATACAACGTGTAACGTTATATAGTATTACGTTAAAACGTATAACGTCATATACTATTACCATACAACGTGTAACGTTATATAGTATGACGTTATAACGTTTAACGTTATGTAGTATTACGTTATAACGTATAACGTTATATAGTATTACGTTGTAACGTATGACGTTATAAAGCATTACTTTATAACATATAACGTTCTATACTATTACGATATAACGTGTAACGTTATATAGTATTACGTTATAACGTATGACGTCATATAGTATTACCATACAACGTTGAACGTTATATAGTATGACGTTATAACGTTTAACGTTATGTAGTATTACGTTATAACGTATAACGTTATATACTATTACGATATAACGTGTATCGTTATATAGTATTACGTAATAACGTATGACGTCATATACTATTACCATAAAACGTGTAACTTTATATAGTATGACGTTATAACGTTTAACGTTATGTAGTATTACATTATAACGTATAACGTTATATACTATTACGATACAACGTGTAACGTTATATAGTATTACGTCATAACGTATAACGACATAAACTATTACCATACAACGTGTAACGTTATATAGTATTACGTTGTAACCTATGACGTTATATAGTATTACGTTATAACGTATAACGAAATATACTATTACCATACTACGTGTAACGTTATATAGTATTACGTTATAACGTATAACGTTATATAGTATTACGTTGTAACGTATGACGTTATAAAGCATTACTTTATAACATATAACGTTCTATACTATTACGATATAACGTGTAACGTTATATAGTATTACGTTATAACGTATGACGTCATATAGTATTACCATACAACGTGTAACGTTAATAGTATTACGTTATAACGTATGACGTCATATACTATTACCAACGTGTAACGTTATATAGTATGACGTTATAACGTTTAACGTTATGTAGTGTTACCTTAAAACATATAACGTTATATAGTATTTCGTTATAACGTATAACATTATATACTATTACGATACAACGTGTAACGTTATATAGTATTACGTTGTAACGTATGACGTTATATAGTATTACGTTATAACGTATAACGAAATATACTATTACCATACTACGTGTAACGTTATATAGTATTACGTTATAACGTATAACGTTAAATAGTATTACGTTGTAACGTATAACGTTATATACGAATACCGTACAACGTGTAACGTTAAATAGTATTACGTTGTAACGTATGACGTTATATAGTATTACGTTATAACGTATAACGTCATATACTATTACCATACAACGTGTAATGTTATATAGTATTACGTTAAAACGTATAACGTCATATACTATTACCATACAACGTGTAACGTTATATAGTATGACGCTATAACGTTTAACGTTATGTAGTATTACGTTATAACGTATAACGTTATATAGTATTACGTTGTAACGTATGACGTTATAAAGCATTACTTTATAACATATAACGTTCTATACTATTACGATATAACGTGTAACGTTATATTGTATTATGTTATAACGTATGACGTCATATAGTATTACCATACAACGTTGAACGTAATATAGTATGACGTTATAACGTTTAACGTTATGTAGTATTACGTTATAACGTATAACGTTATATACTATTACGATATAACGTGTAACTTTATATAGTATTACGTAATAACGTATAACGTCATATACTATTTCCATACAACGTGTAACGTTATATACTATTACGATATAATCGTAACGTTATATGGTATTACGTAATAACGTATAACGTCATATACTATTACCATACAACGAGTAACGTTATATGCTATTATGATATAAGTGTAATGTTATATAGTATTACGTTATAACGTATGACGTCATATAGTATTACCATACAACGTGTAACGTTAATAGTATTACGTTATAACGTATGACGTCATATACTATTACCATACAACGTGTAACGTTATGTAGTATGACGTTATAACGTTTAACGTTATGTAGTGTTACCTTAAAACATATAACGTTATATAGTATTTCGTTATAACGTATAACATTATATACTATTACGATACAACGTGTAACGTTATATAGTATTACGTCATAACGTATAACGACATAAACTATTACCATACAACGTGTAACGTTATATAGTATTACGTTGTAACGTATGACGTTATATAGTATGACGTTATAACGTATAACGAAATATACTATTACCATACTACGTGTAACGTTATATACTATTACGATATAATCGTAACGTTATATGGTATTACGTAATAACGTATAACGTCATATACTATTACCATACAACGTGTAACGTTATATAGTATTACGTTGTAACGTATGACGTTATATAGTATTACGTTATAACGTATAACGTCATATACTATTACCATACAACGTGTAACGTTATATAGTATTACGTTAAAACGTATAACGTCATATACTATTACCATACAACGTGTAACGTTATATAGTATGACGTTATAACGTTTAACGTTATTTAGTATTACGTTATAACGTATAACGTTATATACTGTTACCATACAACGTGTAACGTTATATACTATTACGATATAAAGTGTAACGTTATGTAGTATTACCTTAAAACATATAACGTTATATAGTATGACGTTATGTAGTATTACGTTATAACGTATAACGTTATATAGTATTACATTATAACGCATAACGACATATACTATTATCATACTACGTGTAACGTTATATAGTATTACGTTATAACATATAACGTTATATACTATTACCACACAACGTGTAACGTTATATAGTATTACGTTAAAACGTATAACGTCATATACTATTACCATACAGCGTGTAACGTTATATACTATGACGTTATAACGTTTAACGTTATGTAGTATTACGTTATAACGTATAACGTTATATAGTATTACGTTGTAACGTATGACGTTATAAAGCATTACTTTATAACATATAACGTTCTATACTATTACGATATAACGTGTAACGTTATATAGTATTACGTAATAACGTATAACGTCATATACTATTTCCATACAACGTGTAACGTTATATACTATTACGATATAACGTGTAACGTTATATGGTATTACGTAATAACGTATAACGTCATATACTATCACCATACAACGTGTAACGCTATATGCTATTATGATATAAGTGTAATGTTATATAGTATTACGTTATAACATATAACGTCATATACTATTACCATACAACGTGTAACGTTATATAGTATGACGTTATAACGTTTAACGTTATTTAGTATTACGTTATAACGTATAACGTTATATACTGTTACCATACAACGTGAAACGTTATATACTGTTACGATATAACGTGTAAGATATGCAGTATTACGTTATAACGTATAACGTCATATACTATTACCATACAACGTGTAACGTTAATAGTATGACGTTATAACGCTTAACGTTATGTAGTATTACGTTATAACGTATAACGTTATATACTATTACGATATAACCTGTAACGTTATATAGTATTACGTTATAACGTATAACGTCATATACTATTACCATACAACGTGTAACGTTATATACTATTACGATATATCCTGTAACGTTATATAGTATTACGTTATAACGTATGACGTCATATACTATTACCATACAACGTGTAACGTTATATAGTATGACGTTATAACGTTTAACGTTATGTAGTATTACGTTATAACGTATAACGTTATATACTATTACGATACAACGTGTAACGTTATATGGTATTACGTAATAACGTATAACGTCATATACTATCACCATACAACGTGTAACGCTATATGCTATTACGATATAACGTGTAACGTTATATAGTATTACGTTATAACATATAACGTCATATACTATTACCATACAACGTGTAACGTTATATAGTATGACGTTATAACGTTTAACGTTATTTAGTATTACGTTATAACGTATAACGTTATATACTGTTACCATACAACGTGTAACGTTATATACTGTTACGATATAACGTGTAAGATATGCAGTATTACGTTATAACGTATAACGTCATATACTATTACCATACAACGTGTAACGTTAATAGTATGACGTTATAACGCTTAACGTTATGTAGTAATACGTTATAACGTATAACGTTATATACTATTACGATATAACGTGTAACGTTATATAGTATTACGTTATAACGTATAACGTCATATACTATTACCATACAACGTGTAACGTTATATACTATTACGATATAACCTGTAACGTTATATAGTATGACGTTATAACGTTTAACGTTATGTAGTGTTACCTTAAAACATATAACGTTATATAGTATTACGTTATAACGTATAACGTTATATACTATTACGATACAACGTGTAACGTTATATAGTATTACGTCATAACGTATAACGACATAAACTATTACCATACAACGTGTAACGTTATATAGTATTACGTTGTAACGTATGACGTTATATAGTATTACGTTATAACGTATAACGAAATATACTATTACCATACTACGTGTAACGTTATATAGTATTACGTTATAACGTATATCGTTAAATAGTATTACGTTGTAACGTATAACGTTATATACTAATACCATACAACGTGTAACGTTATATAGTATTACGTTGTAACGTATGACGTTATATAGTATTACGTTATAACGTATAACGTCATATACTATTACCATACAACGTGTAACGTTATATAGTATTACGTTAAAACGTATAACGTCATATACTATTACCATACAACGTGTAACGTTATATAGTATGACGTTATAACGTTTAACGTTATGTAGTATTACGTTATAACGTATAACGTTATATAGTATTACGTTGTAACGTATGACGTTATAAAGCATTACTTTATAACATATAACGTTCTATACTATTACGATATAACGTGTAACGTTATATAGTATTACGTTATAACGTATGACGTCATATAGTATTACCATACAACGTTGAACGTTATATAGTATGACGTTATAACGTTTAACGTTATGTAGTATTACGTTATAACGTATAACGTTATATACTATTACGATATAACGTGTAACTTTATATAGTATTACGTAATAACGTATGACGTCATATACTATTACCATAAAACGTGTAACTTTATATAGTATGACGTTATAACGTTTAACGTTATGTAGTATTACATTATAACGTATAACGTTATATACTATTACGATACAACGTGTAACGTTATATAGTATTACGTCATAACGTATAACGACATAAACTATTACCATACAACGTGTAACGTTATATAGTATTACGTTGTAACCTATGACGTTATATAGTATTACGTTATAACGTATAACGAAATATACTATTACCATACTACGTGTAACGTTATATAGTATTACGTTATAACGTATAACGTTATATAGTATTACGTTGTAACGTATGACGTTATAAAGCATTACTTTATAACATATAACGTTCTATACTATTACGATATAACGTGTAACGTTATATAGTATTACGTTATAACGTATGACGTCATATAGTATTACCATACAACGTGTAACGTTAATAGTATTACGTTATAACGTATGACGTCATATACTATTACCAACGTGTAACGTTATATAGTATGACGTTATAACGTTTAACGTTATGTAGTGTTACCTTAAAACATATAACGTTATATAGTATTTCGTTATAACGTATAACATTATATACTATTACGATACAACGTGTAACGTTATATAGTATTACGTTGTAACGTATGACGTTATATAGTATTACGTTATAACGTATAACGAAATATACTATTACCATACTACGTGTAACGTTATATAGTATTACGTTATAACGTATAACGTTAAATAGTATTACGTTGTAACGTATAACGTTATATACGAATACCATACAACGTGTAACGTTATATAGTATTACGTTGTAACGTATGACGTTATATAGTATTACGTTATAACGTATAACGTCATATACTATTACCATACAACGTGTAACGTTATATAGTATTACGTTAAAACGTATAACGTCATATACTATTACCATACAACGTGTAACGTTATATAGTATGACGCTATAACGTTTAACGTTATGTAGTATTACGTTATAACGTATAACGTTATATAGTATTACGTTGTAACGTATGACGTTATAAAGCATTACTTTATAACATATAACGTTCTATACTATTACGATATAACGTGTAACGTTATATAGTATTATGTTATAACGTATGACGTCATATAGTATTACCATACAACGTTGAACGTTATATAGTATGACGTTATAACGTTTAACGTTATGTAGTATTACGTTATAACGTATAACGTTATATACTATTACGATATAACGTGTAACTTTATATAGTATTACGTAATAACGTATAACGTCATATACTATTTCCATACAACGTGTAACGTTATATACTATTACGATATAATCGTAACGTTATATGGTATTACGTAATAACGTATAACGTCATATACTATTACCATACAACGAGTAACGTTATATGCTATTATGATATAAGTGTAATGTTATATAGTATTACGTTATAACGTATGACGTCATATAGTATTACCATACAACGTGTAACGTTAATAGTATTACGTTATAACGTATGACGTCATATACTATTACCATACAACGTGTAACGTTATGTAGTATGACGTTATAACGTTTAACGTTATGTAGTGTTACCTTAAAACATATAACGTTATATAGTATTTCGTTATAACGTATAACATTATATACTATTACGATACAACGTGTAACGTTATATAGTATTACGTCATAACGTATAACGACATAAACTATTACCATACAACGTGTAACGTTATATAGTATTACGTTGTAACGTATGACGTTATATAGTATTACGTTATAACGTATAACGAAATATACTATTAACATACTACGTTTAACGTTATATAGTATTACGTTATAACGTATAACGTTAAATAGTATTACGTTGTAACGTATAACGTTATATACAAATACCATACAACGTGTAACGTTATATAGTATTACGTTGTAACGTATGACGTTATATAGTATTACGTTATAACGTATAACGTCATATACTATTACCATACAACGTGTAACGTTATATAGTATTACGTTAAAACGTATAACGTCATATACTATTACCATACAACGTGTAACGTTATATAGTATGACGCTATAACGTTTAACGTTATGTAGTATTACGTTATAACGTATAACGTTATATAGTATTACGTTGTAACGTATGACGTTATAAAGCATTACTTTATAACATATAACGTTCTATATTATTACGATATAACGTGTAACGTTATATAGTATTATGTTATAACGTATAACGTCATATAGTATTACCATACAACGTTGAACGTTATATAGTATGACGTTATAACGTTTAACGTTATGTAGTATTACGTTATAACGTATAACGTTATATACTATTACGATATAACGTGTAACTTTATATAGTATTACGTAATAACGTATAACGTCATATACTATTTCCATACAACGTGTAACGTTATATACTATTACGATATAACGTGTAACGTTATATGGTATTACGTAATAACGTATAACGTCATATACTATTACCATACAACGTGTAACGTTATATGCTATTATGATATAAGTGTAATGTTATATAGTATTACGTTATAACATATAACGTCATATACTATTACCATACAACGTGTAACTTTATATAGTATGACGTTATAACGTTTAACGTTATGTAGTATTACGTTATAACGTATAACGTTATATACTATTACGATATAACGTGTAACTTTATATAGTATTACGAAATAACGTATAACGTCATATACTATTACCATACAACGTGTAACGTTATATACTATTACGATATAACGTGTAACGTTATATAGTATGACGTTATAACGTTTAACGTTATGTAGTATTACGTTATAACGTATAACGTTATATACTATTACGATATAACGTGTAACTTTATATAGTATTACGTTATAACGTATAACGTTATATACTATTACGATACAACGTGTAACGTTATATGGTATTACGTAATAACGTATAACGTCATATACTATTACCATACAACGTGTAACGCTATATGCTATTACGATATAACGTGTAATGTTATATAGTATTACGTTATAACATATAACGTCATATACTATTACCATACAACGTGTAACTTTATATAGTGTGACGTTATAACGTTTAACGTTATGTAGTATTACGTTATAACGTATAACGTTATATACTATTACGATATAACGTGTAACTTTATATAGTATTACGAAATAACGTATAACGTCATATACTATTACCATACAACGTGTAACGTTATATACTATTACGATATAACGTGTAACGTTATATAGTATGACGTTATTACGTTTAACGTTATGTAGTATTACGTTATAACGTATAACGTTATATACTATTACGATATAACGTGTAACTTTATATAGTATTACGTTATAACGTATAACGTTATATACTATTACGATACAACGTGTAACGTTATATGGTATTACGTAACAACGTATAACGTCATATAATATTACCAGACAACGTGTAACGCTATATGCTATTACGATATAACGTGTAATGTTATATAGTATTACGTTATAACATATAACGTCATATACTATTACCATACAACGTGTAACTTTATATAGTATGACGTTATAACGTTTAACGTTATGTAGTGTTACGTTATAACGTATGATGTCATATAGTATTACCATACAACGTGTAACGTTATATAGTATGACGTTATAACGTTTAACGTTATGTAGTATTACCTTAAAACATATAACGTTATATAGTATGACGTTATAACGTGTAACTTCATATAGTATTACGTAATAACGTATAACGTCATATACTATTACCATACACCGTGTAACGTTATATACTATTACGATATAACGTGTAACGTTATATAGTATTACGTTATAACGTATAACGTCATATACTATTACCATACAACGTGTAACTTTATATAGTATGACGTTATAACGTTTAACGTTATGTAGTATTACGTTATAACGTATAACGTCATATACTATTACCATACAACGTGTAACGTTATATAGTATGACATTATAACGTTTAACGTTATGTAGTATTACGTTATAACGTATAACGTTATATAGTATTACGTTGTAACGTATGACGTTATATAGTATTACGTTATAACGTATAACGTCATATACTATTACCATACAACGTGTAACGTTATATAGTATTACGTTGTAACGTATGACGTTATATAGTATTACGTTATAACGTATAACGTCATATACTATTACCATACAACGTGTAACGTTATATAGTATTACGTTAAAACGTATAACGTCATATACTATTACCATACAACGTGTAACGTTATATAGTATGACGTTATAACGTTTAACGTTATTTAGTATTACGTTATAACGTATAACGTTATATACTGTCACCATACAACGTGTAACGTTATATACTATTACGATATAACGTGTAACGTTATGTAGTATTACCTTAAAACATATACCGTTATATAGTATGACGTTATAACGTTTAACGTTATGTAGTATTACGTTATAACGTATAACGTTATATAGTATTACGTTATAACGCATAACGACATATACTATTATCATACTACGTGTAACGTTATATAGTATTACGTTATAACATATAACGTTATATACTATTACCACACAACGTGTAACGTTATATAGTATTACGTTAAAACGTATAACGTCATATACTATTACCATACAGCGTGTAACGTTATATACTATGACGTTATAACGTTTAACGTTATGTAGTATTACGTTATAACGTATAACGTTATATAGTATTACGTTGTAACGTATGACGTTATAAAGCATTACTTTATAACATATAACGTTCTATACTATTACGATATAACGTGTAACGTTATATAGTATTACGTAATAACGTATAACGTCATATACTATTTCCATACAACGTGTAACGTTATATACTATTACGATATAACGTGTAACGTTATATGGTATTACGTAATAACGTATAACGTCATATACTATCACCATACAACGTGTAACGCTATATGCTATTATGATATAAGTGTAATGTTATATAGTATTACGTTATAACATATAACGTCATATACTATTACCATACAACGTGTAACGTTATATAGTATGACGTTATAACGTTTAACGTTATTTAGTATTACGTTATAACGTATAACGTTATATACTGTTACCATACAACGTGAAACGTTATATACTGTTACGATATAACGTGTAAGATATGCAGTATTACGTTATAACGTATAACGTCATATACTATTACCATACAACGTGTAACGTTAATAGTATGACGTTATAACGCTTAACGTTATGTAGTATTACGTTATAACGTATAACGTTATATACTATTACGATATAACGTGTAACGTTATATAGTATTACGTTATAACGTATAACGTCATATACTATTACCATACAACGTGTAACGTTATATACTATTACGATATATCCTGTAACGTTATATAGTATTACGTTATAACGTATGACGTCATATACTATTACCATACAACGTGTAACGTTATATAGTATGACGTTATAACGTTTAACGTTATGTAGTATTACGTTATAACGTATAACGTTATATAGTATTACGTTGTAACGTATGACGTTATAAAGCATTACTTTATAACATATAACGTTCTATACTATTACGATATAACGTGTAACGTTATATAGTATTACGTTATAACGTATGACGTCATATAGTATTACCATACAACGTTGAACGTTATATAGTATGACGTTATAACGTTTAACGTTATGTAGTATTACGTTATAACGTATAACGTTATATACTATTACGATATAACGTGTAACTTTATATAGTATTACGTAATAACGTATGACGTCATATACTATTACCATAAAACGTGTAACGTTAATAGTATGACGTTATAACGTTTAACGTTATGTAGTATTACGTTATAACGTATAACGTTATATACTATTACGATATAACCTGTAACGTTATATAGTATTACGTTATAACGTATGACGTCATATACTATTACCATACAACGTGTAACGTTATATAGTATGACGTTATAACGTTTAACGTTATGTAGTGTTACCTTAAAACATATAACGTTATATAGTATTTCGTTATAACGTATAACATTATATACTATTACGATACAACGTGTAACGTTATATAGTATTACGTCATAACGTATAACGACATAAACTATTACCATACAACGTGTAACGTTATATAGTATTACGTTGTAACGTATGACGTCATATAGTATTACCATACAACGTGTAACGTTATATAGTATGACGTTATAACGTTTAACGTTATGTAGTGTTACCTTAAAACATATAACGTTATATAGTATTTCGTTATAACGTATAACATTATATACTATTACGATACAACGTGTAACGTTATATAGTATTACGTTATAACGTATAACGAAATATACTATTACCATACTACGTGTAACGTTATATAGTATTACGTTATAACGTATAACGTTAAATAGTATTACGTTGTAACGTATAACGTTATATACGAATACCATACAAAGTGTAACGTTATATAGTATTACGTTGTAACGTATGACGTTATATAGTATTACGTTATAACGTATAACGTCATATACTATTACCATACAACGTGTAACGTTATATAGTATTACGTTAAAACGTATAACGTCATATACTATTACCATACAACGTGTAACGTTATATAGTATGACGCGATAACGTTTAACGTTATGTAGTATTACGTTATAACGTATAACGTTATATACTATTACGATATAACGTGTAACTTTATATAGTATTACGTAATAACGTATAACGTCATATACTATTTCCATACAACGTGTAACGTTATATACTATTACGATATAATCGTAACGTTATATGGTATTACGAAATAACGTATAACGTCATATACTATTACCATACAACGAGTAACGTTATATGCTATTATGATATAAGTGTAATGTTATATAGTATTACGTTATAACATATAACGTCATATACTATTACCATACAACGTGTAACTTTATATAGTATGACGTTATAACGTTTAACGTTATGTAGTATTACGTTATAAGGTATAACGTTATATACTATTACGATATAACGTGTAACTTTATATAGTATTACGTAATAACGTATAACGTCATATACTATTACCATACATCGTGTAACGTTATATACTATTACGATGTCACGTGTAACGTTATATAGTATGACGTTATAACGTTTAACGTTATGTAGTATTACGTTATAACGTATAACGTTATATACTATTACGATATAACGTGTAACTTTATATAGTATTACGTTATAACGTATAACGTTATATACTATTACGATACAACGTGTAACGTTATATGGTATTACGTAATAACGTATAACGTCATATACTATCACCATACAACGTGTAACTCTATATGCTATTACGATATAACGTGTAACGTTATATAGTATTACGTTATAACATATAACGTCATATACTATTACCATACAACGTGTAACGTTATATAGTATGACGTTATAACGTTTAACGTTATTTAGTATTACGTTATAACGTATAACGTTATATACTGTTACCATACAACGTGTAACGTTATATACTGTTACGATATAACGTGTAAGATATGCAGTATTACGTTATAACGTATAACGTCATATACTATTACCATACAACGTGTAACGTTAATAGTATGACGTTATAACGCTTAACGTTATGTAGTATTACGTTATAACGTATAACGTTATATACTATTACGATATAACGTGTAACGTTATATAGTATTACGTTATAACGTATAACGTCATATACTATTACCATACAACGTGTAACGTTATATACTATTACGATATAACCTGTAACGTTATATAGTATGACGTTATAACGTTTAACGTTATGTAGTGTTACCTTAAAACATATAACGTTATATAGTATTACGTTATAACGTATAACGTTATATACTATTACGATACAACGTGTAACGTTATATAGTATTACGTCATAACGTATAACGACATAAACTATTACCATACAACGTGTAACGTTATATAGTATTACGTTGAAACGTATGACGTTATATAGTATTACGTTATAACGTATAACGAAATATACTATTACCATACTACGTGTAACGTTATATAGTATTACGTTATAACGTATAACGTTAAATAGTATTACGTTGTAACGTATAACGTTATATACTAATACCATACAACGTGTAACGTTATATAGTATTACGTTGTAACGTATGACGTTATATAGTATTACGTTATAACGTATAACGTCATATACTATTACCATACAACGTGTAACGTTATATAGTATTACGTTAAAACGTATAACGTCATATACTATTACCATACAACGTGTAACGTTATATAGTATGACGTTATAACGTTTAACGTTATGTAGTATTACGTTATAACGTATAACGTTATATAGTATTACGTTGTAACGTATGACGTTATAAAGCATTACTTTATAACATATAACGTTCTATACTATTACGATATAACGTGTAACGTTATATAGTATTACGTTATAACGTATGACGTCATATAGTATTACCATACAACGTTGAACGTTATATAGTATGACGTTATAACGTTTAACGTTATGTAGTATTACGTTATAACGTATAACGTTATATACTATTACGATATAACGTGTATCGTTATATAGTATTACGTAATAACGTATGACGTCATATACTATTACCATAAAACGTGTAACTTTATATAGTATGACGTTATAACGTTTAACGTTATGTAGTATTACGTTATAACGTATAACGTTATATACTATTACGATACAACGTGTAACGTTATATAGTATTACGTCATAACGTATAACGACATAAACTATTACCATACAACGTGTAACGTTATATAGTATTACGTTGTAACCTATGACGTTATATAGTATTACGTTATAACGTATAACGAAATATACTATTACCATACTACGTGTAACGTTATATAGTATTACGTTGTAACGTATGACGTTATAAAGCATTACTTTATAACATATAACGTTCTATACTATTACGATATAACGTGTAACGTTATATAGTATTACGTTATAACGTATGACGTCATATAGTATTACCATACAACGTGTAACGTTAATAGTATTACGTTATAACGTATGACGTCATATACTATTACCATACAACGTGTAACGTTATATAGTATGACGTTATAACGTTTAACGTTATGTAGTGTTACCTTAAAACATATAACGTTATATAGTATTTCGTTATAACGTATAACATTATATACTATTACGATACAACGTGTAACGTTATATAGTATTACGTTGTAACGTATGACGTTATATAGTATTACGTTATAACGTATAACGAAATATACTATTACCATACTACGAGTAACGTTATATAGTATTACGTTATAACGTATAACGTTAAATAGTATTACGTTGTAACGTATAACGTTATATACTAATACCATACAACGTGTAACGTTATATAGTATTACGTTGTAACGTATGACGTTATATAGTATTACGTTATAACGTATAACGTTATATACTAGTACCATACAACGTGTAACGTTATATAGTATTACGTTAAAACGTATAACGTCATATACTATTACCATACAACGTGTAACGTTATATAGTATGACGTTATAACGTTTAACGTTATGTAGTATTACGTTATAACGTATAACGTTATATAGTATTACGTTGTAACGTATGACGTTATAAAGCATTACTTTATAACATATAACGTTCTATACTATTACGATATAACGTGTAACGTTATATAGTATTACGTTATAACGTATGACGTCATATAGTATTACCATACAACGTTGAACGTTATATAGTATGACGTTATAACGTTTAACGTTATGTAGTATTACGTTATAACGTATAACGTTATATACTATTACGATATAACGTGTAACTTTATATAGTATTACGTAATAACGTATGACGTCATATACTATTTCCATACAACGTGTAACGTTATATACTATTACGATATAATCGTAACGTTATATGGTATTACGAAATAACGTATAACGTCATATACTATTACCATACAACGAGTAACGTTATATGCTATTATGATATAAGTGTAATGTTATATAGTATTACGTTATAACATATAACGTCATATACTATTACCATACAACGTGTAACTTTATATAGTATGACGTTATAACGTTTAACGTTATGTAGTATTACGTTATAAGGTATAACGTTATATACTATTACGATATAACGTGTAACTTTATATAGTATTACGTAATAACGTATAACGTCATATACTATTACCATACATCGTGTAACGTTATATACTATTACGATGTCACGTGTAACGTTATATAGTATGACGTTATAACGTTTAACGTTATGTAGTATTACGTTATAACGTATAACGTTATATACTATTACGATATAACGTGTAACTTTATATAGTATTACGTTATAACGTATAACGTTATATACTATTACGATACAACGTGTAACGTTATATGGTATTACGTAATAACGTATAACGTCATATACTATCACCATACAACGTGTAACTCTATATGCTATTACGATATAACGTGTAACGTTATATAGTATTACGTTATAACATATAACGTCATATACTATTACCATACAACGTGTAACGTTATATAGTATGACGTTATAACGTTTAACGTTATTTAGTATTACGTTATAACGTATAACGTTATATACTGTTACCATACAACGTGTAACGTTATATACTGTTACGATATAACGTGTAAGATATGCAGTATTACGTTATAACGTATAACGTCATATACTATTACCATACAACGTGTAACGTTAATAGTATGACGTTATAACGCTTAACGTTATGTAGTATTACGTTATAACGTATAAAGTTATATACTATTACGATATAACGTGTAACGTTATATAGTATTACGTTATAACGTATAACGTCATATACTATTACCATACAACGTGTAACGTTATATACTATTACGATATAACCTGTAACGTTATATAGTATGACGTTATAACGTTTAACGTTATGTAGTGTTACCTTAAAACATATAACGTTATATAGTATTACGTTATAACGTATAACGTTATATACTATTACGATACAACGTGTAACGTTATATAGTATTACGTCATAACGTATAACGACATAAACTATTACCATACAACGTGTAACGTTATATAGTATTACGTTGTAACGTATGACGTTATATAGTATTACGTTATAACGTATAACGAAATATACTATTACCATACTACGTGTAACGTTATATAGTATTACGTTATAACGTATAACGTTAAATAGTATTACGTTGTAACGTATAACGTTATATACTAATACCATACAACGTGTAACGTTATATAGTATTACGTTGTAACGTATGACGTTATATAGTATTACGTTATAACGTATAACGTCATATACTATTACCATACAACGTGTAACGTTATATAGTATTACGTTAAAACGTATAACGTCATATACTATTACCATACAACGTGTAACGTTATATAGTATGACGTTATAACGTTTAACGTTATGTAGTATTACGTTATAACGTATAACGTTATATAGTATTACGTTGTAACGTATGACGTTATAAAGCATTACTTTATAACATATAACGTTCTATACTATTACGATATAACGTGTAACGTTATATAGTATTACGTTATAACGTATGACGTCATATAGTATTACCATACAACGTTGAACGTTATATAGTATGACGTTATAACGTTTAACGTTATGTAGTATTACGTTATAACGTATAACGTTATATACTATTACGATATAACGTGTAACTTTATATAGTATTACGTAATAACGTATGACGTCATATACTATTACCATAAAACGTGTAACTTTATATAGTATGACGTTATAACGTTTAACGTTATGTAGTATTACGTTATAACGTATAACGTTATATACTATTACGATACAACGTGTAACGTTATATAGTATTACGTCATAACGTATAACGACATAAACTATTACCATACAACGTGTAACGTTATATAGTATTACGTTGTAACCTATGACGTTATATAGTATTACGTTATAACGTATAACGAAATATACTATTACCATACTACGTGTAACGTTATATAGTATTACGTTGTAACGTATGACGTTATAAAGCATTACTTTATAACATATAACGTTCTATACTATTACGATATAACGTGTAACGTTATATAGTATTACGTTATAACGTATGACGTCATATAGTATTACCATACAACGTGTAACGTTAATAGTATTACGTTATAACGTATGACGTCATATACTATTACCATACAACGTGTAACGTTTTATAGTATGACGTTATAACGTTTAACGTTATGTAGTGTTACCTTAAAACATATAACGTTATATAGTATTTCGTTATAACGTATAACATTATATACTATTACGATACAACGTGTAACGTTATATAGTATTACGTTGTAACGTATGACGTTATATAGTATTACGTTATAACGTATAACGAAATATACTATTACCATACTACGAGTAACGTTATATAGTATTACGTTATAACGTATAACGTTAAATAGTATTACGTTGTAACGTATAACGTTATATACTAATACCATACAACGTGTAACGTTATATAGTATTACGTTGTAACGTATGACGTTATATAGTATTACGTTATAACGTATAACGTCATATACTAGTACCATACAACGTGTAACGTTATATAGTATTACGTTAAAACGTATAACGTCATATACTATTACCATACAACGTGTAACGTTATATAGTATGACGTTATAACGTTTAACGTTATGTAGTATTACGTTATAACGTATAACGTTATATAGTATTACGTTGTAACGTATGACGTTATAAAGCATTACTTTATAACATATAACGTTCTATACTATTACGATATAACGTGTAACGTTATATAGTATTACGTTATAACGTATGACGTCATATAGTATTACCATACAACGTTGAACGTTATATAGTATGACGTTATAACGTTTAACGTTATGTAGTATTACGTTATAACGTATAACGTTATATACTATTACGATATAACGTGTAACTTTATATAGTATTACGTAATAACGTATGACGTCATATACTATTACCATAAAACGTGTAACTTTATATAGTATGACGTTATAACGTTTAACGTTATGTAGTATTACGTTATAACGTATAACGTTATATACTATTACGATATAACGTGTAACTTTATATAGTATTACGTTATAACGTATAACGTTATATACTATTACGATACAACGTGTAACGTTATATGGTATTACGTAATAACGTATAACGTCATATACTATCACCATACAACGTGTAACTCTATATGCTATTACGATATAACGTGTAACGTTATATAGTATTACGTTATAACATATAAGGTCATATACTATTACCATACAACGTGTAACGTTATATAGTATGACGTTATAACGTTTAACGTTATTTAGTATTACGTTATAACGTATAACGTTATATACTGTTACCATACAACGTGTAACGTTATATACTGTTACGATATAACGTGTAAGATATGCAGTATTACGTTATAACGTATAACGTCATATACTATTACCATACAACGTGTAACGTTAATAGTATGACGTTATAACGCTTAACGTTATGTAGTATTACGTTATAACGTATAACGTTATATACTATTACGATATAACGTGTAACGTTATATAGTATTACGTTATAACGTATAACGTCATATACTATTACCATACAACGTGTAACGTTATATACTATTACGATATAACCTGTAACGTTATATAGTATGACGTTATAACGTTTAACGTTATGTAGTGTTACCTTAAAACATATAACGTTATATAGTATTACGTTGTAACGTATGACGTTATAAAGCATTACTTTATAACATATAACGTTCTATACTATTACGATATAACGTGTAACGTTATATAGTATTATGTTATAACGTATGACGTCATATAGTATTACCATACAATGTTGAACGTTATATAGTATGACGTTATAACGTTTAACGTTATGTAGTATTACGTTCTAACGTATAACGTTCTATACTATTACGATATAACGTGTAACGTTATATAGTATTACGTTATAACGTATGACGTCATATAGTATTACCATACAACGTTGAACGTTATATAGTATGACGTTATAACGTTTAACGTTATGTAGTATTACGTTATAACGTATAACGTTATATACTATTACGATATAACGTGTAACTTTATATAGTATTACGTAATAACGTATGACGTCATATACTATTACCATAAAACGTGTAACTTTATATAGTATGACGTTATAACGTTTAACGTTATGTAGTATTACGTTATAACGTATAACGTTATATACTATTACGATACAACGTGTAACGTTATATAGTATTACGTCATAACGTATAACGACATAAACTATTACCATACAACGTGTAACGTTATATAGTATTACGTTGTAACCTATGACGTTATATAGTATTACGTTATAACGTATAACGAAATATACTATTACCATACTACGTGTAACGTTATATAGTATTACGTTATAACGTATAACGTTATATAGTATTACGTTGTAACGTATGACGTTATAAAGCATTACTTTATAACATATAACGTTCTATACTATTACGATATAACGTGTAACGTTATATAGTATTACGTTATAACGTATGACGTCATATAGTATTACCATACAACGTGTAACGTTAATAGTATTACGTTATAACGTATGACGTCATATACTATTACCATACAACGTGTAACGTTATATAGTATGACGTTATAACGTTTAACGTTATGTAGTGTTACCTTAAAACATATAACGTTATATAGTATTTCGTTATAACGTATAACATTATATACTATTACGATACAACGTGTAACGTTATATAGTATTACGTTGTAACGTATGACGTTATATAGTATTACGTTATAACGTATAACGAAATATACTATTACCATACTACGTGTAACGTTATATAGTATTACGTTATAACGTATAACGTTAAATAGTATTACGTTGTAACGTATAACGTTATATACTAATACCATACAACGTGTAACGTTATATAGTATTACGTTGTAACGTATGACGTTATATAGTATTACGTTATAACGTATAACGTCATATACTAGTACCATACAACGTGTAACGTTATATAGTATTACGTTAAAACGTATAACGTCATATACTATTACCATACAACGTGTAACGTTATATAGTATGACGTTATAACGTTTAACGTTATGTAGTATTACGTTATAACGTATAACGTTATATAGTATTACGTTGTAACGTATGACGTTATAAAGCATTACTTTATAACATATAACGTTCTATACTATTACGATATAACGTGTAACGTTATATAGTATTACGTTATAACGTATGACGTCATATAGTATTACCATACAACGTTGAACGTTATATAGTATGACGTTATAACGTTTAACGTTATGTAGTATTACGTTATAACGTATAACGTTATATACTATTACGATATAACGTGTAACTTTATATAGTATTACGTAATAACGTATGACGTCATATACTATTACCATAAAACGTGTAACTTTGTATAGTATGACGTTATAACGTTTAACGTTATGTAGTATTACGTTATAACGTATAACGTTATATACTATTACGATACAACGTGTAACGTTATATAGTATTACGTCATAACGTATAACGACATAAACTATTACCATACAACGTGTAACGTTATATAGTATTACGTTGTAACCTATGACGTTATATAGTATTACGTTATAACGTATAACGAAATATACTATTACCATACTACGTGTAACGTTATATAGTATTACGTTATAACGTATAACGTTATATAGTATTACGTTGTAACGTATGACGTTATATAGTATTACGTTATAACGTATAACGTCATATACTAGTACCATACAACGTGTAACGTTATATAGTATTACGTTAAAACGTATAACGTCATATACTATTACCATACAACGTGTAACGTTATATAGTATGACGTTATAACGTTTAACGTTATGTAGTATTACGTTATAACGTATAACGTTATATAGTATTACGTTGTAACGTATGACGTTATAAAGCATTACTTTATAACATATAACGTTCTATACTATTACGATATAACGTGTAACGTTATATAGTATTACGTTATAACGTATGACGTCATATAGTATTACCATACAACGTTGAACGTTATATAGTATGACGTTATAACGTTTAACGTTATGTAGTATTACGTTATAACGTATAACGTTATATACTATTACGATATAACGTGTAACTTTATATAGTATTACGTAATAACGTATGACGTCATATACTATTACCATAAAACGTGTAACTTTATATAGTATATCGTTATAACCTTTAACGTTATGTAGTATTACGTTATAACGTATAACGTTATATACTATTACGATACAACGTGTAACGTTATATAGTATTACGTCATAACGTATAACGACATAAACTATTACCATACAACGTGTAACGTTATATAGTATTACGTTGTAACCTATGACGTTATATAGTATTACGTTATAACGTATAACGAAATATACTATTACCATACTACGTGTAACGTTATATAGTATTACGTTATAACGTATAACGTTATATAGTATTACGTTGTAACGTATGACGTTATAAAGCATTACTTTATAACATATAACGTTCTATACTATTACGATATAACGTGTAACGTTATATAGTATTACGTTATAACGTATGACGTCATATAGTATTACCATACAACGTGTAACGTTAATAGTATTACGTTATAACGTATGACGTCATATACTATTACCATACAACGTGTAACGTTATATAGTATGACGTTATAACGTTTAACGTTATGTAGTGTTACCTTAAAACATATAACGTTATATAGTATTTCGTTATAACGTATAACATTATATACTATTACGATACAACGTGTAACGTTATATAGTATTACGTTGTAACGTATGACGTTATATAGTATTTCGTTATAACGTATAACGAAATATACTATTACCATACTACGTGTAACGTTATATAGTATTACGTTATAACGTATAACGTTAAATAATATTACGTTGTAACGTATAACGTTATATACGAATACCATACAACGTGTAACGTTATATAGTATTACGTTGTAACGTATGACGTTATATAGTATTACGTTATAACGTATAACGTCATATACTATTACCATACAACGTGTAACGTTATATAGTATTACGTTAAAACGTATAACGTCATATACTATTACCATACAACGTGTAACGTTATATAGTATTACGTTAAAACGTATAACGTCATATACTATTACCATACAACGTGTAACGTTATATAGTATGACGTTATAACGTTTAACGTTATGTAGTGTTACCTTAAAACATATAACGTTATATAGTATTTCGTTATAACGTATAACATTATATACTATTACGATACAACGTGTAACGTTATATAGTATTACGTCATAACGTATAACGACATAAACTATTACCATACAACGTGTAACGTTATATAGTATTACGTTGTAACGTATGACGTTATATAGTATTACGTTATAACGTATAACGAAATATACTATTACCATACTACGTGTAACGTTATATAGTATTACGTTTTAACGTATAACGTTAAATAATATTACGATGTAACGTATAACGTTATATACGAATACCATACAACGTGTAACGTTATATAGTATTACGTTGTAACGTATGACGTTATATAGTATTACGTTATAACGTATAACGTCATATACTATTACCATACAACGTGTAACGTTATATAGTATTACGTTAAAACGTATAACGTCATATACTATTACCATACAACGTGTAACGTTATATAGTATGACGCTATAACGTTTAACGTTATGTAGTATTACGTTATAACGTATAACGTTATATAGTATTACGTTGTAACGTATGACGTTATATAGTATTACGTTATAACGTATAACGTCATATACTATTACCATACAACGTGTAACGTTATATAGTATTACGTTAAAACGTATAACGTCATATACTATTACCATACAACGTGTAACGTTATATAGTATGACGCTATAACGTTTAACGTTATGTAGTATTACGATATAACGTATAACGTTATATAGTATTACGTTGTAACGTATGACGTTATAAAGCATTACTTTATAACATATAACGTTATATACGAATACCATACAACGTGTAACGTTATATAGTATTACGTTGTAACGTATGACGTTATATAGTATTACGTTATAACGTATAACGTCATATACTATTACCATACAACGTGTAACGTTATATAGTATTACGTTGTAACGTATGACGTTATAAAGCATTACTTTATAACATATAACGTTCTATACTATTACGATATAACGTGTAACGTTATATAGTATTATGTTATAACGTATGACGTCATATAGTATTACCATACAACGTTGAACGTTATATAGTATGACGTTATAACGTTTAACGTTATGTAGTATTACGTTATAACGTATAACGTTCTATACTATTACGATATAACGTGTAACGTTATATAGTATTACGTTATAACGTATGACGTCATATAGAATTACCATACAACGTTGAACGTTATATAGTATGACGTTATAACGTTTAACGTTATGTAGTATTACGTTATAACGTATAACGTTATATACTATTACGATATAACGTGTAACTTTATATAGTATTACGTAATAACGTATGACGTCATATACTATTACCATAAAACGTGTAACTTTATATAGTATGGCGTTATAACGTTTAACGTTATGTAGTATTACGTTATAACGTATAACGTTATATACTATTACGATACAACGTGTAACGTTATATAGTATTACGTCATAACGTATAACGACATAAACTATTACCATACAACGTGTAACGTTATATAGTATTACGTTGTAACCTATGACGTTATATAGTATTACGTTATAACGTATAACGAAATATACTATTACCATACTACGTGTAACGTTATATAGTATTACGTTATAACGTATAACGTTATATAGTATTACGTTGTAACGTATGACGTTATAAAGCATTACTTTATAACATATAACGTTCTATACTATTACGATATAACGTGTAACGTTATATAGTATTACGTTGTAACGTATGACGTTATATAGTATTTCGTTATAACGTATAACGAAATATACTATTACCATACTACGTGTAACGTTATATAGTATTACGTTATAACGTATAACGTTAAATAGTATTACGTTGTAACGTATAACGTTATATACGAATACCATACAACGTGTAACGTTATATAGTATTACGTTGTAACGTATGACGTTATGTAGTATTACGTTATAACGTATAACGAAATATACTATTACCATACTACGTGTAACGTTATATAGTATTACGTTATAACGTATAACGTTATATAGTATTACGTTGTAACGTATGACGTTATAAAGCATTACTTTATAACATATAACGTTCTATACTATTACGATATAACGTGTAACGTTATATAGTATTACGTTATAACGTATGACGTCATATAGTATTACCATACAACGTGTAACGTTAATAGTATTACGTTATAACGTATGACGTCATATACTATTACCATACAACGTGTAACGTTATATAGTATGACGTTATAACGTTTAACGTTATGTAGTGTTACCTTAAAACATATAACGTTATATAGTATTTCGTTATAACGTATAACATTATATACTATTACGATACAACGTGTAACGTTATATAGTATTACGTTGTAACGTATGACGTTATATAGTATTACGTTATAACGTATAACGAAATATACTATTACCATACTACGTGTAACGTTATATAGTATTACGTTATAACGTATAACGTTAAATAGTATTACGTTGTAACGTATAACGTTATATACTAATACCATACAACGTGTAACGTTATATAGTATTACGTTGTAACGTATGACGTTATATAGTATTACGTTATAACGTATAACGTCATATACTAGTACCATACAACGTGTAACGTTATATAGTATTACGTTAAAACGTATAACGTCATATACTATTACCATACAACGTGTAACGTTATATAGTATGACGTTATAACGTTTAACGTTATGTAGTATTACGTTATAACGTATAACGTTATATAGTATTACGTTGTAACGTATGACGTTATAAAGCATTACTTTATAACATATAACGTTCTATACTATTACGATATAACGTGTAACGTTATATAGTATTACGTTATAACGTATGACGTCATATAGTATTACCATACAACGTTGAACGTTATATAGTATGACGTTATAACGTTTAACGTTATGTAGTATTACGTTATAACGTATAACGTTATATACTATTACGATATAACGTGTAACTTTATATAGTATTACGTAATAACGTATGACGTCATATACTATTACCATAAAACGTGTAACTTTGTATAGTATGACGTTATAACGTTTAACGTTATGTAGTATTACGTTATAACGTATAACGTTATATACTATTACGATACAACGTGTAACGTTATATAGTATTACGTCATAACGTATAACGACATAAACTATTACCATACAACGTGTAACGTTATATAGTATTACGTTGTAACCTATGACGTTATATAGTATTACGTTATAACGTATAACGAAATATACTATTACCATACTACGTGTAACGTTATATAGTATTACGTTATAACGTATAACGTTATATAGTATTACGTTGTAACGTATGACGTTATAAAGCATTACTTTATAACATATAACGTTCTATACTATTACGATATAACGTGTAACGTTATATAGTATTACGTTATAACGTATGACGTCATATAGTATTACCATACAACGTGTAACGTTAATAGTATTACGTTATAACGTATGACGTCATATACTATTACCATACAACGTGTAACGTTATATAGTATGACGTTATAACGTTTAACGTTATGTAGTGTTACCTTAAAACATATAACGTTATATAGTATTTCGTTATAACGTATAACATTATATACTATTACGATACAACGTGTAACGTTATATAGTATTACGTTGTAACGTATGACGTTATATAGTATTTCGTTATAACGTATAACGAAATATACTATTACCATACTACGTGTAACGTTATATAGTATTACGTTATAACGTATAACGTCAAATAGTATTACGTTGTAACGTATAACGTTATATACGAATACCATACAACGTGTAACGTTATATAGTATTACGTTGTAACGTATGACGTTATATAGTATTACGTTATAACGTATAACGTCATATACTATTACCATACAACGTGTAACGTTATATATTATTACGTTAAAACGTATAACGTCATATACTATTACCATACAACGTGTAACGTTATATAGTATGACGTTATAACGTTTAACGTTATGTAGTGTTACCTTAAAACATATAACGTTATATAGTATTTCGTTATAACGTATAACATTATATACTATTACGATACAACGTGTAACGTTATATAGTATTACGTCATAACGTATAACGACATAAACTATTACCATACAACGTGTAACGTTATATAGTATTACGTTGTAACGTATGACGTTATATAGTATTACGTTATAACGTATAACGAAATATACTATTACCATACTACGTGTAACGTTATATAGTATTACGTTATAACGTATAACGTTAAATAATATTACGTTGTAACGTATAACGTTATATACGAATACCATACAACGTGTAACGTTATATAGTATTACGTTGTAACGTATGACGTTATATAGTATTACGTTATAACGTATAACGTCATATACTATTACCATACAACGTGTAACGTTATATAGTATTACGTTAAAACGTATAACGTCATATACTATTACCATACAACGTGTAACGTTATATAGTATGACGCTATAACGTTTAACGTTATGTAGTATTACGTTATAACGTATAACGTTATATAGTATTACGTTGTAACGTATGACGTTATATAGTATTACGTTATAACGTATAACGTCATATACTATTACCATACAACGTGTAACGTTATATAGTATTACGTTAAAACGTATAACGTCATATACTATTACCATACAACGTGTAACGTTATATAGTATGACGCTATAACGTTTAACGTTATGTAGTATTACGTTATAACGTATAACGTTATATAGTATTACGTTGTAACGTATGACGTTATAAAGCATTACTTTATAACATATAACGATATATACGAATACCATAGAACGTGTAACGTTATATAGTATTACGTTGTAACGTATGACGTTATATAGTATTACGTTATAACGTATAACGTCATATACTATTACCATACAACGTGTAACGTTATATAGTATTACGTTGTAACGTATGACGTTATAAAGCATTACTTTATAACATATAACGTTCTATACTATTACGATATAACGTGTAACGTTATATAGTATTATGTTATAACGTATGACGTCATATAGTATTACCATACAACGTTGAACGTTATATAGTATGACGTTATAACGTTTAACGTTATGTAGTATTACGTTATAACGTATAACGTTATATACTATTACGATATAACGTGTAACTTTATATAGTATTACGTAATAACGTATAACGTCATATACTATTTCCATACAACGTGTAACGTTATATACTATTACGATATAATCGTAACGTTATATGGTATTACGTAATAACGTATAACGTCATATACTATTACCATACAACGAGTAACGTTATATGCTATTATGATATAAGTGTAATGTTATATAGTATTACGTTATAACGTATGACGTCATATAGTATTACCATACAACGTGTAACGTTAATAGTATTACGTTATAACGTATGACGTCATATACTATTACCATACAACGTGTAACGTTATATAGTATGACGTTATAACGTTTAACGTTATGTAGTGTTACCTTAAAACATATAACGTTATATAGTATTTCGTTATAACGTATAACATTATATACTATTACGATACAACGTGTAACGTTATATAGTATTACGTCATAACGTATAACGACTTAAACTATTACCATACAACGTGTAACGTTATATAGTATTACGTTGTAACGTATGACGTTATATAGTATTACGTTATAACGTATAACGAAATATACTATTACCATACTACGTGTAACGTTATATAGTATTACGTTATAACGTATAACGTTAAATAGTATTACGTTGTAACGTATAACGTTATATACGAATACCATACAACGTGTAACGTTATATAGTATTACGTTGTAACGTATGACGTTATATAGTATTACGTTATAACGTATAACGTCATATACTATTACCATACAACGTGTAACGTTATATAGTATTACGTTAAAACGTATAACGTCATATACTATTACCATACAACGTGTAACGTTATATAGATTGACGCTATAACGTTTAACGTTATGTAGTATTACGTTATAACGTATAACGTTATATAGTATGACGTTATAACGTTTAACGTTATGTAGTATTACGTTATAACGTATAACGTTATATACTATTACGATATAACGTGTAACTTTATATAGTATTACGTAATAACGTATGACGTCATATACTATTACCATAAAACGTGTAACTTTATATAGTATGGCGTTATAACGTTTAACGTTCTGTAGTATTACGTTATAACGTATAACGTTATATACTATTACGATACAACGTGTAACGTTATATAGTATTACGTCATAACGTATAACGACATAAACTATTACCATACAACGTGTAACGTTATATAGTATTACGTTGTAACCTATGACGTTATATAGTATTACGTTATAACGTATAACGAAATATACTATTACCATACTACGTGTAACGTTATATAGTATTACGTTATAACGTATAACGTTATATAGTATTACGTTGTAACGTATGACGTTATAAAGCATTACTTTATAACATATAACGTTCTATACTATTACGATATAACGTGTAACGTTATATAGTATTACGTTGTAACGTATGACGTTATATAGTATTTCGTTATAACGTATAACGAAATATACTATTACCATACTACGTGTAACGTTATATAGTATTACGTTATAACGTATAACGTTAAATAGTATTACGTTGTAACGTATAACGTTATATACGAATACCATACAACGTGTAACGTTATATAGTATTACGTTGTAACGTATGACGTTATATAGTATTACGTTATAACGTATAACGTCATATACTATTACCATACAACGTGTAACGTTATATAGTATTACGTTATAACGTATAACGTTAAATAATATTACGTTGTAACGTATAACGTTATATACGAATACCATACAACGTGTAACGTTATATAGTATTACGTTGTAACGTATGACGTTATATAGTATTACGTTATAACGTATAACGTCATATACTATTACCATACAACGTGTAACGTTATATAGTATTACGTTAAAACGTATAACGTCATATACTATTACCATACAACGTGTAACGTTATATAGTATTACGTTAAAACGTATAACGTCATATACTATTACCATACAACGTGTAACGTTATATAGTATGACGTTATAACGTTTAACGTTATGTAGTGTTACCTTAAAACATATAACGTTATATAGTATTTCGTTATAACGTATAACATTATATACTATTACGATACAACGTGTAACGTTATATAGTATTACGTCATAACGTATAACGACATAAACTATTACCATACAACGTGTAACGTTATATAGTATTACGTTGTAACGTATGACGTTATATAGTATTACGTTATAACGTATAACGAAATATACTATTACCATACTACGTGTAACGTTATATAGTATTACGTTTTAACGTATAACGTTAAATAATATTACGTTGTAACGTATAACGTTATATACGAATACCATACAACGTGTAACGTTATATAGTATTACGTTGTAACGTATGACGTTATATAGTATTACGTTATAACGTATAACGTCATATACTATTACCATACAACGTGTAACGTTATATAGTATTACGTTAAAACGTATAACGTCATATACTATTACCATACAACGTGTAACGTTATATAGTATGACGCTATAACGTTTAACGTTATGTAGTATTACGTTATAACGTATAACGTTATATAGTATTACGTTGTAACGTATGACGTTATATAGTATTACGTTATAACGTATAACGTCATATACTATTACCATACAACGTGTAACGTTATATAGTATTACGTTAAAACGTATAACGTCATATACTATTACCATACAACGTGTAACGTTATATAGTATGACGCTATAACGTTTAACGTTATGTAGTATTACGATATAACGTATAACGTTATATAGTATTACGTTGTAACGTATGACGTTATAAAGCATTACTTTATAACATATAACGTTATATACGAATACCATACAACGTGTAACGTTATATAGTATTACGTTGTAACGTATGACGTTATATAGTATTACGTTATAACGTATAACGTCATATACTATTACCATACAACGTGTAACGTTATATAGTATTACGTTGTAACGTATGACGTTATAAAGCATTACTTTATAACATATAACGTTCTATACTATTACGATATAACGTGTAACGTTATATAGTATTATGTTATAACGTATGACGTCATATAGTATTACCATACAACGTTGAACGTTATATAGTATGACGTTATAACGTTTAACGTTATGTAGTATTACGTTATAACGTATAACGTTCTATACTATTACGATATAACGTGTAACGTTATATAGTATTACGTTATAACGTATGACGTCATATAGAATTACCATACAACGTTGAACGTTATATAGTATGACGTTATAACGTTTAACGTTATGTAGTATTACGTTATAACGTATAACGTTATATACTATTACGATATAACGTGTAACTTTATATAGTATTACGTAATAACGTATGACGTCATATACTATTACCATAAAACGTGTAACTTTATATAGTATGGCGTTATAACGTTTAACGTTATGTAGTATTACGTTATAACGTATAACGTTATATACTATTACGATACAACGTGTAACGTTATATAGTATTACGTCATAACGTATAACGACATAAACTATTACCATACAACGTGTAACGTTATATAGTATTACGTTGTAACCTATGACGTTATATAGTATTACGTTATAACGTATAACGAAATATACTATTACCATACTACGTGTAACGTTATATAGTATTACGTTATAACGTATAACGTTATATAGTATTACGTTGTAACGTATGACGTTATAAAGCATTACTTTATAACATATAACGTTCTATACTATTACGATATAACGTGTAACGTTATATAGTATTACGTTATAACGTATGACGTTATATAGTATTTCGTTATAACGTATAACGAAATATACTATTACCATACTACGTGTAACGTTATATAGTATTACGTTATAACGTATAACGTTATATAGTATTACGTTGTAACGTATAACGTTATATACGAATACCATACAACGTGTAACGTTATATAGTATTACGTTGTAACGTATGACGTTATGTAGTATTACGTTATAACGTATAACGTCATATACTATTACCATACAACGTGTAACGTTGTGTAGTATTACGTTATAACGTATAACGTCATATACTATTACCATACAACGTGTAACGTTATATAGTATGACGTTATAACGTTTAACGTTATGTAGTATTACGTTATAACGTATAACGTTATATAGTATTACGTTATAACGTATAACATTATATACTATTACGATACAACGTGTAACGTTATATAGTATTACGTTGTAACGTATGACGTTATATAGTATTACGTTATAACGTATAACGTCATATACTATTACCATACAACGTGTAACGTTATATAGTATTACGTTGTAACGTATGACGTTATAAAGCATTACTTTATAACATATAACGTTCTATACTATTACGATATAACGTGTAACGTTATATAGTATTACGTTATAACGTATGACGTCATATAGTATTACCATACAACGTTGAACGTTATATAGTATGACGTTATAACGTTTAACGTTATGTAGTATTACGTTATAACGTATAACGTTATATACTATTACGATATAACGTGTAACTTTATATAGTATTACGTAATAACGTATGACGTCATATACTATTACCATAAAACGTGTAACTTTATATAGTATGACGTTATAACGTTTAACGTTATGTAGTATTACGTTATAACGTATAACGTTATATACTATTACGATACAACGTGTAACGTTATATAGTATTACGTCATAACGTATAACGACATAAACTATTACCATGCAACGTGTAACGTTATATAGTATTACGTTGTAACCTATGACGTTATATAGTATTACGTTATAACGTATAACGAAATATACTATTACCATACTACGTGTAACGTTATATAGTATTACGTTATAACGTATAACGTTATATAGTATTACGTTGTAACGTATGACGTTATAAAGCATTACTTTATAACATATAACGTTCTATACTATTACGATATAACGTGTAACGTTATATAGTATTACGTTATAACGTATGACGTCATATAGTATTACCATACAACGTGTAACGTTAATAGTATTACGTTATAACGTATGACGTCATATACTATTACCATACAACGTGTAACGTTATATAGTATGACGTTATAACGTTTAACGTTATGTAGTGTTACCTTAAAACATATAACGTTATATAGTATTTCGTTATAACGTATAACATTATATACTATTACGATACAACGTGTAACGTTATATAGTATTACGTTGTAACGTATGACGTTATATAGTATTACGTTATAACGTATAACGAAATATACTATTACCATACTACGTGTAACGTTATATAGTATTACGTTATAACGTATGACGTCATATAGTATTACCATACAACGTGTAACGTTAATAGTATTACGTTATAACGTATGACGTCATATACTATTACCATACAACGTGTAACGTTATATAGTATGACGTTATAACGTTTAACGTTATGTAGTGTTACCTTAAAACATATAACGTTATATAGTATTTCGTTATAACGTATAACATTATATACTATTACGATACAACGTGTAACGTTATATAGTATTACGTTGTAACGTATGACGTTATATAGTATTACGTTATAACGTATAACGAAATATACTATTACCATACTACGTGTAACGTTATATAGTATTACGTTATAACGTATAACGTTAAATAGTATTACGTTGTAACGTATAACGTTATATACTAATACCATACAACGTGTAACGTTATATAGTATTACGTTGTAACGTATGACGTTATATAGTATTACGTTATAACGTATAACGTCATATACTAGTACCATACAACGTGTAACGTTATATAGTATTACGTTAAAACGTATAACGTCATATACTATTACCATACAACGTGTAACGTTATATAGTATGACGCTATAACGTTTAACGTTATGTAGTATTACGATATAACGTATAACGTTATATAGTATTACGTTGTAACGTATGACGTTATAAAGCATTACTTTATAACATATAACGTTATATACGAATACCATACAACGTGTAACGTTATATAGTATTACGTTGTAACGTATGACGTTATATAGTATTACGTTATAACGTATAACGTCATATACTATTACCATACAACGTGTAACGTTATATAGTATTACGTTGTAACGTATGACGTTATAAAGCATTACTTTATAACATATAACGTTCTATACTATTACGATATAACGTGTAACGTTATATAGTATTATGTTATAACGTATGACGTCATATAGTATTACCATACAACGTTGAACGTTATATAGTATGACGTTATAACGTTTAACGTTATGTAGTATTACGTTATAACGTATAACGTTCTATACTATTACGATATAACGTGTAACGTTATATAGTATTACGTTATAACGTATGACGTCATATAGAATTACCATACAACGTTGAACGTTATATAGTATGACGTTATAACGTTTAACGTTATGTAGTATTACGTTATAACGTATAACGTTATATACTATTACGATATAACGTGTAACTTTATATAGTATTACGTAATAACGTATGACGTCATATACTATTACCATAAAACGTGTAACTTTATATAGTATGGCGTTATAACGTTTAACGTTATGTAGTATTACGTTATAACGTATAACGTTATATACTATTACGATACAACGTGTAACGTTATATAGTATTACGTCATAACGTATAACGACATAAACTATTACCATACAACGTGTAACGTTATATAGTATTACGTTGTAACCTATGACGTTATATAGTATTACGTTATAACGTATAACGAAATATACTATTACCATACTACGTGTAACGTTATATAGTATTACGTTATAACGTATAACGTTATATAGTATTACGTTGTAACGTATGACGTTATAAAGCATTACTTTATAACATATAACGTTCTATACTATTACGATATAACGTGTAACGTTATATAGTATTACGTTGTAACGTATGACGTTATATAGTATTTCGTTATAACGTATAACGAAATATACTATTACCATACTACGTGTAACGTTATATAGTATTACGTTATAACGTATAACGTTAAATAGTATTACGTTGTAACGTATAACGTTATATACTAATACCATACAACGTGTAACGTTATATAGTATTACGTTGTAACGTATGACGTTATGTAGTATTACGTTATAACGTATAACGTCATATACTATTACCATACAACGTGTAACGTTATATAGTATTACGTTAAAACGTATAACGTCATATACTATTACCATACAACGTGTAACGTTATATAGTATGACGTTATAACGTTTAACGTTATGTAGTATTACGTTATAACGTATAACGTTATATAGTATTACGTTATAACGTATAACATTATATACTATTACGATACAACGTGTAACGTTATATAGTATTACGTTGTAACGTATGACGTTATATAGTATTACGTTATAACGTATAACGTCATATACTATTACCATACAACGTGTAACGTTATATAGTATTACGTTGTAACGTATGACGTTATAAAGCATTACTTTATAACATATAACGTTCTATACTATTACGATATAACGTGTAACGTTATATAGTATTACGTTATAACGTATGACGTCATATAGTATTACCATACAACGTTGAACGTTATATAGTATGACGTTATAACGTTTAACGTTATGTAGTATTACGTTATAACGTATAACGTTATATACTATTACGATATAACGTGTAACTTTATATAGTATTACGTAATAACGTATGACGTCATATACTATTACCATAAAACGTGTAACTTTATATAGTATGACGTTATAACGTTTAACGTTATGTAGTATTACGTTATAACGTATAACGTTATATACTATTACGATACAACGTGTAACGTTATATAGTATTACGTCATAACGTATAACGACATAAACTATTACCATACAACGTGTAACGTTATATAGTATTACGTTGTAACCTATGACGTTATATAGTATTACGTTATAACGTATAACGAAATATACTATTACCATACTACGTGTAACGTTATATAGTATTACGTTATAACGTATAACGTTATATAGTATTACGTTGTAACGTATGACGTTATAAAGCATTACTTTATAACATATAACGTTCTATACTATTACGATATAACGTGTAACGTTATATAGTATTACGTTATAACGTATGACGTCATATAGTATTACCATACAACGTGTAACGTTAATAGTATTACGTTATAACGTATGACGTCATATACTATTACCATACAACGTGTAACGTTATATAGTATGACGTTATAACGTTTAACGTTATGTAGTGTTACCTTAAAACATATAACGTTATATAGTATTTCGTTATAACGTATAACATTATATACTATTACGATACAACGTGTAACGTTATATAGTATTACGTTGTAACGTATGACGTTATATAGTATTACGTTATAACGTATAACGAAATATACTATTACCATACTACGTGTAACGTTATATAGTATTACGTTATAACGTATAACGTTAAATAGTATTACGTTGTAACGTATAACGTTATATACTAATACCATACAACGTGTAACGTTATATAGTATTACGTTGTAACGTATGACGTTATATAGTATTACGTTATAACGTATAACGTCATATACTAGTACCATACAACGTGTAACGTTATATAGTATTACGTTAAAACGTATAACGTCATATACTATTACCATACAACGTGTAACGTTATATAGTATGACGTTATAACGTTTAACGTTATGTAGTATTACGTTATAACGTATAACGTTATATAGTATTACGTTGTAACGTATGACGTTATAAAGCATTACTTTATAACATATAACGTTCTATACTATTACGATATAACGTGTAACGTTATATAGTATTACGTTATAACGTATGACGTCATATAGTATTACCATACAACGTTGAACGTTATATAGTATGACGTTATAACGTTTAACGTTATGTAGTATTACGTTATAACGTATAACGTTATATACTATTACGATATAACGTGTAACTTTATATAGTATTACGTAATAACGTATGACGTCATATACTATTACCATAAAACGTGTAACTTTGTATAGTATGACGTTATAACGTTTAACGTTATGTAGTATTACGTTATAACGTATAACGTTATATACTATTACGATACAACGTGTAACGTTATATAGTATTACGTCATAACGTATAACGACATAAACTATTACCATACAACGTGTAACGTTATATAGTATTACGTTGTAACCTATGACGTTATATAGTATTACGTTATAACGTATAACGAAATATACTATTACCATACTACGTGTAACGTTATATAGTATTACGTTATAACGTATAACGTTATATAGTATTACGTTGTAACGTATGACGTTATAAAGCATTACTTTATAACATATAACGTTCTATACTATTACGATATAACGTGTAACGTTATATAGTATTACGTTATAACGTATGACGTCATATAGTATTACCATACAACGTGTAACGTTAATAGTATTACGTTATAACGTATGACGTCATATACTATTACCATACAACGTGTAACGTTATATAGTATGACGTTATAACGTTTAACGTTATGTAGTGTTACCTTAAAACATATAACGTTATATAGTATTTCGTTATAACGTATAACATTATATACTATTACGATACAACGTGTAACGTTATATAGTATTACGTTGTAACGTATGACGTTATATAGTATTTCGTTATAACGTATAACGAAATATACTATTACCATACAACGTGTAACGTTATATAGTATGACGTTATAACGTTTAACGTTATGTAGTGTTACCTTAAAACATATAACGTTATATAGTATTTCGTTATAACGTATAACATTATATACTATTACGATACAACGTGTAACGTTATATAGTATTACGTCATAACGTATAACGACATAAACTATTACCATACAACGTGTAACGTTATATAGTATTACGTTGTAACGTATGACGTTATATAGTATTACGTTATAACGTATAACGAAATATACTATTACCATACTACGTGTAACGTTATATAGTATTACGTTATAACGTATAACGTTAAATAATATTACGTTGTAACGTATAACGTTATATACGAATACCATACAACGTGTAACGTTATATAGTATTACGTTGTAACGTATGACGTTATATAGTATTACGTTATAACGTATAACGTCATATACTATTACCATACAACGTGTAACGTTATATATTATTACGTTAAAACGTATAACGTCATATACTATTACCATACAACGTGTAACGTTATATAGTATGACGTTATAACGTTTAACGTTATGTAGTGTTACCTTAAAACATATAACGTTATATAGTATTTCGTTATAACGTATAACATTATATACTATTACGATACAACGTGTAACGTTATATAGTATTACGTCATAACGTATAACGACATAAACTATTACCATACAACGTGTAACGTTATATAGTATTACGTTGTAACGTATGACGTTATATAGTATTACGTTATAACGTATAACGAAATATACTATTACCATACTACGTGTAACGTTATATAGTATTACGTTATAACGTATAACGTTAAATAATATTACGTTGTAACGTATAACGTTATATACGAATACCATACAACGTGTAACGTTATATAGTATTACGTTGTAACGTATGACGTTATATAGTATTACGTTATAACGTATAACGTCATATACTATTACCATACAACGTGTAACGTTATATAGTATTACGTTAAAACGTATAACGTCATATACTATTACCATACAACGTGTAACGTTATATAGTATGACGCTATAACGTTTAACGTTATGTAGTATTACGTTAAAACGTATAACGTTATATAGTATTACGTTGTAACGTATGACGTTATATAGTATTACGTTATAACGTATAACGTCATATACTATTACCATACAACGTGTAACGTTATATAGTATTACGTTATAACGTATAACGTCATATACTATTACCATACAACGTGTAACGTTATATAGTATGACGCTATAACGTTTAACGTTATGTAGTATTACGTTATAACGTATAACGTTATATAGTATTACGTTGTAACGTATGACGTTATAAAGCATTACTTTATAACATATAACGATATATACGAATACCATAGAACGTGTAACGTTATATAGTATTACGTTGTAACGTATGACGTTATATAGTATTACGTTATAACGTATAACGTCATATACTATTACCATACAACGTGTAACGTTATATAGTATTACGTTGTAACGTATGACGTTATAAAGCATTACTTTATAACATATAACGTTCTATACTATTACGATATAACGTGTAACGTTATATAGTATTATGTTATAACGTATGACGTCATATAGTATTACCATACAACGTTGAACGTTATATAGTATGACGTTATAACGTTTAACGTTATGTAGTATTACGTTATAACGTATAACGTTATATACTATTACGATATAACGTGTAACTTTATATAGTATTACGTAATAACGTATAACGTCATATACTATTTCCATACAACGTGTAACGTTATATACTATTACGATATAATCGTAACGTTATATGGTATTACGTAATAACGTATAACGTCATATACTATTACCATACAACGAGTAACGTTATATGCTATTATGATATAAGTGTAATGTTATATAGTATTACGTTATAACGTATGACGTCATATAGTATTACCATACAACGTGTAACGTTAATAGTATTACGTTATAACGTATGACGTCATATACTATTACCATACAACGTGTAACGTTATATAGTATGACGTTATAACGTTTAACGTTATGTAGTGTTACCTTAAAACATATAACGTTATATAGTATTTCGTTATAACGTATAACATTATATACTATTACGATACAACGTGTAACGTTATATAGTATTACGTCATAACGTATAACGACTTAAACTATTACCATACAACGTGTAACGTTATATAGTATTACGTTGTAACGTATGACGTTATATAGTATTACGTTATAACGTATAACGAAATATACTATTACCATACTACGTGTAACGTTATATAGTATTACGTTATAACGTATAACGTTAAATAGTATTACGTTGTAACGTATAACGTTATATACGAATACCATACAACGTGTAACGTTATATAGTATTACGTTGTAACGTATGACGTTATATAGTATTACGTTATAACGTATAACGTCATATACTATTACCATACAACGTGTAACGTTATATAGTATTACGTTAAAACGTATAACGTCATATACTATTACCATACAACGTGTAACGTTATATAGATTGACGCTATAACGTTTAACGTTATGTAGTATTACGTTATAACGTATAACGTTATATAGTATGACGTTATAACGTTTAACGTTATGTAGTATTACGTTATAACGTATAACGTTATATACTATTACGATATAACGTGTAACTTTATATAGTATTACGTAATAACGTATGACGTCATATACTATTACCATAAAACGTGTAACTTTATATAGTATGGCGTTATAACGTTTAACGTTCTGTAGTATTACGTTATAACGTATAACGTTATATACTATTACGATACAACGTGTAACGTTATATAGTATTACGTCATAACGTATAACGACATAAACTATTACCATACAACGTGTAACGTTATATAGTATTACGTTGTAACCTATGACGTTATATAGTATTACGTTATAACGTATAACGAAATATACTATTACCATACTACGTGTAACGTTATATAGTATTACGTTATAACGTATAACGTTATATAGTATTACGTTGTAACGTATGACGTTATAAAGCATTACTTTATAACATATAACGTTCTATACTATTACGATATAACGTGTAACGTTATATAGTATTACGTTGTAACGTATGACGTTATATAGTATTTCGTTATAACGTATAACGAAATATACTATTACCATACTACGTGTAACGTTATATAGTATTACGTTATAACGTATAACGTTAAATAGTATTACGTTGTAACGTATAACGTTATATACTACTACCATACAACGTGTAACGTTATATAGTATTACGTTGTAACGTATGACGTTATGTAGTATTACGTTATAACGTATAACGTCATATACTATTACCATACAACGTGTAACGTTGTGTAGTATTACGTTATAACGTATAACGTCATATACTATTACCATACAACGTGTAACGATAGTAGCATGACGTCATAACGTTTAACGTTATGTAGTATTACGTTATAACGTATAACGTTATATAGTATTACGTTATAACGTATAACATTATATACTATTACGATACAACGTGTAACGTTATATAGTATTACGTTGTAACGTATGACGTTATAAAGCATTACTTTATAACATATAACGTTATATACGAATACCATACAACGTGTAACGTTATATAGTATTACGTTGTAACGTATGACGTTATATAGTATTACGTTATAACGTATAACGTCATATACTATTACCATACAACGTGTAACGTTATATAGTATTACGTTGTAACGTATGACGTTATAAAGCATTACTTTATAACATATAACGTTCTATACTATTACGATATAACGTGTAACGTTATATAGTATTATGTTATAACGTATGACGTCATATAGTATTACCATACAACGTTGAACGTTATATAGTATGACGTTATAACGTTTAACGTTATGTAGTATTACGTTATAACGTATAACGTTCTATACTATTACGATATAACGTGTAACGTTATATAGTATTACGTTATAACGTATGACGTCATATAGTATTACCATACAACGTTGAACGTTATATAGTATGACGTTATAACGTTTAACGTTATGTAGTATTACGTTATAACGTATAACGTTATATACTATTACGATATAACGTGTAACTTTATATAGTATTACGTAATAACGTATGACGTCATATACTATTACCATAAAACGTGTAACTTTATATAGTAAGACGTTATAACGTTTAACGTTATGTAGTATTACGTTATAACGTATAACGTTATATACTATTACGATACAACGTGTAACGTTATATAGTATTACGTCATAACGTATAACGACATAAACTATTACCATACAACGTGTAACGTTATATAGTATTACGTTGTAACCTATGACGTTATATAGTATTACGTTATAACGTATAACGAAATATACTATTACCATACTACGTGTAACGTTATATAGTATTACGTTATAACGTATAACGTTATATAGTATTACGTTGTAACGTATGACGTTATAAAGCATTACTTTATAACATATAACGTTCTATACTATTACGATATAACGTGTAACGTTATATAGTATTACGTTATAACGTATGACGTCATATAGTATTACCATACAACGTGTAACGTTAATAGTATTACGTTATAACGTATGACGTCATATACTATTACCATACAACGTGTAACGTTATATAGTATGACGTTATAACGTTTAACGTTATGTAGTGTTACCTTAAAACATATAACGTTATATAGTATTTCGTTATAACGTATAACATTATATACTATTACGATACAACGTGTAACGTTATATAGTATTACGTTGTAACGTATGACGTTATATAGTATTACGTTATAACGTATAACGAAATATACTATTACCATACTACGTGTAACGTTATATAGTATTACGTTATAACGTATAACGTTAAATAGTATTACGTTGTAACGTATAACGTTATATACTAATACCATACAACGTGTAACGTTATATAGTATTACGTTGTAACGTATGACGTTATATAGTATTACGTTATAACGTATAACGTCATATACTAGTACCATACAACGTGTAACGTTATATAGTATTACGTTAAAACGTATAACGTCATATACTATTACCATACAACGTGTAACGTTATATAGTATGACGTTATAACGTTTAACGTTATGTAGTATTACGTTATAACGTATAACGTTATATAGTATTACGTTGTAACGTATGACGTTATAAAGCATTACTTTATAACATATAACGTTCTATACTATTACGATATAACGTGTAACGTTATATAGTATTACGTTATAACGTATGACGTCATATAGTATTACCATACAACGTTGAACGTTATATAGTATGACGTTATAACGTTTAACGTTATGTAGTATTACGTTATAACGTATAACGTTATATACTATTACGATATAACGTGTAACTTTATATAGTATTACGTAATAACGTATGACGTCATATACTATTACCATAAAACGTGTAACTTTATATAGTATGACGTTATAACGTTTAACGTTATGTAGTATTACGTTATAACGTATAACGTTATATACTATTACGATACAACGTGTAACGTTATATAGTATTACGTCATAACGTATAACGACATAAACTATTACCATACAACGTGTAACGTTATATAGTATCACGTTGTAACCTATGACGTTATATAGTATTACGTTATAACGTATAACGAAATATACTATTACCATACTACGTGTAACGTTATATAGTATTACGTTATAACGTATAACGTTATATAGTATTACGTTGTAACGTATGACGTTATAAAGCATTACTTTATAACATATAACGTTCTATACTATTACGATATAACGTGTAACGTTATATAGTATTACGTTATAACGTATGACGTCATATAGTATTACCATACAACGTGTAACGTTAATAGTATTACGTTATAACGTATGACGTCATATACTATTACCATACAACGTGTAACGTTATATAGTATGACGTTATAACGTTTAACGTTATGTAGTGTTACCTTAAAACATATAACGTTATATAGTATTTCGTTATAACGTATAACATTATATACTATTACGATACAACGTGTAACTTTATATAGTATTACGTTGTAACGTATGACGTTATATAGTATTTCGTTATAACGTATAACGAAATATACTATTACCATACTACGTGTAACGTTATATAGTATTACGTTATAACGTATAACGTTAAATAGTATTACGTTGTAACGTATAACGTTATATACGAATACCATACAACGTGTAACGTTATATAGTATTACGTTGTAACGTATGACGTTATATAGTATTACGTTATAACGTATAACGTCATATACTATTACCATACAACGTGTAACGTTATATATTATTACGTTAAAACGTATAACGTCATATACTATTACCATACAACGTGTAACGTTATATAGTATGACGTTATAACGTTTAACGTTATGTAGTGTTACCTTAAAACATATAACGTTATATAGTATTTCGTTATAACGTATAACATTATATACTATTACGATACAACGTGTAACGTTATATAGTATTACGTCATAACGTATAACGACATAAACTATTACCATACAACGTGTAACGTTATATAGTATTACGTTGTAACGTATGACGTTATATAGTATTACGTTATAACGTATAACGAAATATACTATTACCATACTACGTGTAACGTTATATAGTATTACGTTATAACGTATAACGTTAAATAATATTACGTTGTAACGTATAACGTTATATACGAATACCATACAACGTGTAACGTTATATAGTATTACGTTGTAACGTATGACGTTATATAGTATTACGTTATAACGTATAACGTCATATACTATTACCATACAACGTGTAACGTTATATAGTATTACGTTAAAACGTATAACGTCATATACTAATACCATACAACGTGTAACGTTATATAGTATGACGCTATAACGTTTAACGTTATGTAGTATTACGTTATAACGTATAACGTTATATAGTATTACGTTGTAACGTATGACGTTATATAGTATTACGTTATAACGTATAACGTCATATACTATTACCATACAACGTGTAACGTTATATAGTATTACGTTAAAACGTATAACGTCATATACTATTACCATACAACGTGTAACGTTATATAGTATGACGCTATAACGTTTAACGTTATGTAGTATTACGTTATAACGTATAACGTTATATAGTATTACGTTGTAACGTATGACGTTATAAAGCATTACTTTATAACATATAACGATATATACGAATACCATAGAACGTGTAACGTTATATAGTATTACGTTGTAACGTATGACGTTATATAGTATTACGTTATAACGTATAACGTCATATACTATTACCATACAACGTGTAACGTTATATAGTATTACGTTGTAACGTATGACGTTATAAAGCATTACTTTATAACATATAACGTTCTATACTATTACGATATAACGTGTAACGTTATATAGTATTATGTTATAACGTATGACGTCATATAGTATTACCATACAACGTTGAACGTTATATAGTATGACGTTATAACGTTTAACGTTATGTAGTATTACGTTATAACGTATAACGTTATATACTATTACGATATAACGTGTAACTTTATATAGTATTACGTAATAACGTATAACGTCATATACTATTTCCATACAACGTGTAACGTTATATACTATTACGATATAATCGTAACGTTATATGGTATTACGTAATAACGTATAACGTCATATACTATTACCATACAACGAGTAACGTTATATGCTATTATGATATAAGTGTAATGTTATATAGTATTACGTTATAACGTATGACGTCATATAGTATTACCATACAACGTGTAACGTTAATAGTATTACGTTATAACGTATGACGTCATATACTATTACCATACAACGTGTAACGTTATATAGTATGACGTTATAACGTTTAACGTTATGTAGTGTTACCTTAAAACATATAACGTTATATAGTATTTCGTTATAACGTATAACATTATATACTATTACGATACAACGTGTAACGTTATATAGTATTACGTCATAACGTATAACGACTTAAACTATTACCATACAACGTGTAACGTTATATAGTATTACGTTGTAACGTATGACGTTATATAGTATTACGTTATAACGTATAACGAAATATACTATTACCATACTACGTGTAACGTTATATAGTATTACGTTATAACGTATAACGTTAAATAGTATTACGTTGTAACGTATAACGTTATATACGAATACCATACAACGTGTAACGTTATATAGTATTACGTTGTAACGTATGACGTTATATAGTATTACGTTATAACGTATAACGTCATATACTATTACCATACAACGTGTAACGTTATATAGTATTACGTTAAAACGTATAACGTCATATACTATTACCATACAACGTGTAACGTTATATAGATTGACGCTATAACGTTTAACGTTATGTAGTATTACGTTATAACGTATAACGTTATATAGTATTACGTTGTAACGTATGACGTTATAAAGCATTACTTTATAACATATAACGTTCTATACTATTACGATATAACGTGTAACGTTATATAGTATTATGTTATAACGTATGACGTCATATAGTATTACCATACAACGTTGAACGTTATATAGTATGACGTTATAACGTTTAACGTTATGTAGTATTACGTTATAACGTATAACGTTATATACTATTACGATATAACGTGTAACTTTATATAGTATTACGTAATAACGTATAACGTCATATACTATTTCCATACAACGTGTAACGTTATATACTATTACGATATAATCGTAACGTTATATGGTATTACGTAATAACGTATAACGTCATATACTATTACCATACAACGAGTAACGTTATATAGTATGACGCTATAACGTTTAACGTTATGTAGTATTACGATATAACGTATAACGTTATATAGTATTACGTTGTAACGTATGACGTTATAAAGCATTACTTTATAACATATAACGTTATATACGAATACCATACAACGTGTAACGTTATATAGTATTACGTTGTAACGTATGACGTTATAAAGCATTACTTTATAACATATAACGTTATATACGAATACCATACAACGTGTAACGTTATATAGTATTACGTTGTAACGTATGACGTTATATAGTATTACGTTATAACGTATAACGTCATATACTATTACCATACAACGTGTAACGTTATATAGTATTACGTTGTAACGTATGACGTTATAAAGCATTACTTTATAACATATAACGTTCTATACTATTACGATATAACGTGTAACGTTATATAGTATTATGTTATAACGTATGACGTCATATAGTATTACCATACAACGTTGAACGTTATATAGTGTGACGTTATAACGTTTAACGTTATGTAGTATTACGTTATAACGTATAACGTTCTATACTATTACGATATAACGTGTAACGTTATATAGTATTACGTTATAACGTATGACGTCATATAGAATTACCATACAACGTTGAACGTTATATAGTATGACGTTATAACGTTTAACGTTATGTAGTATTACGTTATAACGTATAACGTTATATACTATTACGATATAACGTGTAACTTTATATAGTATTACGTAATAACGTATGACGTCATATACTATTACCATAAAACGTGTAACTTTATATAGTATGGCGTTATAACGTTTAACGTTATGTAGTATTACATTATAACGTATAACGTTATATACTATTACGATACAACGTGTAACGTTATATAGTATTACGTCATAACGTATAACGACATAAACTATTACCATACAACGTGTAACGTTATATAGTATTACGTTGTAACCTATGACGTTATATAGTATTACGTTATAACGTATAACGAAATATACTATTACCATACTACGTGTAACGTTATATAGTATTACGTTATAACGTATAACGTTATATAGTATTACGTTGTAACGTATGACGTTATAAAGCATTACTTTATAACATATAACGTTCTATACTATTACGATATAATGTGTAACGTTATATAGTATTACGTTGTAACGTATGACGTTATATAGTATTTCGTTATAACGTATAACGAAATATACTATTACCATACTACGTGTAACGTTATATAGTATTACGTTATAACGTATAACGTTAAATAGTATTACGTTGTAACGTATAACGTTATATACGAATACCATACAACGTGTAACGTTATATAGTATTACGTTGTAACGTATGACGTTATGTAGTATTACGTTATAACGTATAACGTCATATACTATTACCATACAACGTGTAACGTTATATAGTATTACGTTAAAACGTATAACGTCATATACTATTACCATACAACGTGTAACGTTATATAGTATGACGTTATAACGTTTAACGTTATGTAGTATTACGTTATAACGTATAACGTTATATAGTATTACGTTATAACGTATAACATTATATACTATTACGATACAACGTGTAACGTTATATAGTATTACGTTGTAACGTATGACGTTATAAAGCATTACTTTATAACATATAACGTTATATACGAATACCATACAACGTGTAACGTTATATAGTATTACGTTGTAACGTATGACGTTATATAGTATTACGTTATAACGTATAACGAAATATACTATTACCATACTACGTGTAACGTTATATAGTATTACGTTATAACGTATAACGTTAAATAGTATTACGTTGTAACGTATAACGTTATATACTAATACCATACAACGTGTAACGTTATATAGTATTACGTTGTAACGTATGACGTTATATAGTATTACGTTATAACGTATAACGTCATATACTAGTACCATACAACGTGTAACGTTATATAGTATTACGTTAAAACGTATAACGTCATATACTATTACCATACAACGTGTAACGTTATATAGTATGACGTTATAACGTTTAACGTTATGTAGTATTACGTTATAACGTATAACGTTATATAGTATTACGTTGTAACGTATGACGTTATAAAGCATTACTTTATAACATATAACGTTCTATACTATTACGATATAACGTGTAACGTTATATAGTATTACGTTATAACGTATGACGTCATATAGTATTACCATACAACGTTGAACGTTATATAGTATGACGTTATAACGTTTAACGTTATGTAGTATTACGTTATAACGTATAACGTTATATACTATTACGATATAACGTGTAACTTTATATAGTATTACGTAATAACGTATGACGTCATATACTATTACCATAAAACGTGTAACTTTATATAGTATGACGTTATAACGTTTAACGTTATGTAGTATTACGTTATAACGTATAACGTTATATACTATTACGATACAACGTGTAACGTTATATAGTATTACGTCATAACGTATAACGACATAAACTATTACCATACAACGTGTAACGTTATATAGTATCACGTTGTAACCTATGACGTTATATAGTATTACGTTATAACGTATAACGAAATATACTATTACCATACTACGTGTAACGTTATATAGTATTACGTTATAACGTATAACGTTATATAGTATTACGTTGTAACGTATGACGCTATAAAGCATTACTTTATAACATATAACGTTCTATACTATTACGATATAACGTGTAACGTTATATAGTATTACGTTATAACGTATGACGTCATATAGTATTACCATACAACGTGTAACGTTAATAGTATTACGTTATAACGTATGACGTCATATACTATTACCATACAACGTGTAACGTTATATAGTATGACGTTATAACGTTTAACGTTATGTAGTGTTACCTTAAAACATATAACGTTATATAGTATTTCGTTATAACGTATAACATTATATACTATTACGATACAACGTGTAACTTTATATAGTATTACGTTGTAACGTATGACGTTATATAGTATTTCGTTATAACGTATAACGAAATATACTATTACCATACTACGTGTAACGTTATATAGTATTACGTTATAACGTATAACGTTAAATAGTATTACGTTGTAACGTATAACGTTATATACGAATACCATACAACGTGTAACGTTATATAGTATTACGTTGTAACGTATGACGTTATATAGTATTACGTTATAACGTATAACGTCATATACTATTACCATACAACGTGTAACGTTATATATTATTACGTTAAAACGTATAACGTCATATACTATTACCATACAACGTGTAACGTTATATAGTATGACGTTATAACGTTTAACGTTATGTAGTGTTACCTTAAAACATATAACGTTATATAGTATTTCGTTATAACGTATAACATTATATACTATTACGATACAACGTGTAACGTTATATAGTATTACGTCATAACGTATAACGACATAAACTATTACCATACAACGTGTAACGTTATATAGTATTACGTTGTAACGTATGACGTTATATAGTATTACGTTATAACGTATAACGAAATATACTATTACCATACTACGTGTAACGTTATATAGTATTACGTTATAACGTATAACGTTAAATAATATTACGTTGTAACGTATAACGTTATATACGAATACCATACAACGTGTAACGTTATATAGTATTACGTTGTAACGTATGACGTTATATAGTATTACGTTATAACGTATAACGTCATATACTATTACCATACAACGTGTAACGTTATATAGTATTACGTTAAAACGTATAACGTCATATACTAATACCATACAACGTGTAACGTTATATAGTATGACGCTATAACGTTTAACGTTATGTAGTATTACGTTATAACGTATAACGTTATATAGTATTACGTTGTAACGTATGACGTTATATAGTATTACGTTATAACGTATAACGTCATGTACTATTACCATACAACGTGTAACGTTATATATTATGACGTTAAAACGTATAACGTCATATACTATTACCATACAACGTGTAACGTTATATAGTATGACGCTATAACGTTTAACGTTATGTAGTATTACGTTATAACGTATAACGTTATATAGTATTACGTTGTAACGTATGACGTTATAAAGCATTACTTTATAACATATAACGATATATACGAATACCATAGAACGTGTAACGTTATATAGTATTACGTTGTAACGTATGACGTTATATAGTATTACGTTATAACGTATAACGTCATATACTATTACCATACAACGTGTAACGTTATATAGTATTACGTTGTAACGTATGACGTTATAAAGCATTACTTTATAACATATAACGTTCTATACTATTACGATATAACGTGTAACGTTATATAGTATTATGTTATAACGTATGACGTCATATAGTATTACCATACAACGTTGAACGTTATATAGTATGACGTTATAACGTTTAACGTTATGTAGTATTACGTTATAACGTATAACGTTATATACTATTACGATATAACGTGTAACTTTATATAGTATTACGTAATAACGTATAACGTCATATACTATTTCCATACAACGTGTAACGTTATATACTATTACGATATAATCGTAACGTTATATGGTATTACGTAATAACGTATAACGTCATATACTATTACCATACAACGAGTAACGTTATATGCTATTATGATATAAGTGTAATGTTATATAGTATTACGTTATAACGTATGACGTCATATAGTATTACCATACAACGTGTAACGTTAATAGTATTACGTTATAACGTATGACGTCATATACTATTACCATACAACGTGTAACGTTATATAGTATGACGTTATAACGTTTAACGTTATGTAGTGTTACCTTAAAACATATAACGTTATATAGTATTTCGTTATAACGTATAACATTATATACTATTACGATACAACGTGTAACGTTATATAGTATTACGTCATAACGTATAACGACTTAAACTATTACCATACAACGTGTAACGTTATATAGTATTACGTTGTAACGTATGACGTTATATAGTATTACGTTATAACGTATAACGAAATATACTATTACCATACTACGTGTAACGTTATATAGTATTACGTTATAACGTATAACGTTAAATAGTATTACGTTGTAACGTATAACGTTATATACGAATACCATACAACGTGTAACGTTATATAGTATTACGTTGTAACGTATGACGTTATATAGTATTACGTTATAACGTATAACGTCATATACTATTACCATACAACGTGTAACGTTATATAGTATTACGTTAAAACGTATAACGTCATATACTATTACCATACAACGTGTAACGTTATATAGATTGACGCTATAACGTTTAACGTTATGTAGTATTACGTTATAACGTATAACGTTATATAGTATTACGTTGTAACGTATGACGTTATAAAGCATTACTTTATAACATATAACGTTCTATACTATTACGATATAACGTGTAACGTTATATAGTATTATGTTATAACGTATGACGTCATATAGTATTACCATACAACGTTGAACGTTATATAGTATGACGTTATAACGTTTAACGTTATGTAGTATTACGTTATAACGTATAACGTTATATACTATTACGATATAACGTGTAACTTTATATAGTATTACGTAATAACGTATAACGTCATATACTATTTCCATACAACGTGTAACGTTATATACTATTACGATATAATCGTAACGTTATATGGTATTACGTAATAACGTATAACGTCATATACTATTACCATACAACGAGTAACGTTATATAGTATGACGCTATAACGTTTAACGTTATGTAGTATTACGATATAACGTATAACGTTATATAGTATTACGTTGTAACGTATGACGTTATAAAGCATTACTTTATAACATATAACGTTATATACGAATACCATACAACGTGTAACGTTATATAGTATTACGTTGTAACGTATGACGTTATAAAGCATTACTTTATAACATATAACGTTATATACGAATACCATACAACGTGTAACGTTATATAGTATTACGTTGTAACGTATGACGTTATATAGTATTACGTTATAACGTATAACGTCATATACTATTACCATACAACGTGTAACGTTATATAGTATTACGTTGTAACGTATGACGTTATAAAGCATTACTTTATAACATATAACGTTCTATACTATTACGATATAACGTGTAACGTTATATAGTATTATGTTATAACGTATGACGTCATATAGTATTACCATACAACGTTGAACGTTATATAGTGTGACGTTATAACGTTTAACGTTATGTAGTATTACGTTATAACGTATAACGTTCTATACTATTACGATATAACGTGTAACGTTATATAGTATTACGTTATAACGTATGACGTCATATAGAATTACCATACAACGTTGAACGTTATATAGTATGACGTTATAACGTTTAACGTTATGTAGTATTACGTTATAACGTATAACGTTATATACTATTACGATATAACGTGTAACTTTATATAGTATTACGTAATAACGTATGACGTCATATACTATTACCATAAAACGTGTAACTTTATATAGTATGGCGTTATAACGTTTAACGTTATGTAGTATTACGTTATAACGTATAACGTTATATACTATTACGATACAACGTGTAACGTTATATAGTATTACGTCATAACGTATAACGACATAAACTATTACCATACAACGTGTAACGTTATATAGTATTACGTTGTAACCTATGACGTTATATAGTATTACGTTATAACGTATAACGAAATATACTATTACCATACTACGTGTAACGTTATATAGTATTACGTTATAACGTATAACGTTATATAGTATTACGTTGTAACGTATGACGTTATAAAGCATTACTTTATAACATATAACGTTCTATACTATTACGATATAACGTGTAACGTTATATAGTATTACGTTGTAACGTATGACGTTATATAGTATTTCGTTATAACGTATAACGAAATATACTATTACCATACTACGTGTAACGTTATATAGTATTACGTTATAACGTATAACGTTAAATAGTATTACGTTATAACGTATAACGTTATATACTACTACTATACAACGTGTAACGTTATATAGTATTACGTTGTAACATATGACGTTATGTAGTATTACGTTATAACGTATAACGTCATATACTATTACCATACAACGTGTAACGTTATATAGTATTACGTTAAAACGTATAACGTCATATACTATTACCATACAACGTGTAACGTTATATAGTATGACGTTATAACGTTTAACGTTATGTAGTATTACGTTATAACGTATAACGTTATATAGTATTACGTTATAACGTATAACATTATATACTATTACGATACAACGTGTAACGTTATATAGTATTACGTTGTAACGTATGACGTTATAAAGCATTACTTTATAACATATAACGTTATATACGAATACCATACAACGTGTAACGTTATATAGTATTACGTTGTAACGTATGACGTTATATAGTATTACGTTATAACGTATAACGTCATATACTATTACCATACAACGTGTAACGTTATATAGTATTACGTTGTAACGTATGACGTTATAAAGCATTACTTTATAACATATAACGTTCTATACTATTACGATATAACGTGTAACGTTATATAGTATTATGTTATAACGTATGACGTCATATAGTATTACCATACAACGTTGAACGTTATATAGTATGACGTTATAACGTTTAACGTTATGTAGTATTACGTTATAACGTATAACGTTCTATACTATTACGATATAACGTGTAACGTTATATAGTATTACGTTATAACGTATGACGTCATATAGTATTACCATACAACGTTGAACGTTATATAGTATGACGTTATAACGTTTAACGTTATGTAGTATTACGTTATAACGTATAACGTTATATACTATTACGATATAACGTGTAACTTTATATAGTATTACGTAATAACGTATGACGTCATATACTATTACCATAAAACGTGTAACTTTATATAGTATGACGTTATAACGTTTAACGTTATGTAGTATTACGTTATAACGTATAACGTTATATACTATTACGATACAACGTGTAACGTTATATAGTATTACGTCATAACGTATAACGACATAAACTATTACCATACAACGTGTAACGTTATATAGTATTACGTTGTAACCTATGACGTTATATAGTATTACGTTATAACGTATAACGAAATATACTATTACCATACTACGTGTAACGTTATATAATATTACGTTATAACGTATAACGTTATATAGTATTACGTTGTAACGTATGACGTTATAAAGCATTACTTTATAACATATAACGTTCTATACTATTACGATATAACGTGTAACGTTATATAGTATTACGTTATAACGTATGACGTCATATAGTATTACCATACAACGTGTAACGTTAATAGTATTACGTTATAACGTATGACGTCATATACTATTACCATACAACGTGTAACGTTATATAGTATGACGTTATAACGTTTAACGTTATGTAGTGTTACCTTAAAACATATAACGTTATATAGTATTTCGTTATAACGTATAACATTATATACTATTACGATACAACGTGTAACGTTATATAGTATTACGTTGTAACGTATGACGTTATATAGTATTACGTTATAACGTATAACGAAATATACTATTACCATACTACGTGTAACGTTATATAGTATTACGTTATAACGTATAACGTTAAATAGTATTACGTTGTAACGTATAACGTTATATACTAATACCATACAACGTGTAACGTTATATAGTATTACGTTGTAACGTATGACGTTATATAGTATTACGTTATAACGTATAACGTCATATACTAGTACCATACAACGTGTAACGTTATATAGTATTACGTTAAAACGTATAACGTCATATACTATTACCATACAACGTGTAACGTTATATAGTATGACGTTATAACGTTTAACGTTATGTAGTATTACGTTATAACGTATAACGTTATATAGTATTACGTTGTAACGTATGACGACATAAACTATTACCATACAACGTGTAACGTTATATAGTATTACGTTGTAACCTATGACGTTATATAGTATTACGTTATAACGTATAACGAAATATACTATTACCATACTACGTGTAACGTTATATAGTATTACGTTATAACGTATAACGTTATATAGTATTACGTTGTAACGTATGACGTTATAAAGCATTACTTTATAACATATAACGTTCTATACTATTACGATATAACGTGTAACGTTATATAGTATTACGTTATAACGTATGACGTCATATAGTATTACCATACAACGTGTAACGTTAATAGTATTACGTTATAACGTATGACGTCATATACTATTACCATACAACGTGTAACGTTATATAGTATGACGTTATAACGTTTAACGTTATGTAGTGTTACCTTAAAACATATAACGTTATATAGTATTTCGTTATAACGTATAACATTATATACTATTACGATACAACGTGTAACGTTATATAGTATTACGTTGTAACGTATGACGTTATATAGTATTTCGTTATAACGTATAACGAAATATACTATTACCATACTACGTGTAACGTTATATAGTATTACGTTATAACGTATAACGTTAAATAGTATTACGTTGTAACGTATAACGTTATATACGAATACCATACAACGTGTAACGTTATATAGTATTACGTTGTAACGTATGACGTTATATAGTATTACGTTATAACGTATAACGTCATATACTATTACCATACAACGTGTAACGTTATATATTATTACGTTAAAACGTATAACGTCATATACTATTACCATACAACGTGTAACGTTATATAGTATGACGTTATAACGTTTAACGTTATGTAGTGTTACCTTAAAACATATAACGTTATATAGTATTTCGTTATAACGTATAACATTATATACTATTACGATACAACGTGTAACGTTATATAGTATTACGTCATAACGTATAACGACATAAACTATTACCATACAACGTGTAACGTTATATAGTATTACGTTGTAACGTATGACGTTATATAGTATTACGTTATAATGTATAACGAAATATACTATTACCATACTACGTGTAACGTTATATAGTATTACGTTATAACGTATAACGTTAAATAATATTACGTTGTAACGTATAACGTTATATACGAATACCATACAACGTGTAACGTTATATAGTATTACGTTGTAACGTATGACGTTATATAGTATTACGTTATAACGTATAACGTCATATACTATTACCATACAACGTGTAACGTTATATAGTATTACGTTAAAACGTATAACGTCATATACTATTACCATACAACGTGTAACGTTATATAGTATGACGCTATAACGTTTAACGTTATGTAGTATTACGTTATAACGTATAACGTTATATACTATTACGATATAACGTGTAACTTTATATAGTATTACGTAATAACGTATAACGTCATATACTATTTCCATACAACGTGTAACGTTATATACTATTACGATATAATCGTAACGTTATATGGTATTACGTAATAACGTATAACGTCATATACTATTACCATACAACGAGTAACGTTATATGCTATTATGATATAAGTGTAATGTTATATAGTATTACGTTATAACGTATGACGTCATATAGTATTACCATACAACGTGTAACGTTAATAGTATTACGTTATAACGTATGACGTCATATACTATTACCATACAACGTGTAACGTTATATAGTATGACGTTATAACGTTTAACGTTATGTAGTGTTACCTTAAAACATATAACGTTATATAGTATTTCGTTATAACGTATAACATTATATACTATTACGATACAACGTGTAACGTTATATAGTATTACGTCATAACGTATAACGACTTAAACTATTACCATACAACGTGTAACGTTATATAGTATTACGTTGTAACGTATGACGTTATATAGTATTACGTTATAACGTATAACGAAATATACTATTACCATACTACGTGTAACGTTATATAGTATTACGTTATAACGTATAACGTTAAATAGTATTACGTTGTAACGTATAACGTTATATACGAATACCATACAACGTGTAACGTTATATAGTATTACGTTGTAACGTATGACGTTATATAGTATTACGTTATAACGTATAACGTCATATACTATTACCATACAACGTGTAACGTTATATAGTATTACGTTAAAACGTATAACGTCATATACTATTACCATACAACGTGTAACGTTATATAGATTGACACTATAACGTTTAACGTTATGTAGTATTACGTTATAACGTATAACGTTATATAGTATTACGTTGTAACGTATGACGTTATAAAGCATTACTTTATAACATATAACGTTCTATACTATTACGATATAACGCGTAACGTTATATAGTATTATGTTATAACGTATGACGTCATATAGTATTACCATACAACGTTGAACGTTATATAGTATGACGTTATAACGTTTAACGTTATGTAGTATTACGTTATAACGTATAACGTTATATACTATTACGATATAACGTGTAACTTTATATAGTATTACGTAATAACGTATAACGTCATATACTATTTCCATACAACGTGTAACGTTATATACTATTACGATATAATCGTAACGTTATATGGTATTACGTAATAACGTATAACGTCATATACTATTACCATACAACGAGTAACGTTATATGCTATTATGATATAAGTGTAATGTTATATAGTATTACGTTATAACATATAACGTCATATACTATTACCATACAACGTGTAACTTTATATAGTATGACGTTATAACGTTTAACGTTATGTAGTATTACGTTATAACGTATAACGTTATATACTATTACGATATAACGTGTAACTTTATATAGTATTACGTAATAACGTATAACGTCATATACTATTACCATACAACGTGTAACGTTATATACTATTACGATGTAACGTGTAACGTTATATAGTATGACGTTATAACGTTTAACGTTATGTAGTATTACGTTATAACGTATAACGTTATATACTATTACGATATAACGTGTAACTTTATATAGTATTACGTTATAACGTATAACGTTATATACTATTACGATACAACGTGTAACGTTATATGGTATTACGTAATAACGTATAACGTCATATACTATCACCATACAACGTGTAACGCTATATGCTATTACGATATAACGTGTAATGTTATATAGTATTACGTTATAACGTATAACGTCATATACTATTACCATACAACGTGTAACGTTATATACTATTACGATATAACCTGTAACGTTATATAGTATTACGTTATAACGTATGACGTCATATACTATTACCATACAACGTGTAACGTTATATAGTATGACGTTATAACGTTTAACGTTATGTAGTGTTACCTTAAAACATATAACGTTATATAGTATTACGTTATAACGTATAACGTTATATACTATTACGATACAACGTGTAACGTTATATAGTATTACGTCATAACGTATAACGACATAAACTATTACCATACAACGTGTAACGTTATATAGTATTACGTTGTAACGTATGACGCTATATAGTATTACGTTATAACGTATAACGAAATATACTATTACCATACTACGTGTAACGTTATATAGTATTACGTCATAACGTATAACGTTAAATAGTATTACGTTGTAACGTATAACGTTATATACTAATACCATACAACGTGTAACGTTATATAGTATTACGTTGTAACGTATGACGTTATATAGTATTACGTTATAACGTATAACGTCATATACTATTACCATACAACGTGTAACGTTATATAGTATTACGTTAAAACGTATAACGTCATATACTATTACCATACAACGTGTAACGTTATATAGTATGACGTTATAACGTTTAACGTTATGTAGTATTACGTTATAACGTATAACGTTATATAGTATTACGTTGTAACGTATGACGTTATAAAGCATTACTTTATAACATATAACGTTCTATGCTATTACGATATAACGTGTAACGTTATATAGTATTACGTTATAACGTATGACGTCATATAGTATTACCATACAACGTTGAACGTTATATAGTATGACGTTATAACGTTTAACGTTATGTAGTATTACGTTATAACGTATAACGTTATATACTATTACGATATAACGTGTAGCTTTATATAGTATTACGTAATAACGTATAACTTCATATACTATTTCCATACAACGTGTAACGTTATATACTATTACGATATAACGTGTAACGTTATATGGTATTACGTAATAACGTATAACGTCATATACTATTACCATACAACGTGTAACGTTATATGCTATTATGATATAAGTGTAATGTTATATAGTATTACGTTATAACATATAACGTCATATACTATTACCATACAACGTGTAACTTTATATAGTATGACGTTATAACGTTTAACGTTATTTAGTATTACGTTATAACGTATAACGTTATATACTGTTACCATACAACGTGTAACGTTATATACTATTACGATATAACGTGTAAGATATGCAGTATTACGTTATAACGTATAACGTCATATACTATTACCATACAACGTGTAACTTTAATAGTATGACGTTATAACGCTTAACGTTATGTAGTATTACGTTATAACGTATAACGTTATATACTATTACGATATAACGTGTAACATTATATAGTATTACGTTATAACGTATAACGTCATATACTATTACCATACAACGCGTAACTTTATATACTATGACGTTATAACGTTTAACGTTATGTAGTATTACGTTATAACGTATAACGTTATATTCTATTACGATATAACGTGTAACTTTATATAGTATTACGTTGTAACGTATGACGTTATGTAGTATTACGTTATAACGTATAACGTTATATAGCATTACGTTGTAACGTATGACGTTATAAAGCATTACTTTATAACATGTAACGTTATATACTATAACCATACAACGTGTAACGTTATATAGTATTACGTTATAAAGTATGACGTCATATAGTATTACCATACAACGGGTAACGTTATATAGTATGACGTTATAACGTTTAACGTTATGTAGAATTAAGTTAAAACATATAACGTCATATACTATTACCATACAACGTGTAACTTTATATAGTATGACGTTATAACGTTTAACCTTATGTAGTATTACCTTAAAACATATAACGTTATATAGTATTACGTTATAACGTATAAAGTTATATACTATTACGATACAACGTGTAACGTTATATAGTATTACGTCATAACGTATAACGTCATATACTATTACCATACAACGTGTAACGTTAATAGTATGACGTTATAACGCTTAACATTATGTAGTATTACGTTATAACGTATAACGTTATATACTATTACGATATAACGTGTAACGTTATATAGTATTACGTTATAACGTATAACGTCATATACTATTACCATACAACGCGTAACTTTATATAGTATGACGTTATAACGTTTAACGTTATGTAGTATTACGTTATAACGTATAACGTTATATACTATTACGATATAACCTGTAACGTTATATAGTATTACGTTATAACGTATGACGTCATACACTATTACCATTCAACGTGTAACGTTATATAGTGTGACGTTATAACGTTTAATGTTATGTAGTGTTACCTTAAAACATATAACGTTATATAGTATTACGTTATAACGTATAACGTTATATACTATTACGATAAAACGTGTAACGTTATATAGTATTACGTCATAACGTATAACGACATAAACTATTACCATACAACGTGTAACGTTATATAGTATTACGTTGTAACGTATAACGTTAAATAGTATTACGTTGTAACGTATAACGTTATATACTAATACCATACAACGTGTAACGTTATATAGTATTACGTTGTAACGTATGACGTTATATAGTATTACGTTATAACGTATGACGTCATATACTATTACCATACAACGTGTAACGTTATATAGTATTACGTTAAAACGTATAACGTCATATACTATTACCATACAACGTGTAACGTTATATAGTATGACGTTATAACGTTTAACGTTATGTAGTATTACGTTATAACGTATAACGTTATATAGTATTACGTTGTAACGTATAACGTTATACGCTATTACCATTCAACGTGTAACGTTATATAGTATTACGTTGTAACGCATGACGTTATAAAGCATTACTTTATAACGTATAACGTTATATACTATTACGATATAACGTGTAACGTTATATAGTATTACGTTATAACGTATAACGTCATATACTATTACCATACAACGTGTAACTTTATATAGTATGACGTTATAACGTTTAACGTTATGTAGTATTACGTTATAACGTATAACGTTATATAGTATTACGATATAACGTGTAACGTTATATAGTATTACGTTATAACGTATAACGTCATATACTATTACCATACAACGTGTAACGTCATATAGTATGACGTTATAACGTTTAACGTTATGTAGAATTAAGTTAAAACATATAACGTTATATAGTATTACGTTATAACGTATAACGTTAAATAGTATTACGTTGTAACGTATAACGTTATATACTATTACCATACAACGTGTAACGTTATATAGTATTACGTTATAACGTATGACGTCATATAGTATTACCATACAACGTGTAACGTTATATAGTATGACGTTATAACGTTTAACGTTATGTAGTATTACCTTAAAACATATAACGTTATATAGTATCACGTTATAACGTATAACGTTATATACTATTACGATACAGCGTGTAACGTTATATAGTATTACGTCATAACGTATAACGTCATAAACTATTACCATACAACGTGTAACGTTATATAGTATTACGTTGTAGCGTATGACGTTATATAGTATTACGTTATAACGTATAACGACATATACTATTACCATACTACGTGTAACGTTATATAGTATTACGTTATAACGTATAACGTTAAATAGTATTACGTTGTAACGTATAACGTTATATACTAATACCATACAACGTGTAACGTTATATAGTATTACGTTGTAACGTATGACGTTATATAGTATTACGTTATAACGTATAACGTCATATACTATTACCATACAACTTGTAACTTTATATAGTATGACGTTATAACGTTTAACGTTATGTAGTATTACGTTATAACGTATAACGTTATATAGTATTACGATATAACGTGTAACGTTATATAGTATTACGTTATAACGTATAACGTCATATACTATTACCATACAACGTGTAACTTTATATAGTATGACGTTATCACGTTTAACGTTATGTAGTATTACGTTATAACGTATAACGTTCTATAGTATTACGTTATAACGTATAACGTTATATACTATTACGATACAACGTGTAACGTTATATAGTATTACGTCATAACGTATAACGTCATATACTATTACCATACAACGTGTAACGTTAATAGCATGACGTTATAACGCTTAACGTTATGTAGTATTACGTTATAACCTATAACGTTATATACTATTACGATATAACCTGTGACGTTATATAGTATTACGTTATAACGTATGACGTCATATACTATTACCATACAACATGTAACGTTATATAGTATGACGTTATAACGTTTAACGTTATGTAGTGTTACCTTAAAACATATAACGTTATATAGTATTACGTTATAACGTATAACGTTATATACTATTACGATACAACGTGTAACGTTACATAGTATTACGTCATAACGTATAACGTCATAAACTATTACCATACAACGTGTAACGTTATATAGTATTACGTTGTAACGTATGACGTTACATAGTATTACGTTATAACGTATAACGTTATATACTATTACGATACAACGTGTAACGTTATATAGTATTACGTCATAACGTATAACGTCATATACTATTACCATACAACGTGTAACGTTAATAGTATGACGTTATAAAGTTTAACGTTATGTAGTATTACGTTATAACGTATAACGTTATATAGTATTACGATATAACGTATAACGTTAAATAGTATTACGTTGTAACGTATAACGTTATACACTATTACCATACAACGTGCAACGTTATATAGTTTTACGTTGTAACGTATGACGTTATATAGTATTACTTTACAACGTATAACGTTACATACTATTATGATATAACGTGTAACGTTATATAGTATTACGTTATAACGTATAACGTTAAATATTATTACGTTGTAACGTATATCGTTATATACTACTACAATACAACGTGTAACGTTATATACTATTACGATATAACGTGTAACGTTATATAGTATGACGTTATATCGTTTAACGTTATGTAGAATTAAGTTAAAACATATAACGTTATATAGTATTACGTTATAACGTATAACGTTATATACTATTACGATACAACGTGTAACGTTATGTAGTATTACGTCATAACGTATAACGTCATATACTATTACCATACAACGTGTAACGTTAATAGTATGACGTTATAACGTTTAACGTTATGTAGTATTACGTTATAACGTATAACGTTATATAGTATTACCTTATAACGTATAACGTTAAATAGTATTACGTTGTAACGTATAACGTTATACGCTATTACCATTCAACGTGTAACGTTATATAGTATTACGTTGTAACGCATGACGTTATAAAGCATTACTTTATAACGTATAACGTTATATACTATTACGATATAACGTGTAACGTTATATAGTATTACGTTATAACGTATAACGTCATATACTATTACCATACAACGTGTAACTTTATATAGTATGACGTTATAACGTTTAACGTTATGTAGTATTACGTTATAACGTATAACGTTATATAGTATTACGATATAACGTGTAACGTTATATAGTATTACGTTATAACGTATAACGTCATATACTATTACCATACAACGTGTAACTTTATATAGTATGACGTTATAACGTTTAACGTTATGTAGTATTACGTTATAACGTATAACGTTATATAGTATTACGTTATAACGTATAACGTTATATACTATTACGATACAACGTGTAACGTTATATAGTATTACGTCATAACGTATAACGTCATATACTATTACCATACAACGTGTAACGTTAATAGTATGACGTTATAACGCTTAACGTTATGTAGTATTACGTTATAACGTATAACGTCATAAACTATTACCATACAACGTGTAACGTTATATAGTATTACGTTGTAGCGTATGACGTTATATAGTATTACGTTATAACGTATAACGACATATACTATTACCATACTACGTGTAACGTTATATAGTATTACGTTATAACGTATAACGTTAAATAGTATTACGTTGTAACGTATAACGTTATATAGTATTACGTTATAACGTATAACGTTATATAGTATTACGTTATAACGTATAACGTCATATACTATTACCATACAACGTGTAACTTTATATAGTATGACGTTATAACGTTTAACGTTATGTAGTATTACGTTATAACGTATAACGTTATATAGTATTACGATATAACGTGTAACGTTATATAGTATTACGATATAACGTGTAACGTTATATAGTATTACGTTATAACGTATAACGTCATATACTATTACCATACAACGTGTAACTTTATATAGTATGACGTTATAACGTTTAACGTTATGTAGTATTACGTTATAACGTATAACGTTATATAGTATTACGTTATAACGTATAACGTTATATACTATTACGATACAACGTGTAACGTTATATAGTATTACGTCATAACGTATAACGTCATATACTATTACCATACAACGTGTAACGTTAATAGTATGACGTTATAACGCTTAACGTTATGTAGTATTACGTTATAACGTATAACGTTATATACTATTACGATATAACGTGTAACGTTATATAGTATTACGTTATAACGTATAACGTCATATACTATTACCATACAACGTGTAACTTTATATAGTATGACGTTATAACGTTTAACGTTATGTAGTATTACGTTATAACGTATAACGTTATATACTATTGCGATATAACCTGTAACGTTATATAGTATTACGTTATAACGTATGACGTCATATACTATTACCATACAACGTGTAACGTTATATAGTATGACGTTATAACGTTTAACGTTATGTAGGGTTACCTTAAAACATATAACGTTATATAGTATTACGTTATAACGTATAACGTTATATACTATTACGATATAACGTGTAACTTTATATAGTATAACGTAATAACGTATAATGTCATATACTATTACCATACAACGTGTAACGTTATATACTATTACGATATAACGTGTAACGTTATATAGTATTACGTTATAACGTATAACGTCATATACTATTACCATACAACGTGTAACGTTAATAGTATGACGTTATAACGCTTAACGTTATGTAGTATTACCTTAAAACATATAACGTTATATAGTATTACGTTATAACGTATAACGTTATATACTATTACGATACAACGTGTAACGTTATATAGTATTACGTCATAACGTATAACGTCATATACTATTACCATACAACGTGTAACGTTATATAGTATGACGTTATAACGTTTAACGTTATGTAGTGTTACCTTAAAACATATAACGTTATATAGTATTACGTTATAACGTATAACGTTATATACTATTACGATACAACGTGTAACGTTACATAGTATTACGTCATAACGTATAACGTCATAAACTATTACCATACAACGTGTAACGTTATATAGTATTACGTTGTAACGTATGACGTTATATAGTATTACGTTATAACGTATAACGACATATACTATTACCATACTACGTGTAACGTTATATAGTATTACGTTATAACGTATAACGTTAAATAGTATTACGTTGTAACGTATAACGTTATATACTAATACCATACAACGTGTAACGTTATATAGTATTACGTTGTAACGTACGACGTTATATAGTATTACGTTATAACGTATAACGTCATATACTATTACCATACAACGTGTAACGTTATATAGTATTACGTTAAAACGTATAACGTCATATACTATTACCATACAACGTGTAACGTTATATAGTATGACGTTATAACGTTTAACGTTATGTAGTATTACGTTATAACGTATAACGTTATATAGTATTACGTTGTAAGGTATGACGTTATAAAGCATTACTTTATAACATATAACGTTCTATACTATTACGATATAACGTGTAACGTTATATAGCATTACGTTATAACGTATGACGTCATATAGTATTACCATACAACGTTGAACGTTATATAGTATGACGTTATAACGTTTAACGTTATGTAGTATTACGTTATAACGTATAACGTTATATACTATTACGATATAACGTGTAACTTTATATAGTATTACGTAATAACGTATAACGTCATATACTATTTCCATACAACGTGTAACGTTATATACTATTACGATATAACGTGTAACGTTATATGGTATTACGTAATAACGTATAACGTCATATACTATTACCATACAACGTGTAACGTTATATGCTATTATGATATAAGTGTAATGTTATATAGTATTACGTTATAACATATAACGTCATATACCATTACCATACAACGTGTAACTTTATATAGTATGACGTTATAACGTTTAACGTTATATAGTATGACGTTATAACGTATGACGTCATATAGTATTACCATACAACGTTGAACGTTATATAGTATGACGTTATAACGTTTAACGTTATGTAGTATTACGTTATAACGTATAACGTTATATACTATTACGATATAACGTGTAACTTTATATAGTATTACGTAATAACGTATAACGTCATATACTATTACCATACAACGTGTAACGTTATATACTATTACGATGTAACGTGTAACGTTATATAGTATGACGTTATAACGTTTAACGTTATGTAGTATTACGTTATAACGTATAACGTTATATACTATTACGATATAACGTGTAACTTTATATAGTATTACGTTATAACGTATAACGACATATACTATTATCATACTACGTGTAACGTTATATAGTATTACGTAATAACGTATAACGTCATAAACTATTACCATACAACGTATAACGCTATATGCTATTACGATATAACGTGTAATGTTATATAGTATTACGTAATAACGTATAACGTCATATACTATTAACATACAACGTGTAACGTTATATACTATTACGATATAACGTGTAACGTTATATAGTATTACGTTATAACGTATAACGACATTTACTATTACCATACAACGTGTAACTTTATATAGTATGACGTTCTAACGTTTAACGTTATGTAGTATTACGTTATAACGTATAACGTTAAATAGTATTACGTTGTAACGTATACCGTTAAATAGTATTACGTTGTAACGTATAACGTTATACGCTATTACCACACAACGTGTAACGTTATATAGTATGACGTTATAACGTTTAACGTTATGTAGTATTACGTTATAACGTATAACGTCATATGGTATTACCATACAACGTGTAACGTTATATAGTATGACGTTATAACGTTTAACGTTATGTAGTATTACCTTAAAACATATAACGTTATATAGTATTACGTTATAACGTATAACGTTATATACTATTACCATACAACGTGTAACGTTATATACTATTACGAAATAACGTGTAACGTTATATAGTATTACGTTATAACGTATATCGTCATATACTATTACCATACAACGTGTAACTTTATATAGTATGACGTTATAACGTTTAACGTTATGTAGTATTACGTTATAACGTAGAACGTTATATACTATTACGATATAACCTGTAACGTTATATAGTATTACGTTATAACGTATGACGTCATATACTATTACCATACAACGTGTAACGTTATATAGTACGACGTTATAACGTTAAACGTTATGTAGTATTACCTTAAAACATATAACGTTATGTAGTATTACGTTATAACGTATAACGTTATATACTATTACGATACAACGTGTAACGTTATATAGTATTACGTCATAACGTATAACGTCATATACTATTACCATACAACGTGTAACGTTAATAGTATGACGTTATAACGTTTAACGTTATGTAGTATTACGTTAAAACGTATAACGTTATATAGTATTACGATATAACGTATAACGTTAAATAGTATTACGTTGTAACGTATATCGTTATATACTACTACCATACAACGTGTAACGTTATATACTATTACGATATAACGTGTAACGTTATATAGTATGACGTTATAACGTATAACGTCATATACTATTACCATACAACGTGTAACGTTATGTAGTATTACGTTATACCGTATGACGTCATATAGTATTACCATAAAACGTGTAACGTTATATAGTATGACGTTATAACGTATGACGTCATATACTATTTCCATACAACGTGTAACGTTATATACTATTACGATATAACGTGTAATTTTATATAGTATTACGTAATAACGTATAACGTCATATACTATTACCATACAACGTGTAACGTTATATACTATTACGATGTAACGTGTAACTTTATATAGTATGACGTTATAACGTTTAACATTATGTAGTATTACATTATAACGTATAACGTTATATACTACTACCATACAACGTGTAACGTTATATAGTATGACGTTATAACGTTTAACGTTATGTAGTATTACGTTATAACGTATAACGTTATATACTATTACGATATAACGTGTAACGTTATATAGTATTACGTCATAACGTATGACGTCATAAACTATTACCATACAACGTGTAACGTTATATAGTATTACGTTATACCGTATGACGTCATATAGTATTACCATAAAACGTGTAACGTTATATAGTATGACGTTATAACTCATGACGTCATATACTATTTCCATACAACGTGTAACGTTATATACTATTACGATATAACGTGTAATTTTATATAGTATCACGTAATAACGTATAACGTCATATACTATTACCATACAACGTGTAACGTTATATACTATTACGATGTAACGTGTAACTTTATATAGTATGACGTTATAACGTTTAACATTATGTAGTATTACGTTATAACGTATAACGTTATATACTATTACGATATAACGTGTAACTTTATATAGTATTACGTAATAACGTATAACGTCATATACTATTACCATACAACGTGTAACGTTATATACTATTACGATGAAACGTGTAACGTTATATAGTATGACGTTATAACGTATAACGTCATATACTATTACCATACAACGTATAACGTTATATACTATTACGATACAACGTGTAACGTTATATGGTATTACGTAATAACGTATAACGTCATATACTATTACCATACAACGTGTAACGCTATATGCTATTACGATATAACGTGCAATGTTATATAGTATTACGTTATAACATATAACGTTATATACTATTACCATACAACGTGTAACTGTATATAGTATGACGTTATAACGTTTAACGTTATGTAGTATTACGTTATAACGTATATCGCTATATACTATTACGACATAACGTGTAACTTTATATAGTATTACGTAATAACGTATAACGTCATATACTATTACCATACAACGTGTAACGTTATATACTATTACGATATAACGTGTAACGTTATATAGTATTACGTTATAACGTATAACGTCATATACTATTACCATACAACGTGTAACTTTATATAGTATGACGTTCTAACGTTTAACGTTATGTAGTATTACGTTATAACGTATAACGTTTAATAGTATTACGTTGTAACGTATACCGTTAAATAGTATTACGTTGTAACGTATAACGTTATACGCTATTACCATACAACGTGTAACGTTATATAGTATGACGTTATAACGTTTAACGTTATGTAGTATTACGTTATAACGTATAACGTTATATACTGTTACCATACAACGTGTAACGTTATATAGTATGACGTTATAACGTTTAACGTTATGTAGTATTATCTTAAAACATATAACGTTATATAGTATTACGTTATAACGTATACCGTTAAATAGTATTACGTTGTAACGTATAACGTTATACGCTATTACCATACAACGTGTAACGTTATATAGTATGACGTTATAACGTTTAACGTTATGTAGTATTACGTTATAACGTATAACGCTATATACTATTACGACATAACGTGTAACTTTATATAGTATTACGTAATAACGTATAACGTCATATACTATTACCATACAACGTGTAACGTTATATACTATTACGATATAACGTGTAACGTTATATAGTATTACGTTATAACGTATAACGTCATATACTATTACCATACAACGTGTAACTTTATATAGTATGACGTTATAACGTATAACGTCATATACTATTACCATACAACGTGTAACTTTATATAGTATGACGTTCTAACGTTTAACGTTATGTAGTATTACGTTATAACGTATAACGTTAAATAGTATTACGTTGTAACGTATACCGTTAAATAGTATTACGTTGTAACGTATAACGTTATACGCTATTACCATACAACGTGTAACGTTATATAGTATGACGTTATAACGTTTAACGTTATGTAGTATTACGTTATAACGTATAACGTTATATACTGTTACCATACAACGTGTAACGTTATATAGTATGATGTTATAACGTTTAACGTTATGTAGTATTACGTTATAACGTATAACGTTATATACTATTACGATATAACCTCTAACGTTATATAGTTTTACGTTATAACGTATGACGTCATATAGTATTACCATACAACGTGTAACGTCGTATAGTATGACGTTATAACGTTTAACGTTATGTAGAATTAAGTTAAAACATATAACGTTATATAGTACGACGTTATAACGTTAAACGTTATGTAGTATTACCTTAAGACATATAACGTTATATAGTATTACGTTATAACGTATAACGTTATATACTATTACGATACAACGTGTAACGTTATATAGTATTACGTCATAACGTATAACGTCATATACTATTACCATACAACGTGTAACGTTAACAGTATGACGCTATAACGTTTAACGTTATGTAGTATTACGTTATAACGTATAACGTTATATAGTATTACGATATAACGTATAACGTTAAATAGTATTACGTTGTAACGTATATCGTTATATACTACTACCATACAACGTGTAACGTTATATACTACTACGATATAACGTGTAACGTTATATAGTATGACGTTATAACGTATAACGTCATATACTATTACCATACAACGTGTAACGTAATATAGTATGCCGGTATAACGTTTAACGTTATGTAGTATTACATTATAACGTATAACGTTATATACTACTACCATACAACGTGTAACGTTATATAGTATGACGTTATAACGTTTAACGTTATGTAGTATTACGTTATAACGTATAACGTTATATACTATTACGATATAACGTGTAACGTTATATAGTATTACGTCATAACGTATGACGTCATATACTATTTCCATACAACGTGTAACGTTATATACTATTACGATATAACGTGTAATTTTATATAGTATTACGTAAGAACGTATAACGTCATATACTATTACCATACAACGTGTAACGTTATATACTATTACGATGTAACGTGTAACTTTATATAGTATGACGTTATAACGTTTAACATTATGTAGTATTACGTTATAACGTATAACGTTATATACTATTACGATATAACGTGTAACTTTATATAGTATTACGTAATAACGTATAACGTCTTATACTATTACCATACAACGTGTAACGTTATATACTATTACGATGAAACGTGTAACGTTATATAGTATGACGTTATAACGTTTAACGTTATGTAGTATTACGTTATAACGTATAACGTTATATACTATTACGATATAACGTGTAACTTTATATAGTATTACGTTATAACGTATAACGTTATATACTATTACGATACAACGTGTAACGTTATATGGTATTACGTAATAACGTATAACGTCATATACTATTACCATACAACGTGTAACGCTATATGCTATTACGATATAACGTGTAATGTTATATAGTATTACGTTATAACATATAACGTCATATACTATTACCATACAACGTGTAACTTTATATAGTATGACGTTATAACGTTTAACGTTATGTAGTATTACGTTATAACGTATATCGCTATATACTATTACGACATAACGTGTAACTTTATATAGTATTACGTAATAACGTATAACGTCATATACTATTACCATACAACGTGTAACGTTATATACTATTACGATATAACGTGTAACGTTATATAGTATTACGTTATAACGTATAGCGTCATATACTATTACCATACAACGTGTAACTTTATATAGTATGACGTTCTAACGTTTAACGTTATGTAGTATTACGTTATAACGTATAACGTTAAATAGTATTACGTTGTAACGTATACCGTTAAATAGTATTACGTTGTAACGTATAACGTTATACGCTATTACCATACAACGTGTAACGTTATATAGTATGACGTTATAACGTTTAACGTTATGTAGTATTACGTTATAACGTATAACGTTATATACTGTTACCATACAACGCGTAACGTTATATAGTATGACGTTATAACGTTTAACGTTATGTAGTATTACGTTATAACGTATAACGTTATATACTGTTACCATACAACGTGTAACGTTATATAGTATGACGTTATAACGTTTAACGTTATGTAGTATTACCTTAAAACATATAACGTTATATAGTATTACGTTATAGCGTATAGCGTCATATACTATTACCATACTACGTGTAACGTTATATAGTATTACGTTATAACGTATGACGTCATATAGAATTACCATACAACGTGTAACGTTATATAGTACGACGTTATAACGTTAAACGTTATGTAGTATTACCTTAAAACATATAACGTTATATAGTATTACGTTGTAACGTATACCGTTAAATAGTATTACGTTGTAACGTATAACGTTATACGCTATTACCATACAACGTGTAACGTTATATAGTATGATGTTATAAAGTTTAACGTTATGTAGTATTACGTTATAACGTATAACGTTATATACTGTTACCATACAACGTGTAACGTTATATAGTATGACGTTATAACGTTTAACGTTATGTAGTATTACCTTAAAACATATAACGTTATATAGTATTACGATATAACGTATAACGTTAAATAGTATTACGTTGTAACGTATATTGTTATATACTACTACCATACAACGTGTAACGTTATATACTATTACGATATAACGTGTAACGTTATATAGTATGACGTTATAACATAGAACGTCATATACTATTACCATACAACGTGTAACGTTATATAGTATGACGGTATAACGTTTAACGTTATGTAGTATTACATTATAACGTATAACGTTATATACTACTACCATACAACGTGTAACGTTATATAGTATGACGTTATAACGTTTAACGTTATGTAGTATTACGTTATAACGTATAACGTTATATACTATTACGATACAACGTGTAACGTTATATGGTATTACGTAATAACGTATAACGTCATATACTATTACCATACAACGTGTAACGCTATATGCTATTACGATATAACGTGTAATGTTATATAGTATTACGTTATAACATATAACGTCATATACTATTACGATGTAACGTGTAACTTTATATAGTAAGACGTTATAACGTTTAACATTATGTAGTATTACGTTATAACGTATAACGTCATATACTATTACCATACAACGTGTAACGTTATATAGTATGACGTTATAACGTTTAACGTTATGTAGTATTACCTTAAAACATATAACGTTATATAGTATTACGTTATAGCGTATAACGTTATATACTATTACCATACTACGTGTAACGTTATATAGTATTACGTTATAACGTATAACGTTATATACTATTACGATACAACGTGTAACGATATATAGTATTACGTCATAACGTATAACGTCATATACTATTACCATACAACGTGTAACGTTAATAGTATGACATTATAACGTTTAACGTTATGTAGTATTACGTTATAACGTATAACGTTATATAGTATTACGATATAACGTATAACGTTAAATAGTATTACGTTGTAACGTATAACGTTATACACTATTACCATACAACGTGCAACGTTATATAGTATTACGTAGTAACGCATGACGTTATATAGTATTACTTTATAACGTATAACGTTACATACTATTACGATACAACGTGTAACGTTAAATAGTATTACGTTGTAACGTATAACGTTATACGCTATTACCATACAACGTGTAACGTTATATAGTATGACGTTATAACGTTTAACGTTATGTAGTATTACGTTATAACGTATAACGTTATATACTGTTACCATACAACGTGTAACGTTATATAGTATGACGTTATAACGTTTAACGTTATGTAGTATTACCTTAAAACATATAACGTTATATAGTATTACGTTATAGCGTATAACGTCATATACTATTACCATACTACGTGTAACGTTATATAGTATTACGTTATAACGTATGACGTCATATAGAATTACCATACAACGTGTAACGTTATATAGTACGACGTTATAACGTTAAACGTTATGTAGTATTACCTTAAAACATATAACGTTATATAGTATTACGTTATAACGTGTACCGTTAAATAGTATTACGTTGTAACGTATAACGTTATACGCTATTACCATACAACGTGTAATGTTATATAGTATGACGTTATAACGTTTAACGTTATGTAGTATTACGTTATAACGTATAACGCTATATACTATTACGACATAACGTGTAACTTTATATAGTATTACGTAATAACGTATAACGTCATATACTATTACCATACAACGTGTAACGTTATATACTATTACGATATAACGTGTAACGTTATATAGTATTACGTTATAACGTATAACGTCATATACTATTACCATACAACGTGTAACTTTATATAGTATGACGTTCTAACGTTTAACGTTATGTAGTATTACGTTATAACGTATAACGTTATATACTATTACGATACAACGTGTAACGTTATATAGTATTACGTAGTAACGTATGACGTTATATAGTATTACTTTATAACGTATAACGTTACATACTATTACGATACAACGTGTAACGTTATATAGTATTACGTCATAACGTATAACGTCATATACTATTACCATACAACGTGTAACGTTAATAGTATGACGTTATAACGTTTAACGTTATGTAGTATTACGTTATAACGTATAACGTTATATAGTATTACGATATAACGTATAACGTTAAATAGTATTACGTTGTAACGTATAACGTTATACACTATTACCATACAACGTGCAACGTTATATAGTATTACGTAGTAACGTATGACGTTATATAGTATTACTTTATAACGTATAACGTTACATACTATTACGATACAACGTGTAACGTTATATAGTATTACGTCACAACGTATAACGTCATATACCATTACCATACAACGTGTAACTTTATATAGTATGACGTTATAACGTTTAACGTTATATAGTATGACGTTATAACGTATGACGTCATATAGTATTACCATACAACGTTGAACGTTATATAGTATGACGTTATAACGTTTAACGTTATGTAGTATTACGTTATAACGTATAACGTTATATACTATTACGATATAACGTGTAACTTTGTATAGTATTACGTAATAACGTATAACGTCATATACTATTACCATACAACGTGTAACGTTATATACTATTACGATGTAACGTGTAACGTTATATAGTATGACGTTATAACGTTTCACGTTATGTAGTATTACGTTATAACGTATAACGTTATATACTATTACGATATAACGTGTAACTTTATATAGTATTACGTTATATCGTATAACGACATATACTATTATCATACTACGTGTAACGTTATATAGTATTACGTAATAACATATAACGTCATATACTATTACCATACAACGTGTAACTTTATGTAGTATGACTTTATAACGTTTAACGTTATGTAGTATTACGTTATAACGTATAACGCTATATACTATTACGACATAACGTGTAACGTTATATAGTATTACGTAATAACGTATAACGTCATAAACTATTACCATACAACGTGTAACGCTATATGCTATTACGATATAACGTGTAATGTTATATAGTATTACGTTATAACATATAACGTCATATACTATTACCATACAACGTGTAACTTTATATAGTATGACTTTATAACGTTTAACGTTATGTAGTATTACGTTATAACGTATAACGCTATATACTATTACGACATAACGTGTAACTTTATATAGTATGACGTTCTAACGTTTAACGTTATGTAGTATTACGTTATAACGTATAACGTTTAATAGTATTACGTTGTAACGTATACCGTTAAATAGTATTACGTTGTAACGTATAACGTTATACGCTATTACCATACAACGTGTAACGTTATATAGTATGACGTTATAACGTATATCGCTATATACTATTACGACATAACGTGTAACTTTATATAGTATTACGTTATATCGTATAACGACATATACTATTATCATACTACGTGTAACGTTATATAGTATTACGTAATAACATATAACGTCATATACTATTACCATACAACGTGTAACTTTATATAGTATGACTTTATAACGTTTAACGTTATGTAGTATTACGTTATAACGTATATCGCTATATACTATTACGACATAACGTGTAACTTTATATAGTATTACGTAATAACGTATAACGTCATATACTATTACCATACAACGTGTAACGTTATATACTATTACGATATAACGTGTAACGTTATATAGTATTACGTTATAACGTATAACGTCATATACTATTACCATACAACGTGTAACTTTATATAGTATGACGTTCTAACGTTTAACGTTATGTAGTATTACGTTATAACGTATAACGTTTAATAGTATTACGTTGTAACGTATACCGTTAAATAGTATTACGTTGTAACGTATAACGTTATACGCTATTACCATACAACGTGTAACGTTATATAGTATGACGTTATAACGTTTAACGTTATGTAGTATTACGTTATAACGTATAACGTTATATACTGTTACCATACAACGTGTAACGTTATATAGTATGACGTTATAACGTTTAACGTTATGTAGTATTATCTTAAAACATATAACGTTATATAGTATTACGTTATAACGTATACCGTTAAATAGTATTACGTTGTAACGTATAACGTTATACGCTATTACCATACAACGTGTAACGTTATATAGTATGACGTTATAACGTTTAACGTTATGTAGTATTACGTTATAACGTATAACGCTATATACTATTACGACATAACGTGTAACTTTATATAGTATTACGTAATAACGTATAACGTCATATACTATTACCATACAACGTGTAACGTTATATACTATTACGATATAACGTGTAACGTTATATAGTATTACGTTATAACGTATAACGTCATATACTATTACCATACAACGTGTAACTTTATATAGTATGACGTTATAACGTATAACGTCATATACTATTACCATACAACGTGTAACTTTATATAGTATGACGTTCTAACGTTTAACGTTATGTAGTATTACGTTATAACGTATAACGTTAAATAGTATTACGTTGTAACGTATACCGTTAAATAGTATTACGTTGTAACGTATAACGTTATACGCTATTACCATACAACGTGTAACGTTATATAGTATGACGTTATAACGTTTAACGTTATGTAGTATTACGTTATAACGTATAACGTTATATACTGTTACCATACAACGTGTAACGTTATATAGTATGACGTTATAACGTTTAACGTTATGTAGTATTACGTTATAACGTATAACGTTATATACTATTACGATATAACCTCTAACGTTATATAGTTTTACGTTATAACGTATGACGTCATATAGTATTACCATACAACGTGTAACGTCGTATAGTATGACGTTATAACGTTTAACGTTATGTAGAATTAAGTTAAAACATATAACGTTATATAGTACGACGTTATAACGTTAAACGTTATGTAGTATTACCTTAAGACATATAACGTTATATAGTATTACGTTATAACGTATAACGTTATATACTATTACGATACAACGTGTAACGTTATATAGTATTACGTCATAACGTATAACGTCATATACTATTACCATACAACGTGTAACGTTAACAGTATGACGTTATAACGTTTAACGTTATGTAGTATTACGTTATAACGTATAACGTTATATAGTATTACGATATAACGTATAACGTTAAATAGTATTACGTTGTAACGTATATCGTTATATACTACTACCATACAACGTGTAACGTTATATACTACTACGATATAACGTGTAACGTTATATAGTATGACGTTATAACGTATAACGTCATATACTATTACCATACAACGTGTAACGTAATATAGTATGCCGGTATAACGTTTAACGTTATGTAGTATTACATTATAACGTATAACGTTATATACTACTACCATACAACGTGTAACGTTATATAGTATGACGTTATAACGTTTAACGTTATGTAGTATTACGTTATAACGTATAACGTTATATACTATTACGATATAACGTGTAACGTTATATAGTATTACGATATAACGTGTAACGTTATATAGTATTACGTCATAACGTATGACGTCATATACTATTTCCATACAACGTGTAACGTTATATACTATTACGATATAACGTGTAATTTTATATAGTATTACGTAAGAACGTATAACGTCATATACTATTACCATACAACGTGTAACGTTATATACTATTACGATGTAACGTGTAACTTTATATAGTATGACGTTATAACGTTTAACATTATGTAGTATTACGTTATAACGTATAACGTTATATACTATTACGATATAACGTGTAACTTTATATAGTATTACGTAATAACGTATAACGTCTTATACTATTACCATACAACGTGTAACGTTATATACTATTACGATGAAACGTGTAACGTTATATAGTATGACGTTATAACGTTTAACGTTATGTAGTATTACGTTATAACGTATAACGTTATATACTATTACGATATAACGTGTAACTTTATATAGTATTACGTTATAACGTATAACGTTATATACTATTACGATACAACGTGTAACGTTATATGGTATTACGTAATAACGTATAACGTCATATACTATTACCATACAACGTGTAACGCTATATGCTATTACGATATAACGTATAACGTTAAATAGTATTACGTTGTAACGTATAACGTTATACACTATTACCATACAACGTGCAACGTTATATAGTATTACGTAGTAACGCATGACGTTATATAGTATTACTTTATAACGTATAACGTTACATACTATTACGATACAACGTGTAACGTTAAATAGTATTACGTTGTACCGTATAACGTTATACGCTATTACCATACAACGTGTAACGTTATATAGTATGACGTTATAACGTTTAACGTTATGTAGTATTACGTTATAACGTATAACGTTATATACTGTTACCATACAACGTGTAACGTTATATAGTATGACGTTATAACGTTTAACGTTATGTAGTATTACCTTAAAACATATAACGTTATATAGTATTACGTTATAGCGTATAACGTCATATACTATTACCATACTACGTGTAACGTTATATAGTATTACGTTATAACGTATGACGTCATATAGAATTACCATACAACGTGTAACGTTATATAGTACGACGTTATAACGTTAAACGTTATGTAGTATTACCTTAAAACATATAACGTTATATAGTATTACGTTATAACGTGTACCGTTAAATAGTATTACGTTGTAACGTATAACGTTATACGCTATTACCATACAACGTGTAATGTTATATAGTATGACGTTATAACGTTTAACGTTATGTAGTATTACGTTATAACGTATAACGCTATATACTATTACGACATAACGTGTAACTTTATATAGTATTACGTAATAACGTATAACGTCATATACTATTACCATACAACGTGTAACGTTATATACTATTACGATATAACGTGTAACGTTATATAGTATTACGTTATAACGTATAATGTCATATACTATTACCATACAACGTGTAACTTTATATAGTATGACGTTCTAACGTTTAACGTTATGTAGTATTACGTTATAACGTATAACGTTATATACTATTACGATACAACGTGTAACGTTATATAGTATTACGTAGTAACGTATGACGTTATATAGTATTACTTTATAACGTATAACGTTACATACTATTACGATACAACGTGTAACGTTATATAGTATTACGTCATAACGTATAACGTCATATACTATTACCATACAACGTGTAACGTTAATAGTATGACGTTATAACGTTTAACGTTATGTAGTATTACGTTATAACGTATAACGTTATATAGTATTACGATATAACGTATAACGTTAAATAGTATTACGTTGTAACGTATAACGTTATACACTATTACCATACAACGTGCAACGTTATATAGTATTACGTAGTAACGCATGACGTTATATAGTATTACTTTATAACGTATAACGTTACATACTATTACGATACAACGTGTAACGTTATATAGTATTACGTCATAACGTATAACGTCATATACCATTACCATACAACGTGTAACTTTATATAGTATGACGTTATAACGTTTAACGTTATATAGTATGACGTTATAACGTATGACGTCATATAGTATTACCATACAACGTTGAACGTTATATAGTATGACGTTATAACGTTTAACGTTATGTAGTATTACGTTATAACGTATAACGTTATATACTATTACGATATAACGTGTAACTTTGTATAGTATTACGTAATAACGTATAACGTCATATACTATTACCATACAACGTGTAACGTTATATACTATTACGATGTAACGTGTAACGTTATATAGTATGACGTTATAACGTTTCACGTTATGTAGTATTACGGTATAACGTATAACGTTATATACTATTACGATATAACGTGTAACTTTATATAGTATTACGTTATATCGTATAACGACATATACTATTATCATACTACGTGTAACGTTATATAGTATTACGTAATAACATATAACGTCATATACTATTACCATACAACGTGTAACTTTATATAGTATGACTTTATAACGTTTAACGTTATGTAGTATTACGTTATAACGTATAACGCTATATACTATTACGACATAACGTGTAACTTTATATAGTATTACGTAATAACGTATAACGTCATATACTATTACCATACAACGTGTAACGTTATATACTATTACGATATAACGTGTAACGTTATATAGTATTACGTTATAACGTATAACGTCATATACTATTACCATACAACGTGTAACTTTATATAGTATGACTTTATAACGTTTAACGTTATGTAGTATTACGTTATAACGTATAACGCTATATACTATTACGACATAACGTGTAACTTTATATAGTATTACGTAATAACGTATAACGTCATATACTATTACCATACAACGTGTAACGTTATATACTATTACGATATAACGTGTAACGTTATATAGTATTACGTTATAACGTATAACGTCATATACTATTACCATACAACGTGTAACTTTATATAGTATGACGTTCTAACGTTTAACGTTATGTAGTATTACGTTATAACGTATAACGTTAAATAGTATTACGTTGTAACGTATACCGTTAAATAGTATTACGTTGTAACGTATAACGTTATACGCTATTACCATACAACGTGTAACGTTATATAGTATGACGTTCTAACGTTTAACGTTATGTAGTATTACGTTATAACGTATAACGTTAAATAGTATTACGTTGTAACGTATACCGTTAAATAGTATTACGTTGTAACGTATAACGTTATACGCTATTACCACACAACGTGTAACGTTATATAGTATGACGTTATAACGTTTAACGTTATGTAGTATTACGTTATAACGTATAACGTTATATACTATTACGATATAACGTGTAACGTTATATAGTATTACGTTATAACGTATAGCGTCATATACTATTACCATACAACGTGTAACTTTATATAGTATGACGTTCTAACGTTTAACGTTATGTAGTATTACGTTATAACGTATAACGTTAAATAGTATTACGTTGTAACGTATACCGTTAAATAGTATTACGTTGTAACGTATAACGTTATACGCTATTACCATACAACGTGTAACGTTATATAGTATGACGTTATAACGTTTAACGTTATGTAGTATTACGTTATAACGTATAACGTTATATACTGTTACCATACAACGCGTAACGTTATATAGTATGACGTTATAACGTTTAACGTTATGTAGTATTACGTTATAACGTATAACGTTATATACTGTTACCATACAACGTGTAACGTTGTATAGTATGACGTTATAACGTTTAACGTTATGTAGTATTACCTTAAAACATATAACGTTATATAGTATTACGTTATAGCGTATAACGTCATATACTATTACCATACTACGTGTAACGTTATATAGTATTACGTTATAACGTATGACGTCATATAGAATTACCATACAACGTGTAACGTTATATAGTACGACGTTATAACGTTAAACGTTATGTAGTATTACCTTAAAACATATAACGTTATATAGTATTACGTTGTAACGTATACCGTTAAATAGTATTACGTTGTAACGTATAACGTTATACGCTATTACCATACAACGTGTAACGTTATATAGTATGATGTTATAAAGTTTAACGTTATGTAGTATTACGTTATAACGTATAACGTTATATACTGTTACCATACAACGTGTAACGTTATATAGTATGACGTTATAACGTTTAACGTTATGTAGTATTACCTTAAAACATATAACGTTATATAGTATTACGATATAACGTATAACGTTAAATAGTATTACGTTGTAACGTATATTGTTATATACTACTACCATAGAACGTGTAACGTTATATACTATTACGATATAACGTGTAACGTTATATAGTATGACGTTATAACATAGAACGTCATATACTATTACCATACAACGTGTAACGTTATATAGTATGACGGTATAACGTTTAACGTTATGTAGTATTACATTATAACGTATAACGTTATATACTACTACCATACAACGTGTAACGTTATATAGTATGACGTTATAACGTTTAACGTTATGTAGTATTACGTTATAACGTATAACGTTATATACTATTACGATACAACGTGTAACGTTATATGGTATTACGTAATAACGTATAACGTCATATACTATTACCATACAACGTGTAACGCTATATGCTATTACGATATAACGTGTAATGTTATATAGTATTACGTTATAACATATAACGTCATATACTATTACGATGTAACGTGTAACTTTATATAGTAAGACGTTATAACGTTTAACATTATGTAGTATTACGTTATAACGTATAACGTCATATACTATTACCATACAACGTGTAACGTTATATAGTATGACGTTATAACGTTTAACGTTATGTAGTATTACCTTAAAACATATAACGTTATATAGTATTACGTTATAGCGTATAACGTTATATACTATTACCATACTACGTGTAACGTTATATAGTATTACGTTATAACGTATAACGTTATATACTATTACGATACAACGTGTAACGATATATAGTATTACGTCATAACGTATAACGTCATATACTATTACCATACAACGTGTAACGTTAATAGTATGACGTTATAACGTTTAACGTTATGTAGTATTACGTTATAACGTATAACGTTATATAGTATTACGATATAACGTATAACGTTAAATAGTATTACGTTGTAACGTATAACGTTATACACTATTACCATACAACGTGCAACGTTATATAGTATTACGTAGTAACGCATGACGTTATATAGTATTACTTTATAACGTATAACGTTACATACTATTACGATACAACGTGTAACGTTAAATAGTATTACGTTGTAACGTATAACGTTATACGCTATTACCATACAACGTGTAACGTTATATAGTATGACGTTATAACGTTTAACGTTATGTAGTATTACGTTATAACGTATAACGTTATATACTGTTACCATACAACGTGTAACGTTATATAGTATGACGTTATAACGTTTAACGTTATGTAGTATTACCTTAAAACATATAACGTTATATAGTATTACGTTATAGCGTATAACGTCATATACTATTACCATACTACGTGTAACGTTATATAGTATTACGTTATAACGTATGACGTCATATAGAATTACCATACAACGTGTAACGTTATATAGTACGACGTTATAACGTTAAACGTTATGTAGTATTACCTTAAAACATATAACGTTATATAGTATTACGTTATAACGTGTACCGTTAAATAGTATTACGTTGTAACGTATAACGTTATACGCTATTACCATACAACGTGTAATGTTATATAGTATGACGTTATAACGTTTAACGTTATGTAGTATTACGTTATAACGTATAACGCTATATACTATTACGACATAACGTGTAACTTTATATAGTATTACGTAATAACGTATAACGTCATATACTATTACCATACAACGTGTAACGTTATATACTATTACGATATAACGTGTAACGTTATATAGAATTACGTTATAACGTATAACGTCATATACTATTACCATACAACGTGTAACTTTATATAGTATGACGTTCTAACGTTTAACGTTATGTAGTATTACGTTATAACGTATAACGTTATATACTATTACGATACAACGTGTAACGTTATATAGTATTACGTAGTAACGTATGACGTTATATAGTATTACTTTATAACGTATAACGTTACATACTATTACGATACAACGTGTAACGTTATATAGTATTACGTCATAACGTATAACGTCATATACTATTACCATACAACGTGTAACGTTAATAGTATGACGTTATAACGTTTAACGTTATGTAGTATTACGTTATAACGTATAACGTTATATAGTATTACGATATAACGTATAACGTTAAATAGTATTACGTTGTAACGTATAACGTTATACACTATTACCATACAACGTGCAACGTTATATAGTATTACGTAGTAACGTATGACGTTATATAGTATTACTTTATAACGTATAACGTTACATACTATTACGATACAACGTGTAACGTTATATAGTATTACGTCATAACGTATAACGTCATATACCATTACCATACAACGTGTAACTTTATATAGTATGACGTTATAACGTTTAACGTTATATAGTATGACGTTATAACGTATGACGTCATATAGTATTACCATACAACGTTGAACGTTATATAGTATGACGTTATAACGTTTAACGTTATGTAGTATTACGTTATAACGTATAACGTTATATACTATTACGATATAACGTGTAACTTTGTATAGTATTACGTAATAACGTATAACGTCATATACTATTACCATACAACGTGTAACGTTATATACTATTACGATGTAACGTGTAACGTTATATAGTATGACGTTATAACGTTTCACGTTATGTAGTATTACGTTATAACGTATAACGTTATATACTATTACGATATAACGTGTAACTTTATATAGTATTACGTTATATCGTATAACGACATATACTATTATCATACTACGTGTAACGTTATATAGTATTACGTAATAACATATAACGTCATATACTATTACCATACAACGTGTAACTTTATATAGTATGACTTTATAACGTTTAACGTTATGTAGTATTACGTTATAACGTATAACGCTATATACTATTACGACATAACGTGTAACTTTATATAGTATTACGTAATAACGTATAACGTCATATACTATTACCATACAACGTGTAACGTTATATACTATTACGATATAACGTGTAACGTTATATAGTATTACGTTATAACGTATAACGTCATATACTATTACCATACAACGTGTAACTTTATATAGTATGACTTTATAACGTTTAACGTTATGTAGTATTACGTTATAACGTATAACGCTATATACTATTACGACATAACGTGTAACTTTATATAGTATTACGTAATAACGTATAACGTCATATACTATTACCATACAACGTGTAACGTTATATACTATTACGATATAACGTGTAACGTTATATAGTATTACGTTATAACGTATAACGTCATATACTATTACCATACAACGTGTAACTTTATATAGTATGACGTTCTAACGTTTAACGTTATGTAGTATTACGTTATAACGTATAACGTTAAATAGTATTACGTTGTAACGTATACCGTTAAATAGTATTACGTTGTAACGTATAACGTTATACGCTATTACCATACAACGTGTAACGTTATATAGTATGACGTTCTAACGTTTAACGTTATGTAGTATTACGTTATAACGTATAACGTTAAATAGTATTACGTTGTAACGTATACCGTTAAATAGTATTACGTTGTAACGTATAACGTTATACGCTATTACCACACAACGTGTAACGTTATATAGTATGACGTTATAACGTTTAACGTTATGTAGTATTACGTTATAACGTATAACGTCATATGGTATTACCATACAACGTGTAACGTTATATAGTATGACGTTATAACGTTTAACGTTATGTAGTATTACCTTAAAACATATAACGTTATATAGTATTACGTTATAACGTATAACGTTATATACTATTACCATACAACGTGTAACGTTATATACTATTACGAAATAACGTGTAACGTTATATAGTATTACGTTATAACGTATATCGTCATATACTATTACCATACAACGTGTAACTTTATATAGTATGACGTTATGACGTTTAACGTTATGTAGTATTACGTTATAACGTATAACGTTATATACTATTACGATATAACCTGTAACGTTATATAGTATTACGTTATAACGTATGACGTCATATACTATTACCATACAACGTGTAACGTTATAGAGTACGACGTTATAACGTTAAACGTTATGTAGTATTACCTTAAAACATATAACGTTATATAGTATGACGTTATAACGTATAACGTTATATACTATTACGATACAACGTGTAACGTTATATAGTATTACGTCATAACGTATAACGTCATATACTATTACCATACAACGTGTAACGTTAATAGTGTGACGTTATAACGTTTAACGTTATGTAGTATTACGTTATAACGTATAACGTTATATACTATTACGATATAACGTGTAACGTTATATAGTATTACGTCATAACGTATGACGTCATAAACTATTACCATACAACGTGTAACGTTATATAGTATTACGTTATACCGTATGACGTCATATAGTATTACCATAAAACGTGTAACGTTATATAGTATGACGTTATAACGTATGACGTCATATACTATTTCCATACAACGTGTAACGTTATATACTATTACGATATAACGTGTAATTTTATATAGTATTACGTAATAACGTATAACGTCATATACTATTACCATACAACGTGTAACGTTATATACTATTACGATGTAACGTGTAACTTTATATAGTAAGACGTTATAACGTTTAACATTATGTAGTATTACGTTATAACGTATAACGTTATATACTATTACGATACAACGTGTAACTTTATATAGTATTACGTAATAACGTATAACGTCATATACTATTACCATACAACGTGTAACGTTATATACTATTACGATGAAACGTGTAACGTTATATAGTATGACGTTATAACGTTTAACGTTATGTAGTATTACGTTATAACGTATAACGTTATATACTATTACGATATAACGTGTAACTTTATATAGTATTACGTTATAACGTATAACGTTATATACTATTACGATACAACGTGTAACGTTATATGGTATTACGTAATAACGTATAACGTCATATACTATTACCATACAACGTGTAACGCTATATGCTATTACGATATAACGTGTAATGTTATATAGTATTACGTTATAACATATAACGTCATATACTATTACGATGTAACGTGTAACTTTATATAGTAAGACGTTATAACGTTTAACATTATGTAGTATTACGTTATAACGTATAACGTCATATACTATTACCATACAACGTGTAACTTTATATAGTATGACGTTCTAACGTTTAACGTTATGTAGTATTACGTTATAACGTATATCGTTAAATAGTATTACGTTGTAACGTATACCGTTAAATAGTATTACGTTGTAACGTATAACGTTATACGCTATTACCATACAACGTGTAACGTTATATAGTATGACGTTATAACGTTTAACGTTATGTAGTATTACGTTATAACGTATAACGTTATATACTGTTACCATACAACGTGTAACGTTATATAGTATGACGTTATAACGTTTAACGTTATGTAGTATTACCTTAAAACATATAACGTTATATAGTATTACGTTATAGCGTATAACGTCATATACTATTACCATACTACGTGTAACGTTATATAGTATTACGTTATAACGTATGACGTCATATAGAATTACCATACAACGTGTAACGTTATATAGTACGACGTTATAACGTTAAACGTTATGTAGTATTACCTTAAAACATATAACGTTATATAGTATTACGTTATAACGTGTACCGTTAAATAGTATTACGTTGTAACGTATAACGTTATACGCTATTACCATACAACGTGTAATGTTATATAGTATGACGTTATAACGTTTAACGTTATGTAGTATTACGTTATAACGTATAACGCTATATACTATTACGACATAACGTGTAACTTTATATAGTATTACGTAATAACGTATAACGTCATATACTATTACCATACAACGTGTAACGTTATATACTATTACGATATAACGTGCAACGTTATATAGTATTACGTTATAACGTATAACGTCATATACTATTACCATACAACGTGTAACTTTATATAGTATGACGTTCTAACGTTTAACGTTATGTAGTATTACGTTATAACGTATAACGTTATATACTATTACGATACAACGTGTAACGTTATATAGTATTACGTAGTAACGTATGACGTTATATAGTATTACTTTATAACGTATAACGTTACATACTATTACGATACAACGTGTAACGTTATATAGTATTACGTCATAACGTATAACGTCATATACTATTACCATACAACGTGTAACGTTAATAGTATGACGTTATAACGTTTAACGTTATGTAGTATTACGTTATAACGTATAACGTTATATAGTATTACGATATAACGTATAACGTTAAATAGTATTACGTTGTAACGTATAACGTTATACACTATTACCATACAACGTGCAACGTTATATAGTATTACGTAGTAACGTATGACGTTATATAGTATTACTTTATAACGTATAACGTTACATACTATTACGATACAACGTGTAACGTTATATAGTATTACGTCATAACGTATAACGTCATATACCATTACCATACAACGTGTAACTTTATATAGTATGACGTTATAACGTTTAACGTTATATAGTATGACGTTATAACGTATGACGTCATATAGTATTACCATACAACGTTGAACGTTATATAGTATGACGTTATAACGTTTAACGTTATGTAGTATTACGTTATAACGTATAACGTTATATACTATTACGATATAACGTGTAACTTTATATAGTATTACGTAATAACGTATAACGTCATATACTATTACCATACAACGTGTAACGTTATATACTATTACGATGTAACGTGTAACGTTATATAGTATGACGTTATAACGTTTCACGTTATGTAGTATTACGTTATAACGTATAACGTTATATACTATTACGATATAACGTGTAACTTTATATAGTATTACGTTATAACGTATAACGACATATACTATTATCATACTACGTGTAACGTTATATAGTATTACGTAATAACGTATAATGTCATAAACTATTACCATACAACGTGTAACGCTATATGCTATTACGATATAACGTGTAATGTTATATAGTATTACGTTATAACATATAACGTCATATACTATTACCATACAACGTGTAACTTTATATAGTATGACGTTATAACGTTTAACGTTATGTAGTATTACGTTATAACGTATAACGTTAAATAGTATTACGTTTTAACGTATACCGTTAAATAGTATTACGTTGTAACGTATAACGTTATACGCTATTACCACCTAACGTGTAACGTTATATAGTATGACGTTATAACGTTTAACGTTATGTAGTATTACGTTATAACGTATAACGTCATATGGTATTACCATACAACGTGTAACGTTATATAGTATGACGTTATAACGTTTAACGTTATGTAGTATTACCTTAAAACATATAACGTTATATAGTATTACGTTATAACGTATAACGTTATATACTATTACCATACAACGTGTAACGTTATATACTATTACGAAATAACGTGTAACGTTATATAGTATTACGTTATAACGTATATCGTCATATACTATTACCATACAACGTGTAACTTTATATAGTATGACGTTATGACGTTTAACGTTATGTAGTATTACGTTATAACGTATAACGTTATATACTATTACGATATAACCTGTAACGTTATATAGTATTACGTTATAACGTATGACGTCATATACTATTACCATACAACGTGTAACGTTATAGAGTACGACGTTATAACGTTAAACGTTATGTAGTATTACCTTAAAACATATAACGTTATATAGTATTACGTTATAACGTATAACGTTATATACTATTACGATACAACGTGTAACGTTATATAGTATTACGTTATAACGTATAACGTCATATACTATTACCATACAACGTGTAACGTTAATAGTATGACGTTATAACGTTTAACGTTATGTAGTATTACGTTATAACGTATAACGTTATATAGTATTACAATACAACGTATAACGTTAAATAGTATTACGTTGTAACGTATATCGTTATATACTACTACCATACAACGTGTAACGTTATATACTATTACGATATAACGTGTAACGTTATATAGTGTGACGTTATAACGTATAACGTCATATACTATTACCATACAACGTGTAACGTTATATAGTATGACGGTATAACGTTTAACGTTATGTAGTATTACATTATAACGTATAACGTTATATACTACTACCATACAACGTGTAACGTTATATAGTATGACGTTATAACGTTTAACGTTATGTAGTATTACGTTATAACGTATAACGTTATATACTATTACGATATAACGTGTAACGTTATATACTATTACGATATAACGTGTAACGTTATATAGTATTACGTCATAACGTATGACGTCATAAACTATTACCATACAACGTGTAACGTTATATAGTATCACGTTATACCGTATGACGTCATATAGTATTACCATAAAACGTGTAACGTTATATAGTATGACGTTATAACGTATGACGTCATATACTATTTCCATAGAACGTGTAACGTTATATACTATTACGATATAACGTGTAATTTTATATAGTATGACGTTATAACGTTTAACATTATGTAGTATTACGTTATAACGTATAACGTTATATACTATTACGATATAACGTGTAACTTTATATAGTATTACGTAATAACGTATAACGTCATATACTATTACCATACAACGTGTAACGTTATATACCATTACGATGAAACGTGTTACGTTATATAGTATGACGTTATAACGTTTAACGTTATGTAGTATTGCGTTATAACGTATAACGTTATATAGAATTACGATGTAACGTGTAACTTTATATAGTATTACGATATAACGTATAACGTCATATACTATTACCATACTACGTGTAACGTTATATAGTATTACGTTATAACGTATAACGTTATGTAGTATTACGATAAAACATGTAACGTTATACAGTATTACGTTGTAACATATGACGTTATATAGTATTACGTTATAACGTATAACCTCATATACTATTACCATACAACGTGTAACGTTATATAGTATGACGTTATAACGTTTAACGTTATGTAGTATTACTTTAAAACGTATAACGTTATATAGAATTACTTTAAAACGTATAACGTTATATAGAATTACGTTATAACGTATAACGTTATATAGTATTAGGTTATAACGTATAACATCATATAGTATTATCATACAACGTGTAACGTTAATAGTATGACGTTATAACGTTTAACCTTATGTAGTGTTACGTTATAACGTATAACGTTATATACTATTACGATATAACGTGTAACGTTATATAGTATTACGTTGTAACGTATAACGTCATATACTATTACCATACAACGTGTAACGTTATATAGTATTGCGATATAACGTATAACGTTAAATAGTATTACGTTATAACGTATAACGTCATATACTATTACCGTACAACGTGTAACGTTAGTAGTATGACGTTATAACGTTTAACGTTATGTAGCATTAAGATAAAACATTTAACGTTATATACTGTTACGATATAACGTGTAACGTTATATAGTATTACGTTGTAACGTATAACGTTATATACTACTACCATACAACGTGTAACGTTATATAGTATTACGTTGTAACGTATAACGTCATATACTATTACCATATAACGTGTAACGTTATATAGTATTACGATATAACGTATAACCTTATGTAGTATTACGTTAAAACATATAACATTATATAGTATTACGTTATAACGTATAACGTTATATACTATTACGATATAACGTGTAACGTTATATAGTATTACGTTGTAACGTATAACGTCATATACTATTACCATACAACGTGTAACGTTATATAGTATTACGATATAACGTGTAACGTTATATAGTATTACGTTGTAACGTATAACGTCATATACTATTACCATACAACGTGTAACGTTATATAGTATTACGATATAACGTATAACCTTATGTAGGATTACGTTAAAACATATAACGTTATATAGTATTAAGTTATAACGTATAACGTTATATACTATTACGGTATTACGTATAACGTTATATAGTATTACGTAATAACGTATAACGTCATATACTAAATACCGTACAACGTGTAACATTATGTGGTATGACGTTATATCGTTTAACGTTATGTAGTATTTCGTTATAACGTATAACGTTATATACTATTACGATATAACGTGTATCGTTATATAGTATTACGTTATAACGTGTAACGTTATATAGTATTACGATATAACGTATAACGTTAAATAGTATTACGTTACAACGTATAACGTCATATACTATTACCATACAACGTGTAACGTTAGTAGTATGACGTTATAACGTTTAACGTTATGTAGCATTACGATAAAACATATAACGTTATATACTGTTACGATATAACGTGTAACGTTATATAGTATTACGTTGTAACGTATAACGTTATATACTACTACCATACAACGTGTAACGTTATATAGTATTACGTAATAACGTATAACGTCATATACCATTACCATACAACGTGTAACGTTATATAGCATTACGTTATAACGTTTAACGTTCTGTAGTATTACGCTATAACGTATAACGTTATATACTATTACGATATATCGTGTAACGTTATATAGTATTACGATATAACGTATAACGTCATATACTATTACCATACTACGTGTAACGTTATATAGTATTACGTTATAACGTATAACGTTATGTAGTATTACGATAAAACATGTAACATTATATAGTATTACGTTGTAACATATGACGTTATATAGTATTACGTTGTAACGTATAACGTCAAATACTATTACCATACAACGTGTAACGTTATATAGTATGACGTTATAACGTTTAACGTTTTGTAGTATTACCTTGAAACATATAACGTTATATAGTATGACGTTATAACGTGTAACTTTATATAGTATTACGTAATAACGTATAACGTCATATACTATTACCATACACCGTGTAACGTTATATACTATTACAATATAACGTGTAACGTTATATAGTATTACGTTATAACGTATAACGTCATATACTATTACCATACAACGTGTAACGTTATATACTATTACGATATAACGTGTAACGTTATATAGTATTACGTTATAACGTATAACGTCATATACTATTACCATACAACGTGTAACTTTATATAGTATGACGTTATAACTTTTAACGTTATGTAGTATTACCTTAAAACATATAACGTTATATAGTATGACGTTATAACGTTTAACGTTATGTAGTATTACGTTATAACGTATAACGCTATATAGTATTACGTTATAACGCGTAACGACATATACTATTATCATACTACGTGTAACGTTATATAGTATTACGTTATAACGTATAACGTTAAGTAGTATTACCTTGTAACGTTTAACGTTATGTACTATTACCATACAACGTGTAACGTTATATAGTATTACGTTGTAACGTATGACGTTATATAGTATTACGTTATAACATATAACGTCATATACTATTACCATACAACGTGTAACGTTATATAGTATTACGTTAAAACGTATAACGTCATATACTATTACCATACAGCGTGTAACGTTATATACTATGACGTTATAACGTTTAACGTTCTGTAGTATTACGCTATAACGTATAACGTTATATACTATTACGATATAACGTGTAAGGTTATATAGTATTACGTTTTAACGTATAACGTCATATACTATTACCATACAACGTGTAACGTTATACAGTATGAGTTATAACGTTTAACGTTATGTAGTATTACGTTAAAACATATAACGTTATATAGTGTTACGTTATAACGTATAACGTTATATACTATTACGATATATCGTGTAACGTTATATAGTATTACGATATAACGTATAACGTCATATACTATTACCATACTACGTGTAACGTTATATAGTATTACGTTATAACGTATAACGTTATGAAGTATTACGATAAAACATGTAACGTTATATAGTATTACGTTGTAACATATAACGTTATATAGTATTACGTTGTAACGTATAACGTCATATAGTATTACCATACAACGTGTAACGTTATATAGTATGACGTTATAACGTTTAACGTTTTGTAGTATTACCTTAAAACATATAACGTTATATAGTATGACGTTATAACGTGTAACTTTATATAGTATTACGTAATAACGTATAACGTCATATACTATTACCATACACCGTGTAACGTTATATACTATTACGATATAACGTGTAACGTTATATAGTATTACGTTATAACGTATAACGTCATATACTATTACCATACAACGTGTAACTTTATATAGTATGACGTTATAACGTTTAACGTTATGTAGTATTACGTTATAACGTATAACGTTATATACTATTACGATATAACCTCTAACGTTATATAGTTTTACGTTATAACGTATGACGTCATATACTATTACCATACAACGTGTAACGTTTTATAGTATTACGTTGTAACGTATTACGTTATATAGTATTACGATATAACATGTAACGTTATATAGTATTACGTTATAACGTATAACGTTATATACAATTACGATGCAACGTGTAACGTTATATAGTATTACGTTATAACGTATGACGTCATATAGTATTACCATACAACGTGTAACGTTATATAGTATGACGTTATAACGTTTAACGTTATGTAGTATTACGTTATAACGTATAACGCTATATAGTATTACGTTATAACGCGTAACGACATATACTATTATCATACTACGTGTAACGTTTTATAGTATTACGTTATAACGTATAACGTTAAGTAGTATTACGTTGTAACGTTTAACGTTATGTACTATTACCATACAACGTGTAACGTTATATAGTATTACGTTGTAACGTATGACGTTATATAGTATTACGTTATAACATATAACGTCATATACTATTACCATACAACGTGTAACGTTATATAGTATTACGTTAAAACGTGTAACGTCATATACTATTACCATACAGCGTGTAACGTTATATACTATGACGTTATAACGTTTAACGTTATGTAGTATTACGTTATAACGTATAACGTTATATAGTATTACGTTGTATCGTATGACGTTATAAAGCATTACTTTATAACATATAACGTTATATACTATAACCATACAACGTGTAACGTTATATAGTATTACGATATAACGTGTAATGTTATATAGTATTACGTTATAACATATAACGTCATATACTATTACCATACAACGTGTAACTTTATATAGTATGACGTTATAACGTTTAACCTTATGTAGTATTACGTTATAACGTATAACGTTATATACTATTACGATATAACGTGTAACGTTATATAGTATTACGTAATAACGTATAACGTCATATACTATTACCATACAACGTGTAACGTTATATACTATTACGATATAACGTGTAATGTTATATAGTATTACGTTATAACATATAACGTCATATACTATTACCATACAACGTGTAACTTTATATAGTATGACGTTATAACGTTTAACCTTATGTAGTATTACGTTATAACGTATAACGTTATGTAGTGTTACCTTAAAACATATAACGTTATATAGTATTACGTTATAACGTATAACGTTATATACTATTACGATACAACGTGTAACGTTACATAGTATTACGTCATAACGTATAACGTCATAAACTATTACCATACAACGTGTAACGTTATATAGTATTACGTTGTAACGTATGACGTTATATAGTATTACGTTATAACGTATAACGACATATACTATTACCACACTAAGTGTAACGTTATATAGTATTACGTTATAACGTATAACGTTAAATAGTATTACGTTGTAACGTATAACGTTATATACTAATACCATACAACGTGTAACGTTATATAGTATTACGTTGTAACGTATGACGTTATATAGTATTACGTTATAACGTATAACGTCATATACTATTACCATACAACGTGTAACGTTATATAGTATTACGTTAAAACGTATAACGTCATATACTATTACCATACAACGTGTAACGTTATATAGTATTACGTTAAAACGTATAACGTCATATACTATTACCATACAACGTGTAACGTTATATAGTATGACGTTATAACGTTTAACGTTATGTAGTATTACGTTACAACGTATAACGTTATATAGTATTACGTTGTAACGTATGACGTTATAAAGCATTACTTTATAACATATAACGTTCTATACTATTACGATATAACGTGTAACGTTATATGGTATTACGTAATAACGTATAACGTCATATACTATTACCATACAACGTGTAACGTTATATAGTATGACGTTATAACGTTTAACGTTATGTAGTATTACGTTATAACGTATAACGTCATATGGTATTACCATACAACGTGTAACTTTATATAGTATGACGTTATAACGTTTAACGTTATATAGTATGACGTTATAACGTATGACGTCATATAGTATTACCATACAACGTTGAACGTTATATAGTATGACGTTATAACGTTTAACGTTATGTAGTATTACGTTATAACGTATAACGTTATATACTATTACGATATAACGTGTAACTTTATATAGTATTACGTAATAACGTATAACGTCATATACTATTACCATACAACGTGTAACGTTATATACTATTACGATGTAACGTGTAACGTTATATAGTATGACGTTATAACGTTTAACGTTATGTAGTATTACGTTATAACGTATAACGTTATATACTATTACGATATAACGTGTAACTTTATATAGTATTACGTTATAACGTATAACGACATATACTATTATCATACTACGTGTAACGTTATATAGTATGACGTTATAACGTTTAACGTTATGTAGTATTACCTTAAAACATATAACGTTATATAGTATTACGTTATAACGTATAACGTTATATACTATTACCATACAACGTGTAACGTTATATACTATCACGAAATGACGTGTAACGTTATATAGTATTACGTTATAACGTATATCGTCATAAACAATTACCATACAACGTGTAACTTTATATAGTATGACGTTATCACGTTTAACGTTATGTAGTATTACGTTATAAGGTATAACGTTATATACTATTACGATATAACCTGTAACGTTATGTAGTATTACGTTATAACGTATAACGTCATATGGTATTACCATACAACGTGTAACGTTATATAGTATGACGTTATAACGTTTAACGTTATGTAGTATTACCTTAAAACATATAACGTTATATAGTATTACGTTATAGCGTATAACGTTATATACTATTACCATACAACGTGTAACGTTATATACTATTACGAAATAACGTGTAACGTTATATAGTATTACGTTATAACGTATATCGTCATATACTATTACCATACAACGTGTAACTTTATATAGTATGACGTTATAACGTATGACGTCATATAGTATTACCATACAACGTGTAAGGTTATATAGTATGACGTTATAACGTTTAACGTTATGTAGTATTACCTTAAAGCATATAACGTTATATAGTATTACGTTATAACGTATAACGTTATATACTACTACCATACAACGTGTAACGTTATATACTATTACGAAATAACGTGTAACGTTATATAGTATTACGTTATAACGTATATCGTCATATACTATTACCATACAACGTGTAACTTTATATAGTATGACGTTATAACGTTTAACGTTATGTAGTATTACGTTATAACGTATAACGTTATATACTATTACGATATAACCTGTAACGTTATGTAGTATTACGTTATAACGTATAACGTCATATGGTATTACCATACAGCGTGTAACGTTATATAGTATGACGTTATAACGTTTAACGTTATGTAGTATTACCTTAAAACATATAACGTTATATAGTATTACGTTATAACGTATAACGTTATATACTACTACCATACAACGTGTAACGTTATATACTATTACGATATAACGTGTAACGTTATATAGTATGACGTTATAACGTATAACGTCATATACTATTACCATACAACGTGTAACGTTATATAGTATGACGGTATAACGTTTAACGTTATGTAGTATTACATTATAACGTATAACGTTATATACTACTACCATACAACGTGTAACGTTATATAGTATGACGTTATAACGTTTAACGTTATGTAGTATTACGTTATAACGTATAACGTTATATACTATTACGATATAACCTCTAACGTTATATAGTTTTACGTTATAACGTATGACGTCATATAGTATTACCATACAACGTGTAACGTCATATAGTATGACGTTATAACGTTTAACGTTATGTAGAATTAAGTTAAAACATATAACGTTATATAGTATTACGTTATATCGTATAACGTTAAATAGTATTACGTTGTAACGTATAACGTTATATACTATTACCATACAACGTGTAACGTTATATAGTATTACGTTATAACGTATGACGTCATATAGTATTACCATACAACGTGTAACGTTATATAGTATGACGTTATAACGTTTAACGTTATGTAGTATTACCTTAAAACATATAACGTTATATAGTATTACGTTATAACGTATAACGTTATATGCTATTACGATACAACGTGTAACGTTATATAGTATTACATCATAACGTATGACGTCATAAACTATTACCATACAAAGTGTAACGTTATATAGTATTACGTTATACCGTATGACGTCATATAGTATTACCATAAAACGTGTAACGTTATATAGTATGACGTTATAACGTATGACGTCATATACTATTTCCATACAACGTGTAACGTTATATACTATTACTATATAACGTGTAATTTTATATAGTATTACGTAATAACGTATAACGTCATATACTATTACCATACAACGTGTAACGTTATATACTATTACGATGTAACGTATAACGTTATATACTATTACGATATAACGTGTAACTTTATATAGTATTACGTTATAACGTATAACGTTATATACTATTACGATACAACGTGTAACGTTATATGGTATTACGTAATAACGTATAACGTCATATACTATTACCATACAACGTGTAACGCTATATGCTATTACGATATAACGTGTAATGTTATATAGTATTACGTTATAACATATAACGTCATTTACTATTACCATACAACGTGTAACTTTATATAGTATGACGTTATAACGTTTAACGTTATGTAGTATTACGTTATAACGTATATCGCTATATACTATTACGATATAACGTGTAACTTTATATAGTATTACGTAATAACGTATAACGTCATATACTATTACCATACAACGTGTAACGTTATATACTATTACGATATAACGTGTAACGTTATATAGTATTACGTTATAACGTATAACGTCAAATACTATTACCATACAACGTGTAACTTTATATAGTATGACGTTCTAACGTTTAACGTTATGTAGTATTACGTTATAACGTATAACGTTAAATAGTATTACGTTGTAACGTATACCGTTAAATAGTATTACGTTGTAACGTATAACGTTATACGCTATTACCATACAACGTGTAACGTTATATAGTATGACGTTATAACGTTTAACGTTATGTAGTATTACGTTATAACGTATAACGTTATATACTGTTACCATACAACGTGTAACGTTATATAGTATGACGTTATGACGTTTAACGTTATGTAGTATTACCTTAAAACATATAACGTTATATAGTAATACGTTATAGCGTATAACGTCATATACTATTACCATACTACGTGTAACGTTATATAGTATTACGTTATAACGTATGACGTCATATAGAATTACCATACAACGTGTAACGTTATATAGTACGACGTTATAACGTTAAACGTTATGTAGTATTACCTTAAAATATATAACGTTATATAGTATTACGTTATAACGTATACCGTTAAATAGTATTACGTTGTAACGTATAACGTTATACGCTATTACCATACAACGTGTAACGTTATATAGTATGACGTTATAACGTTTAACGTTATGTAGTATTACGTTATAACGTATAACGCTATATACTATTACGACATAACGTGTAACTTTATATAGTATTACGTAATAACGTATAACGTCATATACTATTACCATACAACGTGTAACGTTATATACTATTACGATATAACGTGTAACGTTATATAGTATTACGTTATAACGTATAACGTCATATACTATTACCATACAACGTGTAACTTTATATAGTATGACGTTCTAACGTTTAACGTTATGTAGTATTACGTTATAACGTATAACGTTAAATAGTATTACGTTGTAACGTATACCGTTAAATAGTATTACGTTGTAACGTATAACGTTATACACTATTACCATACAACGTGCAACGTTATATAGTATGACGTTATAACGTTTAACGTTATGTAGTATTACCTTAAAACATATAACGTTATATAGTATTACGTTATAACGTATAATGTTATATACTATTACGATACAACGTGTAACGTTATATAGTATTACGTCATAACGTATAACGTCATATACTATTACCATACAACGTGTAACGTTAATAGTATGACGTTATAACGTTTAAGGTTATGTAGTATTACGTTATAGCGTATAACGTTATATAGTATTACGATATAACGTATAACGTTAAATAGTATTACGTTGTAACGTATAACGTTATACACTATTACCATACAACGTGCAACGTTATATAGTATTACGTAGTAACGTATGACGTTATATAGTATTACTTTATAACGTATAACGTTACATACTATTACGATATAACGTGTAACGTTATATAGTATTACGTTGTAACGCATGACGTTATAAAGCATTACTTTATAACGTATAACGTTATATACTATTACGATATAACGTGTAACATTATATAGTATTACGTTATAACGTATAACGTCATGTACTATTACCATACAACGTGTAACGTTATATAGTATGACGGTTTAACGTTTAACGTTATGTAGTATTACATTATAACGTATAACGTTATATACTACTACCATACAACGTGTAATGTTGTATAGTATGACGTTATAACGTTTAACGTTATGTAGTATTACGTTATAACGTATAACGTTATATACTATTACGATATAACCTCTAACGTTATATAGTTTTACGTTATAACGTATGACGTCATATAGTATTACCATACAACGTGTAACGTCATATAGTATGACGTTATAACGTTTAACGTTATGTAGAATTAAGTAAAAACATATAACGTTATATAGTATTACGTTATAACGTATAACGTTAAATAGTATTACGTTGTAACGTACAACGTTATATACTATTACCATACAACGTGTAACGTTATATAGTATTACGTTGTAACGCATGACGTTATAAAGCATTACTTTATAACGTATAACGTTATATACTATTACGATATAACGTGTAACGTTATATAGTATTACGTTATAACGTATAACGTCATATACTATTACCATACAACGTGTAACGTTATATACTATTACGATATAAAGTGTAATGTTATATAGTATTACGTTATAACATATAACGTCATATAATATTACCATACAACATGTAACTTTATATAGTATGACGTTATAACGTTTAACCTTATATAGTATTACGTTATAACGTATAACGTTATATACTATTACGATACAACGTGTAACGTTATATAGTATTACGTCATAACGTATAACGTTATATAGTATTACGTCATAACGTATAACGTTATATAGTATTACGTTATAACGTATAACGTTATATACTATTACGATACAACGTGTAACGTTATATAGTATTACGTCATAACGTATAACGTCATATACTATTACCATACAACGTGTAACGTTAATAGTATGACGTTATAACGCTTAACGTTATGTAGTATTACGTTATAACGTATAACGTTATATACTATTACGATATCACGTGTAACGTTATATAGTATTACGTTATAACGTATAACGTTATATGCTATTACGATACAACGTGTAACGTTATATAGTATTACGTCATAACGTATAACGTCATATACTATTACCATACAACGTGTAACGTTAATAGTATGACGTCATAACGCTTAACGTTATGTAGTATTACGTTATAACGTATAACGTTATATACTATTACGATATAACGTGTAACGTTATATAGTATTACGTTATAACGTATAACGTCATATACTATTACCATACAACGTGTAACTTTATATAGTATGACGTTATAACGTTTAACGTTATGTAGTATTACGTTATAACGTATAACGTTATATAGTATTACGTTATAACGTATAACGTTATATACTATTACGATACAACATGTAACGTTATATAGTATTACGTCATAACGTGTAACGTCATATACTATTACCATACAACGTGTAACGTTATATAGTATGACGTTATAACGTTTAACGTTATGTAGTATTACGTTATAACGTATAACGTTATATACTGTTACCATACAACGTGTAACGTTATATAGTATGACGTTATAACGTTTAACGTTATGTAGTATTACCTTAAAACATATACCGTTATATAGTATTACGTTATAGCGTATAACGTCATATACTATTACCATACTACGTGTAACGTTATATAGTATTACGTTATAACGTATGACGTCATATAGAATTACCATACAACGTGTAACGTTATATAGTACGACGTTATAACGTTAAACGTTATGTAGTATTACCTTAAAACATATAACGTTATATAGTATTACGTTATAACGTATAACGTTATATACTATTACGATACAACGTGTAACGTTATATAGTATTACGTCATAACGTATAACGTCATATACTATTACCATACAACGTGTAACGTTAATAGTATGACGTTATAACGTTTAACGTTATGTAGTATTACGTTATAGCGTATCACGTTATATAGTATTACGATATAACGTATAACGTTAAATAGTATTACGTTGTAACGTATAACGTTATACACTATTACCATACAACGTGCAACGTTATATAGTATTACGTAGTAACGTATGACGTTATATAGTATTACTTTATAACGTATAACGTTACATACTATTACGATATAACGTGTAACGTTATATATTATTACGTTCTAACGCATGACGTTATAAAGCATTACTTTATAACGTATAACGTTATATACTATTACGATATAGCGTGTAACGTTATATAGTATTACGTTATAACGTATAACGTCATGTACTATTACCATACAACGTGTAACGTTATATAGTATCACGGTATAACGTTTAACGTTATGTAGTATTACATTATAACGTATAACGTTATATACTACTACCATACAACGTGTAACGTTAATAGTATGACGTTATAACGTTTAACGTTATGTAGTATTACGTTATAGCGTATCACGTTATATAGTATTACGATATAACGTATAACGTTAAATAGTATTACGTTGTAACGTATAACGTTATATACTATTACGATACAACGTGTAACGTTATATAGTATTACGTCATAACGTATAACGTCATATACTATTACCATACAACGTGTAACGTTAATAGTATGACGTTATAACGTTTAACGTTATGTAGTATTACGTTATAGCGTATCACGTTATATAGTATTACGATATAACGTATAACGTTAAATAGTATTACGTTGTAACGTATAACGTTATACACTATTACCATACAACGTGCAACGTTATATAGTATTACGTAGTAACGTATGACGTTATATAGTATTACGTTATAACGTATAACGTCATGTACTATTACCATACAACGTGTAACGTTATATAGTATGACGTTATAACGTTTAACGTTATGTAGTATTACGTTATAACGTATAACGTTATATACTATTACGATATAACCTCTAACGTTATATAGTTTTACGTTATGACGTATGACGTCATATAGTATTACCATACAACGTGTAACGTCATATAGTATGACGTTATAACGTTTAACGTTATGTAGAATTAAGTTAAAACATATAACGTTATATAGTATTACGTTATAACGTATAACGTCATATACTATTACGATACAACGTGTAACGTTATATACTATTACGATATAAAGTGTAATGTTATATAGTATTACGTCATAACGTATAACGTTATATAGTATTACGTTATAACGTATAACGTTATATACTATTACGATACAACGTGTAACGTTATATAGTATTACGTCATAACGTATAACGTCATATACTATTACCATACAACGTGTAACGTTAACAGTATGACGTTATAACGCTTAACGTTATGTAGTATTACGTTATAACGTATAACGTTATATACTATTACGATATCACGTGTAACGTTATATAGTATTACGTTATAACGTATAACGTTATATGCTATTACGATACAACGTGTAACGTTATATAGTATTACGTCATAACGTATAACGACATATACTATTACCATACAACGTGTAACTTTATATAGTATGACGTTATAACGTTTAACGTTATGTAGTATTACGTTATAACGTATAACGTTATATAGTATTACGTTATAACGTATAACGTTATATACTATTACGATACAACATGTAACGTTATATAGTATTACGTCATAACGTGTAACGTCATATACTATTACCATACAACGTGTAACGTTATATAGTATGACGTTATAACGTTTAACGTTATGTAGTATTACGTTATAACGTATAACGTTATATACTGTTACCATACAACGTGTAACGTTATATAGTATGACGTTATAACGTTTAACGTTATGTAGTATTACCTTAAAACATATACCGTTATATAGTATTACGTTATAGCGTATAACGTCATATACTATTACCATACTACGTGTAACGTTATATAGTATTACGTTATAACGTATGACGTCATATAGAATTACCATACAACGTGTAACGTTATATAGTACGACGTTATAACGTTAAACGTTATGTAGTATTACCTTAAAACATATAACGTTATATAGTATTACGTTATAACGTATAACGTTATATACTATTACGATACAACGTGTAACGTTATATAGTATTACGTCATAACGTATAACGTCATATACTATTACCATACAACGTGTATCGTTATATAGTATTACGTTAAAACGTATAACGTCATATACTATTACCATACAACGTGTAACGTTATATAGTATGACGTTATAACGTTTAACGTTATGTAGTATTACTTTAAAACGTATAACGTTATATAGTATTACGTTATAACGTATAACATCATATACTATTACCATACAACGTGTAACGTTAATAGTATGACGTTATAATGTTTAACCTTATGTAGTATTACGTTATAACGTATAACGTTATATACTATTACGATATAACGTGTAACGTTATATAGTATTTCGTTGTAACGTATAACGTCATATACTATTACCATACAACGTGTAACGTTATATAGTATTACGATATAACGTATAACGTTAAATAGTATTACGTTATAACGTATAACGTCATATACTATTACCATACAACGTGTAACGTTAGTAGTATGACGTTATAACGTTTAACGTTATGTAGTATTACGATAAAACATATAACGTTATATACTATTACGATATAACGTGTAAGGTTATATAGTATTACGATATAACGTATAACGTCATATACTATTACCATACAACGTGTAACGTTATATAGTATGACGTTATAACGTATAACGTCATATACTATTACCATACTACGTGTAACGTTATATAGTACTACGATATAACGTATAACGTCATATACTATTACCATACAACGTTTAACGTTATGTAGTATTACGTTAAAACATATAACGTTATATAGTACTACGTTGTAACATATGACGTTATATAGTATTACGTTATAACGTATAACGTCATATACTACTACCATACAACGTGTAACGTTATATAGTATGACGTTATAACGTTTAACGTTATGTAGTATTACGTTAAAACATATAACGTTATATAGTATTACGTTATAACGTATAACGTTATATACCCTTACGATATATCGTGTAACGTTATATAGTATTACGATATAACGTATAACGTCATATACTATTACCATACTACGTGTAACGTTATATAGTATTACGTTATAACGTATAACGTTATGTAATATTACGTTATAACGTATAACGTTATGTAGTATTACGATAAAACATGTAACGTTATATAGTATTACGTTGTAACATATGACGTTATATAGCATTACGTTATAACGTATAACGTCATATACTATTACCATACAACGTGTAACGTTATATAGTATGACGTTATAACGTTTAACGTTATGTAATATTACGTTATAACGTATAACGTTATGTAGTATTACGATAAAACATGTAACGTTATATAGTATTACGTTATAACGTATAACGTTATATAGTATTACGTTATAACGTATAACATCATATACTATTATCATACAACGTGTAACGTTAATAGTATGACGTTATAACGTTTAACCTTATGTAGTATTACGTTATAACGTATAACGTTATATTCTATTACGATATAACGTGTAACGTTATATAGTATTACGTTGTAACGTATAACGTCATATACTATTACCGTACAACGTGTAACGTTAGTAGTATGACGTTATAACGTTTAACGTTATGTCGCATTACGATAAAACATTTAACGTTATATACTGTTACGATATAACGTGTAACGTTATATAGTATTACGTTGTAACGTATAACGTTATATACTACTACCATACAACGTGTAACGTTATATAGTATTACGTAATAACGTATAACGTCATATACTATTACCATACAACGTGTAACGTTATATAGCATTACGTTATAACGTTTAACGTTCTATAGTATTACGCTATAACGTATAACGTTATATACTATTACGATATAACGTGTAAGGTTATATAGAATTACGTTATAACGTATAACGTCATATACTATTACCATACAACGTGTAACGTTATATAGTATGAGTTATAACGTTTAGCGTTATGTAGTATTACGTTAAAACATATAACGTTATATAGTGTTACGTTATAACGTATAACGTTATATACTATTACGATATATCGTGTAACGTTATATAGTATTACGATATAACGTATAACGTCATATACTATTACCATACTACGTGTAACGTTATATAGTATTACGTTATAACGTATAACGTTATGTAGTATTACGATAAAACATGTAACGTTATATAGTATTACGTTGTAACATATGACGTTATATAGTATTACGTTATAACGTATAACGTCATATACTATTACCATACAACGTGTAACGTTATATAGTATGACGTTATAACGTATAACGTCATATACTATTACCATACTACGTGAAACGATATATAGTATTACGATATAACGTATAACGTCATATACTATTACCATACAACGTTTAACGTTATGTAGTATTACGATATAACGTATAACGTTATGTAGTATTACGTTAAACCATATAACGTTATATAGTATTACGTTATAACGTATAACGTCATATACTATTACCATACAACGTGTAACGTTATATAGTATGACGTTATAACGTTTAACGTTATGTAGTATTACGTTAAAACATATAACGTTATATAGTATTACGTTATAACGTATAACGTTATATACTATTACTATATAACGTGTAATTTTATATAGTATTACGTAATAACGTATAACGTCATATACTATTACCATACAACGTGTAACGTTATATACTATTACGATGTAACGTATAACGTTATATACTATTACGATATAACGTGTAACTTTATATAGTATTACGTTATAACGTATAACGTTATATACTATTACGATACAACGTGTAACGTTATATGGTATTACGTAATAACGTATAACGTCATATACTATTACCATACAACGTGTAACGCTATATGCTATTACGATATAACGTGTAATGTTATATAGTATTACGTTATAACATATAGCGTCATTTACTATTACCATACAACGTGTAACTTTATATAGTATGACGTTATAACGTTTAACGTTATGTAGTATTACGTTATAACGTATATCGCTATATACTATTACGATATAACGTGTAACTTTATATAGTATTACGTAATAACGTATAACGTCATATACTATTACCATACAACGTGTAACGTTATATACTATTACGATATAACGTGTAACGTTATATAGTATTACGTTATAACGTATATCGTCAAATACTATTACCATACAACGTGTAACTTTATATAGTATGACGTTCTAACGTTTAACGTTATGTAGTATTACGTTATAACGTATAACGTTAAATAGTATTACGTTGTAACGTATACCGTTAAATAGTATTACGTTGTAACGTATAACGTTATACGCTATTACCATACAACGTGTAACGTTATATAGTATGACGTTATAACGTTTAACGTTATGTAGTATTACGTTATAACGTATAACGTTATATACTGTTACCATACAACGTGTAACGTTATATAGTATGACGTTATAACGTTTAACGTTATGTAGTATTACCTTAAAACATATAACGTTATATAGTATTACGTTATAGCGTATAACGTCATATACTATTACCATACTACGTGTAACGTTATATAGTATTACGTTATAACGTATGACGTCATATAGAATTACCATACAACGTGTAACGTTATATAGTACGACGTTATAACGTTAAACGTTATGTAGTATTACCTTAAAATATATAACGTTATATAGTATTACGTTATAACGTATACCGTTAAATAGTATTACGTTGTAACGTATAACGTTATACGCTATTACCATACAACGTGTAACGTTATATAGTATGACGTTATAACGTTTAACGTTATGTAGTATTACGTTATAACGTATAACGCTATATACTATTACGACATAACGTGTAACTTTATATAGTATTACGTAATAACGTATAACGTCATATACTATTACCATACAACGTGTAACGTTATATACTATTACGATATAACGTGTAACGTTATATAGTATTACGTTATAACGTATAACGTCATATACTATTACCATACAACGTGTAACTTTATATAGTATGACGTTCTAACGTTTAACGTTATGTAGTATTACGTTATAACGTATAACGTTAAATAGTATTACGTTGTAACGTATACCGTTAAATAGTATTACGTTGTAACGTATAACGTTATACACTATTACCATACAACGTGCAACGTTATATAGTATGACGTTATAACGTTTAACGTTATGTAGTATTACCTTAAAACATATAACGTTATATAGTATTACGTTATAACGTATACCGTTAAATAGTATTACGTTGTAACGTATAACGTTATACGCTATTACCATACAACGTGTAACGTTATATAGTATGACGTTATAACGTATAACGTCATATACTATTACCATACAACGTGTAACGTTAATAGTATGACGTTATAACGTTTAACGTTATGTAGTATTGCGTTATAGCGTATCACGTTATATAGTATTACGTTATAACGTATAACGTTATATACTATTACGATACAACGTGTAACGTTATATAGTATTACGTAATAACGTATAACGTCATATACTATTACCATACAACGTGTAACGCTATATGCTATTACGATATAACGTGTAATGTTATATAGTATTACGTTATAACATATAACGTCATTTACTATTACCATACAACGTGTAACTTTATATAGTATGACGTTATAACGTTTAACGTTATGTAGTATTACGTTATAACGTATAACGTTATATACTGTTACCATACAACGTGTAACGTTATATAGTATGACGTTATAACGTTTAACGTTATGTAGTATTACCTTAAAACATATAACGTTATATAGTATTACGTTATAGCGTATAACGTCATATACTATTACCATACTACGTGTAACGTTATATAGTATTACGTTATAACGTATGACGTCATATAGAATTGCCATACAACGTGTAACGTTATATAGTACGACGTTATAACGTTAAACGTTATGTAGTATTACCTTAAAACATATAACGTTATATAGTATTACGTTATAACGTATAACGTTATATACTATTACGATACAACGTGTAACGTTATATAGTATTACGTCATAACGTATAACGTCATATACTATTACCATACAACGTGTAACGTTAATAGTATGACGTTATAACGTTTAAGGTTATGTAGTATTACGTTATAGCGTATAACGTTATATAGTATTACGATATAACGTATAACGTTAAATAGTATTACGTTGTAACGTATAACGTTATACACTATTACCATACAACGTGCAACGTTATATAGTATTACGTAGTAACGTATGACGTTATATAGTATTACTTTATAACGTATAACGTTACATACTATTACGATATAACGTGTAACGTTATATAGTATTACGTTGTAACGCATGACGTTATAAAGTATTACTTTATAACGTGTAACGTTATATACTATTACGATATAACGTGTAACGTTATATAGTATTACGTTATAACGTATAACGTCATGTACTATTACCATACAACGTGTAACGTTATATAGTATGACGGTTTAACGTTTAACGTTATGTAGTATTACATTATAACTTATAACGTTATATACTACTACCATACAACGTGTAATGTTATATAGTATGACGTTATAACGTTTAACGTTATGTAGTATTACGTTATAACGTATAACGTTATATACTATTACGATATAACCTCTAACGTTATATAGTTTTACGTTATAACGTATGACGTCATATAGTATTACCATACAACGTGTAACGTCATATAGTATGACGTTATAACGTTTAACGTTATGTAGAATTAAGTAAAAACATATAACGTTATATAGTATTACGTTATAACGTATAACGTTAAATAGTATTACGTTGTAACGTATAACGTTATATACTATTACCATACAACGTGTAACGTTATATAGTATTACGTTGTGACGCATGACGTTATAAAGCATTACTTTATAACGTATAACGTTATATACTATTACGATATAACGTGTAACGTTATATAGTATTACGTTATAACGTATAACGTCATATACTATTACCATACAACGTGTAACGTTATATACTATTACGATATAAAGTGTAATGTTATATAGTATTACGTTATAACATATAACGTCATATACTATTACCATACAACATGTAACTTTATATAGTATGACGTTATAATGTTTAACCTTATATAGTATTACGTTATAACGTATAACGTTATATACTATTACGATACAACGTGTAACGTTATATAGTATTACGTCATAACGTATAACGTTATATAGTATTACGTCATAACGTATAACGTTATATAGTATTACGTTATAACGTATAACGTTATATACTATTACGATACAACGTGTAACGTTATATAGTATTACGTCATAACGTATAACGTCATATACTATTACCATACAACGTGTAACGTTAATAGTATGACGTTATAACGCTTAACGTTATGTAGTATTACGTTATAACGTATAACGTTATATACTATTACGATATCACGTGTAACGTTATATAGTATTACGTTATAACGTATAACGTTATATGCTATTACGATACAACGTGTAACGTTATATAGTATTACGTCATAACGTATAACGTCATATACTATTACCATACAACGTGTAACGTTAATAGTATGACGTTATAACGCTTAACGTTATGTAGTATTACGTTATAACGTATAACGTTATATACTATTACGATATAACGTGTAACGTTATATAGTATTACGTTATAACGTATAACGTCATATACTATTACCATACAACGTGTAACTTTGTATAGTATGACGTTATAACGTTTAACGTTATGTAGTATTACGTTATAACGTATAACGTTATATAGTATTACGTTATAACGTATAACGTTATATACTATTACGATACAACGTGTAACGTTATATAGTATTACGTCATAACGTATAACGTCATATACTATTACCATACAACGTGTAACGTTATATAGTATGACGTTATAACGTTTAACGTTATGTAGTATTACGTTATAACGTATAACGTTATATACTGTTACCATACAACGTGTAACGTTATATAGTATGACGTTATAACGTTTAACGTTATGTAGTATTACCTTTAAACATATACCGTTATATAGTATTACGTTATAGCGTATAACGTCATATACTATTACCATACTACGTGTAACGTTATATAGTATTACGTTATAACGTATGACGTCATATAGAATTACCATACAACGTGTAACGTTATATAGTACGACGTTATAACGTTAAACGTTATGTAGTATTACCTTAAAACATATAACGTTATATAGTATTACGTTATAACGTATAACGTTATATACTATTACGATACAACGTGTAACGTTATATAGTATTACGTCATAACGTATAACGTCATATACTATTACCATACAACGTGTAACGTTAATAGTATGACGTTATGACGTTTAACGTTATGTAGTATTACGTTATAGCGTATCACGTTATATAGTATTACGATATAACGTATAACGTTAAATAGTATTACGTTGTAACGTATAACGTTATACACTATTACCATACAACGTGCAACGTTATATAGTATTACGTAGTAACGTATGACGTTATATAGTATTACTTTATAACGTATAACGTTACATACTATTACGATATAACGTGTAACGTTATATATTATTACGTTCTAACGCATGACGTTATGAAGCATTACTTTATAACGTATAACGTTATATACTATTACGATATAGCGTGTAACGTTATATAGTATTACGTTATAACGTATAATGTCATGTACTATTACCATACAACGTGTAACGTTATATAGTATCACGGTATAACGTTTAACGTTATGTAGTATTACATTATAACGTATAACGTTATATACTACTACCATACAACGTGTAACGTTAATAGTATGACGTTATAACGTTTAACGTTATGTAGTATTACGTTATAGCGTATCACGTTATATAGTATTACGATATAACGTATAACGTTAAATAGTATTACGTTGTAACGTATAACGTTATATACTATTACGATACAACGTGTAACGTTATATAGTATTACGTCATAACGTATAACGTCATATACTATTACCATACAACGTGTAACGTTAATAGTATGACGTTATAACGCTTAACGTTATGTAGTATTACGTTATAACGTATAACGTTATATACTATTACGATATAACGTGTAACGTTATATAGTATTACGTTATAACGTATAACGTCATATACTATTACCATACAACGTGTAACTTTGTATAGTATGACGTTATAACGTTTAACGTTATGTAGTATTACGTTATAACGTATAACGTTATATAGTATTACGTTATAACGTATAACGTTATATACTATTACGATACAACGTGTAACGTTATATAGTATTACGTCATAACGTATAACGTCATATACTATTACCATACAACGTGTAACGTTATATAGTATGACGTTATAACGTTTAACGTTATGTAGTATTACGTTATAACGTATAACGTTATACACTGTTACCATACAACGTGTAACGTTATATAGTATGACGTTATAACGTTTAACGTTATGTAGTATTACCTTTAAACATATACCGTTATATAGTATTACGTTATAGCGTATAACGTCATATACTATTACCATACTACGTGTAACGTTATATAGTATTACGTTATAACGTATGACGTCATATAGAATTACCATACAACGTGTAACGTTATATAGTACGACGTTATAACGTTAAACGTTATGTAGTATTACCTTAAAACATATAACGTTATATAGTATTACGTTATAACGTATAACGTTATATACTATTACGATACAACGTGTAACGTTATATAGTATTACGTCATAACGTATAACGTCATATACTATTACCATACAACGTGTAACGTTAATAGTATGACGTTATAACGTTTAACGTTATGTAGTATTACGTTATAGCGTATCACGTTATATAGTATTACGATATAACGTATAACGTTAAATAGTATTACGTTGTAACGTATAACGTTATACACTATTACCATACAACGTGCAACGTTATATAGTATTACGTAGTAACGTATGACGTTATATAGTATTACTTTATAACGTATAACGTTACATACTATTACGATATAACGTGTAACGTTATATATTATTACGTTCTAACGCATGACGTTATGAAGCATTACTTTATAACGTATAACGTTATATACTATTACGATATAGCGTGTAACGTTATATAGTATTACGTTATAACGTATAATGTCATGTACTATTACCATACAACGTGTAACGTTATATAGTATCACGGTATAACGTTTAACGTTATGTAGTATTACATTATAACGTATAACGTTATATACTACTACCATACAACGTGTAACGTTAATAGTATGACGTTATAACGTTTAACGTTATGTAGTATTACGTTATAGCGTATCACGTTATATAGTATTACGATATAACGTATAACGTTAAATAGTATTACGTTGTAACGTATAACGTTATATACTATTACGATATAACGTGTAACGTTATATAGTATTACGTTATAACGTATAACGTCATATACTATTACCATACAACGTGTAACGTTAATAGTATGACGTTATAACGTTTAACGTTATGTAGTATTACGTTATAGCGTATCACGTTATATAGTATTACGATATAACGTATAACGTTAAATAGTATTACGTTGTAACGTATAACGTTATACACTATTACCATACAACGTGCAACGTTATATAGTATTACGTAGTAACGTATGACGTTATATAGTATTACGTTATAACGTATAACGTCATGTACTATTACCATACAACGTGTAACGTTATATAGTATGACGTTATAACGTTTAACGTTATGTAGTATTACGTTATAACGTATAACGTTATATACTATTACGATATAACCTCTAACGTTATATAGTTTTACGTTATGACGTATGACGTCATATAGTATTACCATACAACGTGTAACGTCATATAGTATGACGTTATAACGTTTAACCTTATGTAGAATTAAGTTAAAACATATAACGTTATATAGTATTACGTTATAACGTATAACGTTAAATAGTATTACGTTGTAACGTATAACGTTATATACTAATACCATACAACGTGTAACGTTATATAGTATTACGTTGTGACGTATGACGTTATATAGTATTACGTTCTAACGTATAACGTCATATACTATTACCATACAACGTGTATCGTTATATAGTATGACGTTATAACGTTTAACGTTATGTAGTATTACTTTAAAACGTATAACGTTATATAGTATTACGTTATAACGTATAACATCATATACTATTACCATACAACGTGTAACGTTAATAGTATGACGTTATAATGTTTAACCTTATGTAGTATTACGTTATAACGTATAACGTTATATACTATTACGATATAACGTGTAACGTTATATAGTATTTCGTTGTAACGTATAACGTCATATACTATTACCATACAACGTGTAACGTTATATAGTATTACGATATAACGTGTTTCGTTATATAGTATTACGTTATAACGTATAACGTCATATACTATTACCATACAACGTGTAACGTTAGTAGTATGACGTTATAACGTTTAACGTTATGTAGTATTACGATAAAACATATAACGTTATATACTATTACGATATAACGTGTAAGGTTATATAGTATTACGTTATAACGTATAACGTCATATACTATTACCATACAACGTGTAACGTTATATAGTATGACGTTATAACGTATAACGTCATATACTATTACCATACTACGTGTAACGTTATATAGTACTACGATATAACGTATAACGTCATATACTATTACCATACAACGTTTAACGTTATGTAGTATTACGTTAAAACATATAACGTTATATAGTATTACGTTGTAACATATGACGTTATATAGTATTACGTTATAACGTATAACATCATATACTATTACCATACAACGTGTAACGTTAATAGTATGACGTTATAATGTTTAACCTTATGTAGTATTACGTTATAACGTATAACGTTATATACTATTACGATATAACGTATAACGTTAAATAGTATTACGTTGTAACGTATAACGTTATACACTATTACCATACAACGTGCAACGTTATATAGTATTACGTAGTAACGTATGACGTTATATAGTATTACTTTATAACGTATAACGTTACATACTATTACGATATAACGTGTAACGTTATATATTATTACGTTCTAACGCATGACGTTATGAAGCATTACTTTATAACGTATAACGTTATATACTATTACGATATAGCGTGTAACGTTATATAGTATTACGTTATAACGTATAACGTCATGTACTATTACCATACAACGTGTAACGTTATATAGTATCACGGTATAACGTTTAACGTTATGTAGTATTACATTATAACGTATAACGTTATATACTACTACCATACAACGTGTAACGTTAATAGTATGACGTTATAACGTTTAACGTTATGTAGTATTACGTTATAGCGTATCACGTTATATAGTATTACGATATAACGCATAACGTTAAATAGTATTACGTTGTAACGTATAACGTTATATACTATTACGATACAACGTGTAACGTTATATAGTATTACGTCATAACGTATAACGTCATATACTATTACCATACAACGTGTAACGTTAATAGTATGACGTTATAACGTTTAACGTTATGTAGTATTACGTTATAACGTATAACGTTATATACTATTACGATATAACCTCTAACGTTATATAGTTTTACGTTATGACGTATGACGTCATATAGTATTACCATACAACGTGTAACGTCATATAGTATGACGTTATAACGTTTAACCTTATGTAGAATTAAGTTAAAACATATAACGTTATATAGTATTACGTTATAACGTATAACGTTAAATAGTATTACGTTGTAACGTATAACGTTATATACTAATACCATACAACGTGTAACGTTATATAGTATTACGTTGTGACGTATGACGTTATATAGTATTACGTTCTAACGTATAACGTCATATACTATTACCATACAACGTGTATCGTTATATAGTATGACGTTATAACGTTTAACGTTATGTAGTATTACTTTAAAACGTATAACGTTATATAGTATTACGTTATAACGTATAACGTTATATACTATTACGATATAACGTATAACGTTATATAGTATTACGATATAACGTATAACGTCATATACTATTACCATACTACGTGTAACGTTATATAGTATTACGTTATAACGTATAACGTTATGTAATATTACGTTATAACGTATAACGTTATGTAGTATTACGATAAAACATGTAACGTTATATAGTATTACGTTGTAACATATGACGTTATATAGCATTACGTTATAACGTATAACGTCATATACTATTACCATACAACGTGTAACGTTATATAGTATGACGTTATAACGTTTAACGTTATGTAGTATTACTTTAAAACGTATAACGTTATATAGAGTTACGTTATAACGTATAACGTTATATAGTATTACGTTATAACGTATAACATCATATACTATTATCATACAACGTGTAACGTTAATAGTATGACGTTATAACGTTTAACCTTATGTAGTATTACGTTATAACGTATAACGTTATATTCTATTACGATATAACGTGTAACGTTATATAGTATTACGTTGTAACGTATAACGTCATATACTATTACCGTACAACGTGTAACGTTAGTAGTATGACGTTATAACGTTTAACGTTATGTCGCATTCCGATAAAACATTTAACGTTATATACTGTTACGATATAACGTGTAACGTTATATAGTATTACGTTGTAACGTATAACGTTATATACTACTACCATACAACGTGTAACGTTATATAGTATTACGTAATAACGTATAACGTCATATACTATTACCATACAACGTGTAACGTTATATAGCATTACGTTATAACGTTTAACGTTCTGTAGTATTACGCTATAACGTATAACGTTATATACTATTACGATATAACGTGTAAGGTTATATAGAATTACGTTATAACGTATAACGTCATATACTATTACCATACAACGTGTAACGTTATATAGTATGAGTTATAACGTTTAGCGTTATGTAGTATTACGTTAAAACATATAACGTTATATAGTGTTACGTTATAACGTATAACGTTATATACTATTACGATATATCGTGTAACGTTATATAGTATTACGATATAACGTATAACGTCATATACTATTACCATACTACGTGTAACGTTATATAGTATTACGTTATAACGTATAACGTTATGTAGTATTACGATAAAACATGTAACGTTATATAGTATTACGTTGTAACATATGACGTTATATAGTATTACGTTATAACGTATAACGTCATATACTATTACCATACAACGTGTAACGTCATATAGTATGACGTTATAACGTTTAACGTCATGTAGTATTACTTTAAAACGTATAACGTTATATAGTATTACGTTATAACGTATAACATCATATACTATTATGATACAACGTGTAACGTTAATAGTATGACGTTATAACGTATAACGTCATATACTATTACCATACTAAGTGTAACGTTATATAGTATTACGATATAACGTATAACGTCATATACTATTACCATACAACGTGTAACGTTATATAGTATTACGATATAACGTGTTTCGTTATATAGTATTACGTTGTAACGTATAACGTCATATACTATTACCATACAACGTGTAACGTTAGTAGTATGACGTTATAACGTTTAACGTTATGTAGTATTACGATAAAACATATAACGTTATATACTATTACCATATAACGTGTAACGTTATATAGTATTACGTTATAACGTATAACGTCATATACTATTACCATACAATGTGTAACGTTATATAGTATGACGTTATAACGTATAACGTCATATACTATTACCATACTACGTGTAACGATATATAGTATTACGATATAACGTATAACGTCATATACTATTACCATACAACGTTTAACGTTATGTAGTATTACGATATAACGTATAACGTTATGTAGTATTACGTTAAACCATATAACGTTATATAGTATTACGTTATAACGTATAACGTCATATACTATTACCATACAACGTGTAACGTTATATAGTATGACGTTATAACGTTTAACGTTATGTAGTATTACGTTAAAACATATAACGTTATATAGTATTACGTTAAAACGTATAACGTCATATACTATTACCATACAACGTGTAACGTTAGTAGTATGACGTTATAACGTTTAACGTTATGTAGTATTACGATAAAACATGTAACGTTATATAGTATTACGTTGTAACATATGACGTTATATAGTATTACGTTATAACGTATAACGTCATATACTATTACCATACAACGTGTAACGTTATATAGTATTACGATATAACGTATAACGTTAAATAGTATTACGTTATAACGTATAACGTCATATACTATTACCGTACAACGTGTAACGTTAGTAGTATGACGTTATAACGTTTAACGTTATGTAGCATTTCGATAAAACATATAACGTTATATACTGTTACGATATAACGTGTAACGTTATATAGTATTACGTTGTAACGTATAACGTTATATACTACTACCATACAACGTGTAACTTTATATAGTATTACGTTGTAACGTATAACGTCATATACTATTACCATACAACGTGTAACGTTATATAGTATTACGATATAACGTATAACCTTATGTAGTGTTACGTTAAAACGTATAACGTTATATAGTATTACGTTGTAACGTATAACGTTATATACTATTACGATATAACGTGTAACGTTATATAGTATTACGTTGTAACGTATAACGTCATATACTATTACCATACAACGTGTAACGTTATATAGTATTACGATATAACGTATAACCTTATGTAGTATTACGTTAAAACATATAACGTTATATAGTATTACGTTATAACGTATAACGTTACATACTATTACGGTATTACGTATAACGTAATATAGTATTACGTAATAACGTATAACGTCATATACTTAATACCGTACAACGTGTAACATTATGTGCTATGACGTTATATCGTTTAACGTTATGTAGTATTTCGTTATAACGTATAACGTTATATACTATTACGATATAACGTGTATCGTTATATAGTATTACGTTATAACGTGTAACGTTATATAGTATTACGATATAACGTATAACGTTAAATAGTATTACCTTACAACGTATATCGTCATATACTATTACCATACAACGTGTAACGTTAGTAGTATGACGTTATAACGTTTAACGTTATGTAGCATTACGATAAAACATATAACGTTATATACTATTACGATATAACGTGTAAGGTTATATAGTATTACGTTATAACGTATAACGTCATATACTATTACCATACAACGTGTAACGTTATATAGTATGACGTTATAACGTATAACGTCATATACTATTACCATACTACGTGTAACGTTATATAGTATTACGATATAACGTATAACGTCATATACTTAATACCGTACAACGTGTAACATTATGTGCTATGACGTTATATCGTTTAACGTTATGTAGTATTTCGTTATAACGTATAACGTTATATACTATTACGATATAACGTGTAACGTTATATAGTATTACGTTGTAACGTATAACGTTATATACTACTACCATACAACGTGTAACGTTATATAGTATTACGTAATAACGTATAACGTCATATACTATTACCATACAACGTGTAACGTTATATAGCATTACGTTATAACGTTTAACGTTCTGTAGTATTACGCTACAACGTATAACGTTATATACTATTACGATATAACGTGTAAGGTTATATAGTATTACGTTATAACGTATAACGTTATATGCTATTACGATACAACGTGTAACGTTATATAGTATTACGTCATAACGTATAACGTCATATACTATTACCATACAACGTGTAACGTTAATAGTATGACGTTATAACGCTTAACGTTATGTAGTATTACGTTATAACGTATAACGTTATATACTATTACGATACAACGTGTAACGTTATATAGTATTACGTCATAACGTATAACGTCATATACTATTACCATACAACGTGTAACGTTAATAGTATGACGTTATAACGTTTAACGTTATGTAGTATTACGTTATAGCGTATCACGTTATATAGTATTACGATATAACGTATAACGTTAAATAGTATTACGTTGTAACGTATAACGTTATACACTATTACCATACAACGTGCAACGTTATATAGTATTACGTAGTAACGTATGACGTTATATAGTATTACTTTATAACGTATAACGTTACATACTATTACGATATAACGTGTAACGTTATATATTATTACGTTCTAACGCATGACGTTATGAAGCATTACTTTATAACGTATAACGTTATATACTATTACGATATAGCGTGTAACGTTATATAGTATTACGTTATAACGTATAACGTCATGTACTATTACCATACAACGTGTAACGTTATATAGTATCACGGTATAACGTTTAACGTTATGTAGTATTACATTATAACGTATAACGTTATATACTACTACCATACAACGTGTAACGTTAATAGTATGACGTTATAACGTTTAACGTTATGTAGTATTACGTTATAGCGTATCACGTTATATAGTATTACGATATAACGCATAACGTTAAATAGTATTACGTTGTAACGTATAACGTTATATACTATTACGATACAACGTGTAACGTTATATAGTATTACGTCATAACGTATAACGTCATATACTATTACCATACAACGTGTAACGTTAATAGTATGACGTTATAACGTTTAACGTTATGTAGTATTACGTTATAACGTATAACGTTATATACTATTACGATATAACCTCTAACGTTATATAGTTTTACGTTATGACGTATGACGTCATATAGTATTACCATACAACGTGTAACGTCATATAGTATGACGTTATAACGTTTAACCTTATGTAGAATTAAGTTAAAACATATAACGTTATATAGTATTACGTTATAACGTATAACGTTAAATAGTATTACGTTGTAACGTATAACGTTATATACTAATACCATACAACGTGTAACGTTATATAGTATTACGTTGTGACGTATGACGTTATATAGTATTACGTTCTAACGTATAACGTCATATACTATTACCATACAACGTGTATCGTTATATAGTATGACGTTATAACGTTTAACGTTATGTAGTATTACTTTAAAACGTATAACGTTATATAGTATTACGTTATAACGTATAACATCATATACTATTACCATACAACGTGTAACGTTAATAGTATGACGTTATAATGTTTAACCTTATGTAGTATTACGTTATAACGTATAACGTTATATACTATTACGATATAACGTGTAACGTTATATAGTATTTCGTTGTAACGTATAACGTCATATACTATTACCATACAACGTGTAACGTTATATAGTATTACGATATAACGTATAACGTTATATAGTATTACGTTATAACGTATAACGTCATATACTATTACCATACAACGTGTAACGTTAGTAGTATGACGTTATAACGTTTAACGTTATGTAGTATTACGATAAAACATATAACGTTATATACTATTACCATATAACGTGTAACGTTATATAGTATTACGTAATGATGTATAACGTCATATACTATTACCATACAACGTGTAACGTTATATAGTATGACGTTATAACGTATAACGTCATATACTATTACCATACTACGTGTAACGTTATATAGTACTACGATATAACGTATAACGTCATACACTATTACCATACAACGTTTAACGTTATGTAGTATTACGTTAAAACATATAACGTTATATAGTATTACGTTGTAACATATGACGTTATATAGTATTACGTTATAACGTATAACGTCATATACTACTACCATACAACGTGTAACGTTATATAGTATGACGTTATAACGTTTAACGTTATGTAGTATTACGTTAAAACATATAACGTTATATAGTATTACGTTATAACGTATAACGTTATATACTATTACGATATATCGTGTAACGTTATATAGTATTACGATATAACGTATAACGTCATATACTATTACCATACTACGTGTAACGTTATATAGTATTACGTTATAACGTATAACGTTATGTAATATTACGTTATAACGTATAACGTTATGTAGTATTACGATAAAACATGTAACGTTATATAGTATTACGTTGTAACATATGACGTTATATAGCATTACGTTATAACGTATAACGTCATATACTATTACCATACAACGTGTAACGTTATATAGTATGACGTTATAACGTTTAACGTTATGTAGTATTACTTTAAAACGTATAACGTTATATAGAGTTACGTTATAACGTATAACGTTATATAGCATTACGTTATAACGTATAACATCATATACTATTATCAGACAACGTGTAACGTTAATAGTATGACGTTATAACGTTTAACCTTATGTAGTATTACGTTATAACGTATAACGTTATATTCTATTACGATATAACGTGTAACGTTATATAGTATTACGTTGTAACGTATAACGTCATATACTATTACCGTACAACGTGTAACGTTAGTAGTATGACGTTATAACGTTTAACGTTATGTCGCATTCCGATAAAACATTTAACGTTATATACTGTTACGATATAACGTGTAACGTTATATAGTATTACGTTGTAACGTATAACGTTATATACTACTACCATACAACGTGTAACGTTATATAGTATTACGTAATAACGTATAACGTCATATACTATTACCATACAACGTGTAACGTTATATAGCATTACGTTATAACGTTTAACGTTCTGTAGTATTACGCTATAACGTATAACGTTATATACTATTACGATATAACGTGTAAGGTTATATAGAATTACGTTATAACGTATAACGTCATATACTATTACCATACAACGTGTAACGTTATATAGTATGAGTTATAACGTTTAGCGTTATGTAGTATTACGTTAAAACATATAACGTTATATAGTGTTACGTTATAACGTATAACGTTATATACTATTACGATATATCGTGTAACGTTATATAGTATTACGATATAACGTATAACGTCATATACTATTACCATACTACGTGTAACGTTATATAGTATTACGTTATAACGTATAACGTTATGTTGTATTACGATAAAACATGTAACGTTATATAGTATTACGTTGTAACATATGACGTTATATAGTATTACGTTATAACGTATAAGGTCATATACTATTACCATACAACGTGTAACGTCATATAGTATGACGTTATAACGTTTAACGTCATGTAGTATTACTTTAAAACGTATAACGTTATATAGTATTACGTTATAACGTATAACATCATATACTATTATGATACAACGTGTAACGTTAATAGTATGACGTTATAACGTATAACGTCATATACTATTACCATACTAAGTGTAACGTTATATAGTATTACGATATAACGTATAACGTCATATACTATTACCATACAACGTTTAACGTTATATAGTATTACGATATAACGTGTTTCGTTATATAGTATTACGTTGTAACGTATAACGTCATATACTATTACCATACAACGTGTAACGTTAGTAGTATGACGTTATAACGTTTAACGTTATGTAGTATTACGATAAAACATATAACGTTATATACTATTACCATATAACGTGTAACGTTATATAGTATTACGTTATAACGTATAACGTCATATACTATTACCATACAATGTGTAACGTTATATAGTATGACGTTATAACGTATAACGTCATATACTATTACCATACTACGTGTAACGATATATAGTATTACGATATAACGTATAACGTCATATACTATTACCATACAACGTTTAACGTTATGTAGTATTACGATAACGTATAACGTTATGTAGTATTACGTTAAACCATATAACGTTATATAGTATTACGTTATAACGTATAACGTCATATACTATTACCATACAACGTGTAACGTTATATAGTATGACGTTATAACGTTTAACGTTATGTAGTATTACGTTAAAACATATAACGTTATATAGTATTACGTTATAACGTATAACGTCATATACTATTACCATACAACGTGTAACGTTAGTAGTATGACGTTATAACGTTTAACGTTATGTAGTATTACGATAAAACATGTAACGTTATATAGTATTACGTTGTAACATATGACGTTATATAGTATTACGTTATAACGTATAACGTCATATACTATTACCATACAACGTGTAACGTTATATAGTATTACGATATAACGTGTTTCGTTATATAGTATTACGTTATAACGTATAACGTCATATACTATTACCGTACAACGTGTAACGTTAGTAGTATGACGTTATAACGTTTAACGTTATGTAGCATTTCGATAAAACATATAACGTTATATACTGTTACGATATAACGTGTAACGTTATATAGTATTACGTTGTAACGTATAACGTTATATACTACTACCATACAACGTGTAACTTTATATAGTATTACGTTGTAACGTATAACGTCATATACTATTACCATACAACGTGTAACGTTATATAGTATTACGATATAACGTATAACCTTATGTAGTGTTACGTTAAAACGTATAACGTTATATAGTATTACGTTATAACGTATAACGTTATATACTATTACGATATAACGTGTAACGTTATATAGTATTACGTTGTAACGTATAACGTCATATACTATTACCATACAACGTGTAACGTTATATAGTATTACGATATAACGTGTAACGTTATATAGTATTACGTTGTAACGTATAACGTCATATACTATTACCATACAACGTGTAACGTTATATAGTATTACGATATAACGTATAACCTTATGTAGTATTACGTTAAAACATATAACGTTATATAGTATTACGTTATAACGTATAACGTTACATACTATTACGGTATTACGTATAACGTAATATAGTATTACGTAATAACGTATAACGTCATATACTTAATACCGTACAACGTGTAACATTATGTGCTATGACGTTATATCGTTTAACGTTATGTAGTATTTCGTTATAACGTATAACGTTATATACTATTACGATATAACGTGTATCGTTATATAGTATTACGTTATAACGTGTAACGTTATATAGTATTACGATATAACGTATAACGTTAAATAGTATTACCTTACAACGTATATCGTCATATACTATTACCATACAACGTGTAACGTTAGCAGTATGACGTTATAACGTTTAACGTTATGTAGCATTACGATAAAACATATAACGTTATATACTATTACGATATAACGTGTAAGGTTATATAGTATTACGTTATAACGTATAACGTCATATACTATTACCATACAACGTGTAACGTTATATAGTATGACGTTATAACGTATAACGTCATATACTATTACCATACTACGTGTAACGTTATATAGTATTACGATATAACGTATAACGTCATATACTTAATACCGTACAACGTGTAACATTATGTGCTATGACGTTATATCGTTTAACGTTATGTAGTATTTCGTTATAACGTATAACGTTATATACTATTACGATATAACGTGTAACGTTATATAGTATTACGTTGTAACGTATAACGTTATATACTACTACCATACAACGTGTAACGTTATATAGTATTACGTAATAACGTATAACGTCATATACTATTACCATACAACGTGTAACGTTATATAGCATTACGTTATAACGTTTAACGTTCTGTAGTATTACGCTACAACGTATAACGTTATATACTATTACGATATAACGTGTAAGGTTATATAGTATTACGTTATAACGTATAACGTCATATACTATCACCATACAACGTGTAACGTTATATAGTATGAGTTATAACGTTTAACGTTATGTAGTATTACGTTAAAACATATAACGTTATATAGTGTTACGTTATAACGTATAACGTTATATACTATTACGATATATCGTGTAACGTTATATAGTATTACGATATAACGTATAACGTCATATACTGTTACCATACTACGGGTAACGTTATATAGTATTACGTCATAACGTATAACGTTATGTAGTATTACGTTATAACGTATAACGTTATGTAGTATTACGATAAAACATGTAACGTTTTATAGTATTACGTTGTAACGTATAACGTCATACACTATTACCATACAACGTGTAACGTTAGTAGTATGACGTTATAACGTTTAACGTTATGTAGTATTACGATAAAACATATAACGTTATATACTATTACGATATAACGTGTAAGGTTATATAGTATTACGTTATAACGTATAACGTCATATACTATTACCATACAATGTGTAACGTTATATAGTATGACGTTATAACGTATAACGTCATATACTATTACCATACTACGTGTAACGATATATAGTATTACGATATAACGTATAACGTCATATACTATTACCATACAACGTGTAACGTCATATAGTATGACGTTATAACGTTTAACGTCATGTAGTATTACTTTAAAACGTATAACGTTATATAGTATTACGTTATAACGTATAACATCATATACTATTATGATACAACGTGTAACGTTAATAGTATGACGTTATAACGTATAACGTCATATACTATTACCATACTAAGTGTAACGTTATATAGTATTACGATATAACGTATAACGTCATATACTATTACCATACAACGTTTAACGTTATATAGTATTACGATATAACGTATAACGTTATATAGTATTACGTTGTAACGTATAACGTCATATACTATTACCATACAACGTGTAACGTTAGTAGTATGACGTTATAACGTTTAACGTTATGTAGTATTACGATAAAACATATAACGTTATATACTATTACCATATAACGTGTAACGTTATATAGTATTACGTTATAACGTATAACGTCATATACTATTACCATACAATGTGTAACGTTATATAGTATGACGTTATAACGTATAACGTCATATACTATTACCATACTACGTGTAACAATATATAGTATTACGATATAACGTATAACGTCATATACTATTACCATACAACGTTTAACGTTATGTAGTATTACGATAACGTATAACGTTATGTAGTATTACGTTAAACCATATAACGTTATATAGTATTACGTTATAACGTATAACGTCATATACTATTACCATACAACGTGTAACGTTATATAGTATGACGTTATAACGTTTAACGTTATGTAGTATTACGTTAAAACATATAACGTTATATAGTATTACGTTATAACGTATAACGTCATATACTATTACCATACAACGTGTAACGTTAGTAGTATGACGTTATAACGTTTAACGTTATGTAGTATTACGATAAAACATGTAACGTTATATAGTATTACGTTGTAACATATGACGTTATATAGTATTACGTTATAACGTATAACGTCATATACTATTACCATACAACGTGTAACGTTATATAGTATTACGATATAACGTATAACGTTAAATAGTATTACGTTATAACGTATAACGTCATATACTATTACCGTACAACGTGTAACGTTAGTAGTATGACGTTATAACGTTTAACGTTATGTAGCATTTCGATAAAACATATAACGTTATATACTGTTACGATATAACGTGTAACGTTATATAGTATTACATTGTAACGTATAACGTTATATACTACTACCATACAACGTGTAACTTTATATAGTATTACGTTGTAACGTATAACGTCATATACTATTACCATACAACGTGTAACGTTATATAGTATTACGATATAACGTATAACCTTATGTAGTATTACGATAAAACATGTAACGTTATATAGTATTACGTTGTAACATATGACGTTATATAGTATTACGTTATAACGTATAACGTCATATACTATTACCATACAACGTGTAACGTTATATAGTATTACGATATAACGTATAACGTTAAATAGTATTACGTTATAACGTATAACGTCATATACTATTACCGTACAACGTGTAACGTTAGTAGTATGACGTTATAACGTTTAACGTTATGTAGCATTTCGATAAAATATATAACGTTATATACTGTTACGATATAACGTGTAACGTTATATAGTATTACGTTGTAACGTATAACGTTATATACTACTACCATACAACGTGTAACTTTATATAGTATTACGTTGTAACGTATAACGTCATATACTATTACCATACAACGTGTAACGTTATATAGTATTACGATATAACGTGTAACGTTATATAGTATTACGTTGTAACGTATAACGTCATATACTATTACCATACAACGTGTAACGTTATATAGTATTACGATATAACGTATAACCTTATGTAGTATTACGTTAAAACATATAACGTTATATAGTATTACGTTATAACGTATAACGTTACATACTATTACGGTATTACGTATAACGTAATATAGTATTACGTAATAACGTATAATGTCATATACTTAATACCGTACAACGTGTAACATTATGTGCTATGACGTTATATCGTTTAACGTTATGTAGTATTTCGTTATAACGTATAACGTTATATACTATTACGATATAACGTGTATCGTTATATAGTATTACGTTATAACGTGTAACGTTATATAGTATTACGATATAACGTATAACGTTAAATAGTATTACCTTACAACGTATATCGTCATATACTATTACCATACAACGTGTAACGTTAGTAGTATGACGTTATAACGTTTAACGTTATGTAGCATTACGATAAAACATATAACGTTATATACTATTACGATATAACGTGTAACGTTATATAGTATTACGTTATAACGTATAACGTCATATACTATTACCATACAACGTGTAACGTTATATAGTATGACGTTATAACGTATAACGTCATATACTATTACCATACTACGTGTAACGTTATATAGTATTACGATATAACGTATAACGTCATATACTTAATACCGTACAACGTGTAACATTATGTGCTATGACGTTATATCGTTTAACGTTATGTAGTATTTCGTTATAACGTATAACGTTATATACTATTACGATATAACGTGTAACGTTATATAGTATTACGTTGTAACGTATAACGTTATATACTACTACCATACAACGTGTAACGTTATATAGTATTACGTAATAACGTATAACGTCATATACTATTACCATACAACGTGTAACGTTATATAGCATTACGTTATAACGTTTAACGTTCTGTAGTATTACGCTACAACGTATAACGTTATATACTATTACGATATAACGTGTAAGGTTATATAGTATTACGTTATAACGTATAACGTCATATACTATCACCATACAACGTGTAACGTTATATAGTATGAGTTATAACGTTTAACGTTATGTAGTATTACGTTAAAACATATAACGTTATATAGTGTTACGTTATAACGTATAACGTTATATACTATTACGATATATCGTGTAACGTTATATAGTATTACGATATAACGTATAACGTCATATACTGTTACCATACTACGGGTAACGTTATATAGTATTACGTTATAACGTATAACATCATATACTATTATCATACAACGTGTAACGTTAATAGTATGACGTTATAACGTTTAATCTTATGTAGTATTACGTTATAACGTATAAAGTTATATACTATTACGATATAACGTGTAACGTTATATAGTATTACGTTGTAACGTATAACGTCATATACTATTACCATACAACGTGTAACGTTATATAGTATTACGATATAACGTATAACGTTAAATAGTATTACGTTATAACGTATAACGTCATATACTATTACCATACAACGTGTAACGTTAGTAGTATGACGTTATAACGTTTAACGTTATGTAGCATTACGTTAAAACATATAACGTCATATACTGTTACGATATAACGTGTAACGTTATATAGTATTACGTAATAACGTATAACGTCATATACTATTACCATACAACGTGTAACGTTATATAGCATTACGTTATAACGTTTAACGTTCTGTAGTATTACGCTATAACGTATAACGTTATATACTACTACCATACAACGTGTAACGTTATATAGTATTACGTAATAACGTATAACGTCATATACTATTACCATACAACGTGTAACGTTATATAGCATTACGTTATAACGTTTAACGTTCTGTAGTATTACGCTATAACGTATAACGTTATATACTATTACGATATATCGTGTAACGTTATATAGTATTACGATATAACGTATAACGTCATATACTATTACCATACTACGTGTAACGTTATATAGTATTACGTTATAACGTATAACGTTATGTAGTATTACGTTATAACGTATAACGTTATGTAGTATTACGATAAAACATGTAACGTTATATAGTATTACGTTGTAACATATGACGTTATATAGCATTACGTTATAACGTATAACGTCATATACTATTACCATACAACGTGTAACGTTATATAGTATTACGTAATAACGTATAACGTCATATACTATTACCATACAACGTGTAACGTTATATAGCATTACGTTATAACGTTTAACGTTCTGTAGTATTACGCTATAACGTATAACGTTATATACTATTACGATATAACGTGTAACGTTATATAGTATTACGTTGTAACGTATAACGTCATATACTATTACCATACAACGTGTAACGTTATATAGTATTACGATATAACGTATAACGTTAAATAGTATTACGTTATAACGTGTAACGTCATATACTATTACCATACAACGTGTAACGTTAGTAGTATGACGTTATAACGTTTAACCTTATGTAGTATTACGTTATAACGTATAAAGTTATATACTATTACGATATAACGTGTAACGTTATATAGTATTACGTTGTAACGTATAACGTCATATACTATTACCATACAACGTGTAACGTTATATAGTATTACGATATAACGTATAACGTTAAATAGTATTACGTTATAACGTATAACGTCATATACTATTACCATACAACGTGTAACGTTAGTAGTATGACGTTATAACGTTTAACGTTATGTAGCATTACGTTAAAACATATAACGTCATATACTGTTACGATATAACGTGTAACGTTATATAGTATTACGTAATAACGTATAACGTCATATACTATTACCATACAACGTGTAACGTTATATAGCATTACGTTATAACGTTTAACGTTCTGTAGTATTACGCTATAACGTATAACGTTATATACTACTACCATACAACGTGTAACGTTATATAGTATTACGTAATAACGTATAACGTCATATACTATTACCATACAACGTGTAACGTTATATAGCATTACGTTATAACGTTTAACGTTCTGTAGTATTACGCTATAACGTATAACGTTATATACTATTACGATATATCGTGTAACGTTATATAGTATTACGATATAACGTATAACGTCATATACTATTACCATACTACGTGTAACGTTATATAGTATTACGTTATAACGTATAACGTTATGTAGTATTACGTTATAACGTATAACGTTATGTAGTATTACGATAAAACATGTAACGTTATATAGTATTACGTTGTAACATATGACGTTATATAGCATTACGTTATAACGTATAACGTCATATACTATTACCATACAACGTGTAACGTTATATAGTATTACGTAATAACGTATAACGTCATATACTATTACCATACAACGTGTAACGTTATATAGCATTACGTTATAACGTTTAACGTTCTGTAGTATTACGCTATAACGTATAACGTTATATACTATTACGATATAACGTGTAACGTTATATAGTATTACGTTGTAACGTATAACGTCATATACTATTACCATACAACGTGTAACGTTATATAGTATTACGATATAACGTATAACGTTAAATAGTATTACGTTATAACGTGTAACGTCATATACTATTACCATACAACGTGTAACGTTAGTAGTATGACGTTATAACGTTTAACGTTATGTAGTATTACGATAAAACATATAACGTTATATACTATTACGATATAACGTGTAAGGTTATATAGTATTACGTTATAACGTATAACGTCATATACTATTACCATACAACGTGTAACGTTATATAGTATGACGTTATAACGTATAACGTCATATACTATTACCATACTACGTGTAACGTTATATAGTATTACGATATAACGTATAACGTCATATACTATTACCATACTACGTGTAACGTTATATAGTACTACGATATAACGTATAACGTCATATACTATTACCATACAACGTTTAACGTTATGTAGTATTACGTTAAAACATATAACGTTATATAGTATTACGTTGTAACATATGACGTTATATAGTATTACGTTATAACGTATAACGTCATATACTACTACCATACAACGTGTAACGTTATATAGTATGACGTTATAACGTTTAACGTTATGTAGTATTACGTTAAAACATATAACGTTATATAGTATTACGTTATAACGTATAACGTTATATACTATTACGATATATCGTGTAACGTTATATAGTATTACGATATAACGTATAACGTCATATACTATTACCATACTACGTGTAACGTTATATAGTATTACGTTATAACGTATAACGTTATGTAATATTACGTTATAACGTATAAAGTTAAGTAGTATTACGATAAAACATGTAACGTTATATAGTATTACGTCGTAACATATGACGTTATATAGCATTACGTTATAACGTATAACGTCATATACTATTACCATACAACGTGTAACGTTATATAGTATGACGTTATAACGTTTAATGTTATGTAGTATTACTTTAAAACGTATAACGTTATATAGAATTACGTTATAACGTATAACGTTATATAGTATTACGTTATAACGTATAACATCATATACTATTATCATACAACGTGTAACGTTAATAGTATGACGTTATAACGTTTAACCTTATGTAGTATTACGTTATAACGTATAACGTTATATACTATTACGATATAACGTGTAACGTTATATAGTATTACGTTGTAACCTATAACGTCATATACTATTACCGTACAACGTGTAACGTTAGTAGTATGACGTTATAACGTTTAACGTTATGTCGCATTACGATAAAACATTTAACGTTATATACTGTTACGATATAACGTGTAACGTTATATAGTATTACGTTGTAACGTATAACGTTATATACTACTACCATACTACGTGTAACGTTATATAGTATTACGTAATAACGTATAACGTCATATACTATTACCATACAACGTGTAACGTTATATAGCATTACGTTATAACGTTTAACGTTCTGTAGTATTACGCTATAACGTATAACGTTATATACTATTACGATATAACGTGTAAGGTTATATAGAATTACGTTATAACGTATAACGTCATATACTATTACCATACAACGTGTAACGTTATATAGTATGAGTTATAACGTTTAGCGTTATGTAGTATTACGTTAAAACGTATAACGTTATATAGTATTACGTTGTAACATATGACGTTATATAGTATTACGTTATAACGTATAACGTCATATACTATTACCATACAACGTGTAACGTTATATAGTATGACGTTATAACGTTTAACGTCATGTAGTATTACTTTAAAACGTATAACGTTATATAGTATTACGTTATAACGTATAACATCATATACTATTATCATACAACGTGTAACGTTATATAGTATGACGTTATAACGTTTAACGTTATGTAGTATTACGTTAAAACATATAACGTTATATAGTATTACGTTATAACGTATAACGTCATATACTATTACCATACAACGTGTAACGTTAGTAGTATGACGTTATAACGTTTAACGTTATGTAGTATTACGATAAAACATGTAACGTTATATAGTATTACGTTGTAACATATGACGTTATATAGTATTACGTTATAACGTATAACGTCATATACTATTACCATACAACGTGTAACGTTATATAGTATTACGATATAACGTATAACGTTATATAGTATTACGTTGTAACGTATAACGTCATATACTATTACCATACTACGTGTAACGTTAGTAGTATGACGTTATAACGTTTAACGTTATGTAGCATTTCGATAAAACATATAACGTTATATACTGTTACGATATAACGTGTAACGTTATATAGTATTACGTTGTAACGTATAACGTTATATACTACTACCATACAACGTGTAACTTTATATAGTATTACGTTGTAACGTATAACGTCATATACTATTACCATACAACGTGTAACGTTATATAGTATTACGATATAACGTATAACCTTATGTAGTGTTACGTTAAAACGTATAACGTTATATAGTATTACGTTGTAACGTATAACGTTATATACTATTACGATATAACGTGTAACGTTATATAGTATTACGTTGTAACGTATAACGTCATATACTATTACCATACAACGTGTAACGTTATATAGTATTACGATATAACGTGTAACGTTATATAGTATTACGTTGTAACGTATAACGTCATATACTATTACCATACAACGTGTAACGTTATATAGTATTACGATATAACGTATAACCTTATGTAGTATTACGTTAAAACATATAACGTTATATAGTATTACGTTATAACGTATAACGTTACATACTATTACGGTATTACGTATAACGTAATATAGTATTACGTAATAACGTATAACGTCATATACTTAATACCGTACAACGTGTAACATTATGTGCTATGACGTTATATCGTTTAACGTTATGTAGTATTTCGTTATAACGTATAACGTTATATACTATTACGATATAACGTGTATCGTTATATAGTATTACGTTATAACGTGTAACGTTATATAGTATTACGATATAACGTATAACGTTAAATAGTATTACCTTACAACGTATATCGTCATATACTATTACCATACAACGTGTAACGTTAGTAGTATGACGTTATAACGTTTAACGTTATGTAGCATTACGATAAAACATATAACGTTATATACTATTACGATATAACGTGTAAGGTTATATAGTATTACGTTATAACGTATAACGTCATATACTATTACCATACAACGTGTAACGTTATATAGTATGACGTTATAACGTATAACGTCATATACTATTACCATACTACGTGTAACGTTATATAGTATTACGATATAACGTATAACGTCATATACTTAATACCGTACAACGTGTAACATTATGTGCTATGACGTTATATCGTTTAACGTTATGTAGTATTTCGTTATAACGTATAACGTTATATACTATTACGATATAACGTTTAACGTTCTGTAGTATTACGCTACAACGTATAACGTTATATACTATTACGATATAACGTGTAAGGTTATATAGTATTACGTTATAACGTATAACGTCATATACTATCACCATACAACGTGTAACGTTATATAGTATGAGTTATAACGTTTAACGTTATGTAGTATTACGTTAAAACATATAACGTTATATAGTGTTACGTTATAACGTATAACGTTATATACTATTACGATATATCGTGTAACGTTATATAGTATTACGATATAACGTATAACGTCATATACTGTTACCATACTACGGGTAACGTTATATAGTATTACGTCATAACGTATAACGTTATGTAGTATTACGATAAAACATGTAACGTTTTATAGTATTACGTTGTAACATATGACGTTATATAGCATTACGTTATAACGTATAACGTCATATACTATTACCATACAACGTGTAACGTTATATAGTATGACGTTATAACGTTTAACGTTATGTAGTATTACTTTAAAACGTATAACGATATATAGAATTACGTTATAACGTATAACGTTATATAGTATTACGTTATAACGTATAACATCATATACTATTATCATACAACGTGTAACGTTAATAGTATGACGTTATAACGTTTAACCTTATGTAGTATTACGTTATAACGTATAAAGTTATATACTATTACGATATAACGTGTAACGTTATATAGTATTACGTTGTAACGTATAACGTCATATACTATTACCATACAACGTGTAACGTTATATAGTATTACGATATAACGTATAACGTTAAATAGTATTACGTTATAACGTATAACGTCATATACTATTACCATACAACGTGTAACGTTAGTAGTATGACGTTATAACGTTTAACGTTATGTAGCATTACGTTAAAACATATAACGTTATATACTGTTACGATATAACGTGTAACGTTATATAGTATTACGTAATAACGTATAACGTCATATACTATTACCATACAACGTGTAACGTTATATAGCATTACGTTATAACGTTTAACGTTCTGTAGTATTACGCTATAACGTATAACGTTATATACTACTACCATACAACGTGTAACGTTATATAGTATTACGTAATAACGTATAACGTCATATACTATTACCATACAACGTGTAACGTTATATAGCATTACGTTATAACGTTTAACGTTCTGTAGTATTACGCTATAACGTATAACGTTATATACTATTACGATATATCGTGTAACGTTATATAGTATTACGATATAACGTATAACGTCATATACTATTACCATACTACGTGTAACGTTATATAGTATTACGTTATAACGTATAACGTTATGTAGTATTACGTTATAACGTATAACGTTATGTAGTATTACGATAAAACATGTAACGTTATATAGTATTACGATGTAACATATGACGTTATATAGCATTACGTTATAACGTATAACGTCATATACTATTACCATACAACGTGTAACGTTATATAGTATTACGTAATAACGTATAACGTCATATACTATTACCATACAACGTGTAACGTTATATAGCATTACGTTATAACGTTTAACGTTCTGTAGTATTACGCTATAACGTATAACGTTATATACTATTACGATATAACGTGTAACGTTATATAGTATTACGTTGTAACGTATAACGTCATATACTATTACCATACAACGTGTAACGTTATATAGTATTACGATATAACGTATAACGTTAAATAGTATTACGTTATAACGTATAACGTCATATACTATTACCATACAACGTGTAACGTTAGTAGTATGACGTTATAACGTTTAACGTTATGTAGTATTACGATAAAACATATAACGTTATATACTATTACGATATAACGTGTAAGGTTATATAGTATTACGTTATAACGTATAACGTCATATACTATTACCATACAACGTGTAACGTTAGTAGTATGACGTTATAACGTTTAACGTTATGTAGCATTACGTTAAAACATATAACGTTATATACTGTTACGATATAACGTGTAACGTTATATAGTATTACGTTGTAACGTATAACGTTATATACTACTACCATACAACGCGTAACGTTATATAGTATTACGTAATAACGTATAACGTCATATACTATTACCATACAACGTGTAACGTTATATAGCATTACGTTATAACGTTTAACGTTCTGTAGTATTACGCTATAACGTATAACGTTATATACTACTACCATACAACGTGTAACGTTATATAGTATTACGTAATAACGTATAACGTCATATACTATTACCATACAACGTGTAACGTTAGTAGTATGACGTTATAACGTATAACGTCATATACTATTACCATACAACGTGTAACGTTATATAGTATGACGTTATAACGTTTAACGTTATGTAGTATTACTTTAAAACGTATAACGTTATATAGAATTACGTTATAACGTATAACGTTATATAGTATTACGTTATAACGTATAACATCATATACTATTATCATACAACGTGTAACGTTAATAGTATGACGTTATAACGTTTAACCTTATGTAGTATTACGTTATAACGTATAACGTTATATACTATTACGATATAACGTGTAACGTTATATAGTATTACGTTGTAACCTATAACGTCATATACTATTACCGTACAACGTGTAACGTTAGTAGTATGACGTTATAACGTTTAACGTTATGTCGCATTACGATAAAACATTTAACGTTATATACTGTTACGATATAACGTGTAAGGTTATATAGTATTACGTTATAACGTATAACGTCATATACTATTACCATACAACGTGTAACGTTATATAGTATGACATTATAACGTATAACGTCATATACTATTACCATACTACGTGTAACGATATATAGTATTACGATATAACGTATAACGTCATATACTATTACCATACAACGTTTAACGTTATGTAGTATTACGATATAACGTATAACGTTATGTAGTATTACGTTAAACCATATAACGTTATATAGTATTACGTTATAACGTATAACGTCATATACTATTACCATACAACGTGTAACGTTATATAGTATGACGTTATAACGTTTAACGTTATGTAGTATTACGTTAAAACATATAACGTTATATAGTATTACGTTATAACGTATAACGTCATATACTATTACCATACAACGTGTAACGTTAGTAGTATGACGTTATAACGTTTAACGTTATGTAGTATTACGATAAAACATGTAACGTTATATAGTATTACGTTGTAACATATGACGTTATATAGTATTACGTTATAACGTATAACGTCATATACTATTACCATACAACGTGTAACGTTATAAAATATTACGATATAACGTATAACGTTAAATAGTATTACGTTATAACGTATAACGTCATATACTATTACCGTACAACGTGTAACGTTAGTAGTATGACGTTATAACGTTTAACGTTATGTAGCATTACGATAAAACATATAACGTTATATACTGTTACGATATAAAGTGTAACGTTATATAGTATTACGTTGTAACGTATAACGTTATATACTACTACCATACAACGTGTAACGTTATATAGTATTACGTTGTAACGTATAACGTCATATACTATTACCATACAACGTGTAACGTTATATAGTATTACGATATAACGTGTAACGTTATATAGTATTACGTTGTAACGTATAACGTCATATACTATTACCATACAACGTGTAACGTTATATAGTATTACGATATAACGTATAACCTTATGTAGTATTACGTTAAAACATATAACGTTATATAGTATTACGTTATAACGTATAACGTTATATACTATTACGGTATTACGTATAAAGTAATATAGTATTACGTAATAACGTATAACGTCATATACTTAATACCGTACAACGTGTAACATTATGTGGTATGACGTTATATCGTTTAACGTTATGTAGTATTTCGTTATAACGTATAACGTTATATACTATTACGATATAACGTGTATCGTTATATAGTATTACGTTATAACGTGTAACGTTATATAGTATTACGTTGTAACATATGACGTTATATAGTATTACGTTATAACGTATAACGTCATATACTATTACCATACAACGTGTAACGTTATATAATATTACGATATAACGTATAACGTTAAATAGTATTACGTTATAACGTATAACGTCATATACTATTACCGTACAACGTGTAACGTTAGTAGTATGACGTTATAACGTTTAACGTTATGTAGCATTACGATAAAACATATAACGTTATATACTGTTACGATATAAAGTGTAACGTTATATAGTATTACGTTGTAACGTATAACGTTATATACTACTACCATACAACGTGTAACGTTATATAGTATTACGTTGTAACGTATAACGTCATATACTATTACCATACAACATGTAACGTTATATAGTATTACGATATAACGTGTAACGTTATATAGTATTACGTTGTAACGTATAACGTCATATACTATTACCATACAACGTGTAACGTTATATAGTATGACGTTATAACGTTTAACGTTATGTAGTATTACGTTATAACGTATAACGTTATATACTATTACGATACAACGTGTAACGTTATATAATATTACGTCATAACGTATAACGTCATAAACTATTACCATACAACGTGTAACGTTATATAGTATTACGTTGTAACGCATGACGTTATATAGTATTACGTTATAACGTATAACGACATATACTATTACCATACTACGTGTAACGTTATATAGTATTACGTTATAACGTTTAACGTTCTGTAGTATTACGCTATAACGTATAACGTTATATACTATTACGATATATCGTGTAACGTTATATAGTATTACGATATAACGTATAACGTTATATACTACTACCATACAACGTGTAACGTTATATAGTATTACGTAATAACGTATAACGTCATATACTATTACCATACAACGTGTAACGTTATATAGCATTACGTTATAACGTTTAACGTTCTGTAGTATTACGCTATAACGTATAACGTTATATACTATTACGATATATCGTGTAACGTTATATAGTATTACGATATAACGTATAACGTTATATACTACTACCATACAACGTGTAACGTTATATAGTATTACGTAATAACGTATAACGTCATATACTATTACCATACAACGTGTAACGTTATATAACATTACGTTATAACGTTTAACGTTCTGTAGTATTACGCTATAACGTATAACGTTATATACTATTACGATATATCGTGTAACGTTATATAGTATTACGATATAACGTATAACGTCATATACTATTACCATACTACGTGTAACGTTATATAGCATTACGTTATAACGTTTAACGTTCTGTAGTATTACGCTATAACGTGTAACGTTATATACTATTACGATATAACGTGTAACGTTATATAGTATTACGTTGTAACGTATAACGTCATATACTATTACCATACAACGTGTAACGTTATATAGTATTACGTAATAACGTATAACGTCATATACTATTACCATACAACGTGTAACGTTATATAGCATTACGTTATAACGTTTAACGTTCTGTAGTATTACGCTATAACGTATAACGTTATATACTATTACGATATAACGTGTAAGGTTATATAGTATTACGTTATAACGTATAACGTCATATACTATTACCATACAACGTGTAACGTTATATAGTATGACGTTATAACGTATAACGTCATATACTATTACCATACTACGTGTAACGTTATATCATATTACGATATAACGTATAACGTCATATACTATTACCATACAACGTTTTACGTTATGTAGTATTACGTTAAAATATATAACGTTATATAGTATTACGTTGTAACGTATAACGTCATATACTATTACCATACAACGTGTAACGTTAATAGTATGACGTTATAACGCTTAACGTTATGTAGTATTACGTTATAACGTATAACGTTATATACTATTACGATATAACGTGTAACGTTATATAGTATTACGTTATAACGTATAACGTCATATACTATTACCATACAACGTGTAACTTTATATAGTATGACGTTATAACGTTTAACGTTATGTAGTATTACGTTATAACGTATAACGTTATATACTATTACGATATAACCTGTAACGTTATATAGTATTACGTTATAACGTATGACGTCATATACTATTACCATACAACGTGTAACGTTATATAGTATTACGATATAACGTATAACCTTATGTAGTATTACGTTAAAACATATAACGTTATATAGTATTACGTTATAACGTATAACGTTATATACTATTACGATATAACGTGTAACGTTATATAGTATTACGTTGTAACGTATAACGTCATATACTATTACCATACAACGTGTAACGTTATATAGTATTACGATATAACGTGTAACGTTATATAGTATTACGTTGTAACGTATAACGTCATATACTATTACCATACAACGTGTAACGTTATATAGTATTACGATATAACGTATAACCTTATGTAGTATTACGTTAAAACATATAACGTTATATAGTATTACGTTATAACGTATAACGTTATATACTATTACGATATAACGTGTAACGTTATATGGTATTACGTAATAAAGTATAACGTCATATACTATTACCATACAAGGTGTAACGTTATATAGTATGACGTTATAACGTTTAACGTTATGTAGTATTACGTTATAACGTATAACGTTATATACTATTACCATACAACGTGTAACGTTATATAGTATGAGTTATAACGTTTAACGTTATGTAGTATTACGTTAAAACATATAACGTTATATAGTGTTACGTTATAACGTATAACGTTATATACTATTACGATATATCGTGTAACGTTATATAGTATTACGATATAACGTATAACGTCATATACTATTACCATACTACGTGTAACGTTATATAGTATTACGTCATAACGTATAACGTTATATAGAATTACGTTATAACGTATAACGTTATATAGTATTACGTTATAACGTATAACATCATATACTATTATCATACAACGTGTAACGTTAATAGTATGACGTTATAACGTTTAACCTTATGTAGTATTACGTTATAACGTATAACGTTATATACTATTACGATATAACGTGTAACGTTATATAGTATTACGTTGTAACGTATAACGTCATATATTATTACCATACAATGTGTAACGTTATATAGTATTACGATATAACGTATAACGTTAAATAGTATTACGTTATAACGTATAACGTCATATACTATTACCATACAACGTGTAACGTTAGTAGAATGACGTTATAACGTTTAACGTTATGTAGTATTACGCTATAACGTATAACGTTATATACTACTACCATACAACGTGTAACGTTATATAGTATTACGTAATAACGTATAACGTCATATACTATTACCATACAACGTGTAACGTTATATAGCATTACGTTATAACGTTTAACGTTCTGTAGTATTACGCTATAACGTATAACGTTATATACTACTACCATACAACGTGTAACGTTATATAGTATTACGTAATAACGTATAACGTCATATACTATTACCATACAACGTGTAACGTTATATAGCATTACGTTATAACGTTTAACGTTCTGTAGTATTACGCTATAACGTATAACGTTATATACTATTACGATATATCGTGTAACGTTATATAGTATTACGATATAACGTATAACGTTATATACTACTACCATACAACGTGTAACGTTATATAGTATTACGTAATAACGTATAACGTCATATACTATTACCATACAACGTGTAACGTTATATAACATTACGTTATAACGTTTAACGTTCTGTAGTATTACGCTATAACGTATAACGTTATATACTATTACGATGTATCGTGTAACGTTATATAGTATTACGATATAACGTATAACGTCATATACTATTACCACACTACGTGTAACGTTATATAGCATTACGTTATAACGTTTAACGTTCTGTAGTATTACGCTATAACGTATAACGTTATATACTATTACGATATAACGTGTAACGTTATATAGTATTACGTTGTAACGTATAACGTCATATACTATTACCATACAACGTGTAACGTTATATAGCATTACGTTATAACGTTTAACGTTCTGTAGTATTACGCTATAACGTATAACGTTATATACTATTACGATATATCGTGTAACGTTATATAGTATTACGATATAACGTATAAAGTTATATACTACTACCATACAACGTGTAACGTTATATAGTATTACGTAATAACGTATAACGTCATATACTATTACCATACAACGTGTAACGTTATATAGTATTACGTTGTAACGTATAACGTCATATACTATTACCATACAAAGTGTAACGTTATATAGTATTACGTAATAACGAATAACGTCATATACTATTACCATACAACGTGTAACGTTATATAGCATTACGTTATAACGTTTAACGTTCTGTAGTATTACGCTATAACGTATAACGTTATATACTATTACGATATAACGTGTAAGGTTATATAGTATTACGTTATAACGTATAACGTCATATACTATTACCATACAACGTGTAACGTTATATAGTATGACGTTATAACGTATAACGTCATATACTATTACCATACTACGTGTAATGTTATATCATATTACGATATAACGTATAACGTCATATACTATTACCATACAACGTTTAACGTTATGTAGTATTACGTTAAAATATATAACGTTATATAGTATTACGTTGTAACGTATAACGTCATATACTATTACCATACAACGTGTAACGTTAATAGTATGACGTTATAACGCTTAACGTTATGTAGTATTACGTTATAACGTATAACGTTATATACTATTACGATATAACGTGTAACGTTATATAGTATTACGTTATAACGTATAACGTCATATACTATTACCATACAACGTGTAACGTTATATAGCATTACGTTATAACGTTCAACGTTCTGTAGTATTACGCTATAACGTATAACGTTATATACTATTACGATATAACGTGTAAGGTTATATAGAATTACGTTATAACGTATAACGTCATATACTATTACCATACAACGTGTAACGTTATATAGTATGACGTTATAACGTTTAACGTTATGTAGTATTACGATAAAACATATAACGTTATATACTATTACGATATAACGTGTAACGTTATATAGTATTACGTTGTAACGTATAACGTCATATACTATTACCATACAACGTGTAACGTTATATAGTATTACGATATAACGTATAACGTTAAATAGTATTACGTTATAACGTATAACGTCATATACTATTACCATACAACGTGTAACGTTAGTAGTATGACGTTATAACGTTTAACGTTATGTAGCATTACGTTAAAACATATAACGTTATATACTGTTACGATATAACGTGTAACGTTATATAGTATTACGTTGTAACGTATAACGTTATATACTACTACCATACAACGCGTAACGTTATATAGTATTACGTAATAACGTATAACGTCATATACTATTACCATACAACGTGTAACGTTATATAGCATTACGTTATAACGTTTAACGTTCTGTAGTATTACGCTATAACGTATAACGTTATATACTACTACCATACAACGTGTAACGTTATATAGTATTACGTAATAACGTATAACGTCATATACTATTACCATACAACGTGTAACGTTATATAGCATTACGTTATAACGTTTAACGTTCTGTAGTATTACGCTATAACGTATAACGTTATATACTATTACGATATAACGTGTAAGGTTATATAGTATTACGTTATAACGTATAACGTCATATACTATTACCATACAACGTGTAACGTTATATAGTATGACGTTATAATGTATAACGTCATATACTATTACCATACTACGTGTAATGTTATATCATATTACGATATAACGTATAACGTCATATACTATTACCATACAACGTTTAACGTTATGTAGTATTACGTTAAAATATATAACGTTATATAGTATTACGTTGTAACGTATGACGTCATATACTATTACCATACAACGTGTAACGTTATATAGTATTACGATATAACGTATAACCTTATGTAGTATTACGTTAAAACATATAACATTATATAGTATTACGTTATAACGTATAACGTTATATACTATTACGATATAACGTGTAACGTTATATAGTATTACGTTGTAACGTGTAACGTCATGTACTATTACCATACAACGTGTAACGTTATATAGTATTACGATATAACGTGTAACGTTATATAGTATTACGTTGTAACGTATAACGTCATATACTATTACCATACAACGTGTAACGTTATATAGTATTACGATATAACGTATAACCTTATGTAGTATTACGTTAAAACATATAACGTTATATAGTATTAAGTTATAACGTATAACGTTATATACTATTACGGTATTACGTATAACGTTATATAGTATTACGTTGTAACGTATAACGTTATATACTACTACCATACAACGTGTAACGTTATATAGTATTACATAATAACTTATAACGTCATATACTATTACCATACAACGTGTAACGTTATATAGCATTACGTTATAACGCTTAACGTTATGTAGTATTACGTTATAACGTATAACGTTATATACTATTACGATATAACGTGTAACGTTATATAGTATTACGTTATAACGTATAACGTCATATACTATTACCATACAACGTGTAACTTTATATAGTATGACGTTATAACGTTTAACGTTATGTAGTATTACGTTATAACGTATAACGTTATATACTATTACGATATAACCTGTAACGTTATATAGTATTACGTTATAACGTATGACGTCATATACTATTACCATACAACGTGTAACGTTATATAGTATTACGATATAACGTATAACCTTATGTAGTATTACGTTAAAACATATAACATTATATAGTATTACGTTATAACGTATAACGTTATATACTATTACGGTATTACGTATAACGTTATATAGTATTACGTTGTAACGTATAACGTTATATACTACTACCATACAACGTGTAACGTTATATAGTATTACATAATAACTTATAACGTCATATACTATTACCATACAACGTGTAACGTTATATAGCATTACGTTATAACGTTCAACGTTCTGTAGTATTACGCTATAACGTATAACGTTATATACTATTACGATATAACGTGTAAGGTTATATAGAATTACGTTATAACGTATAACGTCATATACTATTACCATACAACGTGTAACGTTATATAGTATGAGTTATAACGTTTAACGTTATGTAGTATTACGTTAAAACATATAACGTTATATAGTGTTACGTTATAACGTATAACGTTATATACTATTACGATATATCGTGTAACGTTATAAAGTATTACGATATAACGTATAACGTCATATACTATTACCATACTACGTGTAACGTTATATAGTATTACGTTATAACGTATAACGTTATGTAGTATTACGATAAAACATGTAACGTTATATAGTATTACGTTGTAACATATGACGTTATATAGTATTACGTTATATCGTATAACGTCATATACTATTACCATACAACGTGTAACGTTATATAGTATGACGTTATAACGTTTAACGTTATGTAGTATTACGATAAAACATATAACGTTATATACTATTACGATATAACGTGTAACGTTATATAGTATTACTTTGTAACGTATAACGTCATATACTATTACCATACAACGTGTAACGTTATATAGTATTACGATATAACGTATAACGTTAAATAGTATTACGTTATAACGTATAACGTCATATACTATTACCATACAACGTGTAACGTTAGTAGTATGACGTTAAAACATATAACGTTATATACTGTTACGATATAACGTGTAACGTATAACGTCATATACTATTACCATACAATGTGTAACGTTATATAGTATTACGATATAACGTATAACGTTAAATAGTATTACGTTATAACGTATAACGTCATATACTATTACCATACAACGTGTAACGTTATATAGCATTACGTTATAACGTTTAACGTTCTGTAGTATTACGCTATAACGTATAACGTTATATACTACTACCATACAACGTGTAACGTTATATAGTATTACGTAATAACGTATAACGTCATATACTATTACCATACAACGTGTAACGTTATATAGCATTACGTTATAACGTTTAACGTTCTGTAGTATTACGCTATAACGTATAACGTTATATACTATTACGATATATCGTGTAACGTTATATAGTATTACGATATAACGTATAACGTTATATACTACTACCATACAACGTGTAACGTTATATAGTATTACGTAATAACGTATAACGTCATATACTATTACCATACAACGTGTAACGTTATATAGCATTACGTTATAACGTTTAACGTTCTGTAGTATTACGCTATAACCTATAACGTTATATACTATTACGATGTATCGTGTAACGTTATATAGTATTACGATATAACGTATAACGTCATATACTATTACCATACTACGTGTAACGTTATATAGCATTACGTTATAACGTTTAACGTTCTGTAGTATTTCGCTATAACGTATAACGTTATATACTATTACGATATAACGTGTAACGTTATATAGTATTACGTTGTAACGTATAACGTCATATACTATTACCATACAAAGTGTAACGTTATATAGTATTACGTAATAACGTATAACGTCATATACTATTACCATACAACGTGTAACGTTATATAGCATTACGTTATAACGTTTAACGTTCTGTAGTATTACGCTATAACGTATAACGTTATATACTATTACGATATAACGTGTAAGGTTATATAGTATTACGTTATTACGTATAACGTCATATACTATTACCATACAACGTGTAACGTTATATAGTATGACGTTATAACGTATAACGTCATATACTATTACCATACTACGTGTAATGTTATATCATATTACGATATAACGTATAACGTCATATACTATTACCATACAACGTTTAACGTTATGTAGTATTACGTTAAAATATATAACGTTATATAGTATTACGTTGTAACGTATAACGTCATATACTATTACCATACAACGTGTAACGTTAATAGTATGACGTTATAACGCTTAACGTTATGTAGTATTACGTTATAACGTATAACGTTATATACTATTACGATATAACGTGTAACGTTATATAGTATTACGTTATAACGTATAACGTCATATACTATTACCATACAACGTGTAACGTTATATAGCATTACGTTATAACGTTCAACGTTCTGTAGTATTACGCTATAACGTATAACGTTATATACAATTACGATATAACGTGTAAGGTTATATAGAATTACGTTATAACGTATAACGTCATATACTATTACCATACAACGTGTAACGTTATATAGTATGAGTTATAACGTTTAACGTTATGTAGTATTACGTTAAAACATATAACGTTATATAGTGTTACGTTATAACGTATAACGTTATATACTATTACGATATATCGTGTAACGTTATGTAGTATTACGATATAACGTATAACGTCATATACTATTACCATACTACGTGTAACGTTATATAGTATTACGTTATAACGTATAACGTTATGTAGTATTACGATAAAACATGTAACGTTATATAGTATTACGTTGTAACATATGACGTTATATAGTATTACGTTATATCGTATAACGTCATATACTATTACCATACAACGTGTAACGTTATATAGTATGACGTTATAACGTTTAACGTTATGTAGTATTACGATAAAACATATAACGTTATATAATATTACGATATAACGTGTAAGGTTATATAGTATTACGTTATAACGTATAACGTTATGTAGTATTACTTTAAAACGTATAACGTTATATAGAATTACGTTATAACGTATAACGTTATATAGTATTACGTTATAACGTATAACATCATATACTATTATCATACAACGTGTAACGTTAATAGTATGACGTTATAACGTTTAACCTTATGTAGTATTACGTTATAACGTATAACGTTATATACTATTACGATATAACGTGTAACGTTATATAGTATTACGTTGTAACGTATAACGTCATATACTATTACCATACAATGTGTAACGTTATATAGTATTACGATATAACGTATAACGTTAAATAGTATTACGTTATAACGTATAACGTCATATACTATTACCATACAACGTGTAACGTTATATAGCATTACGTTATAACGTTTAACGTTCTGTAGTATTACGCTATAACGTATAACGTTATATACTACTACCATACAACGTGTAACGTTATATAGCATTACGTTATAACGTTTAACGTTCTGTAGTATTACGCTATAACGTATAACGTTATATACTATTACGATATAACGTGTAACGTTATATAGTATTACGTTGTAACGTATAACGTCATATACTATTACCATACAACGTGTAACGTTATATAGTATTACGTAATAACGTATAACGTCATATACTATTACCATACAACGTGTAACGTTATATAGCATTACGTTATAACGTTTAACGTTCTGTAGTATTACGCTATAACGTATAACGTTATATACTATTACGATATAACGTGTAAGGTTATATAGTATGACGTTATAACGTATAACGTCATATACTATTACCATACTACGTGTAACGTTATATCATATTACGATATAACGTATAACGTCATATACTATTACCATACAACGTTTAACGTTCTGTAGTATTACGTTAAAATATATAGCGTTATATAGTATTACGTTGTAACGTATAACGTCATATGCTATTACCATACAACGTGTAACGTTAATAGTATGACGTTATAACTCTTAACGTTATGTAGTATTACGTTATAACGTATAACGTTATATACTATTACGATATAACGTGTAACGTTATATAGTATTACGTTATGACGTATAACGTCATATACTATTACCATACAACGTGTAACTTTATATAGTATGACGTTATAACGTTTAACGTTATGTAGTATTTCGTTATAACGTATAACGCTATATACTATTACGATATAACCTGTAACGTTATATAGTATTACGTTATAACGTATGACGTCATATACTATTACCATACAACGTGTAACGTTATATAGTATTACATAATAACGTATAACGTCATATACTATTACCATACAACGTGTAACGTTATATAGCATTACGTTATAACGTTCAACGATCTGTAGTATTACGCTATAACGTATAACGTTATATACTATTACGATATAACGTGTAAGGTTATATAGAATTACGTTATAACGTATAACGTCATATACTATTACCATACAACGTGTAACGTTATATAGTATGAGTTATAACGTTTAACGTTATGTAGTATTACGTTAAAACATATAACGTTATATAGTGTTACGTTATAACGTATAACGTTATATACTATTACGATATATCGTGTAACGTTATATAGTATTACGATATAACGTATAACGTCATATACTATTACCATACTACGTGTAACGTTATATAGTATTACGTTATAACGTATAACGTTATGTAGTATTACGATAAAACATGTAACGTTATATAGTATTACGTTGTAACATATGACGTTATATAGTATTACGTTATATCGTATAACGTCATATACTATTACCATACAACGTGTAACGTTATATAGTATGACGTTATAACGTTTAACGTTATGTAGTATTACTTTAAAACGTATAACGTTATATAGTATTACGTTATAACGTATAACATCATATACTATTATCATACAACGTGTAACGTTAATAGTATGACGTTATAACGTTTAACCTTATGTAGTATTACGTTATAACGTATAACGTTATATACTATTACGATATAACGTGTAGCGTTATATAGTATTACGTTGTAACGTATAACGTCATATACTATTACCATACAACGTGTAACGTTATATAGTATTACGATATAACGTATAACGTTAAATAGTATTACGTTATAACGTATAACGTCATATTCTATTACCATACAACGTGTAACGTTAGTAGTATGACGTTATAACGTTTAACGTTATGTAGTATTACGATAAAACATATAACGTTATATACTATTACGATATAACGTGTAAGGTTATATAGTATTACGTTATAACGTATAACGTCATATACTATTACCATACAACGTGTAACGTTATATAGTATGACGTTATAACGTATAACGTCATATACTATTACCATACTACGTGTAACGTTATATAGTACTACGATATAACGTATAACGTCATATACTATTACCATACAACGTTTAACGTTATGTAGTATTACGTTAAAACATATAACGTTATATAGTATTACGTTGTAACATATGACGTTATATATTATTACGTTATAACGTATAACGTCATATACTACTACCATACAACGTGTAACGTTATATAGTATGACTTTATAACGTATAACGTCATATAGTATTACCATACTACGTGTAACGTTATATAGTATTACGATATAACGTATAACGTCATATACTATTACCATACAACGTTTAACGTTATGTAGTATTGCGATATAACGTATAACGTTATGCAGTATTACGTTAAACCATATAACGTTATATAGTATTACGATATAACGTATAACGTCATATACTATTACCATACTACGTGTAACGTTATATAGTATTACGTTATAACGTATAACGTTATGTAGTATTACGTTATAACGTATAACGTTATGTAGTATTACGATAAAACATGTAACGTTATATAGTATTACGTTGTAACATATGACGTTATATATTATTACGTTATAACGTATAACGTCATATACTACTACCATACAACGTGTAACGTTATATAGTATGACTTTATAACGTATAACGTCATATAGTATTACCATACTACGTGTAACGTTATATAGTATTACGTTATAACGTATAACGTCATATACTATTACCATACAACGTGTAACGTTATATAGTATGACGTTATAACGTATAACGTCATATACTATTACCATACTACGTGTAACGTTATATAGTACTACGATATAACGTATAACGTCATATACTATTACCATACAACGTTTAACGTTATGTAGTATTACGTTAAAACATATAACGTTATATAGTATTACGTTGTAACATATGACGTTATATATTATTACGTTATAACGTATAACGTCATATACTACTACCATACAACGTGTAACGTTATATAGTATGACTTTATAACGTATAACGTCATATAGTATTACCATACTACGTGTAACGTTATATAGTATTACGATATAACGTATAACGTCATATACTATTACCATACAACGTTTAACGTTATGTAGTATTGCGATATAACGTATAACGTTATGCAGTATTACGTTAAACCATATAACGTTATATAGTATTACGATATAACGTATAACGTCATATACTATTACCATACTACGTGTAACGTTATATAGTATTACGTTATAACGTATAACGTTATGTAGTATTACGTTATAACGTATAACGTTATGTAGTATTACGATAAAACATGTAACGTTATATAGTATTACGTTGTAACATATGACGTTATATAGCATTACGTTATAACGTATAACGTCATATACTATTACCATACAACGTGTAACGTTATATAGTATGACGTTATAACGTTTAACGTTATGTAGTATTACTTTAAAACGTATAACGTTATATAGAATTACGTTATAACGTATAACGTTATATAGTATTACGTTATAACGTATAACATCATATACTATTATCATACAACGTGTAACGTTAATAGTATGACGTTATAACGTTTAACGTTATGTAGTATTACGTTATAACGTATAACGTTATATACTATTACGATATAACGTGTAACGTTATATAGTATTACGTTGTAACGTATAACGTCATATACTATTACCATACAACGTGTAACGTTATATAGTATTACGATATAACGTATAACGTTAAATAGTATTACGTTATAACGTATAACGTCATATACTATTACCGTACAACGTGTAACGTTAGTAGTATGACGTTATAACGTTTAACGTTATGTCGCATTACGATAAAACATTTAACGTTATATACTGTTACGATATAACGTGTAACGTTATATAGTATTACGTTGTAACGTATAACGTTATATACTACTACCATACAACGTGTAACGTTATATAGTATGACGTTATAACGTTTAACGTTATGTAGTATTACGTTATAACGTATAACGTTATATACTATTACGATATAACCTGTAACGTTAAATAGTATTACGTTATAACGTATAACGTCATATACTATTACCGTACAACGTGTAACGTTAGTAGTATGACGTTATAACGTTTAACGTTATGTCGCATTACGATAAAACATTTAACGTTATATACTGTAACGATATAACGTGTAACGTTATATAGTATTACGTAATAACGTATAACGTCATATACTATTACCATACAACGTGTAACGTTATATAGCATTACGTTATAACGTTTAACGTTCTGTAGTATTACGCTATAACGTATAACGTTATATACTATTACGATATATCGTGTAACGTTACATAGTATTAGGATATAACGTATAACGTCATATACTATTACCATACTACGTGTAACGTTAATAGTATGACGTTATAACGCTTATCGTTATGTAGTATTACGTTATAACGTATAACGTTATATACTATTACCATACAACGTGTAACGTTATATAGTATGACGTTATAACGTATAACGTCATATACTATTACCATACTACGTGTAACGTTATATCATATTACGATATAACGTATAACGTCATATACTATTACCATACAACGTTTAACGTTATGTAGTATTACGTTAAAATATATAACGTTATATAGTATTACGTTGTAACGTATAACGTCATATACTATTACCATACAACGTGTAACGTTAATAGTATGACGTTATAACGCTTAACGTTATGTAGTATTACGTTATAACGTATAACGTTATATACTATTACGATATAACGTGTAACGTTATATAGTATTACGTTATAACGTATAACGTCATATACTATTACCATACAACGTGTAACTTTATATAGTATGACGTTATAACGTTTAACGTTATGTAGTATTACGTTATAACGTATAACGTTATATACTATTACGATATAACCTGTAACGTTATATAGTATTACGTTATAAAGTATGACGTCATATACTATTACCATACAACGTGTAACGTTATATAGTATTACGATATAACGTATAACCTTATGTAGTATTACGTTAAAACGTATAACGTTATATAGTATTACGTTGTAACGTATAACGTTATATACTATTACGATATAACGTGTAACGTTATATAGTATTACGTTGTAACGTATAACGTCATATACTATTACCATACAACGTGTAACGTTATATAGTATTACGATATAACGTGTAACGTTATATAGTATTACGTTGTAACGTATAACGTCATATACTATTACCATACAGCGTGTAACGTTATATAGTATTACGATATAACGTATAACCTTATGTAGTATTACGTTAAAACATATAATGTTATATAGTATTAAGTTATAACGTACAACGTTATATACTATTACGGTATTCTGTATAACGTTATATAGTATTACGTTACAACGTATAACGTCATATACTATTACCATACAACGTGTAACGTTAGTAGTATGACGTTATAACGTTTAACGTTATGTAGCATTACGATAAAACATATAACGTTATGTACTGTTACGATATAACGTGTAACGTTATATAGTATTACGTTGTAACGTATAACGTTATATACTACTACCATACAACGTGTAACGTTATATAGTATTACATAATAACGTATAACGTCATATACTATTACCATACAACGTGTAACGTTATATAGCATTACGTTATAACGTTCAACGTTCTGTAGTATTACGCTATAACGTATAACGTTATATACTATTACGATATAACGTGTAAGGTTATATAGAATTACGTTATAACGTATAACGTCATATACTATTACCATACAACGTGTAACGTTATATAGTATGAGTTATAACGTTTAACGTTATGTAGTATTACGTTAAGACATATAACGTTATATAGTGTTACGTTATAACGTATGACGTTATATACTATTACGATATATCGTGTAACGTTATATAGTATTACGATATAACGTATAACGTCATATACTATTACCATACTACGTGTAACGTTATATAGTATTACGTTATAACGTATAACGTTATGTAGTATTACGATAAAACATGTAACGTTATATAGTATTACGTTGTAACATATGACGTTATATAGTATTACGTTATATCGTATAACGTCATATACTATTACCATACAACGTGTAACGTTATATAGTATGACGCTATAACGTTTAACCTTATGTAGTATTACGTTATAACGTATAACGTTATATACTATTACGATATAACGTGTAACGTTATATAGTATTACGTTGTAACGTATAACGTCATATACTATTACCATACAACGTGTAACGTTATATAGTATTACGATATAACGTATAACGTTAAATAGTATTACGTTATAACGTATAACGTCATATTCTATTACCGTACAACGTGTAACGTTAGTAGTATGACGTTATAACGTTTAACGTTATGTAGTATTACGATAAAACATATAACGTTATATACTATTACCATATAACGTGTAACGTTATATAGTATTACGTTATAACGTATAACGTCATATACTATTACCATACAACGTGTAACGTTATATAGTATGACGTTATAACGTATAACGTCATATACTATTACCATACTACGTGTAACGTTATATAGTACTACGATATAACGTATAACGTCATATACTATTACCATACAACGTTTAACGTTATGTAGTATTACGTTAAAACATATAACGTTATATAGTATTACGTTGTAACATATGACGTTATATAGTATTACGTTATAACGTATAACGTCATATACTACTACCATACAACGTGTAACGTTATATAGTATGACGTTATAACGTATAACGTCATATAGTATTACCATACTACGTGTAACGTTATATAGTATTACGATATAACGTATAACGTCATATACTATTACCATACAACGTTTAACGTTATGTAGTATTACGATATAACGTATAACGTTATGTAGTATTACGTTAAACCATATAACGTTATATAGTATTACGATATAACGTATAACGTCATATACTATTACCATACTACGTGTAACGTTATATAGTATTAGGTTATAACGTATAACGTTATGTAGTATTACGTTATAACGTATAACGTTATGTAGTATTACGATAAAACATGTAACGTTATATAGTATTACGTTGTAACATATGACGTTATATAGCATTACGTTATAACGTATAACGTCATATACTATTACCATACAACGTGTAACGTTATATAGTATGACGTTATAACGTTTAACGTTATGTAGTATTACTTTAAAACGTATAACGTTATATAGAATTACGTTATAACGTATAACGTTATATAGTATTACGTTATAACGTATAACATCATATACTATTATCATACAACGTGTAACGTTAATAGTATGACGTTATAACGTTTAACGTTATGTAGTATTACGTTATAACGTATAACGTTATATACTATTACGATATAACGTGTAACGTTATATAGTATTACGTTGTAACGTATAACGTCATATACTATTACCATACAACGCGTAACGTTACTAGTATTACGTTAAAACGTATAACGTTAAATAGTATTACGTTATAACGTATAACGTCATATACTATTACCGTACAACGTGTAACGTTAGTAGTATGACGTTATAACGTTTAACGTTATGTCGCATTACGATAAAACATTTAACGTTATATACTGTTACGATATAACGTGCAACGTTATATAGTATTACGTTGTAACGTATAACGTTATATACTACTACCATACAACGTGTAACGTTATATAGTATTACGTAATAACGTATAACGTCATATACTATTACCATACAACGTGTAACGTTATATAGCATTACGTTATAACGTTTAACGTTCTGTAGTATTACGCTATAACGTATAACGTTATATACTATTACGATATATCGTGTAACGTTATATAGTATTACGATATAACGTATAACGTCATATACTATTACCATACTACGTGTAACGTTATATAGTATTACGTTATAACGTATAACGTTATGTAGTATTACGATAAAACATGTAACGTTATATAGTATTACGATATAACGTATAACGTTAAATAGTATTAAGTTATAACGCATAACGTCATATACTATTACCATACAACGTGTAACGTTAGTAGTATGACGTTATAACGTTTAACGTTATGTAGTATTACGATAAAACATATAACGTTATATACTATTACGATATAACGTGTAACGTTATATAGTATTACGTTGTAACGTATAACGTCATATACTATTACCATACTACGTGTAACGTTATATAGTATTTCGATATAACGTATAACGTCATATACTATTACCATACAACGTTTAACGTTATGTAGTATTACGATATAACGTATAACGTTATGTAGTATTACGTTAAACCATATAACGTTATATAGTATTACGTTATAACGTATAACGTCATATACTATTACCATACAACGTGTAACGTTATATAGTATTACATAATAACGTATAACGTCATATACTATTACCATACAACGTGTAACGTTATATAGCATTACGTTATAACGTTCAACGTTCTGTAGTATTACGCTATAACGTATAACGTTATATACTATTACGATATAACGTGTAAGGTTATATAGAATTACGTTATAACGTATAACGTCATATACTATTACCATACAACGTGTAACGTTATATAGTATGAGTTATAACGTTTTACGTTATGTAGTATTACGTTAAAACATATAACGTTATATAGTGTTACGTTATAACGTATAACGTTATATACTATTACGATATATCGTGTAACGTTATATAGTATTACGATATAACGTATAACGTCATATACTATTACCATACTACGTGTAACGTTATATAGTATTACGTTATAACGTATAACGTTATGTAGTATTACGATAAAACATGTAACGTTATATAGTATTACGTTGTAACATATGACGTTATATAGTATTACGTTATATCGTATAACGTCATATACTATTACCATACAACGTGTAACGTTATATAGTATGACGTTATAACGTTTAACGTTATGTAGTATTACTTTAAAACGTATAACGTTATATAGTATTACGTTATAACGTATAACATCATATACTATTATCATACAACGTGTAACGTTAATAGTATGACGTTATAACGTTTAACCTTATGTAGTATTACGTTATAACGTATAACGTTATATACTATTACGATATAACGTGTAACGTTATATAGTATTACGTTGTAACGTATAACGTCATATACTATTACCATACAACGTGTAACGTTATATAGTATTACGATATAACGTATAACGTTAAATAGTATTACGTTATAACGTATAACGTCATATACTATTACCGTACAACGTGTAACGTTAGTAGTATGACGTTATAACGTTTAACGTTATGTCGCATTACGATAAAACATTTAACGTTATATACTGTTACGATATAACGTGCAACGTTATATAGTATTACGTTGTAACGTATAACGTTATATACTACTACCATACAACGTGTAACGTTATATAGTATTACGTAATAACGTATAACGTCATATACTATTACCATACTACGTGTAACGTTATATAGTACTACGATATAACGTATAACGTCATATACTATTACCATACAACGTTTAACGTTATGTAGTATTACGTTAAAACATATAACGTTATATAGTATTACGTTGTAACATATGACGTTATATAGTATTACGTTATAACGTATAACGTCATATACTACTACCATACAACGTGTAACGTTATATAGTATGACTTTATAACGTATAACGTCATATAGTATTACCATACTACGTGTAACGTTATATAGTATTACGATATAACGTATAACGTCATATACTATTACCATACAACGTTTAACGTTATGTAGTATTGCGATATAACGTATAACGTTATGTAGTATTACGTTAAACCATATAACGTTATATAGTATTACGATATAACGTATAACGTCATATACTATTACCATACTACGTGTAACGTTATATAGTATTACGTTATAACGTATAACGTTATGTAGTATTACGTTATAACGTATAACGTTATGTAGTATTACGATAAAACATGTAACGTTATATAGTATTACGTTGTAACATATGACGTTATATAGCATTACGTTATAACGTATAACGTCATATACTATTACCATACAACGTGTAACGTTATATAGTATGACGTTATAACGTTTAACGTTATGTAGTATTACTTTAAAACGTATAACGTTATATAGAATTACGTTATAACGTATAACGTTATATAGTATTACGTTATAACGTATAACATCATATACTATTATCATACAACGTGTAACGTTAATAGTATGACGTTATAACGTTTAACCTTATGTAGTATTACGTTATAACGTATAACGTTATATACTATTACGATATAACGTTTAACGTTATATAGTATTACGTTGTAACGTATAACGTCATATACTATTACCATACAACGTGTAACGTTATATAGTATTACGATATAACGTATAACGTTAAATAGTATTACGTTATAACGTATAACGTCATATACTATTACCGTACAACGTGTAACGTTAGTAGTATGACGTTATAACGTTTAACGTTATGTCGCATTACGATAAAACATTTAACGTTATATACTGTTACGATATAACGTGTAACGTTATATAGTATTACGTTGTAACGTATAACGTTATATACTACTACCATACAACGTGTAACGTTATATAGTATGACGTTATAACGTTTAACGTTATGTAGTATTACGTTATAACGTATAACGTTATATACTATTACGATATAACCTGTAACGTTAAATAGTATTACGTTATAACGTATAACGTCATATACTATTACCGTACAACGTGTAACGTTAGTAGTATGACGTTATAACGTTTAACGTTATGTCGCATTACGATAAAACATTTAACGTTATATACTGTAACGATATAACGTGTAACGTTATATAGTATTACGTAATAACGTATAACGTCATATACTATTACCATACAACGTGTAACGTTATATAGCATTACGTTATAACGTTTAACGTTCTGTAGTATTACGCTATAACGTATAACGTTATATACTATTACGATATATCGTGTAACGTTATATAGTATTACGATATAACGTATAACGTCATATACTATTACCATACTACGTGTAACGTTAATAGTATGACGTTATAACGCTTATCGTTATGTAGTATTACGTTATAACGTATAACGTTATATACTATTACCATACAACGTGTAACGTTATATAGTATGACGTTATAACGTATAACGTCATATACTATTACCATACTACGTGTAACGTTATATCATATTACGATATAACGTATAACGTCATATACTATTACCATACAACGTTTAACGTTATGTAGTATTACGTTAAAATATATAACGTTATATAGTATTACGTTGTAACGTATAACGTCATATACTATTACCATACAACGTGTAACGTTAATAGTATGACGTTATAACGCTTAACGTTATGTAGTATTACGTTATCACGTATAACGTTATATACTATTACGATATAACGTGTAACGTTATATAGTATTACGTTATAACGTATAACGTCATATACTATTACCATACAACGTGTAACTTTATATAGTATGACGTTATAACGTTTAACGTTATGTAGTATTACGTTATAACGTATAACGTTATATACTATTACGATATAACCTGTAACGTTATATAGTATTACGTTATAAAGTATGACGTCATATACTATTACCATACAACGTGTAACGTTATATAGTATTACGATATAACGTATAACCTTATGTAGTATTACGTTAAAACGTATAACGTTATATAGTATTACGTTGTAACGTATAACGTTATATACTATTACGATATAACGTGTAACGTTATATAGTATTACGTTGTAACGTATAACGTCATATACTATTACCATACAACGTGTAACGTTATATAGTATTACGATATAACGTGTAACGTTATATAGTATTACGTTGTAACGTATAACGTCATATACTATTACCATACAACGTGTAACGTTATATAGTATTACGATATAACGTATAACCTTATGTAGTATTACGTTAAAACATATAATGTTATATAGTATTAAGTTATAACGTACAACGTTATATACTATTACGGTATTCTGTATAACGTTATATAGTATTACGTTACAACGTATAACGTCATATACTATTACCATACAACGTGTAACGTTAGTAGTATGACGTTATAACGTTTAACGTTATGTAGCATTACGATAAAACATATAACGTTATGTACTGTTACGATATAACGTGTAACGTTATATAGTATTACGTTGTAACGTATAACGTTATATACTACTACCATACAACGTGTAACGTTATATAGTATTACATAATAACGTATAACGTCATATATTATTACCATACAACGTGTAACGTTATATAGCATTACGTTATAACGTTCAACGTTCTGTAGTATTACGCTATAACGTATAACGTTATATACTATTACGATATAACGTGTAAGGTTATATAGAATTACGTTATAACGTATAACGTCATATACTATTACCATACAACGTGTAACGTTATATAGTATGAGTTATAACGTTTAACGTTATGTAGTATTACGTTAAGACATATAACGTTATATAGTGTTACGTTATAACGTATGACGTTATATACTATTACGATATATCGTGTAACGTTATATAGTATTACGATATAACGTATAACGTCATATACTATTACCATACTACGTGTAACGTTATATAGTATTACGTTATAACGTATAACGTTATGTAGTATTACGATAAAACATGTAACGTTATATAGTATTACGTTGTAACATATGACGTTATATAGTATTACGTTATATCGTATAACGTCATATACTATTACCATACAACGTGTAACGTTAATAGTATGACGTTATAACGTTTAACCTTATGTAGTATTACGTTATAACGTATAACGTTATATACTATTACGATATAACGTGTAACGTTATATAGTATTACGTTGTAACGTATAACGTCATATAATATTACCATACAACGTGTAACGTTATATAGTATTACGATATAACGTATAACGTTAAATAGTATTACGTTATAACGTATAACGTCATATTCTATTACCGTACAACGTGTAACGTTAGTAGTATGACGTTATAACGTTTAACGTTATGTAGTATTACGATAAAACATATAACGTTATATACTATTACGATATAACGTGTAAGGTTATATAGTATTACGTTATAACGTATAACGTCATATACTATTACCATACAACGTGTAACGTTATATAGTATGACGTTATAACGTATAACGTCATATACTATTACCATACTACGTGTAACGTTATATAGTACTACGATATAACGTATAACGTCATATACTATTACCATACAACGTTTAACGTTATGTAGTATTACGTTAAAACATATAACGTTATATAGTATTACGTTGTAACATATGACGTTATATAGTATTACGTTATAACGTATAACGTCATATACTACTACCATACAACGTGTAACGTTATATAGTATGACGTTATAACGTATAACGTCATATAGTATTACCATACTACGTGTAACGTTATATAGTATTACGATATAACGTATAACGTCATATACTATTACCATACAACGTTTAACGTTATGTAGTATTACGATATAACGTATAACGTTATGTAGTATTACGTTAAACCATATAACGTTATATAGTATTACGATATAACGTATAACGTCATATACTATTACCATACTACGTGTAACGTTATATAGTATTAGGTTATAACGTATAACGTTATGTAGTATTACGTTATAACGTATAACGTTATGTAGTATTACGATAAAACATGTAACGTTATATAGTATTACGTTGTAACATATGACGTTATATAGCATTACGTTATAACGTATAACGTCATATACTATTACCATACAACGTGTAACGTTATATAGTATGACGTTATAACGTTTAACGTTATGTAGTATTACTTTAAAACGTATAACGTTATATAGAATTACGTTATAACGTATAACGTTATATAGTATTACGTTGTAACGTATAACGTTATGTAGTATTACGATAAAACATGTAACGTTATATAGTATTACGTTGTAACATATGACGTTATATAGTATTACGTTATATCGTATAACGTCATATACTATTACCATACAACGTGTAACGTTATATAGTATGACGTTATAACGTTTAACGTTATGTAGTATTACTTTAAAACGTATAACGTTATATAGTATTACGTTATAACGTATAACATCATATACTATTATCATACAACGTGTAACGTTAATAGTATGACGTTATAACGTTTAACCTTATGTAGTATTACGTTATAACGTATAACCTTATATACTATTACGATATAACGTGTAACGTTATATAGTGTTACGTTGTAACGTATAACGTCATATACTATTACCATACAACGTGTAACGTTATATAGTATTACGATATAACGTATAACGTTAAATAGTATTACGTTATAACGTATAACGTCATATTCTATTACCGTACAACGTGTAACGTTAGTAGTATGACGTTATAACGTTTAACGTTATGTAGTATTACGATAAAACATATAACGTTATATACTATTACCATATAACGTGTAACGTTATATAGTATTACGTTATAACGTATAACGTCATATACTATTACCATACAACGTGTAACGTTATATAGTATGACGTTATAACGTATAACGTCATATACTATTACCATACTACGTGTAACGTTATATAGTACTACGATATAACGTATAACGTCATATACTATTACCATACAACGTTTAACGTTATGTAGTATTACGTTAAAACATATAACGTTATATAGTATTACGTTGTAACATATGACGTTATATAGTATTACGTTATAACGTATAACGTCATATACTACTACCATACAACGTGTAACGTTATATAGTATGACGTTATAACGTATAACGTCATATAGTATTACCATACTACGTGTAACGTTATATAGTATTACGATATAACGTATAACGTCATATACTATTACCATACAACGTTTAACGTTATGTAGTATTACGATATAACGTATAACGTTATGTAGTATTACGTTAAACCATATAACGTTATATAGTATTACGATATAACGTATAACGTCATATACTATTACCATACTACGTGTAACGTTATATAGTATTAGGTTATAACGTATAACGTTATGTAGTATTACGTTATAACGTATAACGTTATGTAGTATTACGATAAAACATGTAACGTTATATAGTATTACGTTGTAACATATGACGTTATATAGCATTACGTTATAACGTATAACGTCATATACTATTACCATACAACGTGTAACGTTATATAGTATGACGTTATAACGTTTAACGTTATGTAGTATTACTTTAAAACGTATAACGTTATATAGAATTACGTTATAACGTATAACGTTATATAGTATTACGTTATAACGTATAACATCATATACTATTATCATACAACGTGTAACGTTAATAGTATGACGTTATAACGTTTTACGTTATGTGGTATTACGTTATAACGTATAACGTTATATACTATTACGATATAACGTGTAACGTTATATAGTATTACGTTGTAACGTATAACGTCATATACTATTACCATACAACGTGTAACGTTACTAGTATTACGTTAAAACGTATAACGTTATATAGTATTACGTTATAACGTATAACGTCATATACTATTACCGTACAACGTGTAACGTTAGTAGTATGACGTTATAACGTTTAACGTTATGTCGCATTACGATAAAACATTTAACGTTATATACTGTTACGATATAACGTGCAACGTTATATAGTATTACGTTGTAACGTATAACGTTATATACTACTACCATACAACGTGTAACGTTATATAGTATTACGTAATAACGTATAACGTCATATACTATTACCATACAACGTGTAACGTTATATAGCATTACGTTATAACGTTTAACGTTCTGTAGTATTACGCTATAACGTATAACGTTATATACTATTACGATATATCGTGTACCGTTATATAGTATTACGATATAACGTATAACGTCATATACTATTACCATACTACGTGTAACGTTATATAGTATTACGTTATAACGTATAACGTTATGTAGTATTACGATAAAACATGTAACGTTATATAGTATTACGATATAACGTATAACGTTAAATAGTATTAAGTTATAACGTATAACGTCATATACTATTACCATACAACGTGTAACGTTAGTAGTATGACGTTATAACGTTTAACGTTATGTAGTATTACGATAAAACATATAACGTTATATACTATTACGATATAACGTGTAACGTTATATAGTATTACGTTGTAACGTATAACGTCATATACTATTACCATACTACGTGTAACGTTATATAGTATTTCGATATAACGTATAACGTCATATACTATTACCATACAACGTTTAACGTTATGTAGTATTACGATATAACGTATAACGTTATGTAGTATTACGTTAAACCATATAACGTTATATAGTATTACGTTATAACGTATAACGTCATATACTACTACCATACAACGTGTAACGTTATATAGTATGACGTTATAACGTTTAACGTTATGTAGTATTACGATAAAACATGTAACGTTATATAGTATTACGTTGTAACATATGACGTTATATAGTATTACGTTATAACGTATAACGTCATATACTATTACCATACAACGTGTAACGTTATATAGTATTACGATATAACGTATAACGTTAAATAGTATTACGTTATAACGTATAACGTCATATACTATTACCGTACAACGTGTAACGTTATATAGTATGACGTTATAACGTTTAACGTTATGTAGTATTACGTTAAAACATATAACGTTATATAGTATTACGTTATAACGTATAACGTCATATACTATTACCATACAACGTGTAACGTTAGTAGTATGACGTTATAACGTTTAACGTTATGTAGTATTACGATAAAACATGTAACGTTATATAGTATTACGTTGTAACATATGACGTTATATAGTATTACGTTATAACGTATAACGTCATATACTATTACCATACAACGTGTAACGTTATATAGTATTACGATATAACGTATAACGTTAAATAGTATTACGTTATAACGTATAACGTCATATACTATTACCGTACAACGTGTAACGTTAGTAGTATGACGTTATAACGTTTAACGTTATGTAGCATTACGATAAAACATTTAACGTTATATACTGTTACGATATAACGTGTAACGTTATATAGTATTACGTTGTAACGTATAACGTTATATACTACTACCATACAACGTGTAACGTTATATAGTATTAGGTTGTAACGTATAACGTCATATACTATTACCATACAACGTGTAACGTTATATAGTATTACGATATAACGTATAACCTTATGTAGTATTACGTTAAAACATATAACGTTATATAGTATTACGTTATAACGTATAACGTTATATAGTATTACGATATAACGTGTAACGTTATATAGTATTACGTTGTAACGTAAAACGTCATATACTATTACCATACAACGTGTAACGTTATATAGTATTACGATATAACGTATAACCTTATGTAGTATTACGTTAAAACATATAACGTTATATAGTATTACGTTATAACGTATAACGTTATATACTATGACGGTATTACGTATAACGTTAAATAGTATTACGTAATAACGTATAACGTCATATACTTAATACCGTACAACGTGTAACATTATGTGGTGTGACGTTATATCGTTTAACGTTATGTAGTATTTCGTTATAACGTATAACGTCATATACTATTAACATACAACGTTTAACGTTATGTAGTATTACGTTAAAACATAGAACGTTATATAGTATTACGTTGTAACATATGACGTTATATAGTATTACGTTATAACGTATAACGTCATATACTACTACCATACAACGTGTAACGTTATATAGTATGACGTTATAACGTATAACGTCATATAGTATTACCATACTACGTGTAACGTTATATAGTATTACGATATAACGTATAACGTCATATACTATTACCATACAACGTTTAACGTTATGTAGTATTACGATATAACGTATAACGTTATGTAGTATTACGTTAAACCATATAACGTTATATAGTATTACGATATAACGTATAACGTCATATACTATTACCATACTACGTGTAACGTTATATAGTATTACGTTATAACGTATAACGTTATGTAGTATTACGTTATAACGTATAACGTTATGTAGTATTACGATAAAACATGTAACGTTATATAGTATTACGTTGTAACATATGACGTTATATAGCATTACGTTATAACGTATAACGTCATATACTATTACCATACAACGTGTAACGTTATATAGTATGACGTTATAACGTTTAACGTTATGTAGTATTACTTTAAAACGTATAACGTTATATAGAATTACGTTATAACGTATAACGTTATATAGTATTACGTTATAACGTATAACATCATATACTATTATCATACAACGTGTAACGTTAATAGTATGACGTTATAACGTTTAACCTTATGTAGTATTACGTTATAACGTATAACGTTATATACTATTACGATATAACGTGTAACGTTATATAGTATTACGTTGTAACGTATAACGTCATATACTATTACCATACAACGTGTAACGTTATATAGTATTACGATATAACGTGTAACGTTATATAGTATTACGTTGTAACGTATAACGTCATATACTATTACCATACAACGTGTAACGTTATATAGTATTACGATATAACGTATAACCTTATGTAGTATTACGTTAAAACATATAACGTTATATAGTATTACGTTATAACGTATAACGTTATATACTATGACGGTATTACGTATAACGTTATATAGTATTACGTAATAACGTATAACGCCATATACTTAATACCGTACAACATGTAACATTATGTGGTATGACGTTATATCGTTTAACGTTATGTAGTATTTCGTTATAACGTATAACGTCATATACTATTACCATACAACGTTTAACGTTATGTAGTATTACGTTAAAACATATAACGTTATATAGTATTACGTTGTAACATATGACGTTATATAGTATTACGTTATAACGTATAACGTCATATACTACTACCATACAACGTGTAACGTTATATAGTATGACGTTATAACGTATAACGTCATATAGTATTACCATACTACGTGTAACGTTATATAGTATTACGATATAACGTATAACGTCATATACTATTACCATACAACGTTTAACGTTATGTAGTATTACGATATAACGTATAACGTTATGTAGTATTACGTTATACATATAACGTTATATAGTATTACGATATAACGTATAACGTCATATACTATTACCATACTACGTGTAACGTTATATAGTATTACGTTATAACGTATAACGTTATGTAGTATTACGTTATAACGTATAACGTTATGTAGTATTACGATAAAACATGTAACGTTATATAGTATTACGTTGTAACATATGACGTTATATAGCATTACGTTATAACGTATAACGTCATATACTATTACCATACAACGTGTAACGTTATATAGTATGACGTTATAACGTTTAACGTTATGTAGTATTACTTTAAAACGTATAACGTTATATAGAATTACGTTATAACGTATAACGTTATATAGTATTACGTTATAACGTATAACATCATATACTATTATCATACAACGTGTAACGTTAATCGTATGACGTTATAACGTTTAACCTTATGTAGTATTACGTTATAACGTATAACGTTATATACTATTACGATATAACGTGTAACGTTATATAGTATTACGTTGTAACGTATAACGTCATATACTATTACCATACAACGTGTAACGTTATATAGTATTACGATATAACGTATAACGTTAAATAGTATTACGTTATAACGTATAACGTCATATACTATTACCGTACAACGTGTAACGTTAGTAGTATGACGTTATAACGTTTAACGTTATGTCGCATTACGATAAAACATTTAACGTTATATACTGTTACGATATAACGTGTAACGTTATATAGTATTACGTTGTAACGTATAACGTTATATACTACTACCATACAACGTGTAACGTTATATAGTATTACGTAATAACGTATAACGTCATATATAATTACCATACAACGTGTAACGTTATATAGCATTACGTTATAACGTTTAACGTTCTGTAGTATTACGTTATAACGTATAACGTCATATACTATTACCGTACAACGTGTAACGTTAGTAGTATGACGTTATAACGTTTAACGTTATGTCGCATTACGATAAAACATTTAACGTTATATACTGTTACGATATAACGTGTAACGTTATATAGTATTACGTTGTAACGTATAACGTCATATACTATTACCATACAACGTGTAACGTTATATAGTATGACGTTATACCGTTTAACGTCAGGTAGTATTACTTTAAAACGTATAACGTTATATAGTATTACGTTATAACGTATAACATCATATACTATTATCATACAACGTGTAACGTTAATAGTATGACGTTATAACGTTTAACCTTATGTAGTATTACGTTATAACGTATAACGTTATATACTATTACGATATAACGTGTAACGTTATATAGTATTACGTTGTAACGTATAACGTCATATACTATTACCATACAACGTGTAACGTTATATAGTATTACGATATAACGTATAACGTTAAATAGTATTACGTTATAACGTATAACGTCATATACTATTACCATACAACGTGTAACGTTAGTAGTATGACGTTATAACGTTTAACGTTATGTAGTATTACGATAAAACATATAACGTTATATACTATTACGATATAACGTGTAAGGTTATATAGTATTACGTTATAACGTATAACGTCATATACTATTACCATACAACGTGTAACGTTATATAGTATGACGTTATAACGTATAACGTCATATACTATTACCATACTACGTGTAACGTTATATAGTATTTCGATATAACGTATAACGTCATATACTATTACCATACAACGTTTAACGTTATGTAGTATTACGATATAACGTATAACGTTATGTAGTATTACGTTAAACCATATAACGTTATATAGTATTACGTTATAACGTATAACGTCATATACTATTACCATACAACGTGTAACGTTATATAGTATGACGTTATAACGTTTAACGTTATGTAGTATTACGTTAAAACATATAACGTTATATAGTATTACGCTATAACGTATAACGTCATATACTATTACCATACAACGTGTAACGTTAGTAGTATGACGTTATAACGTTTAACGTTATGTAGTATTACGATAAAACATGTAACGTTATATAGTATTACGTTGTAACATATGACGTTATATAGTATTACGTTATAACGTATAACGTCATATACTATTACCATACAACGTGTAACGTTATATAGTATTACGATATAACATCTAACGTTAAATAGTATTACGTTATAACGTATAACGTCATATACTATTACCGTACAACGTGTAACGTTAGTAGTATGACGTTATAACGTTTAACGTTATGTAGCATTACGATAAAACCTTTAACGTTATATACTGTTACGATATAACGTGTAACGTTATATAGTATTACGTTGTAACGTATAACGTTATATACTACTACCATACAACGTGTAACGTTATATAGTATTACGTTGTAACGTATAACGTCATATACTATTACCATACAACGTGTAACGTTATATAGCATTACGATATAACGTATAACCTTATGTAGTATTACGTTAAAACATATAACGTTATATAGTATTACGTTATAACGTATAACGTTATATACTATTACGATATAACGTGTAACGTTATATAGCATTACGTTGTAACGTATAACGTCATATACTTAATACCGTACAACGTGTAACATTATGTGGTATGACGTTATATCGTTTAACGTTGTGTAGTATTTCGTTATAACGTATAACGTTATATACCATTACGATATAACGTATAACGTCATATACTATTACCATACAACGTGTAACGTTATATAGTATTACGATATAACGTCTAACGTTAAGTAGTATTACGTTATAACGTATAACGTCATATACTATTACCGTACAACGTGTAACGTTAGTAGTATGACGTTATAACGTTTAACGTTATGTAGCATTACGATAAAACCTTTAACGTTATATACTGTTACGATATAACGTGTAACGTTATATAGTATTACGTTGTAACGTATAACGTTATATACTACTACCATACAACGTGTAACGTTATATAGTATTACGTTGTAACGTATAACGTCATATACTATTACCATACAACGTGTAACGTTATATAGCATTACGATATAACGTATAACCTTATGTAGTATTACGTTAAAACATATAACGTTATATAGTATTACGTTATAACGTATAACGTTATATACTATTACGATATAACGTGTAACGTTATATAGCATTACGTTGTAACGTATAACGTCATATACTTAATACCGTACAACGTGTAACATTATGTGGTATGACGTTATATCGTTTAACGTTGTGTAGTATTTCGTTATAACGTATAACGTTATATACCATTACGATATAACGTGTATCGTTATATAGTATTACGTTATAACGTGTAACGTTATATAGTATTACGATATAACGTATAACGTTAAATAGTATTACCTTACAACGTATATCGTCATATACTATTACCATACAACGTGTAACGTTAGTAGTATGACGTTATAACGTTTAACGTTATGTAGCATTACGATAAAACATATAACGTTATATACTGTTACGATATAACGTGTAACGTTATATAGTATTACGTTATAACGTATAACGTCATATACTATTACCATACAACGTGTAACGTTATATAGTATGAGTTATAACGTTTAACGTTCTGTAGTATTACGCTATAACGTATAACGTTATATACTACTACCATACAACGTGTAACGTTATATAGTATTACGTAATAACGTATAACGTCATATACTATTACCATACAACGTGTAACGTTATATAGCATTACGTTATAACGTTTAACGTTCTGTAGTATTACGCTATAACGTATAACGTTATATACTATTACGATATAACGTGTAAGGTTATATAGTATTACGTTATAACGTATAACGTCATATACTATTACCATACAACGTGTAACGTTATATGGTATGAGTTATAACGTTTAACGTTATGGAGTATTACGTTAAAACATATAACGTTATATAGTGTTACGTTATAACGTATAACGTTATATACTATTACGATATATCGTGTAACGTTATATAGTATTACGATATAACGTATAACATCATATACTATTACCATACTACGCGTAACGTTATATAGTATTACGTTATAACGTTTAACGTTCTGTAGTATTACGCTATAACGTATAACGTTATATACTATTACGATATAACGTGTAAGGTTATATAGTATTACGTTATAACGTATAACGTCATATACTATTACCATACAACGTGTAACGTTATATGGTATGAGTTATAACGTTTAACGTTATGGAGTATTACGATAAAACATGTAACGTTATATAGTATTACGTTGTAACATATGACGTTATATATCATTATGTTATAACGTATAACGTCATATACTATTACCATACAACGTGTAACGTTATATAGCATTACGTTATAACGTTTAACGTTCTGTAGTATTACGCTATAACGTATAACGTTATATACTATTACGATATTACGTAATTACTATTACGATACTATTATATACTATTACGATATTACGATATACTATTACCATACAACGTGTAACGTTATATAGTATTACGATATAACGTATAACGTTAAATAGTATTACGTTATAACGTATAACGTCATATACTATTACCGTACAACGTGTAACGTTAGTAGTATGACGTTATAACGTTTAACGTTATGTAGCATTACGATAAAACATTTAACGTTATATACTGTTACGATATAACGTGTAACGTTATATAGTATTACGTTGTAACGTATAACGTTATATACTACTACCATACAACGTGTAACGTTATATAGTATTACGTTGTAACGTATAACGTCATATACTATTACCATACAACGTGTAACGTTATATAGCATTACGATATAACGTATAACCATATGTAGTATTACGTTAAAACATATAACGTTATATACTATTACGATATAACGTGTAAGGTTATATAGTATTACGTTATAACGTTTAACGTTATGTAGTATTACGTTAAAACATATAACGTTATATAGTATGACGTTATAACGTATAACGTCATATACTATTACCGTACAACGTGTAACGTTAGTAGTATGACGTTATAACGTTTAACGTTATGTAGCATTACGATAAAACATTTAACGTTATATACTGTTACGATATAACGTGTAACGTTATATAGTATTACGTTGTAACGTATAACGTTATATACTACTACCATACAACGTGTAACGTTATATAGTATTACGTTGTAACGTATAACGTCATATACTATTACCATACAACGTGTAACGTTATATAGCATTACGATATAACGTATAACCTTATGTAGTATTACGTTAAAACATATAACGTTATATAGTATTACGTTATAACGAATAACGTTATATACTATTACGATATAACGTGTAACGTTATATAGCATTACGTTGTAACGTATAACGTCATATACTATTACCATACAACGTGTAACGTTATATAGTATTACGATATAAGGTGTCCGTTATATAGTATTACGTTGTAACGAATAACGTCATATACTATTACCATACAACGTGTAACGTTATATAGTATTACGATATAACGTATAACCTTATGTAGTATTACGTTAAAACATATAACGTTATATAGTATTACGTTATAACGTATAACGTTATATACTATGACGGTATTACGTATAACGTTATATAGTATTACGTAATAACGTATAACGTCGTATACTTAATACCGTACAACGTGTAACGTTAGTAGTATGACGTTATAACGTTTATCGTTATGTAGTATTACGTTAAAACATATAACGTTATATAGTGTTACGTTATAACGTATAACGTCATATACTATTACCATACAACGTGTAACGTTATATAGTATTACGATATAACGTATAACGTTAAATAGTATTAAGTTATAACGTATAACGTTATATACTATTACGATATAACGTGTAAGGTTATATAGTATTACGTTATAACGTTTAACGTTATGTAGTATTACGTTAAAACATATAACGTTATATAGTATGACGTTATAACGTATAATGTCATATACTATTACCATACTACGTGTAACGTTATATAGTATTACGATATAACGTATAACGTCATATACTATTACCATACAACGTTTAACGTTATGTAGTATTACGATATAACGTATAACGTTATGTAGTATTACGTTAAACCATATAACGTTATATAGTATTACGTTATAACGTATAACGTCATATACTATTACCATACAACGTGTAACGTTATATAGTATGACGTTATAACGTTTAACGTTATGTAGTATTACGTTAAAACATATAACGTTATATAGTATTACGTTATAACGTATAACGTCATATACTATTACCATACAACGTGTAACATTATGTGGTATGACGTTATATCGTTTAACGTTATGTAGTATTTCGTTTTAACGTATAACGTTATATACTATTACGATATAACGTGTATCGTTATATAGTATTACGTTATAACGTGTAACGTTATATAGTATTACGATATAACGTATAACGTTAAATAGTATTACCTTACAACGTATATCGTCATATACTATTACCATACAACGTGTAACGTTAGTAGTATGACGTTATAACGTTTAACGTTATGTAGCATTACGATAAAACATATAACGTTATATACTGTTACGATATAACGTGTAACGTTATATAGTATTACGTTGTAACGTATAACGTTATATACTACTACCATACAACGTGTAACGTTATATAGTATTACGTAATAACGTATAACGTCATATACTATTACCATACAACGTGTAACGTTATATAGCATTACGTTATAACGTTTAACGTTCTGTAGTATTACGCTATAACGTATAGCGTTATATACTATTACGATATAACGTGTAAGGTTATATAGTATTACGTTATAACGTATAACGTCATATACTATTACCATACAACGTGTAACGTTATATAGTATGAGTTATAACGTTTAACGTTATGTAGTATTACGTTAAAACATATAACGTTATATAGTGTTACGTTATAACGTATAACGTTATATACTATTACGATATATCGTGTAACGTTATATAGTATTACGATATAACGTATAACGTCATATACTATTACCATACTACGTGTAACGTTATATAGTATTACGTCATAACGTATAACGTTATGTAGTATTACGTTATAACGTATAACGTTATGTAGTATTACGATAAAACATGTAACGTTATATAGTATTACGTTGTAACATATGACGTTATATAGTATTACGTTATAACGTATAACGTCATATACTATTACCATACAACGTGTAACGTTATATAGTATGACGTTATAACGTTTAACGTTATGTAGTATTACTTTAAAACGTATAACGTTATATAGTATTACGTTATAACGTATAACATCATATACTATTATCATACAACGTGTAACGTTAATAGTATGACGTTATAACGTTTAACCTTATGTAGTATTACGTTATAACGTATAACGTTATATACTATTACGATATAACGTGTAACGTTATATAGTATTACGTTGTAACGTATAACGTCATATACTATTACCATACAACGTGTAACGTTATATAGTATTACGATATAACGTATAACGTTAAATAGTATTACGTTATAACGTATAACGTCATATACTATTACCATACAACGTGTAACGTTAGTAGTATGACGTTATAACGTTTAACGTTATGTAGTATTACGATAAAACATATAACGTTATATACTATTACGATATAACGTGTAAGGTTATATAGTATTACGTTATAACGTATAACGTCATATACTATTACCATACAACGTGTAACGTTATATAGTATGACGTTATAACGTATAACGTCATATACTATTACCATACTACGTGTAACGTTATATAGTATTACGGTATAACGTATAACGTCATATACTATTACCGTACTACGTGTAACGTTATATAGTATGACGTTATAACGTTTAACGTTATGTAGTATTACGTTAAAACATATAACGTTATATAGTATGACGTTATAACGTATAACGTCATATACTATTACCATACTACGTGTAACGTTATATAGTATTACGATATAACGTATAACGTCATATACTATTACCATATAACGTTTAACGTTATGTAGTATTACGATATAACGTATAACGTTATGTAGTATTACGTTAAACCATATAACGTTATATAGTATTACGTTATAACGTATAACGTCATATACTATTACCATACAACGTGTAACGTTAGTAGTATGACGTTATAACGTTTAACGTTATGTAGTATTACGATAAAACATATAACGTTATATACTGTTACGATATAACGTGTAACGTTATATAGTATTACGTTGTAACGTATAACGTTATATACTACTACCATACAACGTGTAACGTTATATAGTATTACGTTGTAACGTATAACGTCATATACTATTACCATACAACGTGTAACGTTATATAGAATTACGATATAACGTATAACCTTATGTAGTATTACGTTAAAACATATAACGTTATATAGTATTACGTTATAACGTATAACGTTATATACTATTACGATATAACGTGTAACGTTATATAGCATTACGTTGTAACGTATAACGTCATATACTATTACCATACAACGTGTAACGTTATATAGTATTACGATATAACGTATAACCTTATGTAGTATTACGTTAAAACATATAACGTTATATAGTATTACGTTATAACGTATAACGTTATATACTATTACGATATAACGTGTAACGTTATATAGCATTACGTTGTAACGTATAACGTCATATACTATTACCATACAACGTGTAACGTTAATAGTATGACGTTATAACGTTTAACCTTATGTAGTATTACGTTATAACGTATAACGTTATATACTATTACGATATAACGTGTAACGTTATATAGTATTACGTTGTAACGTATAACGTCATATACTATTACCATACAACGTGTAACGTTATATAGTATTACGATATAACGTATAACGTCATATACTATTATCATACAACGTGTAACGTTATATAGTATTACGATATAACGTATAACGTCATATACTATTACCATACAACGTTTAACGTTATGTAGTATTACGTTAAAATATATAACGTTATATAGTATTACGTTGTAACATATGACGTTATATAGTATTACGATATATCGCGTAACGTTATATAGTATTACGTTATAACGTATAACGTCATATACTATTACCATACTACGTGTAACGTTATATAGTATGACGTTATAACGTTTAACGTTATGTAGTATTACGTTAAAACATATAACGTTATATAGTATTACGTTATAACGTATAACGTCATATACTATTACCATACAACGTGTAACGTTATATAGTATTACGATATAACGTATAACGTTAAATAGTATTAAGTTATAACGTATAACGTTATATACTATTACGATATAACGTGTAATGTTATATAGTATTACGTTATAACGTTTAACGTTATGTAGTATTACGTTAAAACATATAACGTTATATAGTATGACGTTATAACGTATAATGTCATATACTATTACCATACTACGTGTAACGTTATATAGTATTACGACATAACGTATAACGTCATGTACTATTACCATAAAACGTTAAACGTTATGTAGTATTACGATATAACGTATAACGTTATGTAGTATTACGCTAAAACATATAACGTTATATAGTATTACGTTATAACGTATAACGTCATATACTATTACCATACAACGTGTAACGTTATATAGTATGACGTTATAACGTTTAACGTTATGTAGTATTACGTTAAAACATATAACGTTATATAGTATTACGTTATAACGTATAACGTCATATACTATTACCATACAACGTGTAACGTTAGTAGTATGACGTTATAACGTTTAACGTTATGTAGTATTACGATAAAACATGTAACGTTATATAGTATTACGTTGTAACATATGACGTTATATAGTATTACGTTATAACGTATAACGTCATATACTATTACCATACAACGTGTAACGTTATATAGTATTACGATATAACGTATAACGTTAAATAGTATTACGTTATAACGTATAACGTCATATACTATTACCGTACAACGTGTTACGTTAGTAGTATGACGTTATAACGTTTAACGTTATGTAGCATTACGATAAAACATTTAACGTTATATACTGTTACGATATAACGTGTAACGTTATATAGTATTACGTTGTAACGTATAACGTTATATACTACTACCATACAACGCGTAACGTTATATAGTATTACGTTGTAACGTATAACGTCATATACTATTACCATACAACGTGTAACGTTATATAGTATTACGATATAACGTGTAACGTTATATAGTATTACGTTAAAACATATAACGTTATATAGTATTACGTTATAACGTATAACGTTATATACTATTACGATATAACGTGTAACGTTATATAGCATTATGTTGTAACGTATAACGTCATATACTATTACCATACAACGTGTAACGTTATATAGTATTACGATATAACGTGTAACGTTATATAGTATTACGTTGTAACGTATAACGTCATATGCTATTACCATACAACGTGTAACGTTATATAGTATTACGATATAACGTATAACCTTATGTAGTATTACGTTAAAACATGTAACGTTATATAGTATTACGTTGTAACATATGACGTTATATAGTATTACGTTATAACGTATAACGTCATATACTATTACCATACAACGTGTAACGTTATATAGTATGACGTTATAACGTTTAACGTTATGTAGTATTACGTTATAACGTATAACGTTATGTAGTATTACGATAAAACATGTAACGTTATATAGTATTACGTTGTAACATATGACGTTATATAGTATTACGTTATAACGTATAACGTCATATACTATTACCATACAACGTGTAACGTTATATAGCATTACGTTATAACGTTTAACGTTCTGTAGTATTACGTTATAACGTATAACGTTATATACTATTACGATATAACGTGTAAGGTTATATAGTATTACGTTATAACGTATAACGTCATATACTATTACCATACAACGTGTAACGTTATATAGTATGAGTTATAACGTTTAACGTTATGTAGTATTACGTTAAAACATATAACGTTATATAGTGTTACGTTATAACGTATAACGTTATATACTATTACGATATATCGTGTAACGTTATATAGTATTACGATATAACGTATGACGTCATATACTATTACCATACTACGTGTAACGTTATATAGTATTACGTCATAACGTATAACGTTATGTAGTATTACGTTATAACGTATAACGTTATGTAGTATTACGATAAAACATGTAACGTTATATCATATTACGTTGTAACATATGACGTTATATAGTATTACGTTATAACGTATAACGTCATATACTATTACCATACAACGTGTAACGTTATATAGCATTACGTTATAACGTTTAACGTTCTGTAGTATTACGCTATAACGTATAACGTTATATACTATTACGATATAACGTGTAAGGTTATATAGTATTACGTTATAACGTATAACGTCATATACTATTACCATACAACGTGTAACGTTATATAGTATGAGTTATAACGTTTAACGTTATGTAGTATTACGTTAAAACATATAACGTTATATAGTGTTACGTTATAACGTATAACGTCATATACTATTACCATACAACGTGTAACGTTATATAGTATTACGATATAACGTATAACGTTATATAGTATTACGTTGTAACGTATAACGTCATATACTATTACCATACAACGTGTAACGTTAGTAGTATGACGTTATAACGTTTAACGTTATGTAGTATTACGATAAAACAGGTAACGTTATATAGTATTACGTTGTAACATATGACGTTATATAGTATAACGTTATAACGTATAACGTCATATACTATTACCATACAACGTGTAACGTTATATAGTATTACGATATAACGTATAACGTTAAATAGTATTACGTTATAACGTATAACGTCATATACTATTACCGTACAACGTGTAACGTTAGTAGTATGACGTTATAACGTTTAACGTTATGTAGCATTACGATAAAACATTTAACGTTATATGGTATTACGTTATAACGTATAACGTTATATAGTATTACGTTGAAACGTATAACGTTATATACTATTACCATACAACGTGTAACGTTATATAGTATTACGTTGTAACGTATAACGTCATATACTATTACCATACAACGTGTAACGTTATATAGTATTACGATATAACGTATAACCTTATGTAGTATTACGTTAAAACATATAACGTTATATAGTATTACGTTATAACGTATAACGTTATATACTATTACGATATAACGTGTAACGTTATATAGCATTACGTTGTAACGTATAACGTCATATACTATTACCATACAACGTGTAACGTTATATAGTATTACGATATAACGTGTAACGTTATATAGTATTACGTTGTAACGTATAACGTCATATACTATTACCATACAACGTGTAACGTTATATAGTATTACGATATAACGTATAACCTTATGTAGTATTACGTTAAAACATATAACGTTATATAGTATTACGTTATAACGTATAACGTTATATACTATTACGGTATTATGTATAACGTTATATAGTATTACGTAATAACGTATAACGTCATATACTTAATACCGTACAACGTGTAACATTATGTGGTATGACGTTATATCGTTTAACGTTATGTAGCATTACGATAAAACATATAACGTTATAAATAGTGTTACGATATAACGTGTAACGTTATATAGTATTACGTTGTAACGTATAACGTTATATACTACTACCATACAACGTGTAACGTTATATAGTATTACGTAATAACGTATAACGTCATATACTATTACCATACAACGTGTAACGTTATATAGCATTACGCTATAACGTTTAACGTTCTGTAGTATTACGCTATAACGTATAACGTTATATACTATTACGATATAACGTGTAAGGTTATATAGTATTACGATATAACGTATAACGTCATATACTATTACCATACTACGTGTAACGTTATATAGTATTACGTCATAATGTATAACGTTATGTAGTATCACGTTATAACGTATAACGTTATGTAGTATTACGATAAAACATGTAACGTTATATAGTATTACGTTGTAACATATGACGTTATATAACATTACGTTATAACGTATAACGTTATATACTATTACGATATAAAGTGTAACGTTATATAGTATTACGTTGTAACGTATAACGTCATATAATATTACCATACAACGTGTAACGTTATATAGTATTACGATATGACGTATAACGTTAAATACTATTACGTTAGAACGTATAACGTCATATACTATTACCATACAACGTGTAACGTTAGTAGTATGACGTTATAACGTTTAACGTTATTTAGTATTACGATAAAACATATAACGTTTTATACTATTACGATATAACGTGTAACGTTATATAGTATTACGATATATCGTGTAACGTTATATAGTATTACGTTATAACGTATAACGTCATATACTATTACCATACAACGTGTAACGTTATATAGTATTACGATATAACGTGTAACGTTATATAGTATTACGTAATAACGTATAACGTCAAATACTATTACCATACAACGTGTAACGTTATATAGTATGACGTTATAACGTTTAACGTTATGTAGTATTACGTTAAAACATATAACGATATATAGTATTACGTTGTAACGTATAACGTTATATACTATTACGATATATCGCGTAACGTTATATAGTATTACGTTATAACGTATAACGTCATTTACTATTACCATACTACGTGTAACGTTATATAGTATTATGATATAACGTATAACGTTATGTAGTATTACGTTAAACCATATAACGTTATATAGTATTACGTTATAACGTATAACGTCATATACTATTACCATACAACGTGTAACGTTAGTAGTATGACGTTATAACGTTTAACGTTATGTGGTATTACGATAAAACATATAACGTTATATACTATTACGATATAACGTGTAAGGTTATATAGTATTACGTTATAACGTATAACGTCATATACTATTACCATACAACGTGTAACGTTATATAGTATGACGTTATAACGTATAACGTCATATACTATTACCATACTACGTGTAACGTTATATAGTATTACGATATAACGTATAACGTCATATACTATTACCATACAACGTTTAACGTTATGTAGTATTACGTTAAAATATATAACGTTATATAGTATTACGTTGTAACATATGACGTTATACAGTATTACGATATATCGCGTAACGTTATATAGTATTACGTTATAACGTATAACGTCATATACTATTACCATACAACGTTTAACGTTATGTAGTATTACGATATAACGTATAACGTTATGTAGTATTACGTTAAACCATATAACGTTATATAGTATTACGTTATAACGTATAACGTTATATACTATTACGGTATTACGTATAACGTTATATAGTATTACGTAATAACGTAAGACGTCATATACTTAATACCGTACAACGTGTAACATTATGTGGTATGACGTTATATCGTTTAACGTTATGTAGTATTTCGTTATAACGTATAACGTTATATACTATTACGATATAACGTGTATCGTTATATAGTATTACGTTATAACGTATAACGTCATATACTATTACCATACAACGTGTAACGTTATATAGTATGACGTTATAACGTTTAACGTTATGTAGTATTACGTTAAAACATATAACGTTATATAGTATTACGTTATAACGTGTAACGTCATATACTATTACCATACAACGTGTAACGTTATATAGTATTACGATATAACGTATAACGTTAAATAGTATTACGTTATAACGTATAACGTCATATACTATTACCATACAACGTTTAACGTTATGTAGTATTACGATATAACGTATAACGTTATGTAGTATTACGTTAAACCATATAACGTTATATAGTATTACGTTATAACGTATAACGTCATATACTATTACCATACAACGTGTAACGTTATATAGTATGACGTTATAACGTTTAACGTTATGTAGTATTACGTTAAAACATATAACGTTATATAGTATTACGTTATAACGTGTAACGTCATATACTATTACCATACAACGTGTAACGTTATATAGTATTACGATATAACGTATAACGTTAAATAGTATTACGTTATAAAGTATAACGTCATATACTATTACCGTACAACGTGTAACGTTAGTAGTATGACGTTATAACGTTTAACGTTATGTAGCATTACGATAAAACATTTAACGTTATATACTGTTACGATATAACGTGTAACGTTATATAGTATTACGTTGTAACGTATAACGTTATATACTACTACCATACAACGCGTAACGTTATATAGTATTACGTTGTAACGTATAACGTCATATACTATTACCATACAACGTGTAACGTTATATAGTATTACGATATAACGTATAACCTTATGTAGTATTACGTTAAAACATATAACGTTATATAGTATTACGATATAACGGTTAACGTTATGTAGTATTACGTTAAAACATATAACGTTATATAGTATTACGTTATAACGTGTAACGTCATATACTATTACCATACAACGTGTAACGTTATATAGTATTACGATATAACGTATAACGTTAAATAGTATTACGTTATAACGTATAACGTCATATGCTATTACCATACAACGTGTAACGTTATATAGTATTACGATATAACGTATAACCTTATGTAGTATTACGTTAAAACATATAACGTTATATAGTATTACGTTATAACGTATAACGTTATATACTATTACGGTATTACGTATAACGTTATATAGTATTACGTAATAACGTAAGACGTCATATACTTAATACCGTACAACGTGTAACATTATGTGGTATGACGTTATATCGTTTAACGTTATGTAGTATTTCGTTATAACGTATAACGTTATATACTATTACGATATAACGTGTATCGTTATATAGTATTACGTTATAACGTGTAACGTTATATAGTATTACGATATAACGTATAACGTTAAATAGTATTACCTTACAACGTATATCGTCATATACTATTACCATACAACGTGTAACGTTAGTAGTATGACGTTATAACGTTTAACGTTATGTAGCATTACGATAAAACATATACCGTTATATACTGTTACGATATAACGTGTAAGGTTATATAGTATTACGTTATAACGTATAACGTCATATACTATTACCATACAACGTGTAACGTTATATAGTATGAGTTATAACGTTTAACGTTATGTAGTATTACGTTAAAACATATAACGTTATATAGTGTTACGTTATAACGTATAACGTTATATACTATTACGACATATCGTGTAACGTTATATAGTATTACGATATAACGTATAACGTCATATACTACTACCATACTACGTGCAACGTTATATAGTATTACGATATAACGTATAACGTCATATACTATTACCATACAACGTTTAACGTTATGTAGTATTACGATATAACGTATAACGTTATGTAGTATTACGTTAAACCATATAACGTTTTATAGTATTACGTTATAACGTATAACGTCATATACTATTACCATACAACGTGTAACGTTATATAGTATGACGTTATAACGTTTAACGTTATGTAGTATTACGTTAAAACATATAACGTTATATAGTGTTACGTTATAACGTATAACGTTATATACTATTACGATATATCGTGTAACGTTATATAGTATTACGATATAACGTATGACGTCATATACTATTACCATACTACGTGTAGCGTTATATAGTATTACGTCATAACGTATAACGTTATGTAGTATTACGTTATAACGTATAACGTTATGTAGTATTACGATAAAACATGTAACGTTATATAGTATTACGTTGTAACGTCTAACGTCATATACTATTACCATACTACGTGTAACGTTATATAGTATTACGTTATAACGTATAACGTTATGTAGTATTACGTTATAACGTATAACGTTATGTAGTATTACGATAAAACGTGTAACGTTATATAGAATTACGTTATAACGTATAACGTTATATAGTATTACGTTATAACGTATAACATCATATACTATTATCATACAACGTGTAACGTTAATAGTATGACGTTATAACGTTTAACCTTATGTAGTATTACGTTATAACGTATAACGTTATATACTATTACGATATAACGTGTAACGTTATATAGTATTACGTTGTAACGTCTAACGTCATATACTATTACCATACAACGTGTAACGTTATATAGTATTACGATATAACGTATAACGTTAAATAGTATTACGTTATAACGTATAACGTCATATACTATTACCATACAACGTGTAACGTTAGTAGTATGACGTTATAACGTTTAACGTTATGTAGCATTACGTTAAAACATATAACGTTATATACTGTTACGATATAACGTGTAACGTTATATAGTATTACGTTGTAACGTATAACGTTATATACTACTACCATACAACGTGTAACGTTATATAGTATTACGTAATAACGTATAACGTCATATACTATTACCATACAACGTGTAACGTTATATAGCATTACGTTATAACGTTTAACGTTCTGTAGTATTACGCTATAACGTATAACGTTATATACTACTACCATACAACGTGTAACGTTATATAGTATTACGATATAACGTATAACGTCATATACTATTACCATACTACATGTAACGTTATATAGTATTACGTTATAACGTATAACGTTATGTAGTATTACGTTATAACGTATAACGTTATGTAGTATTACGATAAAACATGTAACGTTATATAGTATTACGTTGTAACATATGACGTTATATAGCATTACGTTATAACGTATAACGTCATATACTATTACCATACAACGTGTAACGTTATATAGTATGAGTTATAACGTTTAACGTTATGTAGTATTACGTTAAAACATATAACGTTATATAGTGTTACGTTATAACGTATAACGTTATATACTATTACGATATATCGTGTAACGTTATATAGTATGACGTTATAACGTTTAACGTTATGTAGTATTACGATAAAACATGTAACGTTATATAGTATTACGTTGTAACATATGACGTTATATAGCATTACGTTATAACGTATAACGTCATATACTATTACCATACAACGTGTAACGTTAGTAGTATGACGTTATAACGTTTAACGTTATGTAGTATTACGATAAAACATATAACGTTATATACTATTACGATATAACGTGTAACGTTATATAGCATTACGTTGTAACGTATAACGTCATATACTATTACCATACAACGTGTAACGTTAATAGTATGACGTTATAACGTTTAACCTTATGTAGTATTACGTTATAACGTATAACGTTATATACTATTACGATATAACGTGTAACGTTATATAGTATTACGTTGTAACGTATAACGTCATATACTATTACCATACAACGTGTAACGTTATATAGTATTACGATATAACGTATAACGTCATATACTATTACCATACTACGTGTAACGTTATATAGTATTACGATATAACGTATAACGTTATGTAGTATTACGTTATAACGTATAACGTTATATACTATTACGATATAACGTGTAACGTTATATAGCATTACGTTGTAACGTATAACGTCATATACTATTACCATACAACGTGTAACGTTATATAGTATTACGATATAACGTATAACCTTATGTAGTATTACGTTAAAACATATAACGTTATATAGTATTACGTTATAACGTATAACGTTATATACTATTACGATATAACGTGTAACGTTATATAGCATTACGTTGTAACGTATAACGTCATATACTATTACCATACAACGTGTAACGTTAATAGTATGACGTTATAACGTTTAACCTTATGTAGTATTACGTTATAACGTATAACGTTATATACTATTACGATATAACGTGTAACGTTATATAGTATTACGTTGTAACGTATAACGTCATATACTATTACCATACAACGTGTAACGTTATATAGTATTACGATATAACGTATAACGTCATATACTATTACCATACAACGTGTAACGTTATATAGTATTACGATATAACGTATAACGTCATATACTATTACCATACAACGTTTAACGTTATGTAGTATTACGTTAAAATATATAACGTTATATAGTATTACGTTGTAACATATGACGTTATATAGTATTACGATATATCGCGTAACGTTATATAGTATTACGTTATAACGTATAACGTCATATACTATTACCATACTACGTGTAACGTTATATAGTATGACGTTATAACGTTTAACGTTATGTAGTATTACGTTAAAACATATAACGTTATATAGTATTACGTTATAACGTATAACGTCATATACTATTACCATACAACGTGTAACGTTATATAGTATTACGATATAACGTATAACGTTAAATAGTATTAAGTTATAACGTATAACGTTATATACTATTACGATATAACGTGTAATGTTATATAGTATTACGTTATAACGTTTAACGTTATGTAGTATTACGTTAAAACATATAACGTTATATAGTATGACGTTATAACGTATAATGTCATATACTATTACCATACTACGTGTAACGTTATATAGTATTACGACATAACGTATAACGTCATGTACTATTACCATAAAACGTTTAACGTTATGTAGTATTACGATATAACGTATAACGTTATGTAGTATTACGCTAAAACATATAACGTTATATAGTATTACGTTATAACGTATAACGTCATATACTATTACCATACAACGTGTAACGTTATATAGTATGACGTTATAACGTTTAACGTTATGTAGTATTACGTTAAAACATATAACGTTATATAGTATTACGTTATAACGTATAACGTCATATACTATTACCATACAACGTGTAACGTTAGTAGTATGACGTTATAACGTTTAACGTTATGTAGTATTACGATAAAACATGTAACGTTATATAGTATTACGTTGTAACATATGACGTTATATAGTATTACGTTATAACGTATAACGTCATATACTATTACCATACAACGTGTAACGTTATATAGTATTACGATATAACGTATAACGTTAAATAGTATTACGTTATAACGTATAACGTCATATACTATTACCGTACAACGTGTTACGTTAGTAGTATGACGTTATAACGTTTAACGTTATGTAGCATTACGATAAAACATTTAACGTTATATACTGTTACGATATAACGTGTAACGTTATATAGTATTACGTTGTAACGTATAACGTTATATACTACTACCATACAACGCGTAACGTTATATAGTATTACGTTGTAACGTATAACGTCATATACTATTACCATACAACGTGTAACGTTATATAGTATTACGTAATAACGTGTAACGTTATATAGTATTACGTTAAAACATATAACGTTATATAGTATTACGTTATAACGTATAACGTTATATACTATTACGATATAACGTGTAACGTTATATAGCATTATGTTGTAACGTATAACGTCATATACTATTACCATACAACGTGTAACGTTATATAGTATTACGATATAACGTGTAACGTTATATAGTATTACGTTGTAACGTATAACGTCATATGCTATTACCATACAACGTGTAACGTTATATAGTATTACGATATAACGTATAACCTTATGTAGTATTACGTTAAAACATGTAACGTTATATAGTATTACGTTGTAACATATGACGTTATATAGTATTACGTTATAACGTATAACGTCATATACTATTACCATACAACGTGTAACGTTATATAGTATGACGTTATAACGTTTAACGTTATGTAGTATTACGTTATAACGTATAACGTTATGTAGTATTACGATAAAACATGTAACGTTATATAGTATTACGTTGTAACATATGACGTTATATAGTATTACGTTATAACGTATAACGTCATATACTATTACCATACAACGTGTAACGTTATATAGCATTACGTTATAACGTTTAACGTTCTGTAGTATTACGCTATAACGTATAACGTTATATACTATTACGATATAACGTGTAAGGTTATATAGTATTACGTTATAACGTATAACGTCATATACTATTACCATACAACGTGTAACGTTATATAGTATGAGTTATAACGTTTAACGTTATGTAGTATTACGTTAAAACATATAACGTTATATAGTGTTACGTTATAACGTATAACGTTATATACTATTACGATATATCGTGTAACGTTATATAGTATTACGATATAACGTATGACGTCATATACTATTACCATACTACGTGTAACGTTATATAGTATTACGTCATAACGTATAACGTTATGTAGTATTACGTTATAACGTATAACGTTATGTAGTATTACGATAAAACATGTAACGTTATATCATATTACGTTGTAACATATGACGTTATATAGTATTACGTTATAACGTATAACGTCATATACTATTACCATACAACGTGTAACGTTATATAGCATTACGTTATAACGTTTAACGTTCTGTAGTATTACGCTATAACGTATAACGTTATATACTATTACGATATAACGTGTAAGGTTATATAGTATTACGTTATAACGTATAACGTCATATACTATTACCATACAACGTGTAACGTTATATAGTATGAGTTATAACGTTTAACGTTATGTAGTATTACGTTAAAACATATAACGTTATATAGTGTTACGTTATAACGTATAACGTCATATACTATTACCATACAACGTGTAACGTTATATAGTATTACGATATAACGTATAACGTTATATAGTATTACGTTATAACGTATAACGTCATATACTATTACCATACAACGTGTAACGTTAGTAGTATGACGTTATAACGTTTAACGTTATGTAGTATTACGATAAAACAGGTAACGTTATATAGTATTACGTTGTAACATATGACGTTATATAGTATAACGTTATAACGTATAACGTCATATACTATTACCATACAACGTGTAACGTTATATAGTATTACGATATAACGTATAACGTTAAATAGTATTACGTTATAACGTATAACGTCATATACTATTACCGTACAACGTGTAACGTTAGTAGTATGACGTTATAACGTTTAACGTTATGTAGCATTACGATAAAACATTTAACGTTATATGGTATTACGTTATAACGTATAACGTTATATAGTATTACGTTGAAACGTATAACGTTATATACTATTACCATACAACGTGTAACGTTATATAGTATTACGTTGTAACGTATAACGTCATATACTATTACCATACAACGTGTAACGTTATATAGTATTACGATATAACGTATAACCTTATGTAGTATTACGTTAAAACATATAACGTTATATAGTATTACGTTATAACGTATAACGTTATATACTATTACGATATAACGTGTAACGTTATATAGCATTACGTTGTAACGTATAACGTCATATACTATTACCATACAACGTGTAACGTTATATAGTATTACGATATAACGTGTAACGTTATATAGTATTACGTTGTAACGTATAACGTCATATACTATTACCATACAACGTGTAACGTTATATAGTATTACGATATAACGTATAACCTTATGTAGTATTACGTTAAAACATATAACGTTATATAGTATTACGTTATAACGTATAACGTTATATACTATTACGGTATTATGTATAACGTTATATAGTATTACGTAATAACGTATAACGTCATATACTTAATACCGTACAACGTGTAACATTATGTGGTATGACGTTATATCGTTTAACGTTATGTAGCATTACGATAAAACATATAACGTTATAAATAGTGTTACGATATAACGTGTAACGTTATATAGTATTACGTTGTAACGTATAACGTTATATACTACTACCATACAACGTGTAACGTTATATAGTATTACGTAATAACGTATAACGTCATATACTATTACCATACAACGTGTAACGTTATATAGCATTACGCTATAACGTTTAACGTTCTGTAGTATTACGCTATAACGTATAACGTTATATACTATTACGATATAACGTGTAAGGTTATATAGTATTACGATATAACGTATAACGTCATATACTATTACCATACTACGTGTAACGTTATATAGTATTACGTCATAATGTATAACGTTATGTAGTATCACGTTATAACGTATAACGTTATGTAGTATTACGATAAAACATGTAACGTTATATAGTATTACGTTGTAACATATGACGTTATATAACATTACGTTATAACGTATAACGTCATATACTATTACCATACAACGTGTAACGTTATATAGTATGAGTTATAACGTTTAACGTTATGTAGTATTACGTTAAAACGTATAACGTTATATAGTGTTACGTTATAACGTATAACGTTATATACTATTACGATATATTGTGTAACGTTATATAGTATGACGTTATAACGTTTAACGTTATGTAGTATTACGATAAAACATGTAACGTTATATAGTATTACGTTGTAACATATGACGTTATATAGCATTACGTTATAACGTATAACGTCATATACTATTACCATACAACGTGTAACGTTATATAGTATGTCGTTATAACGTTTAACCTTATGTAGTATTACGTTATAACGTATAACGTTATATACTATTACGATATAAAGTGTAACGTTATATAGTATTACGTTGTAACGTATAACGTCATATAATATTACCATACAACGTGTAACGTTATATAGTATTACGATATGACGTATAACGTTAAATACTATTACGTTAGAACGTATAACGTCATATACTATTACCATACAACGTGTAACGTTAGTAGTATGACGTTATAACGTTTAACGTTATTTAGTATTACGATAAAACATATAACGTTTTATACTATTACGATATAACGTGTAACGTTATATAGTATTACGATATATCGTGTAACGTTATATAGTATTACGTAATAACGTATAACGTCATATACTATTACCATACAACGTGTAACGTTATATAGTATTACGATATAACGTGTAACGTTATATAGTATTACGTAATAACGTATAACGTCAAATACTATTACCATACAACGTGTAACGTTATATAGTATGACGTTATAACGTTTAACGTTATGTAGTATTACGTTAAAACATATAACGATATATAGTATTACGTTGTAACGTATAACGTTATATACTATTACGATATATCGCGTAACGTTATATAGTATTACGTTATAACGTATAACGTCATTTACTATTACCATACTACGTGTAACGTTATATAGTATTATGATATAACGTATAACGTTATGTAGTATTACGTTAAACCATATAACGTTATATAGTATTACGTTATAACGTATAACGTCATATACTATTACCATACAACGTGTAACGTTAGTAGTATGACGTTATAACGTTTAACGTTATGTGGTATTACGATAAAACATATAACGTTATATACTATTACGATATAACGTGTAAGGTTATATAGTATTACGTTATAACGTATAACGTCATATACTATTACCATACAACGTGTAACGTTATATAGTATGACGTTATAACGTATAACGTCATATACTATTACCATACTACGTGTAACGTTATATAGTATTACGATATAACGTATAACGTCATATACTATTACCATACAACGTTTAACGTTATGTAGTATTACGTTAAAATATATAACGTTATATAGTATTACGTTGTAACATATGACGTTATACAGTATTACGATATATCGCGTAACGTTATATAGTATTACGTTATAACGTATAACGTCATATACTATTACCATACAACGTTTAACGTTATGTAGTATTACGATATAACGTATAACGTTATGTAGTATTACGTTAAACCATATAACGTTATATAGTATTACGTTATAACGTATAACGTTATATACTATTACGGTATTACGTATAACGTTATATAGTATTACGTAATAACGTAAGACGTCATATACTTAATACCGTACAACGTGTAACATTATGTGGTATGACGTTATATCGTTTAACGTTATGTAGTATTTCGTTATAACGTATAACGTTATATACTATTACGATATAACGTGTATCGTTATATAGTATTACGTTATAACGTATAACGTCATATACTATTACCATACAACGTGTAACGTTATATAGTATGACGTTATAACGTTTAACGTTATGTAGTATTACGTTAAAACATATAACGTTATATAGTATTACGTTATAACGTGTAACGTCATATACTATTACCATACAACGTGTAACGTTATATAGTATTACGATATAACGTATAACGTTAAATAGTATTACGTTATAACGTATAACGTCATATACTATTACCATACAACGTTTAACGTTATGTAGTATTACGATATAACGTATAACGTTATGTAGTATTACGTTAAACCATATAACGTTATATAGTATTACGTTATAACGTATAACGTCATATACTATTACCATACAACGTGTAACGTTATATAGTATGACGTTATAACGTTTAACGTTATGTAGTATTACGTTAAAACATATAACGTTATATAGTATTACGTTATACCGTATAACGATATATACTATTACCATACAACGTGTAACGTTATATAGTATTACGATATAACGTATAACGTTAAATAGTATTACGTTATAAAGTATAACGTCATATACTATTACCGTACAACGTGTAACGTTAGTAGTATGACGTTATAACGTTTAACGTTATGTAGCATTACGATAAAACATTTAACGTTATATACTGTTACGATATAACGTGTAACGTTATATAGTATTACGTTGTAACGTATAACGTTATATACTACTACCATACAACGCGTAACGTTATATAGTATTACGTTGTAACGTATAACGTCATATACTATTACCATACAACGTGTAACGTTATATAGTATTACGATATAACGTATAACCTTATGTAGTATTACGTTAAAACATATAACGTTATATAGTATTACGATATAACGGTTAACGTTATGTAGTATTACGTTAAAACATATAACGTTATATAGTATTACGTTATAACGTGTAACGTCATATACTATTACCATACAACGTGTAACGTTATATAGTATTACGATATAACGTATAACGTTAAATAGTATTACGTTATAACGTATAACGTCATATGCTATTACCATACAACGTGTAACGTTATATAGTATTACGATATAACGTATAACCTTATGTAGTATTACGTTAAAACATATAACGTTATATAGTATTACGTTATAACGTATAACGTTATATACTATTACGGTATTACGTATAACGTTATATAGTATTACGTAATAACGTAAGACGTCATATACTTAATACCGTACAACGTGTAACATTATGTGGTATGACGTTATATCGTTTAACGTTATGTAGTATTTCGTTATAACGTATAACGTTATATACTATTACGATATAACGTGTATCGTTATATAGTATTACGTTATAACGTGTAACGTTATATAGTATTACGATATAACGTATAACGTTAAATAGTATTACCTTACAACGTATATCGTCATATACTATTACCATACAACGTGTAACGTTAGTAGTATGACGTTATAACGTTTAACGTTATGTAGCATTACGATAAAACATATACCGTTATATACTGTTACGATATAACGTGTAAGGTTATATAGTATTACGTTATAACGTATAACGTCATATACTATTACCATACAACGTGTAACGTTATATAGTATGAGTTATAACGTTTAACGTTATGTAGTATTACGTTAAAACATATAACGTTATATAGTGTTACGTTATAACGTATAACGTTATATACTATTACGACATATCGTGTAACGTTATATAGTATTACGATATAACGTATAACGTCATATACTACTACCATACTACGTGCAACGTTATATAGTATTACGTCATAACGTATAACGTTATGTAGTATTACGTTATAACGTATACCGTTATGTAGTATTACGATAAAACATGTAACGTTATATAGTATTACGTTGTAACATATGACGTTATATAGTATTACGTTATAACGTATAACGTCATATACTATTACCATACAACGTGTAACGTTATATAGCATTACGTTATAACGTTTAACGTTCTGTAGTATTACGCTATAACGTATAACGTTATATACTATTACGATATAACGTGTAAGGTTATATAGTATTACGTTATAACGTATAACGTCATATACTATTACCATACAACGTGTAACGTTATATAGTATGAGTTATAACGTTTAACGTTATGTAGTATTACGTTAAAACATATAACGTTATATAGTGTTACGTTATAACGTATAACGTTATATACTATTACGATATATCGTGTAACGTTATATAGTATTACGATATAACGTATGACGTCATATACTATTACCATACTACGTGTAACGTTATATAGTATTACGTCATAACGTATAACGTTATGTAGTATTACGTTATAACGTATAACGTTATGTAGTATTACGATAAAACATGTAACGTTATATAGTATTACGTTGTAACATATGACGTTATATAGTATTACGTTATAACGTATAACGTCATATACTATTACCATACAACGTGTAACGTTATATAGTATGACGTTATAACGTTTAACGTTATGTAGTATTACTTTAAAACGTATAACGTTATATAGTATTACGTTATAACGTATAACATCATATACTATTATCATACAACGTGTAACGTTAATAGTATGACGTTATAACGTTTAACCTTATGTAGTATTACGTTATAACGTATAACGTTATATACTATTACGATATAACGTGTAACGTTATATAGTATTACGTTGTAACGTATAACGTCATATACTATTACCATACAACGTGTAACGTTATATAGTATTACGATATAACGTATAACGTTAAATAGTATTACGTTATAACGTATAACGTCATATACTATTACCATACAACGTGTAACGTTAGTAGTATGACGTTATAACGTTTAACGTTATGTAGTATTACGATAAAACATATAACGTTATATACTATTACGATATAACGTGTAAGGTTATATAGTATTACGTTATAACGTATAACGTCATATACTATTACCATACAACGTGTAACGTTATATAGTATGACGTTATAACGTATAACGTCATATACTATTACCATACTACGTGTAACGTTATATAGTATTACGATATAACGTATAACGTTAAATAGTATTACGTTATAACGTATAACGTCATATACTATTACCATACAACGTGTAACGTTAGTAGTATGACGTTATAACGTTTAACGTTATGTAGTATTACGATAAAACATATAACGTCATATACTATTACCATACAACGTGTAACGTTATATAGTATTACGTTATAACGTATAACGTCATATACTATTACCGTACTACGTGTAACGTTATATAGTGTGACGTTATAACGTTTAACGTTATGTAGTATTACGTTAAAACATATAACGTTATATAGTATGACGTTATAACGTATAACGTCATATACTATTACCATACTACGTGTAACGTTATATAGTATTACGATATAACGTATAACGTCATATACTATTACCATACAACGTTTAACGTTATATAGTATTACGATATAACGTATAACGTTATGTAGTATTACGTTAAACCATATCACGTTATATAGTATTACGTTATAACGTATAACGTCATATACTATTACCATACAACGTGTAACGTTATATAGTATTACGATATAACGTATAACCTTATGTAGTATTACGTTAAAACATATAACGTTATATAGTATTACGTTATAACGTATAACATTGTATACTATTACAGTATTACGTATAACGTTATATAGTATTACGTAATAACGTATAACGTCATATACTTAATACCGTACAACGTGTAACATTATGTGGTATGACGTTATATCGTTTAACGTTATGTAGTATTTCGTTATAACGTATAACGTTATATACTATTACGATATAACGTGTATCGTTATATAGTATTACGTTATAACGTGTAACGTTATATAGTATTACGATATAACGTATAACGTTAAATAGTATTACCTTACAACGTATATCGTCATATACTATTACCATACAACGTGTAACGTTAGTAGTATGACGTTATAACGTTTAACGTTATGTAGCATTACGATAAAACATATAACGTTATATATAGTGTTACGATATAACGTGTAACGTTATATAGTATTACGTAATAACGTATAACGTCATATACTATTACCATACAACGTGTAACGTTATATAGCATTACGTTATAACGTTTAACGTTCTGTAGTATTACGCTATAACGTATAACGTTATATACTATTACGATATAACGTGTAAGGTTATATAGTATTACGTTATAACATATAACGTCATATACTATTACCATACAACGTGTAACGTTATATAGTATGAGTTATAACGTTTAACGTTATGTAGTATTACGTTAAAACATATAACGTTATATAGTGTTACGTTATAACGTATAACGTTAAATACTATTACGATGTATCGTGTAACGTTATATAGTATTACGATATAACGTATAACGTCATATACTATTACCATACTACGTGTAATGTTATATAGTATTACGTCATAACGTATAACGTTATGTAGTATTACGTTATAACGTATAACGTTAAGTAGTATTACGATAAAACATGTAACGTTATATAGTATTACGTTGTAACATATGACGTTATATAGCATTACGTTATAACGTATAACGTCATATACTATTACCATACAACGTGTAACGTTATATAGTATGAATGTTATAACGTTTAACGTTATGTAGTATTACGTTATAACGTATAACGTTATATACTATTACGATATAACGTGTAACGTTATATAGTATTACGTTGTAACGTCTAACGTCATATACTATTACCATACTACGTGTAACGTTATATAGTATTACGTTATAACGTATAACGTTATGTAGTATTACGTTATAACGTATAACGTTATGTAGTATTACGATAAAACGTGTAACGTTATATAGAATTACGTTATAACGTATAACGTTATATAGTATTACGTTATAACGTATAACATCATATACTATTATCATACAACGTGTAACGTTAATAGTATGACGTTATAACGTTTAACCTTATGTAGTATTACGTTATAACGTATAACGTTATATACTATTACGATATAACGTGTAACGTTATATAGTATTACGTTGTAACGTCTAACGTCATATACTATTACCATACAACGTGTAACGTTATATAGTATTACGATATAACGTATAACGTTAAATAGTATTACGTTATAACGTATAACGTCATATACTATTACCATACAACGTGTAACGTTAGTAGTATGACGTTATAACGTTTAAAGTTATGTAGCATTACGTTAAAACATATAACGTTATATACTGTTACGATATAACGTGTAACGTTATATAGTATTACGTTGTAATGTATAACGTTATATACTACTACCATACAACGTGTAACGTTATATAGTATTACGTAATAACGTATAACGTCATATACTATTACCATACAACGTGTAACGTTATATAGCATTACGTTATAACGTTTAACCTTCTGTAGTATTACGCTATAACGTATAACGTTATATACTATTACGATATATCGTGTAACGTTATATAGTATTACGATTTAACGTATAACGTCATATACTATTACCATACTACGTGTAACGTTATATAGTATTACGTTATAACGTATAACGTTATGTAGTATTACGTTATAACGTATAACGTTATGTAGTATTACGATAAAACATGTAACGTTATATAGTATTACGTTGTAACATATGACGTTATATAGCATTACGTTATAACGTATAACGTCATATACTATTACCATACAACGTGTAACGTTAGTAGTATGACGTTATAACGTTTAACGTTATGTAGTATTACGATAAAACATGTAACGTTATATAGTATTACGTTGTAACATATGACGTTATATAGAATTACGTTATAACGTATAACGTCATATACTATTACCATACAACGTGTAACGTTAGTAGTATGACGTTATAACGTTTAACGTTATGTAGTATTACGATAAAACATGTAACGTTATATAGTATTACGTTGTAACATATGACGTTATATAGTATTACGTTATAACGTATAACGTCATATACTATTACCATACAACGTGTAACGTTAGTAGTATGACGTTATAACGTTTAACGTTATGTAGTATTACGATAAAACATATAACGTTATATACTATTACCATATAACGTGTAACGTTATATAGTATTACGTTATAACGTATAACGTTATATACTATTACGGTATTACGTATAACGTTATATAGTATTACGTAATAACGTATAACGTCATATACTTAATACCGTACAACGTGTAACATTATGTGGTATGACGTTATATCGTTTAACGTTATGTAGTATTTCGTTATAACGTATAACGTTATATACTATTACGATATAACGTGTATCGTTATATAGTATTACGTTATAACGTGTAACGTTATATAGTATTACGATATAACGTATAACGTTAAATAGTATTACCTTACAACGTATATCGTCATATACTATTACCATACAACGTGTAACGTTAGTAGTATGACGTTATAACGTTTAACGTTATGTAGCATTACGATAAAACATATAACGTTATATACTGTTACGATATAACGTGTAAGGTTATATAGTATTACGTTATAACGTATAACGTCATATACTATTACTATACAACGTGTAACGTTATATAGTATGAGTTATAACGTTTAACGTTATGTAGTATTACGTTAAAACATATAACGTTATATAGTGTTACGTTATAACGTATAACGTCATATACTATTACCATACTACGTGTAACGTTATATAGTATTACGTCATAACGTATAACGATATGTAGTATTACGTTATAACGTATAACGTTATGTAGTATTACGATAAAACATGTAACGTTATATAGTATTACGTTGTAACATATGACGTTATATAGTATTACGTTATAACGTATAACGTCATATACTATTACCATACAACGTGTAACGTTATATAGCATTACGTTATAACGTTTAACGTTCTGTAGTATTACGCTATAACGTATAACGTTATATACTATTACGATATTACGTGTAAGGTTATATAGTATTACGTTATAACGTATAACGTCATATACTATTACCATACAACGTGTAACGTTATATAGTATGAGTTATAACGTTTAACGTTATGTAGTATTACGTTAAAACATATAACGTTATATAGTGTTACGTTATAACGTATAACGTTATATACTATTACGATATGTCGTGTAACGTTATATAGTATTACGATATAACGTATGACGTCATATACTATTACCATACTACGTGTAGCGTTATATAGTATTACGTCATAACGTATAACGTTATGTAGTATTACGTTATAACGTATAACGTTATGTAGTATTACGATAAAACATGTAACGTTATATAGTATTACGTTGTAACATATGACGTTATATAGTATTACGTTATAACGTATAACGTCATATACTATTACCATACAACGTGTAACGTTATATAGTATGACGTTATAACGTTTAACGTTATGTAGTATTACTTTAAAACGTATAACGTTATATAGTATTACGTTATAACGTATAACATCATATACTATTATCATACAACGTGTAACGTTAATAGTATGACGTTATAACGTTTAACCTTATGTAGTATTACGTTATAACGTATAACGTTATATACTATTACGATATAACGTGTAAGGTTATATAGTATTACGTTGTAACGTATAACGTCATATACTATTACCATACAACGTGTAACGTTATATAGTATTACGATATAACGTATAACGTCATATACTATTACCATACAACGTTTAACGTTATGTAGTATTACGTTATAACGTATAACGTCATATACTATTACCGTACTACGTGTAACGTTATATAGTATGACGTTATAACGTTTAACGTTATGTAGTATTACGTTAAAACATATAACGTTATATAGTATGACGTTATAACGTATAACGTCATATACTATTACCATACTACGTGTAACGTTATATAGTATTACGATATAACGTATAACGTCATATACTATTACCATACAACGTTTAACGTTATGTAGTATTACGATATAACGTATAACGTTATGTAGTATTACGTTAAACCATATAACGTTTTATAGTATTACGTTATAACGTATAACGTCATATACTATTACCATACAACGTGTAACGTTATATAGTATGACGTTATAACGTTTAACGTTATGTAGTATTACGTTAAAACATATAACGTTATATAGTGTTACGTTATAACGTATAACGTTATATACTATTACGATATATCGTGTAACGTTATATAGTATTACGATATAACGTATGACGTCATATACTATTACCATACTACGTGTAGCGTTATATAGTATTACGTCATAACGTATAACGTTATGTAGTATTACGTTATAACGTATAACGTTATGTAGTATTACGATAAAACATGTAACGTTATATAGTATTACGTTGTAACGTCTAACGTCATATACTATTACCATACTACGTGTAACGTTATATAGTATTACGTTATAACGTATAACGTTATGTAGTATTACGTTATAACGTATAACGTTATGTAGTATTACGATAAAACGTGTAACGTTATATAGAATTACGTTATAACGTATAACGTTATATAGTATTACGTTATAACGTATAACATCATATACTATTATCATACAACGTGTAACGTTAATAGTATGACGTTATAACGTTTAACCTTATGTAGTATTACGTTATAACGTATAACGTTATATACTATTACGATATAACGTGTAACGTTATATAGTATTACGTTGTAACGTCTAACGTCATATACTATTACCATACAACGTGTAACGTTATATAGTATTACGATATAACGTGTTTCGTTATATAGTATTACGTTGTAACGTATAACGTCATATACTATTACCATACAACGTGTAACGTTAGTAGTATGACGTTATAACGTTTAACGTTATGTAGCATTACGTTAAAACATATAACGTTATATACTGTTACGATATAACGTGTAACGTTATATAGTATTACGTTGTAACGTATAACGTTATATACTACTACCATACAACGTGTAACGTTATATAGTATTACGTAATAACGTATAACGTCATATACTATTACCATACAACGTGTAACGTTATATAGCATTACGTTATAACGTTTAACGTTCTGTAGTATTACGCTATAACGTATAACGTTATATACTACTACCATACAACGTGTAACGTTATATAGTATTACGTAATAACGTATAACGTCATATACTATTACCATACAACGTGTAACGTTATATAGCATTACGTTATAACGTTTAACCTTCTGTAGTATTACGCTATAACGTATAACGTTATATACTATTACGATATATCGTGTAACGTTATATAGTATTACGATATAACGTATAACGTCATATACTATTACCATACTACATGTAACGTTATATAGTATTACGTTATAACGTATAACGTTATGTAGTATTACGTTATAACGTATAACGTTATGTAGTATTACGATAAAACATGTAACGTTATATAGTATTACGTTGTAACATATGACGTTATATAGCATTACGTTATAACGTATAACGTCATATACTATTACCATACAACGTGTAACGTTATATAGTATGAGTTATAACGTTTAACGTTATGTAGTATTACGTTAAAACATATAACGTTATATAGTGTTACGTTATAACGTATAACGTTATATACTATTACGATATATCGTGTAACGTTATATAGTATGACGTTATAACGTTTAACGTTATGTAGTATTACGATAAAACATGTAACGTTATATAGTATTACGTTGTAACATATGACGTTATATAGCATTACGTTATAACGTATAACGTCATATACTATTACCATACAACGTGTAACGTTAGTAGTATGACGTTATAACGTTTAACGTTATGTAGTATTACGATAAAACATATAACGTTATATACTATTACGATATAACGTGTAACGTTATATACTATTACGGTATTACGTATAACGTTATATAGTATTACGTAATAACGTATAACGTCATATACTTAATACCGTACAACGTGTAACATTATGTGGTATGACGTTATATCGTTTAACGTTATGTAGTATTTCGTTATAACGTATAACGTTATATACTATTACGATATAACGTGTATCGTTATATAGTATTACGTTATAACGTGTAACGTTATATAGTATTACGATATAACGTATAACGTTAAATAGTATTACCTTACAACGTATATCGTCATATACTATTACAATACAACGTGTAACGTTAGTAGTATGACGTTATAACGTTTAACGTTATGTAGCATTACGATAAAACATATAACGTTATATACTGTTACGATATAACGTGTAAGGTTATATAGTATTACGTTATAACGTATAACGTCATATACTATTACCATACAACGTGTAACGTTATATAGTATGAGTTATAACGTTTAACGTTATGTAGTATTACGTTAAAACATATAACGTTATATAGTGTTACGTTATAACGTATAACGTCATATACTATTACCATACTACGTGTAACGTTATATAGTATTACGTCATAACGTATAACGATATGTAGTATTACGTTATAACGTATAACGTTATGTAGTATTACGATAAAACATGTAACGTTATATAGTATTACGTTGTAACGTATGACGTTATATAGTATTACGTTATAACGTATAACGTCATATACTATTACCATACAACGTGTAACGTTATATAGCATTACGTTATAACGTTTAACGTTATGTAGCATTACGATAAAACATATAACGTTATATACTGTTACGATATAACGTGTAAGGTTATATAGTATTACGTTATAACGTATAACGTCATATACTATTACCATACAACGTGTAACGTTATATAGTATGAGTTATAACGTTTAACGTTATGTAGTATTACGTTAAAACATATAACGTTATATAGTGTTACGTTATAACGTATAACGTCATATACTATTACCATACTACGTGTAACGTTATATAGTATTACGTCATAACGTATAACGATATGTAGTATTACGTTATAACGTATAACGTTATGTAGTATTACGATAAAACATGTAACGTTATATAGTATTACGTTGTAACATATGACGTTATATAGTATTACGTTATAACGTATAACGTCATATACTATTACCATACAACGTGTAACGTTATATAGCATTACGTTATAACGTTTAACGTTCTGTAGTATTACGCTATAACGTATAACGTTATATACTATTACGATATAACGTGTAAGGTTATATAGTATTACGTTATAACGTATAACGTCATATACTATTACCATACAACGTGTAACGTTATATAGCATTACGTTATAACGTTTAACGTTCTGTAGTATTACGCTATAACGTATAACGTTATATACTATTACGATATAACGTGTAAGGTTATATAGTATTACGTTATAACGTATAACGTCATATACTATTACCATACAACGTGTAACGTTATATAGTATGAGTTATAACGTTTAACGTTATGTAGTATTACGTTAAAACATATAACGTTATATAGTGTTACGTTATAACGTATAACGTTATATACTATTACGATATATCGTGTAACGTTATATAGTATTACGATATAACGTATGACGTCATATACTATTACCATACTACGTGTAGCGTTATATAGTATTACGTCATAACGTATAACGTTATGTAGTATTACGTTATAACGTATAACGTTATGTAGTATTACGATAAAACATGTAACGTTTTATAGTATTACGTTGTAACATATGACGTTATATAGTATTACGTTATAACGTATAACGTCATATACTATTACCATACAACGTGTAACGTTATATAGTATGACGTTATAACGTTTAACGTTATGTAGTATTACTTTAAAACGTATAACGTTATATAGTATTACGTTATAACGTATAACATCATATACTATTATCATACAACGTGTAACGTTAATAGTATGACGTTATAACGTTTAACCTTATGTAGTATTACGTTATAACGTATAACGTTATATACTATTACGATATAACGTGTAAGGTTATATAGTATTACGTTGTAACGTATAACGTCATATACTATTACCATACAACGTGTAACGTTATATAGTATTACGATATAACGTATAACGTCATATACTATTACCATACAACGTTTAACGTTATGTAATATTACGTTATAACGTATAACGTCATATACTATTACCGTACAACGTGTAACGTTATATAGTATGACGTTATAACGTTTAACGTTATGTAGTATTACGTTATAACGTATAACGTTATATAGTATGACGTTATAACGTATAACGTCATATACTATTACCATACTACGTGTAACGTTATATAGTATTACGATATAACGTATAACGTCATATACTATTACCATACAACGTTTAACGTTATGTAGTATTACGATATAACGTATAACGTTATGTAGTATTACGTTAAACCATATAACGTTTTATAGTATTACGTTATAACGTATAACGTCATATACTATTACCGTACAGCGTGTAACGTTAGTAGTATGACGTTATAACGTTTAACGTTATGTAGCATTACGATAAAACATTTAACGTTATATACTGTTACGATATAACGTGTAACGTTATATAGTATTACGTTGTAACGTATAACGTTATATACTACTACCATACAACGTGTAACGTTATATAGTATTACGTTGTAACGTATAACGTCCTATACTATTACCATACAACGTGTAACGTTATATAGTATTACGATATAACGTATAACCTTATGTAGTATTACGTTAAAACATATAACGTTATATAGTATTACGTTATAACGTATAACGTTATATACTATTACGATATAACGTGTAACGTTATATAGCATTACGTTGTAACGTATAACGTCATATACTATTACCATACAACGTGTAACGTTATATAGTATTACGATATAACGTGTAACGTTATATAGTATTACGTTGTAACGTATAACGTCCTATACTATTACCATACAACGTGTAACGTTATATAGTATTACGATATAACGTATAACCTTATGTAGTATTACGTTAAAACATATAACGTTCTATAGTATTACGTTATAACGTATAACGTTATATACTATTACGATATAACGTGTAACGTTATATAGCATTACGTTGTAACGTATAACGTCATATACTATTACCATACAACGTGTAACGTTATATAGTATTACGATATAACGTATAACCTTATGTAGTATTACGTTAAAACATATAACGTTATATAGTATTACGTTGTAACGTATAACGTTATATACTACTACCATACAACGTGTAACGTTATATAGTATTACGTTGTAACGTATAACGTCATATACTATTACCATACAACGTGTAACGTTATATAGTATTACGATATAACGTATAACCTTATGTAGCATTACGTTAAAACATATAACGTTATATAGTATTACGTTATAACGTATAACGTTGTATACTATTACGATATAACGTGTAACGTTATATAGCATTACGTTGTAACGTATAACGTCGTATACTATTACCATACAACGTGTAACGTTATATAGTATTACGATATAACGTATAACCTTATGTAGTATTACGTTAAAACATATAACGTTATATAGTATTACGCTATAACGTATAACGTTATATACTATTACGATATAACGTGTAAGGTTATATAGTATTACGTTATAACATATAACGTCATATACTATTACCATACAACGTGTAACGTTATATAGTATGAGTTATAACGTTTAACGTTATGTAGTATTACGTTAAAACATATAACGTTATATAGTGTTACGTTATAACGTATAACGTTATATACTATTACGATATATCGTGTAACGTTATATAGTATTACGATATAACGTATAACGTCATATACTATTACCATACTACGTGTAATGTTATATAGTATTACGTCATAACGTATAACGTTATGTAGTATTACGTTATAACGTATAACGTTATGTAGTATTACGATAAAACATGTAACGTTATACAGTATTACGTTGTACCATATGACGTTATATAGCATTACGTTATAACGTATAACGTCATATACTATTACCATACAACGTGTAACGTTATATAGTATGAATGTTATAACGTTTAACGTTATGTAGTATTACGTTATAACGTATAACGTTATATACTATTACGATATAACGTGTAACGTTATATAGTATTACGTTATAACGTATAACGTTATGTAGAATTACGTTATAACGTATAACGTTATGTAGTATTACGATAAAACATGTAACGTTATATAGAATTACGTTATAACGTATAACGTTATATAGTATTACGTTATAACGTATAACATCATATACTATTATCATACAACATGTAACGTTAATAGTATGACGTTATAACTTTTAACCTTATGTAGTATTACGTTATAACGTATAACGTTATATACTATTACGATATAACGTGTAACGTTATATAGTATTACGTTGTAACGTCTAACGTCATATACTATTACCATACAACGTGTAACGTTATAGAGTATTACGATATAACGTATAACGTTAAATAGTATTACGTTATAACGTATAACGTCATATACTATTACCATACTCCGTGTAACGTTAGTAGCATGACGTTATAACGTTTAACGTTATGTAGCATTACGTTAAAACATATAACGTTATATACTGTTACGATATAACGTGTAACCTTATATAGTATTACGTTGTAACGTATAACGTTATATACTACTACCATACAACGTGTAACGTTATATAGTATTAGGTAATAACGTATAACGTCATATACTATTACCATACAACGTGTAACGTTATATAGCATTACGTTATAACGTTTAACGTTCTGTAGTATTACGCTATAACGTATAACGTTATATACTACTACCATACAACGTGTAACGTTATATAGTATTACGTAATAACGTATAACGTCATATACTATTACCATACAACGTGTAACGTTATATAGCATTACGTTATAACGTTTAACCTTCTGTAGTATTACGCTATAACGTATAACGTTATATACTATTACGATATATCGTGTAACGTTATATAGTATTACGATATAACGTATAACGTCATATACTATTACCATACTACGTGTAACGTTATATAGTATTACGTTATAACGTATAACGTTATGTAGTATTACGTTATAACGTATAACGTTATGTAGTATTACGATAAAACATGTAACGTTATATAGTATTACGTTGTAACATATGACGTTATATAGCATTACGTTATAACGTATAACGTCATATACTATTACCATACAACGTGTAACGTTATATAGTATGACGTTATAACGTTTAACCTTATGTAGTATTACGTTATAACGTATAACGTTATATACTATTACGATATAACGTGTAACGTTATATAGTATTACGTTGTAACGTATAACGTCATATACTATTACCATACAACGTGTAACGTTAATAGTATGACGTTATAACGTTTAACGTTATGTAGTATTACGTTATAACGTATAACGTTATATACTATTACGATATAACGTGTAACGTTATATAGTATTACGTTGTAACGTATAACGTCATATACTATTACCATACAACGTGTAACGTTATATAGTATTACGATATAACGTATAACGTTAAATAGTATTACGTTATAACGTATAACGTCATATACTATTACCATACAACGTGTAACGTTAGTAGTATGACGTTATAACGTTTAACGTTATGTAGCATTACGTTAAAACATATAACGTTATATACTGTTACGATATAACGTGTAACGTTATATAATATTACGTTGTAACGTATAACGTTATATACTACTACCATACAACGTGTAACGTTATATAGTATTACGTAATAACGTATAACGTCATATACTATTACCATACAACGTGTAACGTTATATAGCATTACGTTATAACGTTTAACGTTCTGTAGTATTACGCTATAACGTATAACGTTATATACTATTACGATATATCGTGTAACGTTATATAGTATTACGATATAACGTATAACGTCATATACTATTACCATACTACGTGTAACGTTATATAGTATTACGTTATAACGTATAACGTTATGTAGTATTACGTTATAACGTATAACGTTATGTAGTATTACGATAAAACATGTAACGTTATATAGTATTACGTTGTAACATATGACGTTATATAGCATTACGTTATAACGTATAACGTCATATACTATTACCATACAACGTGTAACGTTATATAGTATGAGTTATAACGTTTAACGTTATGTAGTATTACGTTAAAACATATAACGTTATATAGTGTTACGTTATAACGTATAACGTTATATACTATTACGATATATCGTGTAACGTTATATAGTATGACGTTATAACGTTTAACGTTATGTAGTATTACGATAAAACATGTAACGTTATATAGTATTACGTTGTAACATATGACGTTATATAGTATTACGTTATAACGTATAACGTCATATACTATTACCATACAACGTGTAACGTTAGTAGTATGACGTTATAACGTTTAACGTTATGTAGTATTACGATAAAACATATAACGTTATATACTATTACCATATAACGTGTAACGTTATATAGTATTACGTTATAACGTATAACGTTATATACTATTACGGTATTACGTATAACGTTATATAGTATTACGTAATAACGTATAACGTCATATACTTAATACCGTACAACGTGTAACATTATGTGGTATGACGTTATATCGTTTAACGTTATGTAGTATTTCGTTATAACGTATAACGTTATATACTATTACGATATAACGTGTATCGTTATATAGTATTACGTTATAACGTGTAACGTTATATAGTATTACGATATAACGTATAACGTTAAATAGTATTACCTTACAACGTATATCGTCATATACTATTACAATACAACGTGTAACGTTAGTAGTATGACGTTATAACGTTTAACGTTATGTAGCATTACGATAAAACATATAACGTTATATACTGTTACGATATAACGTGTAAGGTTATATAGTATTACGTTATAACGTATAACGTCATATACTATTACCATACAACGTGTAACGTTATATAGTATGAGTTATAACGTTTAACGTTATGTAGTATTACGTTAAAACATATAACGTTATATAGTGTTACGTTATAACGTATAACGTCATATACTATTACCATACTACGTGTAACGTTATATAGTATTACGTCATAACGTATAACGATATGTAGTATTACGTTATAACGTATAACGTTATGTAGTATTACGATAAAACATGTAACGTTATATAGTATTACGTTGTAACATATGACGTTATATAGTATTACGTTATAACGTATAACGTCATATACTATTACCATACAACGTGTAACGTTATATAGCATTACGTTATAACGTTTAACGTTATGTAGCATTACGATAAAACATATAACGTTATATACTGTTACGATATAACGTGTAAGGTTATATAGTATTACGTTATAACGTATAACGTCATATACTATTACCATACAACTTGTAACGTTATATAGTATGAGTTATAACGTTTAACGTTATGTAGTATTACGTTAAAACATATAACGTTATATAGTGTTACGTTATAACGTATAACGTCATATACTATTACCATACTACGTGTAACGTTATATAGTATTACGTCATAACGTATAACGATATGTAGTATTACGTTATAACGTATAACGTTATGTAGTATTACGATAAAACATGTAACGTTATATAGTATTACGTTGTAACATATGATGTTATATAGTATTACGTTATAACGTATAACGTCATATACTATTACCATACAACGTGTAACGTTATATAGCATTACGTTATAACGTTTAACGTTCTGTAGTATTACGCTATAACGTATAACGTTATATACTATTACGATATAACGTGTAAGGTTATATAGTATTACGTTATAACGTATAACGTCATATACTATTACCATACAACGTGTAACGTTATATAGCATTACGTTATAACGTTTAACGTTATGTAGTATTACGTTATAACGTATAACGTTATATACTATTACGATATAACGTGTAAGGTTATATAGTATTACGTTATAACGTATAACGTCATATACTACTACCATACAACGTGTAACGTTATATAGTATGAGTTATAACGTTTAACGTTATGTAGTATTACGTTAAAACATATAACGTTATATAGTGTTACGTTATAACGTATAACGTTATATACTATTACGATATATCGTGTAACGTTATATAGTATTACGATATAACGTATGACGTCATATACTATTACCATACTACGTGTAGCGTTATATAGTATTACGTCATAACGTATAACGTTATGTAGTATTACGTTATAACGTATAACGTTATGTAGTATTACGATAAAACATGTAACGTTATATAGTATTACGTTGTAACATATGACGTTATATAGTATTACGTTATAACGTATAACGTCATATACTATTACCATACAACGTGTAACGTTATATAGTATGACGTTATAACGTTTAACGTTATGTAGTATTACTTTAAAACGTATAACGTTATATAGTATTACGTTATAACGTATAACATCATATACTATTATCATACAACGTGTAACGTTAATAGTATGACGTTATAACGTTTAACCTTATGTAGTATTACGTTATAACGTATAACGTTATATACTATTACGATATAACGTGTAAGGTTATATAGTATTACGTTGTAACGTATAACGTCATATACTATTACCATACAACGTGTAACGTTATATAGTATTACGATATAACGTATAACGTCATATACTATTACCATACAACGTTTAACGTTATGTAATATTACGTTATAACGTATAACGTCATATACTATTACCGTACTACGTGTAACGTTATATAGTATGACGTTATAACGTTTAACGTTATGTAGTATTACGTTAAAACATATAACGTTATATAGTATGACGTTATAACGTATAACGTCATATACTATTACCATACTACGTGTAACGTTATATAGTATTACGATATAACGTATAACGTCATATACTATTACCATACAACGTTTAACGTTATGTAGTATTACGATATAACGTATAACGTTATGTAGTATTACGTTAAACCATATAACGTTTTATAGTATTACGTTATAACGTATAACGTCATATACTATTACCGTACAGCGTGTAACGTTAGTAGTATGACGTTATAACGTTTAACGTTATGTAGCATTACGATAAAACATTTAACGTTATATACTGTTACGATATAACGTGTAACGTTATATAGTATTACGTTGTAACGTATAACGTTATATACTACTACCATACAACGTGTAACGTTATATAGTATTACGTTGTAACGTATAACGTCCTATACTATTACCATACAACGTGTAACGTTATATAGTATTACGATATAACGTATAACCTTATGTAGTATTACGTTAAAACATATAACGTTATATAGTATTACGTTATAACGTATAACGTTATATACTATTACGATATAACGTGTAACGTTATATAGCATTACGTTGTAACGTATAACGTCATATACTATTACCATACAACGTGTAACGTTATATAGTATTACGATATAACGTGTAACGTTATATAGTATTACGTTGTAACGTATAACGTCCTATACTATTACCATACAACGTGTAACGTTATATAGTATTACGATATAACGTATAACCTTATGTAGTATTACGTTAAAACATATAACGTTCTATAGTATTACGTTATAACGTATAACGTTATATACTATTACGATATAACGTGTAACGTTATATAGCATTACGTTGTAACGTATAACGTCATATACTATTACCATACAACGTGTAACGTTATATAGTATTACGATATAACGTATAACCTTATGTAGTATTACGTTAAAACATATAACGTTATATAGTATTACGTTGTAACGTATAACGTTATATACTACTACCATACAACGTGTAACGTTATATAGTATTACGTTGTAACGTATAACGTCATATACTATTACCATACAACGTGTAACGTTATATAGTATTACGATATAACGTATAACCTTATGTAGCATTACGTTAAAACATATAACGTTATATAGTATTACGTTATAACGTATAACGTTATATACTATTACGATATAACGTGTAACGTTATATAGCATTACGTTGTAACGTATAACGTCGTATACTATTACCATACAACGTGTAACGTTATATAGTATTACGATATAACGTATAACCTTATGTAGTATTACGTTAAAACATATAACGTTATATAGTATTACGTTATAACGTATAACGTTATATACTATTACGATATAACGTGTAACGTTATATAGTATTACGTTATAACATATAACGTCATATACTATTACCATACAACGTGTAACGTTATATAGTATGAGTTATAACGTTTAACGTTATGTAGTATTACGTTAAAACATATAACGTTATATAGTGTTACGTTATAACGTATAACGTTATATACTATTACGATATATCGTGTAACGTTATATAGTATTACGATATAACGTATAACGTCATATACTATTACCATACTACGTGTAATGTTATATAGTATTACGTCATAACGTATAACGTTATGTAGTATTACGTTATAACGTATAACGTTATGTAGTATTACGATAAAACATGTAACGTTATATAGTATTACGTTGTACCATATGACGTTATATAGCATTACGTTATAACGTATAACGTCATATACTATTACCATACAACGTGTAACGTTATATAGTATGAATGTTATAACGTTTAACGTTATGTAGTATTACGTTATAACGTATAACGTTATATACTATTACGATATAACGTGTAACGTTATATAGTATTACGTTATAACGTATAACGTTATGTAGAATTACGTTATAACGTATAACGTTATGTAGTATTACGATAAAACATGTAACGTTATATAGAATTACGTTATAACGTATAACGTTATATAGTATTACGTTATAACGTATAACATCATATACTATTATCATACAACATGTAACGTTAATAGTATGACGTTATAACTTTTAACCTTATGTAGTATTACGTTATAACGTATAACGTTATATACTATTACGATATAACGTGTAACGTTATATAGTATTACGTTGTAACGTCTAACGTCATATACTATTACCATACAACGTATAACGTTATGTAGTATTACGATAAAACATGTAACGTTATATAGTATTACGTTGTAACATATGATGTTATATAGTATTACGTTATAACGTATAACGTCATATACTATTACCATACAACGTGTAACGTTATATAGCATTACGTTATAACGTTTAACGTTCTGTAGTATTACGCTATAACGTATAACGTTATATACTATTACGATATAACGTGTAAGGTTATATAGTATTACGTTATAACGTATAACGTCATATACTATTACCATACAACGTGTAACGTTATATAGCATTACGTTATAACGTTTAACGTTCTGTAGTATTACGCTATAACGTATAACGTTATATACTATTACGATATAACGTGTAAGGTTATATAGTATTACGTTATAACGTATAACGTCATATACTATTACCATACAACGTGTAACGTTATATAGTATGAGTTATAACGTTTAACGTTATGTAGTATTACGTTAAAACATATAACGTTATATAGTGTTACGTTATAACGTATAACGTTATATACTATTACGATATATCGTGTAACGTTATATAGTATTACGATATAACGTATGACGTCATATACTATTACCATACTACGTGTAGCGTTATATAGTATTACGACATAACGTATAACGTTATGTAGTATTACGTTATAACGTATAACGTTATGTAGTATTACGATAAAACATGTAACGTTATATAGTATTACGTTGTAACATATGACGTTATATAGTATTACGTTATAACGTATAACGTCATATACTATTACCATACAACGTGTAACGTTATATAGTATGACGTTATAACGTTTAACGTTATGTAGTATTACTTTAAAACGTATAACGTTATATAGTATTACGTTATAACGTATAACATCATATACTATTATCATACAACGTGTAACGTTAATAGTATGACGTTATAACGTTTAACCTTATGTAGTATTACGTTATAACGTATAACGTTATATACTATTACGATATAACGTGTAAGGTTATATAGTATTACGTTGTAACGTATAACGTCATATACTATTACCATACAACGTGTAACGTTATATAGTATTACGATATAACGTATAACGTCATATACTATTACCATACAACGTTTAACGTTATGTAATATTACGTTATAACGTATAACGTCATATACTATTACCGTACTACGTGTAACGTTATATAGTATGACGTTATAACGTTTAACGTTATGTAGTATTACGTTAAAACATATAACGTTATATAGTATGACGTTATAACGTATAACGTCATATACTATTACCATACTACGTGTAACGTTATATAGTATTACGATATAACGTATAACGTCATATACTATTACCATACAACGTTTAACGTTATGTAGTATTACGATATAACGTATAACGTTATGTAGTATTACGTTAAACCATATAACGTTTTATAGTATTACGTTATAACGTATAACGTCATATACTATTACCGTACAGCGTGTAACGTTAGTAGTATGACGTTATAACGTTTAACGTTATGTAGCATTACGATAAAACATTTAACGTTATATACTGTTACGATATAACGTGTAACGTTATATAGTATTACGTTGTAACGTATAACGTTATATACTACTACCATACAACGTGTAACGTTATATAGTATTACGTTGTAACGTATAACGTCCTATACTATTACCATACAACGTGTAACGTTATATAGTATTACGATATAACGTATAACCTTATGTAGTATTACGTTAAAACATATAACGTTATATAGTATTACGTTATAACGTATAACGTTATATACTATTACGATATAACGTGTAACGTTATATAGCATTACGTTGTAACGTATAACGTCATATACTATTACCATACAACGTGTAACGTTATATAGTATTACGATATAACGTGTAACGTTATATAGTATTACGTTGTAACGTATAACGTCCTATACTATTACCATACAACGTGTAACGTTATATAGTATTACGATATAACGTATAACCTTATGTAGTATTACGTTAAAACATATAACGTTCTATAGTATTACGTTATAACGTATAACGTTATATACTATTACGATATAACGTGTAACGTTATATAGCATTACGTTGTAACGTATAACGTCATATACTATTACCATACAACGTGTAACGTTATATAGTATTACGATATAACGTATAACCTTATGTAGTATTACGTTAAAACATATAACGTTATATAGTATTACGTTGTAACGTATAACGTTATATACTATTACCATACAACGTGTAACGTTATATAGTATTACGTTGTAACGTATAACGTCATATACTATTACCATACAACGTGTAACGTTATATAGTATTACGATATAACGTATAACCTTATGTAGCATTACGTTAAAACATATAACGTTATATAGTATTACGTTATAACGTATAACGTTATATACTATTACGATATAACGTGTAACGTTATATAGCATTACGTTGTAACGTATAACGTCGTATACTATTACCATACAACGTGTAACGTTATATAGTATTACGATATAACGTATAACCTTATGTAGTATTACGTTAAAACATATAACGTTATATAGTATTACGTTATAACGTATAACGTTATATACTATTACGATATAACGTGTAACGTTATATAGTATTACGTTATAACATATAACGTCATATACTATTACCATACAACGTGTAACGTTATATAGTATGAGTTATAACGTTTAACGTTATGTAGTATTACGTTAAAACATATAACGTTATATAGTGTTACGTTATAACGTATAACGTTATATACTATTACGATATATCGTGTAACGTTATATAGTATTACGATATAACGTATAACGTCATATACTATTACCATACTACGTGTAATGTTATATAGTATTACGTCATAACGTATAACGTTATGTAGTATTACGTTATAACGTATAACGTTATGTAGTATTACGATAAAACATGTAACGTTATATAGTATTACGTTGTACCATATGACGTTATATAGCATTACGTTATAACGTATAACGTCATATACTATTACCATACAACGTGTAACGTTATATAGTATGAATGTTATAACGTTTAACGTTATGTAGTATTACGTTATAACGTATAACGTTATATACTATTACGATATAACGTGTAACGTTATATAGTATTACGTTATAACGTATAACGTTATGTAGAATTACGTTATAACGTATAACGCTATGTAGTATTACGATAAAACATGTAACGTTATATAGAATTACGTTATAACGTATAACGTTATATAGTATTACGTTATAACGTATAACATCATATACTATTATCATACAACATGTAACGTTAATAGTATGACGTTATAACTTTTAACCTTATGTAGTATTACGTTATAACGTATAACGTTATATACTATTACGATATAACGTGTAACGTTATATAGTATTACGTTGTAACGTCTAACGTCATATACTATTACCATACAACGTGTAACGTTATAGAGTATTACGATATAACGTATAACGTTAAATAGTATTACGTTATAACGTATAACGTCATATACTATTACCATACTCCGTGTAACGTTAGTAGCATGACGTTATAACGTTTAACGTTATGTAGCATTACGTTAAAACATATAACGTTATATACTGTTACGATATAACGTGTAACCTTATATAGTATTACGTTGTAACGTATAACGTTATATACTACTACCATACAACGTGTAACGTTATATAGTATTAGGTAATAACGTATAACGTCATATACTATTACCATACAACGTGTAACGTTATATAGCATTACGTTATAACGTTTAACGTTCTGTAGTATTACGCTATAACGTATAACGTTATATACTACTACCATACAACGTGTAACGTTATGTAGTATTACGTAATAACGTATAACGTCATATACTATTACCATACAACGTGTAACGTTATATAGCATTACGTTATAACGTTTAACCTTCTGTAGTATTACGCTATAACGTATAACGTTATATACTATTACGATATATCGTGTAACGTTATATAGTATTACGATATAACGTATAACGTCATATACTATTACCATACTACGTGTAACGTTATATAGTATTACGTTATAACGTATAACGTTATGTAGTATTACGTTATAACGTATAACGTTATGTAGTATTACGATAAAACATGTAACGTTATATAGTATTACGTTGTAACATATGACGTTATATAGCATTACGTTATAACGTATAACGTCATATACTATTACCATACAACGTGTAACGTTATATAGTATGACGTTATAACGTTTAACCTTATGTAGTATTACGTTATAACGTATAACGTTATATACTATTACGATATAACGTGTAACGTTATATAGTATTACGTTGTAACGTATAACGTCATATACTATTACCATACAACGTGTAACGTTAATAGTATGACGTTATAACGTTTAACGTTATGTAGTATTACGTTATAACGTATAACGTTATATACTATTACGATATAACGTGTAACGTTATATAGTATTACGTTGTAACGTATAACGTCATATACTATTACCATACAACGTGTAACATTATATAGTATTACGATATAACGTATAACGTTAAATAGTATTACGTTATAACGTATAACGTCATATACTATTACCATACAACGTGTAACGTTAGTAGTATGACGTTATAACGTTTAACGTTATGTAGCATTACGTTAAAACATATAACGTTATATACTGTTACGATATAACGTGCAACGTTATATAGTATTACGTTGTAACGTATAACGTTATATACTACTACCATACAACGTGTAACGTTATATAGTATTACGTAATAACGTATAACGTCATATACTATTACCATACAACGTGTAACGTTATATAGCATTACGTTATAACGTTTAACGTTCTGTAGTATTACGCTATAACGTATAACGTTATATACTACTACCATACAACGTGTAACGTTATATAGTATTACGTAATAACGTATAACGTCATATACTATTACCATACAACGTGTAACGTTATATAGCATTACGTTATAACGTTTAACCTTCTGTAGTATTACGCTATAACGTATAACGTTATATACTATTACGATATATCGTGTAACGTTATATAGTATTACGATATAACGTATAACGTCATATACTATTACCATACTACGTGTAACGTTATATAGTATTACGTTATAACGTATAACGTTATGTAGTATTACGTTATAACGTATAACGTTATGTAGTATTACGATAAAACATGTAACGTTATATAGTATTACGTTGTAACATATGACGTTATATAGCATTACGTTATAACGTATAACGTCATATACCATTACCATACAACGTGTAACGTTATATAGTATGAGTTATAACGTTTAACGTTATGTAGTATTACGTTAAAACATATAACGTTATATAGTGTTACGTTATAACGTATAACGTTATATACTATTACGATATATCGTGTAACGTTATATAGTATGACGTTATAACGTTTAACGTTATGTAGTATTACGATAAAACATGTAACGTTATATAGTATTACGTTGTAACATATGACGTTATATAGCATTACGTTATAACGTATAACGTCATATACTATTACCATACAACGTGTAACGTTATATAGTATGACGTTATAACGTTTAACCTTATGTAGTATTACGTTATAACGTATAACGTTATATACTATTACGATATAACGTGTAGCGTTATATAGTATTACGTTGTAACGTATAACGTCATATAATATTACCATACAACGTGTAACGTTATATAGTATTACGATATGACGTATAACGTTAAATACTATTACGTTAGAACGTATAACGTCATATACTATTACCATACAACGTGTAACGTTACTAGTATGACGTTATAACGTTTAACGTTATTTAGTATTACGATAAAACATATAACGTTTTATACTATTACGATATAACGTGTAACGTTATATAGTATTACGATATATCGTGTAACGTTATATAGTATTACTTTATAACGTATAACGTCATATACTATTACCATACAACGTGTAACGTTATATAGTATGACGTTATAACGTTTAACGTTATGTAGTATTACGTTAAACCATATAACGTTATATAGTATTACGTTATAACGTGTAACGTTATATAGTATTACGTTATAACGTTTAACGTTATGTAGTATTACGATAAAACATGTAACGTTATATAGTATTACGTTGTAACATATGACGTTATATAGTATTACGTAATAACGTATAACGTCATATACTATTACCATACAAGGGGTAACGTTATTTAGTATTACAATATAACGTGTAACGTTTTATAGTATTACGTAATAACGTATAACGTCATAGACTATTACCATACAATGTGTAACGTTATATAGTATTACGATATAACGTGTTTCGTTATATAGTATTACGTTATAACGTATAACATCATATATTATTATCATACAACGTGTAACGTTAATAGTATGACGTTATAACGTTAAACGTTATGTAGTATTACGTTAAAACATATAACGATATATAGTATTACGTTATAATGTATAACGTTATATACTATTACGATATATCGCGTAACGTTATTTAGTATTACGTTATAACGTATAACGTCATTTACTATTACCATACTACGTGTAACGTTATATAGTATTACGTTATAACGTATAACGTTATGTAGTATTACGTTATAACGTATAACGTTATGTAGTATTACGATAAAACATGTAACGTTATATAGTATTACGTTGTAACATATGACGTTATATAGCATTACGTTATAACGTATAACGTCATATACTATTACCATACAACGTGTCACGTTATATAGTATGAGTTATAACGTTTAACGTTATGTAGTATTACGTTAAAACATATAACGTTATATAGTGTTACGTTATAACGTATAACGTTATATACTATTACGATATATCGTGTAACGTTATATAGTATGACGTTGTAACGTTTAACGTTATGTAGTATTACGATAAAACATGTAACGTTATATAGTATTACGTTGTAACATATGACGTTATATAGCATTACGTTATAACGTATAACGTCATATACTATTACCATACAACGTGTAACGTTATATAGTATGACGTTATAACGTTTAACCTTATGTAGTATTACGTTATAACGTATAACGTTATATACTATTACCATACAACGTGTAACGTTATATAGTATGACGTTATAACGTTTAACGTTATATAGTATTACGTTGTAACATATGACGTTATATAGCATTACGTTATAACGTATAACGTCATATACTATTACCATACAACGTGTAACGTTATATAGTAAGACGTTATAACGTTTAACGTTATGTAGTATTTCTTTAAAACGTATAACGTTATATAGTATTACGTAATAACGTATAACGTCATATACTATTACCATACAACGTGTAACGTTATATAGTATTACGCTATAATGTGTAACGTTATATAGTATTACGTAATGACGTATAACGTCATATACTATTACCATACAACGTGTATCGATATATAGTGTGACGTTATAACGTTTAACGTTATGTAGTATTACGTTAAAACATATGACGTTATATAGTATAACGTTATAACGTATAACGTTATATACTATTACGATATATCGTGTAACGTTATATAGTATTACGTTATAACGTATAACGTCATATAGTATTACCATACTACGTGTAACGTTATATAGTATTACGTTATAACGTTTAACGTTATATAGTATTACGTTCTAACATATGACGTTATATAGTATTACGTTATAACGTATAACGTCATAAACTATTACCATACAACGTGTAACGTTATATAGTATTACGTTGTAACGTATAACGTCATATACTATTACCATACAACGTGTAACGTTATATAGTATTACGATATGACGTATAACGTTAAATACTATTACGTTAGAACGTATAACGTCATATACTATTACCATACAACGTGTAACGTTAGTAGTATGACGTTATAACGTTTAACGTTATTTAGTATTACGATAAAACATATAACGTTTTATACTATTACGATATAACGTGTAACGTTATATAGTATTACGATATATCGTGTAACGTTATATAGTATTACGTTATAACGTATAACGTCATATACTATTACCATACAACGTGTAACGTTATATAGTATGACGTTATAACGTTTAACGTTATGTAGTATTACGATAAAACATATAACGTTATATACTATTACCATATAACGTGTAACGTTATATAGTATTACGTTATAACGTTTAACGTTATGTAGTATTACGATAAAACATGTAACGTTATATAGTATTACGTTGTAACATATGACGTTATATAGTATTACGTAATGACGTATAACGTCATATACTATTACCATACAAGGGGTAACGTTATTTAGTATTACAATATAACGTGTAACGTTTTATAGTATTACGTAAGAACGTATAACGTCATAGACTATTACCATACAATGTGTAACGTTATATAGTATTACGATATAACGTGTTTCGTTATATAGTATTACGTTATAACGTATAACATCATATATTATTATCATACAACGTGTAACGTTAATAGTATGACGTTGCAACGTTAAACGTCATGTAGTAATACGATAAAACATATAACGTTATATGGTATTACGTTATATCATATAGCGTTATACAGTATTACGTTATAACGTATAAAGTTATATACTACTACTATACAACGTGTAACGTTATATAGTATTACGATATAACGTGTAACGTTATATGGTATTACGTTATATCATATAGCGTTATTCAGTATTACGTTATAGCGTATAACGTCATATACTATTACCATACAACGTGTAACGTTATATAGTATGACGTTATAACGTTTAACGTTATCTAGTATTACGTTAAAACATATAACGTTATATAGTATTACGTTATAACGTATAACGTTATATACTATTACGATATATCGCGTAACGTTATATAGTATTACGTTATAACATATAACGCCATATACTATTACCATACTACGTGTAACGTTATATAGTATTACGTTATAACGTATAACGTTAAATAGTTTTACGTTGTAACGTATAACGTCATATACTATTACCATACAACGTGTAACGTTATATAGTATGACGTTATAACGTTTAACGTTATGTAGTATTACGTTAAACCATATAACGATATATAGTATTACGTTATAACGTATAACGTTATATACTATTGCCATATAACGTGTAACGTAATATAGTATTACGATATAACGTATAACGTTAAATAGTATTGCGTTATAACGTATAACGTCATATACTATTACCATACAACGTGTAACGTTATATAGTATGACGTTATAACGTTTAACGTTATGTAGTATTACGTTAAACCATATAACGTTATATAGTATTACGTTATAACGTATAACGTTATATACTATTACGATATAACGTGTATCGTTATATAGTATTACGTTATAACGTATAACGTCATATAGTATTACGTTGTAACATATGACGTTATATAGTATTACGTTATAACGTATAACGTCATATACTATTACCATACAACGTGTAACGTTATATAGTATGACGTTATAACGTTTAACGTTATGTAGTATTTCTTTATAACGTATAACGTTATATAGTATTACGTAATAACGTATAACGTCATATACTATTACCATACAAGGGGTAACGTTATTTAGTATTACAATATAACGTTTAACGTTATGTCGTATTACGTTACAACATATAACGTTATATGGTATTACGTTATAACGTATAACGTTATATACTATTACGATATGTCGTGTAACGTTATATAGTATTACGTTATAACGTATAACGTCATATACTATTACCATACTACGTGTAACGTTATATAGTATTACGCTATAACGTATAACGTTATGTAGTATTACGATAAAACATGTAACGTTATATAGTATTACGTTGTAACATATGACGTTATATAGTATTACGTTATAACGTATAACGTCATATACTATTACCATACAACGTGTAACGTTATATAGTATGACGTTATAACGTTTAACGTTATGTAGTATTACGTTAAAACGTATAACGTTATATAGTATTACGTTATAACGTATAACGTTATATACTATTACGATATAACGTGTAACGTTATATAGTATTACGTTGTAACGTATAACGTCATATACTATTACCATACAACGTGTAACGTTATATAGTATTACGATATAACGTATAACGTTAAATAGTATTACGTTATAACGTATAACGTCATATACTATTACCATACTACGTGTAACGATATATAGTATTACGATATAACGTATAACGTTATGTAGTATTACGATAAAACATGTAACGTTATATAGTATTACGTTGTATCATATGACGTTATATAGTATTACGTTATAACGTATAACGTCATATACTATTACCATACAACGTGTAACGTTAGTAGTATGACGTTATAACGTTTAACGTTATGTAGTATTACGATAAAACATATAACGTTATATACTATTACCATATAACGTGTAACGTTATATAGTATTACGTTATAACGTATAACGTCATATACTATTACCATACAACGTGTAACTTTATATAGTATGAGTTATAACGTATAACGTTATGTAGTATTACTTTAAAACGCATAACGTTATATAGTATTACGTTATAACGTATAACGTTATATACTATTACGATATATCGTGTAACGTTATATAGTATTACGTTATAACGTATAACGTCATTTATTATCGTCATTTATTATCGTCAACTATTACCATACTACGTGTAACGTTATATAGTATTACGATATAATGTGTAACGTTATATAGAATTACGTAATAACGTATAACATCATATACTATTACCATACAACGTGTATCGATATATAGTGTGACGTTATAACGTTTAACGTTATGTAGTATTACGTTAAAACATATAACGTTATATAGTATAACGTTATAACGTATAACGTTATATACTATTACGATATATCGTGTAATGTTATATAGTATTACGTTATAACGTATAACGTCATATACTATTACCATACTACGTGTAACGTTATATAGTATTACGTTATAACGTATAACGTTAAATAGTTTTACGTTGTAACGTATAACGTCATATACTATTACCATACAACGTGTAACGTTATATAGTATTACGCTATAACGTACAACGTTATATAGTATTACGTTATAACGTATAACGATAAATAGTATTACATATAACGTATAACTTTATATAGTATTACGTTATAACGTAAAACGTTATGTACTATTACGGTATTACGTATAACGTTATATAGTATTACCTAATAACGTATAACGTCATATACTAAATACTATACAACGTGTAACGTTATATAGTATGACGTTATATCGTTTAACGTTATGTAGTATTACGATAAAACATATAACGTTTTATACTATTACGATATAACGTGTAACGTTATATAGTATTACGTTATAACGTATAACGTCATATACTATTACCATACAACGTGTAACGTTATATAGTATGACGTTATAACGTTTAGCGTTATGTAGTATTACGTTAAACCATATAACGTTATATAGTATTACGTTATAACGTGTAACGTTATATAGTATTACGATATAACGTATAACGTTAAATAGTATTACGTTATAACGTATAACGTCATATACTATTACCATACAACGTGTAACGTTAGTAGTATGACGTTATAACGTTTAACGTTATGTAGTATTACGATAAAACATATAACGTTATATACTATTACGATATAACGTGTAACGTTATATAGTATTACGTTATAACGTATAACGTCATATACTATCACCATACAACGTGTAACTTTATATAGTATGAGTTATAACGTATAACGTTATGTAGTATTACGTTAAAACATATAACGTTATATAGTAGTACGTTATAACGTATAATGTTATATACTATTACGATATATCGTGTAACGTTATATAGTAGTACGATATAACGTATAACGTCATATACTATTACCATACTACGTGTAACGTTATATAGTATGACGTTATAACGTTTAACGTTATGTAGTATTACTTTAAAACGTATAACGTTATATAGTATTACGTTATAACGTATAACGTCATATATTATTACCATACAACGTGTAACGTTATATAGTTTGACGTTATAACGTTTAACGTTATGTAGTATTACTTTAAAACGTATAACGTTATATAGTATTACGTTATACCGTATAACGTTATGTAGTATTACGATAAAACATGTAACGTTATATAGTATTACGTTATAACGTATAACGTTAAATAGTATTACGTTGTAACGTATATCGTTATATACTATTACCATACAACGGGAAACGTTATATAGTATTACGATATAACGTTTAACGTTCTGTAGTATTACGTTATAACATATAACGTTATTTACTAATACCATATAACGTGTAACGTTATATAGTATTACGTTATAACGTTTAACGTTAAATAGTATTACGTTGTAACGTATAACGTTATATACTATTACCATACAACGTGTAACGTTGTATAGTATTACGATATAACGTGTTTCGTTATATAGTATTACGTTATAACGTATAACATCATATACTATTATCATACAACGTGTAACGTTAATAGTATGACGTTATAACGTTTAACGTCATGTATGTATTACGATAAAACGTATAACGTTATATGGTATTACGTTATATCGTATAGCGTATTACAGTATTACGTTATAACGTATAACGTTATATACAACAACTATACAACGTGTAACGTTATATAGCATTACGTTATAACGTTTAACGTTCTGTAGTATTACGCTATAACGTATAACGTTATATACTATTGCGATATAACGTGTAAGGTTATATAGTATTACGTTATAACGTATAAAGTCATATACTATTACCATACAACGTGTAACGTTATATAGTATGACGTTATAACGTTTAACGTTATGTAGTATTACGTTAAAACATATAACGTTATATAGTATTACGTTATAACGTATAACGTTAAATAGTATTACGTTGTAACGTATAACGTCATATACTATTACCATACAACGTGTAACGTTATATAGTATGACGTTATAACGTTTAACGTTATGTAGTATTACGTTAAAACGTATAACGTTATATAGTATTACGTTGTAACGTATAACGTTATATACTATTACGATATAACGTGTAACGTTATATAGTATTACGTTGTAACGTATAACGTCATATACTATTACCATACAACGTGTAACGTTATATAGTATGACGTTATAACGTTTAACGTTATGTAGTATTACGTTACAACATATAACGTTATATGGTATTACGTTATAACGTATAACGTTATATACTATTACGATATGTCGTGTAACGTTATATAGTATTACGTTATAACGTATAACGTCATATACTATTACCATACTACGTGTAACGTTATATAGTATTACGCTATAACGTATAACGTTATCTAGTATTACGATAAAACATGTAACGTTATATAGTATTACGTTGTAACATATGACGTTATATAGTATTACGTTATAACGTATAACGTCATATACTATTACCATACTACGTGTAACGTTATATAGTATGACGTTATAACGTTTAACGTTATGTAGTATTACGTTAAAGCGTATAACGTTATATAGTATTACGTTATAACGTGTAACGTTATATAGTATTACGTTGTAACGTATAACGTCATATAATATTACCATACAACGTGTAACGTTATATAGTATTACGATATGACGTATAACGTTAAATACTATTACGTTAGAACGTATAACGTCATATACTATTACCATACAACGTGTAACGTTAGTAGTATGACGTTATAACGTTTAACGTTATTTAGTATTACGATAAAACATATAACGTTTTATACTATTACGACATAACGTGTAACGTTATATAGTATTACGATATATCGTGTAACGTTATATAGTATTACGTTATAACGTATAACGTCATATACTATTACCATACAACGTGTAACGTTATATAGTATGACGTTATAACGTTTAACGTTATGTAGTATTACGTTAAACCATATAACGTTATATAGTATTACGTTATAACGTGTAACGTTATATAGTATTACGATATAACGTATAACGTTAAATAGTATTACGTTATAACGTATAACGTCATATACTATTACCATACAACGTGTAACGTTAGTAGTATGACGTTATAACGTTTAACGTTATGTAGTATTACGATAAAACATATAACGTTATATACTATTACCATATAACGTGTAACGTTATATAGTATTACGTTATAACGTTTAACGTTATGTAGTATTACGATAAAACATGTAACGTTATATAGTATTACGTTGTAACATATGACGTTATATAGTATTACGTAATAACGGATAACGTCATATACTATTACCATACAAGGGGTAACGTTATTTAGTATTACAATATAACGTGTAACGTTTTATAGTATTACGTAATAACGTATAACGTCATAGACTATTACCATACAATGTGTAACGTTATATAGTATTACGATATAACGTGTTTCGTTATATAGTATTACGTTATAACGTATAACATCATATATTATTATCATACAACGTGTAACGTTAATAGTATGACGTTATAACGTTAAACGTCATGTAGTATTACGATAAAACATATAACGTTATATGGTATTACGTTATATCATATAGCGTTATACAGTATTACGTTATAACGTATAACGTTATATACTACTACTATACAACGTGTAACGTTATATAGTATTACGATGTAACGTGTAACGTTATATAGTATTACGTAATAACGTATAAGGTCAAATACTATTACCATACAACATGTAACGTTATATAGTATGACGTTATAACGTTTAACGTTATGTAGTATTACGTTAAAACATATAACGATATATAGTATTACGTTATAACGTATAACGTTATATACTATTACGATATATCGCGTAACGTTATATAGTATTACGTTATAACGTATAACGTCATTTACTATTACCATACTACGTGTAACGTTATATAGTATTATGATATAACGTATAACGTTATGTAGTATTACGTTAAACCATATAACGTTATATAGTATTACGTTATAACGTATAACGTCATATACTATTACCATACAACGTGTAACGTTATATAGTATTACGTTGTAACGTATAACGTCATATACTATTACCATACAACGTGTAACGTTATATAGTATTACGTTGTAACGTATAACGTCATATACTATTACCATACAACGTGTAACGTTATATAGTATTACGCTATAATGTGTAACGTTATATAGTATTACGTAATGACGTATAACGTCATATACTATTACCATACAACGTGTATCGATATATAGTGTGACGTTATAACGTTTAACGTTATGTAGTGTTACGTTAAAACATATGACGTTATATAGTATTACGTTATAACGTATAACGTTATATACTATTACGATATAACGTGTATCGTTATATAGTATTACGTTATAACGTATAACGTCATATACTATTACCATACAACGTGTAACGTTATATAGTATGACGTTATAACGTTTAACCTTATGTAGTATTACGTTAAAACATATAACGTTATATAGTAATACGTTATAACGTATAACGTTAAATAGTATTACGTTGTAACGTATATCGTTATATACTATTACCAAACAACGGGTAACGTTATATAGTATTACGATATAATGTGTAACGTTATATAGTATTTCGTAATAACGTATAAAATCATATACTATTACCAAACAACGTGTAACGTTATATAGTATGACGTTATAACGTTTAACGTTATGTAGAATTACGTTAAAACATATAACGTTATATAGTATTACGTTGTAACATATGACGTTATATAGTATTACGTTATAACGTATAACGTCATATACTATTGCCATACAACGTGTAACGTTATATAGTATGACGTTATAACGTTTAACGTTATGTAGTATTACGTTAAAACATATAACGTTATATAGTACTACGTTATAACGTATAACGTTATATACTATTACGATATATCGCGTAACGTTATATAGTATTACGTTATAACGTATAACGCCATATACTATTACCATACTACGTGTAACGTTATATAGTATTACGATATAACGTATAACGTTATATAGTATTACGTTGTAACATATGACGTTATATAGTATTACGTTATAACGTATAACGTCATATACTATTACCATACAACGTGTAACGTTATATAGTATGACGTTATAACGTTTAACGTTGTGTAGTATTTCTTTAAAACGTATAACGTTATATAGTATTACGTAATAACGTATAACGTCATATACTATTACCATACAAGGGGTAACGTTATTTAGTATTACAATATAACGTGTAACGTTTTATAGTATTACGTAAGAACGTATAACGTCATAGACTATTACCATACAATGTGTAACGTTATATAGTATTACGATATAACGTGTTTCGTTATATAGTATTACGTTATAACGTATAACATCATATATTATTATCATACAACGTGTAACGTTAATAGTATGACGTTGCAACGTTAAACGTCATGTAGTATTACGATAAAACATATAACGTTATATGGTATTACGTTATATCATATAGCGTTATACAGTATTACGTTATAACGTCTAAGTTATATACTACTACTATACAACGTGTAACGTTATATAGTATTACGATATAACGTGTAACGTTATATAGTATTACGTAATAACGTATAACGTCAAATACTATTACCATACAACATGTAACGTTATATAGTATTACGATATAACGTGTAACGTTATATAGTATTACGTAATAACGTATAACGTCAAATACTATTAATATACAACATGTAACGTTATGTAGTATGACGTTATAACGTTTAACGTTATGTAGTATTACGTTAAAACATATAACGATATATAGTATTACGTTGTAACGTATAACGATATATACTATTACCATACAACGTGTAACGTTATATAGTATTACGATATAATGTGTAACGTTATATAGTATTACGTAATAACGTATAACGTCATATACTATTACCATACAACGTGTATCGATATATAGTGTGACGTTATAACGTTTAACGTTATGTAGTATTACGTTAAAACATATGACGTTATATAGTATAACGTTATAACGTATAACGTTATATACTATTACGATATATCGTGTAACGTTATATAGTATTACGGTATAACGTATAACGTCATATACTATTACCATACTACGTGTAACGATATATAGTATTACGTTATAACGTATAACGTTAAATAGTTTTACGTTGTAACGTATAACGTCATATACTATTACCATACAACGTGTAACGTTATATAGTATGACGTTATAACGTTTAACGTTATGTAGTATTACGATAAAACATATAACGTTATATAGTATTACGTTATAACGTATAGCGTTATATAGTATTACGTTATAACGTATAACGTCATATACTATTACCATACAACGTGTAACGTTATATAGTATGACATTATAACGTTTAACCTTATGTCGTATTACGTTAAAACATATAACGTTATATAGTATTACGTTATAACGTATAACGTTATATACTATTACGGTATTACGTATAACGTTATATAGGATTACGTAATAACGTATAAAGTCATATACTAAATACCGTACAACGTGTAACATTATGTAGTATGACGTTATATCGTTTAACGTTATGTAGTATTTCGTTATAACGTATAACGTTATATACTATTACGATATAACGTATAACGTTATATACTATTACGATATGTCGTGTAACGTTATATAGTATTACGTTATAACGTATAACGTCATATACTATTACCATACTACGTGTAACGTTATATAGTATTACGCTATAACGTATAACGTTATGTAGTATTACGATAAAACATGTAACGTTATATAGTATTACGTTGTAACATATGACGTTATATAGTATTACGTTATAACGTATAACGTCATATACTATTACCATACAACGTGTAACGTTATATAGTATGACGTTATAACGTTTAACGTTATGTAGTATTACGTTAAAACGTATAACGTTATATAGTATTACGTTATAACGTATAACGTTATATACTATTACGATATAACGTGTAACGTCATATACTATTACCATACAACGTGTAACGTTATATAGTATGACGTTATAACGTTTAACGTTATGTCGTATTACGTTACAACATATAACGCTATATGGTATTACGTTATAACGTATAACGTTATATACTATTACGATATGTCGTGTAACGTTATATAGTATTACGTTATAACGTATAACGTCATATACTATTACCATACTACGTGTAACGTTATATAGTATTACGCTATAACGTATAACGTTATGTAGTATTACGATAAAACATGTAACGTTATATAGTATTACGTTGTAACATATGACGTTATATAGTATTACGTTATAACGTATAACGTCATATACTATTACCATACAACGTGTAACGTTATATAGTATGACGTTATAACGTTTAACGTTATGTAGTATTACGTTAAAACGTATAACGTTATATAGTATTACGTTATAACGTATAACGTTATATACTATTACGATATAACGTGTAACGTTATATAGTATTACGCTGTAACGTATAACGTCATATACTATTACCATACAACGTGTAACGTTATATAGTATTACGATATAACGTATAACGTTAAATAGTATTACGTTATAACGTATAACGTCATATACTATTACCATACTACGTGTAACGATATATAGTATTACGATATAACGTATAACGTTATGTAGTATTACGATAAAACATGTAACGTTATATAGTATTACGTTGTATCATATGACGTTATATAGTATTACGTTATAACGTATAACGTCATATACTATTACCATACAACGTGTAACGTTATATAGTATGACATTATAACGTTTAACCTTATGTCGTATTACGTTAAAACATATAACGTTATATAGTATTACGTTATAACGTATAACGTTATATACTATTACGGTATTACGTATAACGTTATATAGGATTACGTAATAACGTATAAAGTCATATACTAAATACCGTACAACGTGTAACATTATGTAGTATGACGTTATATCGTTTAACGTTATGTAGTATTTCGTTATAACGTATAACGTTATATACTATTACGATATAACGTATAACGTTATATACTATTACGATATGTCGTGTAACGTTATATAGTATTACGTTATAACGTATAACGTCATATACTATTACCATACTACGTGTAACGTTATATAGTATTACGCTATAACGTATAACGTTATGTAGTATTACGATAAAACATGTAACGTTATATAGTATTACGTTGTAACATATGACGTTATATAGTATTACGTTATAACGTATAACGTCATATACTATTACCATACAACGTGTAACGTTATATAGTATGACGTTATAACGTTTAACGTTATGTAGTATTACGTTAAAACGTATAACGTTATATAGTATTACGTTATAACGTATAACGTTATATACTATTACGATATAACGTGTAACGTCATATACTATTACCATACAACGTGTAACGTTATATAGTATGACGTTATAACGTTTAACGTTATGTCGTATTACGTTACAACATATAACGCTATATGGTATTACGTTATAACGTATAACGTTATATACTATTACGATATGTCGTGTAACGTTATATAGTATTACGTTATAACGTATAACGTCATATACTATTACCATACTACGTGTAACGTTATATAGTATTACGCTATAACGTATAACGTTATGTAGTATTACGATAAAACATGTAACGTTATATAGTATTACGTTGTAACATATGACGTTATATAGTATTACGTTATAACGTATAACGTCATATACTATTACCATACAACGTGTAACGTTATATAGTATGACGTTATAACGTTTAACGTTATGTAGTATTACGTTAAAACGTATAACGTTATATAGTATTACGTTATAACGTATAACGTTATATACTATTACGATATAACGTGTAACGTTATATAGTATTACGCTGTAACGTATAACGTCATATACTATTACCATACAACGTGTAACGTTATATAGTATTACGATATAACGTATAACGTTAAATAGTATTACGTTATAACGTATAACGTCATATACTATTACCATACTACGTGTAACGATATATAGTATTACGATATAACGTATAACGTTATGTAGTATTACGATAAAACATGTAACGTTATATAGTATTACGTTGTATCATATGACGTTATATAGTATTACGTTATAACGTATAACGTCATATACTATTACCATACAACGTGTAACGTTAGTAGTATGACGTTATAACGTTTAACGTTATGTAGTATTACGATAAAACATATAACGTTATATACTATTACGATATAACGTGCAACGTTATATAGTATTACGTTATAACGTATAACGTCATATACTAATACCATACAACGTGTAACTTTATATAGTGTGAGTTATAACGTATAACGTTATGTAGTATTACGTTAAAACATATAACGTTATATAGTATTACGTTATAACGTATAACGTTATATACTATTACGATATATCGTGTAACGTTATATAGTAGTACGATATAACGTATAACGTCATATACTATTACCATACTACGTGTAACGTTATATAGTATGACGTTATAACGTTTAACGTTATGTAATATTACTTTAAAACGTATAACGTTATATAGTATTACGTTATAACGTATAACGTCATATATTATTACCATACAACGTGTAACGTTATATAGTATGACGTTATAACGTTTAACGTTATGTAGTATTACTTTAAAACGCATAACGTTATATAGTATTACGTTATAACGTATAACGTTATATACTATTACGATATATCGTGTAACGTTATATAGTATTACGTTATAACGTATAACGTTAAATAGTATTACGTTGTAACGTATACCGTTATATACTATTACCATACAACGTGTAACGTTATATAGTATTACGTTATAACGTATAACGTTAAATAGTTTTACGTTGTAACGTATAACGATAAATAGTATTACATATAACGTATAACTTTATATAGTATTACGTTATAACGTAAAACGTTATGTACTATTACGGTATTACGTATAACGTTATATAGTATTACCTAATAACGTATAACGTCATATACTAAATACTATACAACGTGTAACGTTATATAGTATGACGTTATATCGTTTAACGTTATGTAGTATTACGATAAAACATATAACGTTTTATACTATTACGATATAACGTGTAACGTTATATAGTATTACGTTATAACGTATAACGTCATATACTATTACCATACAACGTGTAACGTTATATAGTATGACGTTATAACGTTTAGCGTTATGTAGTATTACGTTAAACCATATAACGTTATATAGTATTACGTTATAACGTGTAACGTTATATAGTATTACGATATAACGTATAACGTTATATAGTATTACGTCATAACGTATAACGTCATATACTATTACCATACAACGTGTAACGTTATATAGTATGACGTTATAACGTTTAACGTTATGTAGTATTACGTTAAAACATATAACGTTATATAGTATTACGTTATAACGTGTAACGTCATATACTATTACCATACAACGTGTAACGTTATATAGTATTACGATATAACGTATAACGTTAAATAGTATTACGTTATAACGTATAACGTCATATACTATTACCGTACAACGTGTAACGTTAGTAGTATGACGTTATAACGTTTAACGTTATGTAGCATTACGATAAAACATTTAACGTTATATACTGTTACGATATAACGTGTAACGTTATATAGTATTACGTTGTAACGTATAACGTTATATACTACTACCATACAACGCGTAACGTTATATAGTATTACGTTGTAACGTATAACGTCATATACTATTACCATACAACGTGTAACGTTATATAGTATTACGATATAACGTATAACCTTATGTAGTATTACGTTAAAGCATTTAACGTTATATAGTATTACGTTATAACGTATAACGTTATATACTATTACGATATAACGTGTAACGTTATATAGCATTACGTTGTAACGTATAACGTCATATACTATTACCATACAACGTGTAACGTTATATAGTATTACGATATAACGTGTAACGTTATATAGTATTACGTTGTAACGTATAACGTCATATGCTATTACCATACAACGTGTAACGTTATATAGTATTACGATATAACGTATAACCTTATGTAGTATTACGTTAAAACATATAACTTTATATAGTATTACGTTATAACGTATAACGTTAAATAGTATTACGTTATAACGTATAACGTTAAATAGTATTACGTTGTAACGTATAACGTTATATACTATTACCACACAACGCGTAACGTTATATAGTATTACGTAATAACGTATAACGTCAAATACTATTACCATACAACGTGTAACGTTATATAGTATGACGTTATAACGTTTAACGTTATGTAGTATTACGTTAAAACGTTTAACGTTATGTAGTATTACGTTAAAACATATAACGATATATAGTATTACGTTATAACGTATAACGTTAAATAGTATTACGTTATAACGTATAACGTTAAATAGTATTACGTTATAACGTATAACGTTAAATAGTATTACGTTGTAACGTATAACGTTATATACTATTACCATACAACGTGTAACGTTATATAGTATTACGTTGGAACGTATAACGTTATATACTATTACCATACAACGTGTAACGTTACATAGTATTACGTTGTAACGTATGACGTTATATAGTATTACGTTATGACGTATAACGTTATATACTATTACGATATAACGTGTAACGTTATATAGTATTACCTTATAACGTATAACGTCATATACTATTACCATACAACGTGTAACGTTATATAGTATGACGTTATAACGTTTAACGTTATGTAGTATTACGTTAAAACATATAACGTTATATAGTATTACGTTATAACGTATAACGTTAAATAGTATTACGTTGTAACGTATACCGTTATATACTATTACCATACAACGTGTAACGTTATATAGTATTACGTTGTAACTTATGACGTTATATACTATTACCATACAACGTGTAACGTTATATAGTATTACGATATAGCGTGTTTCGTTATATAGTATTACGTTATACCGTATAGCGTTATACAGTATTACGTTATAACGTATAACGTTATATACTACTACTATACAACGTGTAACGTTATATAGTATTACGTTATAACGTATAACGTCATACACTATTACGATATAACGTCTAACGTTATATAGTATGACGTTATAACGTTTAACGTTATGTAGTATTTCCTTAAGACATATAACGTTATATAGTATTACGTTATAACGTATAACGTTAAATAGTATTACGTTGTAACGTATACCGTTATATACTATTACCATACAACGTGTAACGTTATATAGTATTACGTTATACCGTATAGCGTTATACAGTATTACGTTATAACGTATAACGTTATATACTACTACTATACAGCGTGTAACGTTATATAGTATTACGTTATAACGTATAACGTCATACACTATTACGATATAACGTCTAACGTTATATAGTATGACGTTATAACGTTTAACGTTATGTAGTATTACGTTAAAACATATAACGTTATACAGTATTACGTTATAACGTATAACGTTATATACTACTACTATACAACGTGTAACGTTATATAGTATTACGATATAACGTGTAACGTTATATAGTATTACGTAATAAGGTATAACGTCATATACTATTACCATACAACGTGTAACGTTATATAGTATTACGATATATCGTGTTTCGTTATATAGTATTACGATATAACGTGTTTCGTTATATAGTATTACCTTATAACGTATAACGTCATATACTATTACCATACAACGTGTAACGTTATATAGTATGACGTTATAACGTTTAACGTTATGTAGTATTACGTTAAAACATATAACGTTATATAGTATGACGTTATAACGTTTAACGTTATGTAGTATTACGTTAAAACATATAACGTTATATAGTATTACGTTATAACGTATAACGTTAAATAGTATTACGTTGTAACGTATAACGTTATATACTATTACCATACAACGTGTAACGTTATATAGTATTACGTTGTAACGTATACCGTTATATACTATTACCATACAACGTGTAACGTTATATAGTATTACGTTGTAACTTATGACGTTATATACTATTACCATACAACGTGTAACGTTATATAGTATTACGTTATACCATGTAGCGTTGTACAGTATTACGTTATAACGTATAACGTTATATACTACTACTATACAACGTGTAACGTTATATAGTATTACGTCATAACGTATAACGTCATACACTATTACGATATAACGTCTAACGTTATATAGTATTACGTTATAACGTTTAACGTTAAATAGTATTACGTTGTAACGTATAACGTTATATACTATTACCATACAACGTGTAAAGTTATATAGTATTACGTTGTAACGTATGACGTTATATAGTATTACGTTATAACGTATAACGTTATATACTATTACCATACAACGTGTAAAGTTATATAGTATTACGTTGTAACGTATGACGTTATATAGTATTACGTTATAACGTATAACGTTATATACTATTACCATACAACGTGTAACGTTATATAGTATTACGATATAACGTGTAACGTTATATAGTATTACGTAATAAGGTATAACGTCAAATACTATTACCATACAACGTGTAACGTTATATAGTATGACGATATAACGTTTAACGTTATGTAGTATTACGTTATAACGTATAACGTTATATACTATTACAATATAACGTGTAACGTTATATAGTATTACGTTATAACGCATAACGTCATATACTATTACCATACAACGTGTAACGTTATATAGTATGACGTCATAACGGTTAACGTTATGTAGTATTACGTTAAAACATATAACGTTATATGCTATTACGTTAAAACATATAACTTTATATAGTATTACGTTATAACGTATAACGTTAAATAGTATTACGTTATAACGTATAACGTTAAATAGTATTACGTTGTAACGTATAACGTTATATACTATTACCACACAACGCGTAACGTTATATAGTATTACGTAATAACGTATAACGTCAAATACTATTACCATACAACGTGTAACGTTATATAGTATGACGTTATAACGCTTAACGTTATGTAGTATTACGTTAAAACGTTTAACGTTATGTAGTATTACGTTAAAACATATAACGATATATAGTATTACGTTATAACGTATAACGTTAAATAGTATTACGTTATAACGTATAACGTTAAATAGTATTACGTTATAACGTATAACGTTAAATAGTATTACGTTGTAACGTATAACGTTATATACTATTACCATACAACGCGTAACGTTATATAGTATTACGCTGGAACGTATAACGTTATATACTATTACCATACAACGTGTAACGTTACATAGTATTACGTTGTAACGTATGACGTTATATAGTATTACGTTATGACGTATAACGTTATATACTATTACGATATAACGTGTAACGTTATATAGTATTACCTTATAACGTATAACGTCATATACTATTACCATACAACGTGTAACGTTATATAGTATGACGTTATAACGTTTAACGTTATGTAGTATTACGTTAAAACATATAACGTTATATAGTATTACGTTATAACGTATAACGTTAAATAGTATTACGTTGTAACGTATACCGTTATATACTATTACCATACAACGTGTAACGTTATATAGTATTACGTTGTAACTTATGACGTTATATACTATTACCATACAACGTGTAACGTTATATAGTATTACGATATAGCGTGTTTCGTTATATAGTATTACGTTATACCGTATAGCGTTATACAGTATTACGTTATAACGTATAACGTTATATACTACTACTATACAACGTGTAACGTTATATAGTATTACGTTATAACGTATAACGTCATACACTATTACGATATAACGTCTAACGTTATATAGTATGACGTTATAACGTTTAACGTTATGTAGTATTTCCTTAAGACATATAACGTTATATAGTATTACGTTATAACGTGTAACGTTAAATAGTATTACGTTGTAACGTATACCGTTATATACTATTACCATACAACGTGTAACGTTATATAGTATTACGTTATACCGTATAGCGTTATACAGTATTACGTTATAACGTATAACGTTATATACTATTACTATACAGCGTGTAACGTTATATAGTATTACGTTATAACGTATAACGTCATACACTATTACGATATAACGTCTAACGTTATATAGTATGACGTTATAACGTTTAACGTTATGTAGTATTACGTTAAAACATATAACGTTATACAGTATTACGTTATAACGTATAACGTTATATACTACTACTATACAACGTGTAACGTTATATAGTATTACGGTATAACGTGTAACGTTATATAGTATTACGTAATAAGGTATAACGTCAAATACTATTACCATACAACGTGTAACGTTATATAGTATTACGATATATCGTGTTTCGTTATATAGTATTACGATATAACGTGTTTCGTTATATAGTATTACCTTATAACGTATAACGTCATATACTATTACCATACAACGTGTAACGTTATATAGTATGACGTTATAACGTTTAACGTTATGTAGTATTACGTTAAAACATATAACGTTATATAGTATGACGTTATAACGTTTAACGTTATGTAGTATTACGTTAAAACATATAACGTTATATAGTATTACGTTATAACGTATAACGTTAAATAGTATTACGTTGTAACGTATACCGTTATATACTATTACCATACAACGTGTAACGTTATATAGTATTACGTTGTAACGTATAACGTTATATACTACTACTATACAACGTGTAACGTTATATAGTATTACGTCATAACGTATAACGTCATACACTATTACGATATAACGTCTAACGTTATATAGTATTACGTTATAACGTTTAACGTTAAATAGTATTACGTTGTAACGTATAACGTTATATACTATTACCATACAACGTGTAAAGTTATATAGTATTACGTTGTAACGTATGACGTTATATAGTATTACGTTATAACGTATAACGTTATATACTATTACCATACAACGTGTAACGTTATATAGTATTACGATATAACGTGTAACGTTATATAGTATTACGTAATAACGTATAACGTCAAATACTATTACCATACAACGTGTAACGTTATATAGTATGACGATATAACGTTTAACGTTATGTAGTATTACGTTATAACGTATAACGTTATATACTATTACAATATAACGTGTAACGTTATATAGTATTACGTTATAACGCATAACGTCATATACTATTACCATACAACGTGTAACGTTATATAGTATGACGTCATAACGGTTAACGTTATGTAGTATTACGTTAAAACATATAACGTTATATGCTATTACGTTATATCGTATAGCGTTATACAGTATTACGTTATAACGTATAACGTTAAATAGTATTACGTTGTAACCTATAACGTTATATACTATTACCACACAACGCGTAACGTTACATAGTATTACGTAATAACGTATAACGTCATATACTATTACCATACAACGTGTAACGTTATATAGTATTACAATATAACGTGTAACGTTATATAGTATTACGTAATAACGTATAACGTCATAGACTATTATCATACAACGTGTAACGTTAATAGTATGACGTTATAACGTTTAACGTCATGTAGTATTACGATAAAACATATAACGTTATATGGTATTACGTTATATCGTATAGCGTTATACAGTAATACGTTATAACGTATAACGTTATATACTATTACGATATAACGTGTAACGTTACATAGTATTACGTTATAACGTATAACGTTATATAGTATTACGTTATAACGTATAACGTCATATACTATTACCATACAACGTGTAACGTTATATAGTATGACGTTATAACGATTAACGTTATGTAGTATTACGTTAAAACATATAACGTTATATATTATTACGTTATAACGTATAACGTTAAATAGTATTACGTTGTAACGTATACCGTTATATACTATTACCATACAACTTGTAACGTTATATAGTATTACGTTGTAACTTATGACGTTATATACTATTACCATACAGCGTGTAACGTTATATAGTATGACGTTATAACGTATAACGTTATATACTATTACGATATAACGTGTAACGTAATATAGTATTTCGTAGTAACGTATAACGTCATAGACTATTACCATACAACGTGTAACGTTATATAGTATTACGTTGTAACTTATGACGTTATATACTATTACCATACAACGTGTAACGTTATATAGTATTACGTTATAACGTATAACGTTATATACTATTACGATATAACGTGTAACGTTATATAGTATTACGTAGTTACGTATAATGTCATAGACTATTACCATACAATGTGTAACGTTATATAGTATTACCATATAACGTGTTTCGTTATATAGTATTACGTTATAACGTATAACGTTATATGGTATTACGTTATATCGTATAGCGTTATACAGTATTACGTTATAACGTATAACGTTATATACTACTACTATACAACGTGTAACGTTATATAGTATTACGATATAACGTGTAACGTTATATAGTATTACGTAATAAGGTATAACGTCAAATACTATTACCATACAACGTGTAACGATATATAGTATTACAATATAACATGTAACCTTATATAGTATTACGATATAACGGGTAACGTTATGTATTATTACGTAATAAGGTATAACGTCAAATACTATTACCATACAACGTGTAACGTTATATAGTATGACGTTATAACGTTTAACGTTATGTAGTATTACGTTAAAACATATAACGTTATATAGTATTGCGTTATAACGTATAACGTTATATACTATTACGATATAACGTGTAACGTTATATAGTATTACGTTATAACGTTTAACGTTAAACAGTATTACGTTGTAACGTATAACGCTATATACTATTACCATACAACGTGTAACGTTATATAGTATTACGCTGTAACGTATGACGTTATATAGTATTACGTTATAACGTATAACGTTATATACTACTACTATACAACGTGTAACGTTATATAGTACTACGATATAACGTGTAACGTTATATAGTATTACGATATAACGTGTAACGTTATATGGTATTACGATATAACGTGTAACGTTATATAGTATTACGTAATAAGGTATAACGTCAAATACTATTACCATACAACGTGTAACGTTATATAGTACGACGTTATAACGTTTAACGTTATGTAGTATTACGTTAAAACATATAACTTTATATAGTATTACGTTATAACTTATAACGTTAAATAGTATTACGTTGTAACGTATTACGTTAAATAGTATTACGTTGTAACGTATAACGTTATATACTATTACCACACAACGCGTAACGTTATATAGTATTACGTAATAACGTATAACGTCAAATACTATTACCATACAACGTGTAACGTTATATAGTATGACGTTATAACGCTTAACGTTATGTAGTATTACGTTAAAACGTTTAACGTTATGTAGTATTACGTTAAAACATATAACGATATATAGTATTACGTTATAACGTATAACGTTAAATAGTATTACGTTATAACGTATAACGTTAAATAGTATTGCGTTATAACGTATAACGTTAAATAGTATTACGTTGTAACGTATAGCGTTATACAGTATTACGTTATAACGTATAACGTTATATACTACTACTATACAACGTGTAACGTTATATAGTATTACGTAATAACGTATAACGTCAAATAATATTACCATACAACGTGTAACGTTATATAGTATGACGTTATAACGCTTAACGTTATGTAGTATTACGTTAAAACGTTTAACGTTATGTAGTATTACGTTAAAACATATAACGATATATAGTATTACGTTATAACGTATAACGTTAAATAGTATTACGTTATAACGTATAACGTTAAATAGTATTACGTTATAACGTATAACGTTAAATAGTATTACGTTGTAACGTATGACGTTATATAGTATTACGTTATGACGTATAACGTTATATACTATTACGATATAACGTGTAACGTTATATAGTATTACCTTATAACGTATAACGTCATATACTATTACCATACAACGTGTAACGTTATATAGTATGACGTTATAACGTTTAACGTTATGTAGTATTACGTTAAAACATATAACGTTATATAGTATTACGTTATAACGTATAACGTTAAATAGTATTACGTTGTAACGTATACCGTTATATACTATTACCATACAACGTGTAACGTTATATAGTATTACGTTGTAACTTATGACGTTATATACTATTACCATACAACGTGTAACGTTATATAGTATTACGATATAACGTGTTTCGTTATATAGTATTACGTTATACCGTATAGCGTTATACACTATTACGATATAACGTCTAACGTTATATAGTATGACGTTATAACGTTTAACGTTATGTAGTATTACCTTAAAACATATAACGTTATATAATATTACGTTATAACGTATAACGTTAAATAGTATTACGTTGTAACGTATACCGTTATATACTATTACCATACAACGTGTAACATTATATAGTATTACGTTATACCATATAGCGTTATACAGTATTACGTTATAACGTGTAACGTTATATACTACTACTATACAACGTGTAACGTTATATAGTATTACGTTATAACGTATAACGTCATACACTATTACGATATAACGTCTAACGTTATATAGTATGACGTTATAACGTTTAACGTTATGTAGTATTACGTTAAAACATATAACGTTATACAGTATTACGTTATAACGTATAACGTTATATACTACCACTATACAACGTGTAACGTTATATAGTATTACGATATAACGTGTAACGTTATATAGTATTACGTAATAAGGTATAACGTCAAATACTATTACCATACAACGTGTAACGTTATATAGTATTACGATATAACGTGTTTCGTTATATAGTATTACGTTGTAACGTATAACGTCATATACTATTACCATACAACGTGTAACGTTATATAGTATGACGTTATAACGTTTAACGTTATGTAGTATTACGTTAAAACATATAACGTTATATAGTATGACGTTATAACGTTTAACGTTATGTAGTATTACGTTAAAACATATAACGTTATATAGTATTACGTTATAACGTATAACGTTAAATAGTATTACGTTGTAATGTATACCGTTATATACTATTACCATACAACGTGTAACGTTATATAATATTACGTTGTAACGTATACCGTTATATGCTATTACCATACAACGTGTAACGTTATATAGTATTACGTTGTAACTTATGACGTTATATACTATTACCATACAACGTGTAACGTTATATAGTATTACGTTATAACGTATAACGTTATATACTACTACTATACAACGTGTAACGTTATATAGTATTACGTTACAACGTATAACGTCATACACTATTACGATATAACGTCTAACGTTATATAGTATTACGTTATAACGTTTAACGTTAAATAGTATTACGTTGTAACGTATAACGTTATATACTATTACCATACAACATGTAAAGTTATATAGTATTACGTTGTAACGTATGACGTTATATAGTATTACGTTATAACGTATAACGTTATATAGTATTACCATACAACGTGTAACGTTATATAGTATTACGATATAACGTGTAACGTTATATAGTATTACGTAATAAGGTATAACGTCAAATACTATTACCATACAACGTGTAACGTTATATAGTATGACGATATAACGTTTAACGTTATGTAGTATTACGTTATAACGTATAACGTTATATACTATTACAATATAACGTGTAACGTTATATAGTATTACGTTATAACGCATAACGTCATATACTATTACCATACAACGTGAAACGTTATATAGTATGACGTCATAACGGTTAACGTTATGTAGTATTACGTTAAAACATATAACGTTATATGCTATTACGTTATATCGTATAGCGTTATACAGTATTACGTTATAACGTATAACGTTAAATAGTATTACGTTGTAACGTACAACGTTATATACTATTACCACACAACGCGTAACGTTATATAGTATTACGTAATAACGTATAACGTCATATACTATTACCATACAACGTGTAACGTTAAATAGTATTACGTTATAACGTATAACGTTAAATAGTATTACGTTGTAACGTATGACGTTATATAGTATTACGTTATAACGTATAACGTTATATACTATTACCATACAACGTGTAACGTTATATAATATGACGTTATATTGATTAACGTTATGTAGTATTACGTTAAAACATATAACGTTATATGGTATTACGTTATATCGTATATCGTTATACAGATTTACGTTATAACGTATAACGTTATATACTACTACTATACAACGTGTAACGTTATATAGCATTACGATATAACGTGTAACGTTATATAGTATTACGTTATAACGTCAAATACTATTACCATACAACGTGTAACGTTAAATAGTATTACGTTATAACGTATAACGTTAAATAGTATTACGTTGTAACGTATAACGTTATATACTATTACCACACAACGCGTAACGTTATATAGTATTACGTAATAACGTATAACGTCATAGACTATTATCATACAACGTGTAACGTTAATAGTATGACGTTATAACGTTTAACGTCATGTAGTATTACGATAAAGCATATAACGTTATATGGTATTACGCTGTAACGTATGACGTTATAGAGTATTACGTTATAACGTATAACGTTATATACTACTACTATACAACGTGTAACGTTATATAGTATTACGATATAACGTGTAACGTTATATAGTATTACGTTATAACGTATAATGTCATATACTATTACCATACAACGTGTAACGTTATATAGTACGACGTTATAACGTATAACGTTATATGGTATTACGTTATATCGTATATCGTTATACAGATTTACGTTATAACGTATAACGTTATATACTACTACTATACAACGTGTAACGTTATATAGTATTACGATATAACGTGTAACGTTATATAGTATTACGATATAACGTGTAACGTTATATAGTATTACGATATAACGTGTAACGTTATATAGTATTACGTAATAACGTATAACGTCATATACTATTACCATACAACGTGTAACGTTATATAGTATTACGATATAACGTGTAACGTTATATAGTATTACGATATAACGTGTAACGTTATATAGTATTACGTTATAACGTATAATGTCATATACTATTACCATACAACGTGTAACGTTATATAGTACGACGTTATAACGTTTAACGTTATGTAGTATTACGTTAAAACATATAACTTTATATAGTATTACGTTATAACGTATAACGTTAAATAGTATTACGTTATAACGTATAACGTTAAATAGTATTACGTTGCAACGTATAACGTTATATACTATTACCACACAACGCGTAACGTTATCTAGTATTACGTAATAACGTACAACGTCATAGACTATTATCATACAACGTGTAACGTTAATAGTATGACGTTATAACGTTTAACGTCATGTAGTATTACGATAAAGCATATAACGTTATATGGTATTACGTTATATCGTATAGCGTTATACAGTATTACGTTATAACGTATAACGTTATATACTACTACTATACAACGTGTAACGTTATATAGTATTACGATATAACGTGTAACGTTATATAGTATTACGTAATAAGGTATAACGTCATATAGTATTACGTTGTAACGTATAACGCTATATACTATTACCATACAACGTGTAACGTTATATAGTATTACGCTGTAACGTATGACGTTATAGAGTATTACGTTATAACGTATAACGTTATATACTACTACTATACAACGTGTAATAACGCTATATACTATTACCGTACAACGTGTAACGTTAGTAGTATGACGTTATAACGTTTAACGTTATGTAGCATTACGATAAAACATTTAACGTTATATACTGTTACGATATAACGTGTAACGTTATATAGTATTACGTTGTAACGTATAACGTTATATACTACTACCATACAACGCGTAACGTTATATAGTATTACGTTGTAACGTATAACGTCATATACTATTACCATACAACGTGTAACGTTATATAGTATTACGATATAACGTATAACCTTATGTAGTATTACGTTAAAGCATTTAACGTTATATAGTATTACGTTATAACGTATAACGTTATATACTATTACGATATAACGTGTAACGTTATATAGCATTACGTTGTAACGTATAACGTCATATACTATTACCATACAACGTGTAACGTTATATAGTATTACGATATAACGTGTAACGTTATATAGTATTACGTTGTAACGTATAACGTCATATGCTATTACCATACAACGTGTAACGTTATATAGTATTACGATATAACGTATAACCTTATGTAGTATTACGTTAAAACATATAACTTTATATAGTATTACGTTATAACGTATAACGTTAAATAGTATTACGTTATAACGTATAACGTTAAATAGTATTACGTTGTAACGTATAACGTTATATACTATTACCACACAACGCGTAACGTTATATAGTATTACGTAATAACGTATAACGTCAAATACTATTACCATACAACGTGTAACGTTATATAGTATGACGTTATAACGTTTAACGTTATGTAGTATTACGTTAAAACGTTTAACGTTATGTAGTATTACGTTAAAACATATAACGATATATAGTATTACGTTATAACGTATAACGTTAAATAGTATTACGTTATAACGTATAACGTTAAATAGTATTACGTTATAACGTATAACGTTAAATAGTATTACGTTGTAACGTATAACGTTATATACTATTACCATACAACGCGTAACGTTATATAGTATTACGCTGGAACGTATAACGTTATATACTATTACCATACAACGTGTAACGTTACATAGTATTACGTTGTAACGTATGACGTTATATAGTATTACGTTATGACGTATAACGTTATATACTATTACGATATAACGTGTAACGTTATATAGTATTACCTTATAACGTATAACGTCATATACTATTACCATACAACATGTAACGTTATATAGTATGACGTTATAACGTTTAACGTTATGTAGTATTACGTTAAAACATATAACGTTATATAGTATTACGTTATAACGTATAACGTTAAATAGTATTACGTTGTAACGTATACCGTTATATACTATTACCATACAACGTGTAACGTTATATAGTATTACGTTGTAACTTATGACGTTATATACTATTACCATACAACGTGTAACGTTATATAGTATTACGATATAGCGTGTTTCGTTATATAGTATTACGTTATACCGTATAGCGTTATACAGTATTACGTTATAACGTATAACGTTATATACTACTACTATACAACGTGTAACGTTATATAGTATTACGTTATAACGTATAACGTCATACACTATTACGATATAACGTCTAACGTTATATAGTATGACGTTATAACGTTTAACGTTATGTAGTATTTCCTTAAGACATATAACGTTATATAGTATTACGTTATAACGTATAACGTTAAATAGTATTACGTTGTAACGTATACCGTTATATACTATTACCATACAACGTGTAACGTTATATAGTATTACGTTATACCGTATAGCGTTATACAGTATTACGTTATAACGTATAACGTTATATACTACTACTATACAGCGTGTAACGTTATATAGTATTACGTTATAACGTATAACGTCATACACTATTACGATATAACGTCTAACGTTATATAGTATGACGTTATAACGTTTAACGTTATGTAGTATTACGTTAAAACATATAACGTTATACAGTATTACGTTATAACGTATAACGTTATATACTACTACTATACAACGTGTAACGTTATATAGTATTACGATATAACGTGTAACGTTATATAGTATTACGTAATAAGGTATAACGTCATATACTATTACCATACAACGTGTAACGTTATATAGTATTACGATATATCGTGTTTCGTTATATAGTATTACGATATAACGTGTTTCGTTATATAGTATTACCTTATAACGTATAACGTCATATACTATTACCATACAACGTGTAACGTTATATAGTATGACGTTATAACGTTTAACGTTATGTAGTATTACGTTAAAACATATAACGTTATATAGTATGACGTTATAACGTTTAACGTTATGTAGTATTACGTTAAAACATATAACGTTATATAGTATTACGTTATAACGTATAACGTTAAATAGTATTACGTTGTAACGTATACCGTTATATACTATTACCATACAACGTGTAACGTTATATAGTATTACGTTGTAACGTATACCGTTATATACTATTACCATACAACGTGTAACGTTATATAGTATTACGTTGTAACTTATGACGTTATATACTATTACCATACAACGTGTAACGTTATATAGTATTACGTTATGCCATGTAGCGTTGTACAGTATTACGTTATAACGTATAACGTTATATACTACTACTATACAACGTGTAACGTTATATAGTATTACGTCATAACGTATAACGTCATACACTATTACGATATAACGTCTAACGTTATATAGTATTACGTTATAACCTTTAACGTTAAATAGTATTACGTTGTAACGTATAACGTTATATACTATTACCATACAACGTGTAAAGTTATATAGTATTACGTTGTAACGTATGACGTTATATAGTATTACGTTATAACGTATAACGTTATATACTATTACCATACAACGTGTAACGTTATATAGTATTACGATATAACGTGTAACGTTATATAGTATTACGTAATAAGGTATAACGTCAAATACTATTACCATACAACGTGTAACGTTATATAGTATGACGATATAACGTTTAACGTTATGTAGTATTACGTTATAACGTATAACGTTATATACTATTACAATATAACGTGTAACGTTATATAGTATTACGTTATAACGCATAACGTCATATACTATTACCATACAACGTGTAACGTTATATAGTATGACGTCATAACGGTTAACGTTATGTAGTATTACGTTAAAACATATAACGTTATATGCTATTACGTTATATCGTATAGCGTTATACAGTATTACGTTATAACGTATAACGTTATATACTACTATTATACAACGTGTAACGTTATATAGTATTACGATATAACGTGTAACGTTATATAGTATTACGATATAACGTGTAACGTTATATAGTATTACGATATAACGTGTAACGTTATATAGTATTACGATATAACGTGTAACGTTATATAGTACGACGTTATAACGTTTAACGTTATGTAGTATTACGTTAAAACATATAACTTTATATAGTATTACGTTATAACGTATAACGTTAAATAGTATTACGTTATAACGTATAACGTTAAATAGTATTACGTTATAACGTATCACGTTAAATAGTATTACGTTGTAACCTATAACGTTATATACTATTACCACACAACGCGTAACGTTACATAGTATTACGTAATAACGTATAACGTCATATACTATTACCATACAACGTGTAACGTTATATAGTATTACAATATAACGTGTAACGTTATATAGTATTACGTAATAACGTATAACGTCATAGACTATTATCATACAACGTGTAACGTTAATAGTATGACGTTATAACGTTTAACGTCATGTAGTATTACGATAAAACATATAACGTTATATGGTATTACGTTATATCGTATAGCGTTATACAGTAATACGTTATAACGTATAACGTTATATACTATTACGATATAACGTGTAACGTTACATAGTATTACGTTATAACGTATAACGTTATATAGTATTACGTTATAACGTATAACGTCATATACTATTACCATACAACGTGTAACGTTATATAGTATGACGTTATAACGATTAACGTTATGTAGTATTACGTTAAAACATATAACGTTATATATTATTACGTTATAACGTATAACGTTAAATAGTATTACGTTGTAACGTATACCGTTATATACTATTACCATACAACGTGTAACGTTATATAGTATTACGTTGTAACTTATGACGTTATATACTATTACCATACAACGTGTAACGTTATATAGTATTACGATATAACGTGTTTCGTTATATAGTATTACGTTATACCGTATAGCGTTATACAGTATTACGTTATAACGTATAACGTTATATACTACTACTATACAACGTGTAACGTTATATAGTATTACGTTATAACGTATAACGTCATACACTATTACGATATAACGTCTAACGTTATATAGTATGACGTTATAACGTTTAACGTTATGTAGTATTACCTTAAAACATATAACGTTATATAATATTACGTTATAACGTATAACGTTAAATAGTATTACGTTGTAACGTATACCGTTATATACTATTACCATACAACGTGTAACATTATATAGTATTACGTTATACCGTATAGCGTTATACAGTATTACGTTATAACGTGTAACGTTATATACTACTACTATACAACGTGTAACGTTATATAGTATTACGTTATAACGTATAACGTCATACACTATTACGATATAACGTCTAACGTTATATAGTATGACGTTATAACGTTTAACGTTATGTAGTATTACGTTAAAACATATAACGTTATACAGTATTACGTTATAACGTATAACGTTATATACTACCACTATACAACGTGTAACGTTATATAGTATTACGATATAACGTGTAACGTTATATAGTATTACGTAATAAGGTATAACGTCATATACTATTACCATACAACGTGTAACGTTATATAGTATTACGATATAACGTGTTTCGTTATATAGTATTACGTTGTAACGTATAACGTCATATACTATTACCATACAACGTGTAACGTTATATAGTATGACGTTATAACGTTTAACGTTATGTAGTATTACGTTAAAACATATAACGTTATATAGTATGACGTTATAACGTTTAACGTTATGTAGTATTACGTTAAAACATATAACGTTATATAGTATTACGTTATAACGTATAACGTTAAATAGTATTACGTTGTAATGTATACCGTTATATACTATTACCATACAACGTGTAACGTTATATAATATTACGTTGTAACGTATACCGTTATATGCTATTACCATACAACGTGTAACGTTATATAGTATTACGTTGTAACTTATGACGTTATATACTATTACCATACAACGTGTAACGTTATATAGTATTACGTTATAACGTATAACGTTATATACTACTACTATACAACGTGTAACGTTATATAGTATTACGTTACAACGTATAACGTCATACACTATTACGATATAACGTCTAACGTTATATAGTATTACGTTATAACGTTTAACGTTAAATAGTATTACGTTGTAACGTATAACGTTATATACTATTACCATACAACGTGTAAAGTTATATAGTATTACGTTGTAACGTATGACGTTATATAGTATTACGTTATAACGTATAACGTTATATAGTATTACCATACAACGTGTAACGTTATATAGTATTACGATATAACGTGTAACGTTATATAGTATTACGTAATAAGGTATAACGTCAAATACTATTACCATACAACGTGTAACGTTATATAGTATGACGATATAACGTTTAACGTTATGTAGTATTACGTTATAACGTATAACGTTATATACTATTACAATATAACGTGTAACGTTATATAGTATTACGTTATAACGCATAACGTCATATACTATTACCATACAACGTGAAACGTTATATAGTATGACGTCATAACGGTTAACGTTATGTAGTATTACGTTAAAACATATAACGTTATATGCTATTACGTTATATCGTATAGCGTTATACAGTATTACGTTATAACGTATAACGTTAAATAGTATTACGTTGTAACGTACAACGTTATATACTATTACCACACAACGCGTAACGTTATATAGTATTACGTAATAACGTATAACGTCATATACTATTACCATACAACGTGTAACGTTAAATAGTATTACGTTATAACGTATAACGTTAAATAGTATTACGTTGTAACGTATGACGTTATATAGTATTACGTTATAACGTATAACGTTATATACTATTACCATACAACGTGTAACGTTATATAATATGACGTTATAACGATTAACGTTATGTAGTATTACGTTAAAACATATAACGTTATATGGTATTACGTTATATCGTATATCGTTATACAGATTTACGTTATAACGTATAACGTTATATACTACTACTATACAACGTGTAACGTTATATAGTATTACGATATAACGTGTAACGTTATATAGTATTACGTTATAACGTCAAATACTATTACCATACAACGTGTAACGTTAAATAGTATTACGTTATAACGTATAACGTTAAATAGTATTACGTTGTAACGTATAACGTTATATACTATTACCACACAACGCGTACCGTTATATAGTATTACGTAATAACGTATAACGTCATAGACTATTATCATACAACGTGTAACGTTAATAGTATGACGTTATAACGTTTAACGTCATGTAGTATTACGATAAAGCATATAACGTTATATGGTATTACGCTGTAACGTATGACGTTATAGAGTATTACGTTATAACGTATAACGTTATATACTACTACTATACAACGTGTAACGTTATATAGTATTACGATATAACGTGTAACGTTATATAGTATTACGTTATAACGTATAATGTCATATACTATTACCATACAACTTGTAACGTTATATAGTACGACGTTATAACGTATAACGTTATATGGTATTACGTTATATCGTATATCGTTATACAGATTTACGTTATAACGTATAACGTTATATACTACTACTATACAACGTGTAACGTTATATAGTATTACGATATAACGTGTAACGTTATATAGTATTACGATATAACGTGTAACGTTATATAGTATTACGATATAACGTGTAACGTTATATAGTATTACGTAATAACGTATAACGTCATATACTATTACCATACAACGTGTAACGTTATATAGTATTACGATATAACGTGTAACGTTATATAGTATTACGATATAACGTGTAACGTTATATAGTATTACGTTATAACGTATAACGTCATATACTATTACCATACAACGTGTAACGTTATATAGTACGACGTTATAACGTTTAACGTTATGTAGTATTACGTTAAAACATATAACTTTATATAGTATTACGTTATAACGTATAACGTTAAATAGTATTACGTTATAACGTATAACGTTAAATAGTATTACGTTGCAACGTATAACGTTATATACTATTACCACACAACGCGTAACGTTATCTAGTATTACGTAATAACGTACAACGTCATAGACTATTATCATACAACGTGTAACGTTAATAGTATGACGTTATAACGTTTAACGTCATGTAGTATTACGATAAAGCATATAACGTTATATGGTATTACGTTATATCGTATAGCGTTATACAGTATTACGTTATAACGTATAACGTTATATACTACTACTATACAACGTGTAACGTTATATAGTATTACGATATAACGTGTAACGTTATATAGTATTACGTAATAAGGTATAACGTCATATAGTATTACGTTGTAACGTATAACGCTATATACTATTACCATACAACGTGTAACGTTATATAGTATTACGCTGTAACGTATGACGTTATAGAGTATTACGTTATAACGTATAACGTTATATACTACTACTATACAACGTGTAATAACGCTATATACTATTACCATACAACGTGTAACGTTATATAGTATTACGATATAACGTGTAACGTTATATAGTATTACGTTATAACGTATAATGTCATATACTATTACCATACAACGTGTAACGTTATATAGTACGACGTTATAACGTATAACGTTAAATAGTATTACGTTATAACGTATAACGTTAAATAGTATTACGTTGTAACGTATAACGCTATATACTATTACCATACAACGTGTAACGTTATATAGTATTACGCTGTAACGTATGACGTTATATAGTATTACGTTATAACGTATAACGTTATATACTACTACTATACAACGTGTAACGTTATATAGTATTACGATATAACGTGTAACGTTATATAGTATTACGATATAACGTGTAACGTTATATGGAATTACGATATAACGTGTAACGTTATATAGTATTACGTAATAAGGTATAACGTCAAATACTATTACCATACAACGTGTAACGTTATATAGTATGACGTTATAACGATTAACGTTATGCAGTATTACGTTAAAACGTTTAACGTTATGTAGTATTACGTTAAAACATATAACGATATATAGTATTACGTTATAACGTATAACGATATATACAACTACTATACAACGTGTAACGTTATATAGTATTACGATATAACGTGTAACGTTATATAGTATTACGATATAACGTGTAACGTTATATAGTATTACGTAATAACGTATAACGTCAAATACTATTACCATACAACGTGTAACGTTATATAGTATGACGTTATAACGATTAACGTTATGCAGTATTACGTTAAAACGTTTAACGTTATGTAGTATTACGTTAAAACATATAACGATATATAGTATTACGTTATAACGTATAACGTTAAATAGTATTACGTTATAACGTATAACGTTAAATAGTATTACGTTATAACGTATAACGTTAAATAGTATTACGTTGTAACGTATAACGTTATATACTATTACCATACAACGCGTAACGTTATATAGTATTACGTTGTAACGTATGACGTTATATAGTATTACGTTATGACGTATAACGTTATATACTATTACGATATAACGTGTAACGTTTTGTAGTATTACGTTATAACGCATAACGTCATATACTATTACCATACAACGTGTAACGGTATATAGTACGACGTTATAACGTTTAACGTTATGTAGTATTACGTTAAAACATATAACGTTATATAGTATTACGTTATAACGTATAACGTTATATGCTATTACGATATAACGTGTAACGTTATATAGTATTACGTTATAACGTATAACGTCATATACTATTACGATATAACGTGTAACGTCATATACTATTACCATACAACGTGTAACGTTATATAGTATGATGTTATAACGTTTAACGTTATGTAGTATTACGTTAAAACATATAACGTTAAATAGTATTACGTTGTAACGTATAACGCTATATACTATTACCATACAACGTGTAACGTTATATACTATTACGCTGTAACGTATGACGTTATATAGTATTACGTTATAACGTATAACGTTATATACTATTACGATATAACGTGTAACGTTTTATAGTATTACGTTGTAACGTATAACGTTATATACTATTACCACACAACGCGTAACGTTATATAGTATTACGTAATAACGTATAACGTCATATACTATTACCATACAACGTGTAACGTTATATAGTATTACGTTATAACGTATAACGTCATATACTATTACCACACAACGTGTAACGTTATATAGTATGACGTTGTAACGTTTAACGTTATGTAGTATTACGTTAAAACATATAACGTTATATAGTATTACGTTATAACGTTTAACGTTATGTAGTATTACGTTAAAACATATAACGTTATATAGTATTACGTTATAACGTATAACGTTAAATAGTATTATGTTGTAACGTATAACGTTATATACTATTACCACACAACGCGTAACGTTATATAGTATTACGTAACAACGTATAACGTCATATACTATTACCATACAACGTGTAACGTTATATAGTATTACAATATGACGTGTAACGTTATATATTATTACGTAATAACGTATAACGTCATAGACTATTATCATACAACGTGTAACGTTAATAGTATGACGTTATAACGTTTAACGTCGTGTAGTATTACGATAAAACATATAACGTTATATGGTATTACGTTATATCGTATAGCGTTATACAGTATTACGTTATAACGTATAACGTTATATACTACTACTATACAACGTGTAACGTTATATAGTATTACGTCATAACGCATAACGTCATATACTATTACCATACAACGTGTAACGTTATATAGTATGACGTTATAACGTCTAACGTTATGTAGTATTACGTTAAAACATATAACGTTATACAGTATTACGTTATAACGTATAACGTTAAATAGTATTACGTTATAACGTATAACGTTAAATAGTATTACGTTATAACGTATAACGTTAAATAGTATTACGTTGTAACGTATAACGTTATATACTATTACCATACAACGCGTAACGTTATATAGTATTACGTAATAACGTATAACGTCATATACTATTACCATACAACGTGTAACGTTATATAGTATTACAATATAACGTGTAACGTTATATAGTATTACGTAATAACGTATAACGTCATAGACTATTACCATACAACGTGTAACGTTATATAGTATGACGTTATAACGCTTAACATTATGCAGTATTACGTTAAAAAGTTTAACGTTATGTAGTATTACGTTAAAACATATAACGATATTTAGTATTACGTTATAACGTATAACGTTAAATAGTATTACGTTATAACGTATAGCGTTAAATAGTATTACGTTATAACGTATAACGTTAAATAGTATTACGTTGTAACGCATAACGTTATATACTATTACCATACAACGCGTAACGTTATATAGTATTACGTTGTAACGTATGACGTTATATAGTATTACGTTATGACGTATAACGTTATATACTATTACGAAATAACGTGTAACGTTATATAGTATTACGTTGTAACTTATGACGTTATATACTATTACCATACAACGTGTAACGTTATATAGTATTACGTTATAACGTATAACGTTATATACTACTACTATACAACGTGTAACGTTATATAGTACGACGTTATAACGTATAACGTTGAATAGTATTACGTTATAACGTATAACGTTAAATAGTATTACGTTGTAACGTATAACGCTATATACTATTACCATACAACGTGTAACGTTATATAGTATTACGCTGTAACGTATGACGTTATATAGTATTACGTTATAACGTATAACGTTATATACTACTACTATACAACGTGTAACGTTATATAGTATTACGATATAACGTGTAACGTTATATAGTATTACGATATAACGTGTAACGTTATATGGTATTACGATATAACGTGTAACGTTATATAGTATTACGTAATAAGGTATAACGTCAAATACTATTACCATACAACGTGTAACGTTATATAGTATGACGTTATAACGCTTAACGTTATGTAGTATTACGTTAAAACGTTTTACGTTATGTAGTATTACGTTAAAACATATAACGATATATAGTATTACGTTATAACGTATAACGTTAAATAGTATTACGGTGTAACGTATAACGTTATATAGTATTACGTTATAACGTTTAACGTTAAATAGTATTACGTTGTAACGTATAACGTTATATACTATTACCACACAACGCGTAACGTTATATAGTATTACGTAATAACGTATAACGTTATATACTATTACCATACAACGTGTAACGTTATATAGTATTACGTTGTAACGTATAACGTTATGTAGTATTACGTTAAAACATATAACGTTATATAGTATTACGTTATAACGTATAACGTTAAATAGTATTACGTTATAACGTATAACGTTAAATAGTATTACGTTGTAACGCATAACGTTATATACTATTACCATACAACGCGTAACGTTATATAGTATTACGTTGTAACGTATGACGTTATATAGTATTACGTTATGACGTATAACGTTATATACTATTACGAAATAACGTGTAACGTTATATAGTATTACGTTGTAACTTATGACGTTATATACTATTACCACACAACGCGTAACGTTATATAGTATTACGTAATAACGTATAACGTCATATACTATTACCATACAACGTGTAACGTTATATAGTATTACAATATGACGTGTAACGTTATATATTATTACGTAATAACGTATAACGTCATAGACTATTATCATACAACGTGTAACGTTAATAGTATGACGTTATAACGTTTAACGTCGTGTAGCATTAGGATAAAACATATAACGTTATATGGTATTACGTTATATCGTATAGCGTTATACAGTATTACGTTATAACGTATAACGTTATATACTACTACTATACAACGTGTAACGTTATATAGTATTACGATATAACGTGTAACGTTATATAGTATTACGTAATAACGTATAACGTCATATACTATTACCATACAACGTGTAACGTTATATAGTATGACGTTATAACGCTTAACGTTATGTAGTATTACGTTAAAACGTTTAACGTTATGTAGTATTACGTTAAAACATATAACGATATATAGTATTACGTTATAACGTATAACGTTAAATAGTATTACGCTGTAACGTATAACGTTATATACTATTACCATACAACGTGTAACGTTATATAGTATTACGTTGTAACGTATGACGTTATATAGTATTACGTTATGACGTATAACGTTATATACTATTACGATATAACGTATAACATTAAATAGTATTACGTTGTAACGCATGACGTAATATAGTATTACGTTATAACGTATAACGTTATATACTATTACGATATAACGTGTAACGTTATATAGTATTACGTCATAACGCATAACGTCATATACTATTACCATACAACGTGTAACGTTATATAGTATGACGTTATAACGTCTAACGTTATGTAGTATCACGTTAAAACATATAACGTTATACAGTATTACGTTATAACGTATAACGTTAAATAGTATTACGTTATAACGTATAACGTTAAATAGTATTACGTTATAACGTATAACGTTAAATAGTATTACGTTGTAACGTATAACGTTATATACTATTACCATACAACGCGTAACGTTATATAGTATTACGTAATAACGTATAACGTCATATAGTATTACCATACAACGTGTAACGTTATATAGTATTACAATATAACGTGTAACGTTATATAGTATTACGTAATAACGTATAACGTCATAGACTATTACCATACAACGTGTAACGTTATATAGTATGACGTTATAACGCTTAACTTTATGCAGTATTACGTTAAAAAGTTTAACGTTATGTAGTATTACGTTAAAACATATAACGATATATAGTATTACGTTATAACGTATAACGTTAAATAGTATTACGTTATAACGTATAGCGTTAAATAGTATTACGTTATAACGTATAACGTTAAATAGTATTACGTTGTAACGCATAACGTTATATACTATTACCATACAACGCGTAACGTTATATAGTATTACGTTGTAACGTATGACGTTATATAGTATTACGTTATGACGTATAACGTTATATACTATTACGAAATAACGTGTAACGTTATATAGTATTACGTTGTAACTTATGACATTATATACTATTACCATACAACGTGTAACGTTATATAGTATTACGTTATAACGTATAACGTTATATACTACTACTATACAACGTGTAACGTTATATAGTATGACGTTATAACGTTTAACGTCATGTAGTATTACGATAAAACATTTAACGTTATATGGTATTACGTTATAACGTATAACGTTATATACTATTACGATATAACGTGTAACGTTATATAGTATTATCTTATAACGTATAACGTTAAATAGTATTACGTTGTAACGTATAACGTTATATACCTTTACCATACAACGCGTAACGTTATATAGTATTACGTAATAACGTATAACGTCATATACTATTACCATACAACCTGTAACGTTATATAGTATTACGATATAAGTTCTAACCTTATATAGTATTACGTAATGACGTATAACGTCATATACTATTACCATACAACGTGTATCGTTATATAGTGTGACGTTATAACGTTTAACGTTATGTAGTATTACGTTAAGACATGTAACGTTATATAGTAATATGTTATAACGTATAACGTCATATACTATTACGATATAACGTGTAACGTCATATACTATTACCATACAACGTGTAACGTTATATAGTATGATGTTATAACGTTTAACGTTATGTAGTATTACGTTAAAACATATAACGTTAAATAGTATTACGTTGTAACGTATAACGCTATATACTATTACCATACAACGTGTAACGTTATATAGTATTACGCTGTAACGTATGACGTTATAGAGTATTACGTTATAACGTATAACGTTATATACTACTACTATACAACGTGTAACGTTATATAGTATTACGATATAACGTGTAACGTTATATAGTATTACGATATAACGTGTAACGTTATATGGTATTACGATATAACGTGTAACGTTATATAGTATTACGTAATAAGGTATAACGTCAAATACTATTACCATACAACGTGTAACGTTATATAGTATGACGTTATAACGCTTAACGTTATGTAGTATTACGTTAAAACGTTTTACGTTATGTAGTATTACGTTAAAACATATAACGATATATAGTATTACGTTATAACGTATAACGTTAAATAGTATTACGGTGTAACGTATAACGTTATATAGTATTACGTTATATCGTTTAACGTTAAATAGTATTACGTTGTAACGTATAACGCTATATACTATTACCATACAACGTGTAACGTTATATAGTATTACACTGTAACGTATGACGTTATATAGTATTACGTTATGACGTATAACGTTATATGCTATTACGATATAACGTGTAACGTTATATAGTATTACCTTATAACGTATAACGTCATATACTATTACCATACAACGTGTAACGTTATATAGTACGACGTTATAACGTTTAACGTTATGTAGTATTACGTTAAAACATATAACGTTATATAGTATTACGTTATAACGTATAACGTTAAATAGTGTTACGTTGTAACGTATAACGTTATATACTATTACCACACAACGCGTAACGTTATATAGTATTACGTAATAACGTATAACGTTATATACTATTACCATACAACGTGTAACGTTATATAGTATTACGTTGTAACGTTTAACGTTATGTAGTATTACGTTAAAACATATAACGTTATATAGTATTACGTTATAACGTATAACGTTAAATAGTATTACGTTATAACGTATAACGTTAAATAGTATTACGTTGTAACGCATAACGTTATATACTATTACCATACAACGCGTAACGTTATATAGTATTACGTTGTAACGTATGACGTTATATAGTATTACGTTATGACGTATAACGTTATATACTATTACGAAATAACGTGTAACGTTATATAGTATTACGTTGTAACTTATGACGTTATATACTATTACCACACAACGCGTAACGTTATATAGTATTACGTAATAACGTATAACGTCATATACTATTACCATACAACGTGTAACGTTATATAGTATTACAATATGACGTGTAACGTTATATATTATTACGTAATAACGTATAACGTCATAGACTATTATCATACAACGTGTAACGTTAATAGTATGACGTTATAACGTTTAACGTCGTGTAGCATTAGGATAAAACATATAACGTTATATGGTATTACGTTATATCGTATAGCGTTATACAGTATTACGTTATAACGTATAACGTTATATACTACTACTATACAACGTGTAACGTTATATAGTATTACGATATAACGTGTAACGTTATATAGTATTACGTAATAACGTATAACGTCAAATACTATTACCATACAACGTGTAACGTTATATAGTATGACGTTATAACGTTTAACGTTATGTAGTATTACGTTAAAACGTTTAACGTTATGTAGTATTACGTTAAAACATATAACGATATATAGTATTACGTTATAACGTATAACGTTAAATAGTATTACGCTGTAACGTATAACGTTATATACTATTACCATACAACGTGTAACGTTATATAGTATTACGTTGTAACGTATGACGTTATATAGTATTACGTTATGACGTATAACGTTATATACTATTACGATATAACGTATAACATTAAATAGTATTACGTTGTAACGCATGACGTAATATAGTATTACGTTATAACGTATAACGTTATATACTATTACGATATAACGTGTAACGTTATATAGTATTACGTCATAACGCATAACGTCATATACTATTACCATACAACGTGTAACGTTATATAGTATGACGTTATAACGTCTAACGTTATGTAGTATCACGTTAAAACATATAACGTTATACAGTATTACGTTATAACGTATAACGTTAAATAGTATTACGTTATAACGTATAACGTTAAATAGTATTACGTTATAACGTATAACGTTAAATAGTATTACGTTGTAACGTATAACGTTATATACTATTACCATACAACGCGTAACGTTATATAGTATTACGTAATAACGTATAACGTCATATAGTATTACCATACAACGTGTAACGTTATATAGTATTACAATATAACGTGTAACGTTATATAGTATTACGTAATAACGTATAACGTCATAGACTATTACCATACAACGTGTAACGTTATATAGTATGACGTTATAACGCTTAACTTTATGCAGTATTACGTTAAAAAGTTTAACGTTATGTAGTATTACGTTAAAACATATAACGATATATAGTATTACGTTATAACGTATAACGTTAAATAGTATTACGTTATAACGTATAGCGTTAAATAGTATTACGTTATAACGTATAACGTTAAATAGTATTACGTTGTAACGCATAACGTTATATACTATTACCATACAACGCGTAACGTTATATAGTATTACGTTGTAACGTATGACGTTATATAGTATTACGTTATGACGTATAACGTTATATACTATTACGAAATAACGTGTAACGTTATATAGTATTACGTTGTAACTTATGACATTATATACTATTACCATACAACGTGTAACGTTATATAGTATTACGTTATAACGTATAACGTTATATACTACTACTATACAACGTGTAACGTTATATAGTATGACGCTATAACGTTTAACGTTATGTAGTATTACGTTAAAACATATAACGTTATATAGTATTACGTTATAACGTATAACGTTATATACTATTACGATATAACGTGTAACGTTATATAGTATTATCTTATAACGTATAACGTTAAATAGTATTACGTTGTAACGTATAACGTTATATACCTTTACCATACAACGCGTAACGTTATATAGTATTACGTAATAACGTATAACGTCATATACTATTACCATACAACCTGTAACGTTATATAGTATTACGATATAAGTTCTAACCTTATATAGTATTACGTAATGACGTATAACGTCATATACTATTACCATACAACGTGTATCGTTATATAGTGTGACGTTATAACGTTTAACGTTATGTAGTATTACGTTAAGACATGTAACGTTATATAGTAATATGTTATAACGTATAACGTCATATACTATTACGATATAACGTGTAACGTCATATACTATTACCATACAACGTGTAACGTTATATAGTATGATGTTATAACGTTTAACGTTATGTAGTATTACGTTAAAACATATAACGTTAAATAGTATTACGTTGTAACGTATAACGCTATATACTATTACCATACAACGTGTAACGTTATATAGTATTACGCTGTAACGTATGACGTTATAGAGTATTACGTTATAACGTATAACGTTATATACTACTACTATACAACGTGTAACGTTATATAGTATTACGATATAACGTTTAACGTTATATAGTATTACGATAAAACATATAACGTTATATGGTATTACGTTATAACGTGTAACGTTATATAGTATTACGTAATAAGGTATAACGTCAAATACTATTACCATACAACGTGTAACGTTATATAGTATGACGTTATAACGCTTAACGTTATGTAGTATTACGTTAAAACGTTTTACGTTATGTAGTATTACGTTAAAACATATAACGATATATAGTATTACGTTATAACGTATAACGTTAAATAGTATTACGGTGTAACGTATAACGTTATATAGTATTACGTTATATCGTTTAACGTTAAATAGTATTACGTTGTAACGTATAACGCTATATACTATTACCATACAACGTGTAACGTTATATAGTATTACACTGTAACGTATGACGTTATATAGTATTACGTTATGACGTATAACGTTATATGCTATTACGATATAACGTGTAACGTTATATAGTATTACCTTATAACGTATAACGTCATATACTATTACCATACAACGTGTAACGTTATATAGTACGACGTTATAACGTTTAACGTTATGTAGTATTACGTTAAAACATATAACGTTATATAGTATTACGTTATAACGTATAACGTTAAATAGTGTTACGTTGTAACGTATAACGTTATATACTATTACCACACAACGCGTAACGTTATATAGTATTACGTAATAACGTATAACGTTATATACTATTACCATACAACGTGTAACGTTATATAGTATTACGTTGTAACGTTTAACGTTATGTAGTATTACGTTAAAACATATAACGTTATATAGTATTACGTTATAACGTATAACGTTAAATAGTATTACGTTGTAACGTATACCGTTATATAGTATTACGATATAACGTGTAACGTTATATAGTATTACGTAATAAGGTATAACGTCAAATACTATTACCATACAACGTGTAACGTTATATAGTATGACGTTATAACGCTTAACGTTATGCAGTATTACGTTAAAACGTTTAACGTTATGTAGTATTACGTTAAAACATATAACGATATATAGTATTACGTTATAACGTATAACGTTAAATAGTATTATGTTGTAACGTATAACGTTATATACTATTACCACACAACGCGTAACGTTATATAGTATTACGTAATAACGTATAACGTCATATACTATTACCATACAACGTGTAACGTTATATAGTATTACAATATAACGTGTAACGTTATATAGTATTACGTAATAACGTATAACGTCATAGACTATTATCATACAACGTGTAACGTTAATAGTATGACGTTATAACGTTTAACGTCGTGTAGTATTACGATAAAACATATAACGTTATATGGTATTACGTTATATCGTATAGCTTTATACAGTATTACGTTATAACGTATAACGTTATATACTACTACTATACAACGTGTAACGTTATATAGTATTACGATATAACGTGTAACGTTATATAGTATTACGTAATAAGGTATAACGTCAAATACTATTACCATACAACGTGTAACGTTATATAGTATGACGTTATAACGCTTAACGTTATGTAGTATTACGTTAAAACGTTTAACGTTATGTAGTATTACGTTAAAACATATAACGATATATAGTATTACGTTATAACGTATAACGTTAAATAGTATTACGCTGTAACGTATAACGTTATATACTATTACCATACAACGTGTAACGTTATATAGTATTACGTTGTAACGTATGACGTTATATAGTATTACGTTATGACGTATAACGTTATATACTATTACGATATAACGTATAACGTTAAATAGTATTACGTTGTAACGCATGACGTAATATAGTATTACGTTATAACGTATAACGTTATATACTATTACGATATAACGTGTAACGTTATATAGTATTACGTCATAACGCATAACGTCATATACTATTACCATACAACGTGTAACGTTATATAGTATGACGTTATAACGTCTAACGTTATGTAGTATTACGTTAAAACATATAACGTTATACAGTATTACGTTATAACGTATAACGTTAAATAGTATTACGTTATAACGTATAACGTTAAATAGTATTACGTTATAACGTATAACGTTAAATAGTATTACGTTGTAACGTATAACGTTATATACTATTACCATACAACGCGTAACGTTATATAGTATTACGTAATAACGTATAACGTCATATACTATTAGCATACAACGTGTAACGTTATATAGTATTACAATATAACGTGTAACGTTATATAGTATTACGTAATAACGTATAACGTCATAGACTATTACCATACAACGTGTAACGTTATATAGTATGACGTTATAACGTATAACATTATATACTACTACTATACAACGTGTAACGTTATATAGTATGACGCTATAACGTTTAACGTTATGTAGTATTACGTTAAAACATATAACGTTATATAGTATTACGTTATAACGTATAACGTTATATACTATTACGATATAACGTGTAACGTTATATAGTATTATCTTATAACGTATAACGTTAAATAGTATTACGTTGTAACGTATAACGTTATATACTATTACCATACAACGCGTAACGTTATATAGTATTACGTAATAACGTATAACGTCATATACTATTACCATACAACGTGTAACGTTATATAGTATTACGATATAATTTGTAACCTTATATAGTATTACGTAATGACGTATAACGTCATATACTATTACCAGACAACGTGTATCGTTATATAGTGTGACGTTATAACGTTTAACGTTATGTAGTATTACGTTAAGACATGTAACGTTATATAGTAATATGTTATAACGTATAACGTCATATACTATTACGAAATAACGTGTAACGTCATATACTATTACCATACAACGTGTAACGTTATATAGTATGAAGTTATAACGTTTAACGTTATGTAGTATTACGTTAAAACATATAACGTTATATAGTATTACGTTATAACGTATAACGTTAAATAGTATTACGTTATAACGTATAACGTTAAATAGTATTACGTTGTAACGTATAACGTTATATACTATTACCACACAACGCGTAACGTTATATAGTATTACGTAATAACGTATAACGTCATAGACTATTATCATACAACGTGTAACGTTAATAGTATGACGTTATAACGTTTAACGTCATGTAGTATTACGATAAAACATATAACGTTATATGGTATTACGTTATATCGTATAGCGTTATACAGTATTACGTTATAACGTATAACGTTATATACTACTACTATATAACGTGTAACGTAATATAGTATTACGATATAACGTGTAACGTTATATAGTATTACGTAATAAGGTATAACGTCAAATACTATTACCATACAACGTGTAACGTTATATAGTATGACTTTATAACGCTTAACGTTATGTAGTATTACGTTAAAACATATAACGTTATACAGTATTACGTTATAACGTATAACGTTATATACTATTACCATACAACGTGTAACGTTATATAGTATTACGTTGTAACTTATGACGTTATATACTATTACCATACAACGTGTAACGTTATATAGTATTACGTTATACCGTATAGCGTTATACAGTATTACGTTATAACGTATAACGTTATATACTACTACTATACAACGTGTAACGTTATATAGTATTACGTTATAACGTATAACGTCATACACTATTACGATATAACGTCTAACGTTATATAGTATGACGTTATAACGTTTAACGTTATGTAGTATTACGTTAAAACATATAACGTTATATAGTATTACGTTATAACGTATAACGTTAAATAGTATTACGTTGTAACGTATACCGTTATATACCATTACCATACAACGTGTAACGTTATATAGTATTACGTTATAACGTATAACGTTATATACTACTACTATACAACGTGTAACGTTATATAGTACGACGTTATAACGTATAACGTTGAATAGTATTACGTTATAACGTATAACGTTAAATAGTATTACGTTGTAACGTATAACGCTATATACTATTACCATACAACGTGTAACGTTATATAGTATTACGCTGTAACGTATGACGTTATATAGTATTACGTTATGACGTATAACGTTATATACTATTACGAAATAACGTGTAACGTTATATAGTATTACGTTGTAACTTATGACGTTATATACTATTACCATACAACGTGTAACGTTATATAGTATTACGTTATAACGTATAACGTTATATACTACTACTATACAACGTGTAACGTTATATAGTACGACGTTATAACGTATAACGTTGAATAGTATTACGTTATAACGTATAACGTTAAATAGTATTACGTTGTAACGTATAACGCTATATACTATTACCATACAACGTGTAACGTTATATAGTATTACGCTGTAACGTATGACGTTATATAGTATTACGTTATAACGTATAACGTTATATACTACTACTATACAACGTGTAACGTTATATAGTATTACGATATAACGTATAACGTTATATAGTATTACGATATAACGTGTAACGTTATATGGTATTACGATATAACGTGTAACGTTATATAGTATTACGTAATAAGGTATAACGTCAAATACTATTACCATACAACGTGTAACGTTATATAGTATGACGTTATAACGCTTAACGTTATGTAGTATTACGTTAAAACGTTTTACGTTATGTAGTATTACGTTAAAACATATAACGATATATAGTATTACGTTATAACGTATAACGTTAAATAGTATTACGGTGTAACGTATAACGTTATATAGTATTACGTTATAACGTTTAACGTTAAATAGTATTACGTTGTAACGTATAACGTTATATACTATTACCACACAACGCGTAACGTTATATAGTATTACGTAATAACGTATAACGTTATATACTATTACCATACAACGTGTAACGTTATATAGTATTACGTTATAACGTATAACGTTATATACTACTACTATACAACGTGTAACGTTATATAGTACGACGTTATAACGTATAACGTTGAATAGTATTACGTTATAACGTATAACGTTAAATAGTATTACGTTGTAACGTATAACGCTATATACTATTACCATACAACGTGTAACGTTATATAGTATTACGCTGTAACGTATGACGTTATATAGTATTACGTTATAACGTATAACGTTATATACTACTACTATACAACGTGTAACGTTATATAGTATTACGATATAACGTGTAACGTTATATGGTATTACGATATAACGTGTAACGTTATATAGTATTACGTAATAAGGTATAACGTCAAATACTATTACCATACAACGTGTAACGTTATATAGTATGACGTTATAACGCTTAACGTTATGTAGTATTACGTTAAAACGTTTTACGTTATGTAGTATTACGTTAAAACATATAACGATATATAGTATTACGTTATAACGTATAACGTTAAATAGTATTACGGTGTAACGTATAACGTTATATAGTATTACGTTATAACGTTTAACGTTAAATAGTATTACGTTGTAACGTATAACGTTATATACTATTACCACACAACGCGTAACGTTATATAGTATTACGTAATAACGTATAACGTTATATACTATTACCATACAACGTGTAACGTTATATAGTATTACGTTGTAACGTTTAACGTTATGTAGTATTACGTTAAAACATATAACGTTATATAGTATTACGTTATAACGTATAACGTTAAATAGTATTACGTTATAACGTATAACGTTAAATAGTATTACGTTGTAACGCATAACGTTATATACTATTACCATACAACGCGTAACGTTATATAGTATTACGTTGTAACGTATGACGTTATATAGTATTACGTTATGACGTATAACGTTATATACTATTACGATATAACGTATAACATTAAATAGTATTACGTTGTAACGCATGACGTAATATAGTATTACGTTATAACGTATAACGTTATATACTATTACGATATAACGTGTAACGTTATATAGTATTACGTCATAACGCATAACGTCATATACTATTACCATACAACGTGTAACGTTATATAGTATGACGTTATAACGTCTAACGTTATGTAGTATTACGTTAAAACATATAACGTTATACAGTATTACGTTATAACGTATAACGTTAAATAGTATTACGTTATAACGTATAACGTTAAATAGTATTACGTTATAACGTATAACGTTAAATAGTATTACGTTGTAACGTATAACGTTATATACTATTACCATACAACGCGTAACGTTATATAGTATTACGTAATAACGTATAACGTCATATAGTATTACCATACAACGTGTAACGTTATATAGTATTACAATATAACGTGTAACGTTATATAGTATTACGTAATAACGTATAACGTCATAGACTATTACCATACAACGTGTAACGTTATATAGTATGACGTTATAACGCTTAACTTTATGCAGTATTACGTTAAAAAGTTTAACGTTATGTAGTATTACGTTAAAACATATAACGATATATAGTATTACGTTATAACGTATAACGTTAAATAGTATTACGTTATAACGTATAGCGTTAAATAGTATTACGTTATAACGTATAACGTTAAATAGTATTACGTTGTAACGCATAACGTTATATACTATTACCATACAACGCGTAACGTTATATAGTATTACGTTGTAACGTATGACGTTATATAGTATTACGTTATGACGTATAACGTTATATACTATTACGAAATAACGTGTAACGTTATATAGTATTACGTTGTAACTTATGACATTATATACTATTACCATACAACGTGTAACGTTATATAGTATTACGTTATAACGTATAACGTTATATACTACTACTATACAACGTGTAACGTTATATAGTATGACGCTATAACGTTTAACGTTATGTAGTATTACGTTAAAACATATAACGTTATATAGTATTACGTTATAACGTATAACGTTATATACTATTACGATATAACGTGTAACGTTATATAGTATTATCTTATAACGTATAACGTTAAATAGTATTACGTTGTAACGTATAACGTTATATACCTTTACCATACAACGCGTAACGTTATATAGTATTACGTAATAACGTATAACGTCATATACTATTACCATACAACCTGTAACGTTATATAGTATTACGATATAAGTTCTAACCTTATATAGTATTACGTAATGACGTATAACGTCATATACTATTACCATACAACGTGTATCGTTATATAGTGTGACGTTATAACGTTTAACGTTATGTAGTATTACGTTAAGACATGTAACGTTATATAGTAATATGTTATAACGTATAACGTCATATACTATTACGATATAACGTGTAACGTCATATACTATTACCATACAACGTGTAACGTTATATAGTATGATGTTATAACGTTTAACGTTATGTAGTATTACGTTAAAACATATAACGTTAAATAGTATTACGTTGTAACGTATAACGCTATATACTATTACCATACAACGTGTAACGTTATATAGTATTACGCTGTAACGTATGACGTTATAGAGTATTACGTTATAACGTATAACGTTATATACTACTACTATACAACGTGTAACGTTATATAGTATTACGATATAACGTGTAACGTTATATAGTATTACGATATAACGTGTAACGTTATATGGTATTACGATATAACGTGTAACGTTATATAGTATTACGTAATAAGGTATAACGTCAAATACTATTACCATACAACGTGTAACGTTATATAGTATGACGTTATAACGCTTAACGTTATGTAGTATTACGTTAAAACGTTTTACGTTATGTAGTATTACGTTAAAACATATAACGATATATAGTATTACGTTATAACGTATAACGTTAAATAGTATTACGGTGTAACGTATAACGTTATATAGTATTACGTTATATCGTTTAACGTTAAATAGTATTACGTTGTAACGTATAACGCTATATACTATTACCATACAACGTGTAACGTTATATAGTATTACACTGTAACGTATGACGTTATATAGTATTACGTTATGACGTATAACGTTATATGCTATTACGATATAACGTGTAACGTTATATAGTATTACCTTATAACGTATAACGTCATATACTATTACCATACAACGCGTAACGTTATATAGTACGACGTTATAACGTTTAACGTTATGTAGTATTACGTTAAAACATATAACGTTATATAGTATTACGTTATAACGTATAACGTTAAATAGTGTTACGTTGTAACGTATAACGTTATATACTATTACCACACAACGCGTAACGTTATATAGTATTACGTAATAACGTATAACGTTATATACTATTACCATACAACGTGTAACGTTATATAGTATTACGTTGTAACGTTTAACGTTATGTAGTATTACGTTAAAACATATAACGTTATATAGTATTACGTTATAACGTATAACGTTAAATAGTATTACGTTGTAACGTATACCGTTATATAGTATTACGATATAACGTGTAACGTTATATAGTATTACGTAATAAGGTATAACGTCAAATACTATTACCATACAACGTGTAGCGTTATATAGTATGACGTTATAACGCTTAACGTTATGCAGTATTACGTTAAAACGTTTAACGTTATGTAGTATTACGTTAAAACATATAACGATATATAGTATTACGTTATAACGTATAACGTTAAATAGTATTATGTTGTAACGTATAACGTTATATACTATTACCACACAACGCGTAACGTTATATAGTATTACGTAATAACGTATAACGTCATATACTATTACCATACAACGTGTAACGTTATATAGTATTACAATATAACGTGTAACGTTATATAGTATTACGTAATAACGTATAACGTCATAGACTATTATCATACAACGTGTAACGTTAATAGTATGACGTTATAACGTTTAACGTCGTGTAGTATTACGATAAAACATATAACGTTATATGGTATTACGTTATATCGTATAGCGTTATACAGTATTACGTTATAACGTATAACGTTATATACTACTACTATACAACGTGTAACGTTATATAGTATTACGATATAACGTGTAACGTTATATAGTATTACGTAATAACGTATAACGTCATATACTATTACCATACAACGTGTAACGTTATATAGTATGACGTTATAACGCTTAACGTTATGTAGTATTACGTTAAAACGTTTAACGTTATGTAGTATTACGTTAAAACATATAACGATATATAGTATTACGTTATAACGTATAACGTTAAATAGTATTACGCTGTAACGTATAACGTTATATACTATTACCATACAACGTGTAACGTTATATAGTATTACGTTGTAACGTATGACGTTATATAGTATTACGTTATGACGTATAACGTTATATACTATTACGATATAACGTATAACGTTAAATAGTATTACGTTGTAACGCATGACGTAATATAGTATTACGTTATAACGTATAACGTTATATACTATTACGATATAACGTGTAACGTTATATAGTATTACGTCATAACGCATAACGTCATATACTATTACCATACAACGTGTAACGTTATATAGTATGACGTTATAACGTCTAACGTTATGTAGTATTACGTTAAAACATATAACGTTATACAGTATTACGTTATAACGTATAACGTTAAATAGTATTACGTTATAACGTATAACGTTATGTAGTATTACGTTATAACGTATAACGTTAAATAGTATTACGTTGTAACGTATAACGTTATATACTATTACCATACAACGCGTAACGTTATATAGTATTACGTAATAACGTATAACGTCATATACTATTAGCATACAACGTGTAACGTTATATAGTATTACAATATAACGTGTAACGTTATATAGTATTACGTAATAACGTATAACGTCATAGACTATTACCATACAACGTGTAACGTTATATAGTATGACGTTATAACGTATAACGTTATATACTACTACTATACAACGTGTAACGTTATATAGTATGACGCTATAACGTTTAACGTTATGTAGTATTACGTTAAAACATATAACGTTATATAGTATTACGTTATAACGTATAACGTTATATACTATTACGATATAACGTGTAACGTTATATAGTATTATCTTATAACGTATAACGTTAAATAGTATTACGTTGTAACGTATAACGTTATATACTATTACCATACAACGCGTAACGTTATATAGTATTACGTAATAACGTATAACGTCATATACTATTACCATACAACCTGTAACGTTATATAGTATTACGATATAATTTGTAACCTTATATAGTATTACGTAATGACGTATAACGTCATATACTATTACCAGACAACGTGTATCGTTATATAGTGTGACGTTATAACGTTTAACGTTATGTAGTATTACGTTAAAACATATAACGTTATATAGTATTACGTTATAACGTATAACGTTAAATAGTATTACGTTATAACGTATAACGTTAAATAGTATTACGTTGTAACGCATAACGTTATATACTATTACCATACAACGCGTAACGTTATATACTATTACGAAATAACGTGTAACGTTATATAGTATTACGTTGTAACTTATGACATTATATACTATTACCATACAACGTGTAACGTTATATAGTATGACGTTATAACGCTTAACGTTATGTAGTATTACGTTAAAACGTTTTACGTTATGTAGTATTACGTTAAAACATATAACGATATATAGTATTACGTTATAACGTATAACGTTAAATAGTATTACGGTGTAACGTATAACGTTATATAGTATTACGTTATAACGTTTAACGTTAAATAGTATTACGTTGTAACGTATAACGTTATATACTATTACCACACAACGCGTAACGTTATATAGTATTACGTAATAACGTATAACGTTATATACTATTACCATACAACGTGTAACGTTATATAGTATTACGTTGTAACGTTTAACGTTATGTAGTATTACGTTAAAACATATAACGTTATATAGTATTACGTTATAACGTATAACGTTAAATAGTATTACGTTATAACGTATAACGTTAAATAGTATTACGTTGTAACGCATAACGTTATATACTATTACCATACAACGCGTAACGTTATATAGTATTACGTTGTAACGTATGACGTTATATAGTATTACGTTATGACGTATAACGTTATATACTATTACGAAATAACGTGTAACGTTATATAGTATTACGTTGTAACTTATGACGTTATATACTATTACCACACAACGCGTAACGTTATATAGTATTACGTAATAACGTATAACGTCATATACTATTACCATACAACGTGTAACGTTATATAGTATTACAATATGACGTGTAACGTTATATATTATTACGTAATAACGTATAACGTCATAGACTATTATCATACAACGTGTAACGTTAATAGTATGACGTTATAACGTTTAACGTCGTGTAGCATTAGGATAAAACATATAACGTTATATGGTATTACGTTATATCGTATAGCGTTATACAGTATTACGTTATAACGTATAACGTTATATACTACTACTATACAACGTGTAACGTTATATAGTATTACGATATAACGTGTAACGTTATATAGTATTACGTAATAACGTATAACGTCATATACTATTACCATACAACGTGTAACGTTATATAGTATTACGTTATAACGCTTAACGTTATGTAGCATGACGTTATAACGTTTAACGTTATGTAGTATTACGTTAAAACATATAACGATATATAGTATTACGTTATAACGTATAACGTTAAATAGTATTACGCTGTAACGTATAACGTTATATACTATTACCATACAACGTGTAACGTTATATAGTATTACGTTGTAACGTATGACGTTATATAGTATTACGTTATGACGTATAACGTTATATACTATTACGATATAACGTATAACATTAAATAGTATTACGTTGTAACGCATGACGTAATATAGTATTACGTTATAACGTATAACGTTATATACTATTACGATATAACGTGTAACGTTATATAGTATTACGTCATAACGCATAACGTCATATACTATTACCATACAACGTGTAACGTTATATAGTATGACGTTATAACGTCTAACGTTATGTAGTATTACGTTAAAACATATAACGTTATACAGTATTACGTTATAACGTATAACGTTAAATAGTATTACGTTATAACGTATAACGTTAAATAGTATTACGTTATAACGTATAACGTTAAATAGTATTACGTTGTAACGTATAACGTTATATACTATTACCATACAACGCGTAACGTTATATAGTATTACGTAATAACGTATAACGTCATATATTATTACCATACAACGTGTAACGTTATATAGTATTACAATATAACGTGTAACGTTATATAGTATTACGTAATAACGTATAACGTCATAGACTATTACCATACAACGTGTAACGTTATATAGTATGACGTTATAACGCTTAACTTTATGCAGTATTACGTTAAAAAGTTTAACGTTATGTAGTATTACGTTAAAACATATAACGATATATAGTATTACGTTATAACGTATAACGTTAAATAGTATTACGTTATAACGTATAGCGTTAAATAGTATTACGTTATAACGTATAACGTTAAATAGTATTACGTTGTAACGCATAACGTTATATACTATTACCATACAACGCGTAACGTTATATAGTATTACGTTGTAACGTATGACGTTATATAGTATTACGTTATGACGTATAACGTTATATACTATTACGAAATAACGTGTAACGTTATATAGTATTACGTTGTAACTTATGACATTATATACTATTACCATACAACGTGTAACGTTATATAGTATTACGTTATAACGTATAACGTTATATACTACTACTATACAACGTGTAACGTTATATAGTATGACGTTATAACGTTTAACGTCATGTAGTATTACGATAAAACATTTAACGTTATATGGTATTACGTTATAACGTATAACGTTATATACTATTACGATATAACGTGTAACGTTATATAGTATTATCTTATAACGTATAACGTTAAATAGTATTACGTTGTAACGTATAACGTTATATACCTTTACCATACAACGCGTAACGTTATATAGTATTACGTAATAACGTATAACGTCATATACTATTACCATACAACCTGTAACGTTATATAGTATTACGATATAAGTTCTAACCTTATATAGTATTACGTAATGACGTATAACGTCATATACTATTACCATACAACGTGTATCGTTATATAGTGTGACGTTATAACGTTTAACGTTATGTAGTATTACGTTAAGACATGTAACGTTATATAGTAATATGTTATAACGTATAACGTCATATACTATTACGATATAACGTGTAACGTCATATACTATTACCATACAACGTGTAACGTTATATAGTATGATGTTATAACGTTTAACGTTATGTAGTATTACGTTAAAACATATAACGTTAAATAGTATTACGTTGTAACGTATAACGCTATATACTATTACCATACAACGTGTAACGTTATATAGTATTACGCTGTAACGTATGACGTTATAGAGTATTACGTTATAACGTATAACGTTATATACTACTACTATACAACGTGTAACGTTATATAGTATTACGATATAACGTGTAACGTTATATAGTATTACGATATAACGTGTAACGTTATATGGTATTACGTTATAACGTGTAACGTTATATAGTATTACGTAATAAGGTATAACGTCAAATACTATTACCATACAACGTGTAACGTTATATAGTATGACGTTATAACGCTTAACGTTATGTAGTATTACGTTAAAACGTTTTACGTTATGTAGTATTACGTTAAAACATATAACGATATATAGTATTACGTTATAACGTATAACGTTAAATAGTATTACGGTGTAACGTATAACGTTATATAGTATTACGTTATATCGTTTAACGTTAAATAGTATTACGTTGTAACGTATAACGCTATATACTATTACCATACAACGTGTAACGTTATATAGTATTACACTGTAACGTATGACGTTATATAGTATTACGTTATGACGTATAACGTTATATGCTATTACGATATAACGTGTAACGTTATATAGTATTACGTAATGATGTCTAACGTCATATACTATTACCATACAACGTGTAACGTTATATAGTACGACGTTATAACGTTTAACGTTATGTAGTATTACGTTAAAACATATAACGTTATATAGTATTACGTTATAACGTATAACGTTAAATAGTGTTACGTTGTAACGTATAACGTTATATACTATTACCACACAACGCGTAACGTTATATAGTATTACGTAATAACGTATAACGTTATATACTATTACCATACAACGTGTAACGTTATATAGTATTACGTTGTAACGTTTAACGTTATGTAGTATTACGTTAAAACATATAACGTTATATAGTATTACGTTATAACGTATAACGTTAAATAGTATTACGTTGTAACGTATACCGTTATATAGTATTACGATATAACGTGTAACGTTATATAGTATTACGTAATAAGGTATAAGGTCAAATACTATTACCATACAACGTGTAACGTTATATAGTATGACGTTATAACGCTTAACGTTATGCAGTATTACGTTAAAACGTTTAACGTTATGTAGTATTACGTTAAAACATATAACGATATATAGTATTACGTTATAACGTATAACGTTAAATAGTATTATGTTGTAACGTATAACGTTATATACTATTACCACACAACGCGTAACGTTATATAGTATTACGTAATAACGTATAACGTCATATACTATTACCATACAACGTGTAACGTTATATAGTATTACAATATAACGTGTAACGTTATATAGTATTACGTAATAACGTATAACGTCATATACTATTATCATACAACGTGTAACGTTAATAGTATGACGTTATAACGTTTAACGTTGTGTAGTATTACGATAAAACATATAACGTTATATGGTATTACGTTATATCGTATAGCGTTATACAGTATTACGTTATAACGTATAACGTTATATACTACTACTATACAACGTGTAACGTTATATAGTATTACGATATAACGTGTAACGTTATATAGTATTACGTAAGAACGTATAACGTCAAATACTATTACCATACAACGTGTAACGTTATATAGTATGACGTTATAACGTTTAACGTTATGTAGTATTACGTTAAAACGTTTAACGTTATGTAGTATTACGTTAAAACATATAACGATATATAGTATTACGTTATAACGTATAACGTTAAATAGTATTACGCTGTAACGTATAACGTTATATACTATTACCATACAACGTGTAACGTTATATAGTATTACGTTGTAACGTATGACGTTATATAGTATTACGTTATGACGTATAACGTTATATACTATTACGATATAACGTATAACGTTAAATAGTATTACGTTGTAACGCATGACGTAATATAGTATTACGTTATAACGTATAACGTTATATACTATTACGATATAACGTGTAACGTTATATAGTATTACGTCATAACGCATAACGTCATATACTATTACCATACAACGTGTAACGTTATATAGTATGACGTTATAACGTTTAACGTTATGTAGTATTACGTTAAAACATATAACGTTATACAGTATTACGTTATAACGTATAACGTTAAATAGTATTACGTTATAACGTATAACGTTAAATAGTATTACGTTATAACGTATAACGTTAAATAGTATTACGTTGTAACGTATAACGTTATATACTATTACCATACAACGCGTAACGTTATATAGTATTACGTAATAACGTATAACGTCATATACTATTACCATACAACGTGTAACGTTATATAGTATTACAATATAACGTGTAACGTTATATAGTATTACGTAATAACGTATAACGTCATAGACTATTACCATACAACGTGTAACGTTATATAGTATGACGTTATAACGTATAACGTTATATACTACTACTATACAACGTGTAACGTTATATAGTATGACGCTATAACGTTTAACGTTATGTAGTATTACGTTAAAACATATAACGTTATATAGTATTACGTTATAACGTATAACGTTATATACTATTACGATATAACGTGTAACGTTATATAGTATTATCTTATAACGTATAACGTTAAATAGTATTACGTTGTAACGTATAACGTTATATACTATTACCATACAACGCGTAACGTTATATAGTATTACGTAATAACGTATAACGTCATATACTATTACCATACAACCTGTAACGTTATATAGTATTACGATATAATTTGTAACCTTATATAGTATTACGTAATGACGTATAACGTCATATACTATTACCAGACAACGTGTATCGTTATATAGTGTGACGTTATAACGTTTAACGTTATGTAGTATTACGTTAAGACATGTAACGTTATATAGTAATATGTTATAACGTATAACGTCATATACTATTACGAAATAACGTGTAACGTCATATACTATTACCATACAACGTGTAACGTTATATAGTATGAAGTTATAACGTTTAACGTTATGTAGTATTACGTTAAAACATATAACGTTATATAGTATTACGTTATAACGTATAACGTTAAATAGTATTACGTTATAACGTATAACGTTAAATAGTATTACGTTGTAACGTATAACGTTATATACTATTACCACACAACGCGTAACGTTATATAGTATTACGTAATAACGTATAACGTCATAGACTATTATCATACAACGTGTAACGTTAATAGTATGACGTTATAACGTTTAACGTCATGTAGTATTACGATAAAACATATAACGTTATGTGGTATTACGTTATATCGTATAGCGTTATACAGTATTACGTTATAACGTATAACGTTATATACTACTACTATACAACGTGTAACGTAATATAGTATTACGATATAACGTGTAACGTTATATAGTATTACGTAATAAGGTATAACGTCAAATACTATTACCATACAACGTGTAACGTTATATAGTATGACTTTATAACGCTTAACGTTATGTAGTATTACGTTAAAACATATAACGTTATACAGTATTACGTTATAACGTATAACGTTATATACTATTACCATACAACGTGTAACGTTATATAGTATTACGTTGTAACTTATGACGTTATATACTATTACCATACAACGTGTAACGTTATATAGTATTACGTTATACCGTATAGCGTTATACAGTATTACGTTATAACGTATAACGTTATATACTACTACTATACAACGTGTAACATTATATAGTATTACGTTATAACGTATAACGTCATACACTATTACGATATAACGTCTAACGTTATATAGTATGACGTTATAACGTTTAACGTTATGTAGTATTACGTTAAAACATATAACGTTATATAGTATTACGTTATAACGTATAACGTTAAATAGTATTACGTTGTAACGTATACCGTTATATACCATTACCATACAACGTGTAACGTTATATAGTATTACGTTATACCGTATAGCGTTATACAGTATTACGTTATAACGTATAACGTTATATACTACTACTGTACAACGTGTAACGTTATATAGTATTACGTAATGACGTATAACGTCATATACTATTACCATACAACGTGTATCGTTATATAGTGTGACGTTATAACGTTTAACGTTATGTAGTATTACGTTAAGACATGTAACGTTATATAGTAACATGTTATAACGTATAACGTCATATACTATTACGATATAACGTGTAACGTCATATACTATTACCATACAACGTGTAACGTTATATAGTATGAAGTTATAACGTTTAACGTTATGTAGTATTACGTTAAAACATATAGCGTTAAATAGTATTACGTTGTAACGTATAACGTTATATACTACTACTATACAACGTGTAACGTTATATAGTGTTACGATATAACGTGTAACGTTATATAGTATTACGTAATAAGGTATAACGTCAAATACTATTACCATACAACGTGTAACGTTATATAGTATGACGTTATAACGTTTAACGTTATGTAGTATTACGTTATAACGTATAACGTTAAATAGTATTACGTTATAACGTATAACGTTGAATAGTATTACGTTGTAACGTATACCGTTATATACTATTACCATACAACGTGTAACGTTATATAGTATTACGTTGTAACTTATGACGTTATATACTATTACCATACAACGTGTAACGTTATATAGTATGACGTTATAACGTTTAACGTTATGTAGTATTACTTTAAAACATATAACGTTATATAGTACTACGTTATAACGTATAACGTTATATACTATTACGATATAACGTGTAACGTTATATAGTATTACGTTATAACGTTTAACGTTAAATAGTATTACGTTGTAACGTATAACGCTATATACTATTACCATACAACGTGTAACGTTATATAGTATTACGCTGTAACGCATGACGTAATATAGTATTACGTTATAACGTATAACGTTATATACTATTACGATATAACGTGTAACGTTATATAGTATTACGTTGTAACGTATAACGTTATATACTATTACCATACAACGCGTAACGTTATATAGTATTACGTAATAACGTATAACGTCATATACTATTACCATACAACGTGTAACGTTATATAGTATTACAATATAACGTGTAACGCTATATAGTATTACGTAATAACGTATAACGTCATAGACTATTATCATACAACGTGTAACGTTAAAAGTATGACGTTATAACGTTTAACGTCATGTAGTATTACGATAAAACATATAACGTTATATGGTATTACGTTATATCGTATAGCGTTATACAGTATTACGTTATAACGTATAACGTTATATACTACTACTATACAACGTGTAACGTAATATAGTATTACGATATAACGTGCAACGTTATATAGTATTACGTAATAAGGTATAACGTCAAATACTATTACCATACAACGTGTAACGTTATATAGTATGACGTTATAACGCTTAACGTTATGTAGTATTACGTTAAAACATATAACGTTATACAGTATTACGTTATAACTTATAACGTTATATACTATTACCATACAACGTGTAACGTTATATAGTATTACGTTGTAACTTATGACGTTATATACTATTACCATACAACGTGTAACGTTATATAGTATTACGTTATACCGTATAGCGTTATACAGTATTACGTTATAACGTATAACGTTATATACTACTACTATACAACGTGTAACGTTATATAGTATTACGTTATAACGTATAACGTCATACACTATTACGATATAACGTCTAACGTTATATAGTATGACGTTATAACGTTTAACGTTATGTAGTATTACGTTAAAACATATAACGTTATATAGTATTACGTTATAACGTATAACGTTATATAGTATTACGTTGAAACGTATAACGTTATATACTATTACCATACAACGTGTAACGTTATATAGTATTGCGATATAACGTGTTTCGTTATATACTAGTACGATATAACGTGTAACGTTATATAGTATTACGTCATAACGCATAACGTCATATACTATTACCATACAACGTGTAACGTTATATAGTATGACGTTATAACGTTTAACGTTATGTAGAATTACGTTAAAACATATAACGTTATATAGTATTACGTTATAACGTATAACGTTATATACTATTACGATATAACGTGTAACGTTATATAGTATTACGTTATACCGTATAGCGTTATACAGTATTACGTTATAACGTATAACGTTAAATAGTATTACGTAATAACGTATAACGTCATAGAGTATTATCATACAACGTATAACGTTAATAGTATGACGTTATAACGTTTAACGTCATGTAGTATTACGATAAAACATATAACGTTATATGGTATTACGTTATATCGTATAGCGTTATACAGTATTACGTTATAACGTATAACGTTATATACTACTACTATACAACGTGTAACGTTATATAGTACTACGATATAACGTGTAACGTTATATAGTATTACGTCATAACGCATAACGTCATATACTATTACCATACAACGTGTAACGTTATATAGTATGACGTTATAACGTTTAACGTTATGTAGTATTACGTTAAAACATATAACGTTATATAGTATTACGTTATAACGTATAACGTTATATACTATTACGATATAACGTGTAACGTTATATAGTATTACGTTATAACGTTTAACGTTAAATAGTATTACGTTGTAACGTATAACGCTATATACTATTACCATACAACGTGTAACGTTATATAGTATTACGCTGTAACGCATGACGTAATATAGTATTACGTTATAACGTATAACGTTATATACTATTACGATATAACGTGTAACGTTATATAGTATTACGTTGTAACGTATAACGTTATATACTATTACCATACAACGCGTAACGTTATATAGTATTACGTAATAACGTATAACGTCATATACTATTACCATACAACGTGTAACGTTATATAGTATTACAATATAACGTGTAACGCTATATAGTATTACGTAATAACGTATAACGTCATAGACTATTATCATACAACGTGTAACGTTAAAAGTATGACGTTATAACGTTTAACGTCATGTAGTATTACGATAAAACATATAACGTTATATGGTATTACGTTATATCGTATAGCGTTATACAGTATTACGTTATAACGTATAACGTCATATACTACTACTATACACCGTGTAACGTTATATGGTATTACGTTATATCGTATAGCGTTATACAGTATTACGTTATAACGTATAACGTTATATACTACTACTATACAACGTGTAACGTTATATAGTATTACAATATAACGTGTAACGCTATATAGTATTACGTAATAACGTATAACGTCATAGACTATTATCATACAACGTGTAACGTTAAAAGTATGACGTTATAACGTTTAACGTCATGTAGTATTACGATAAAACATATAACGTTATATGGTATTACGTTATATCGTATAGCGTTATACAGTATTACGTTATAACGTATAACGTTATATACTATTACGATATAACGTGTAACGTTATATAGTATTACGTTATAACGTTTAACGTTAAATAGTATTACGTTGTAACGTATAACGCTATATACTATTACCATACAACGTGTAACGTTATATAGTATTACGCTGTAACGCATGACGTAATATAGTATTACGTTATAACGTATAACGTTATATACTATTACGATATAACGTGTAACGTTATATAGTATTACGTTGTAACGTATAACGTTATATACTATTACCATACAACGCGTAACGTTATATAGTATTACGTAATAACGTATAACGTCATATACTATTACCATACAACGTGTAACGTTATATAGTATTACGATATAACGTGTTTCGTTATATAGTATTACGTTATAACGTATAACGTCATATACTATTATCATACAACGTGTAACGTTAATAGTATGACGTTATAACGTTTAACGTCATGTAGTATTACGATAAAACATATAACGTTATATGGTATTACGTTATATCGTATAGCGTTATACAGTATTACGTTATAACGTATAACGTTATATACTACTACTATACAACGTGTAACGTTATATAGTATTACGATATAACGTGCAACGTTATATAGTATTACGTAATAAGGTATAACGTCAAATACTATTACCATACAACGTGTAACGTTATATAGTATGACGTTATAACGCTTAACGTTATGTAGTATTACGTTAAAACATATAACGTTATACAGTATTACGTTATAACTTATAACGTTATATACTATTACCATACAACGTGTAACGTTATATAGTATTACGTTGTAACTTATGACGTTATATACTATTACCATACAACGTGTAACGTTATATAGTATTACGTTATACCGTATAGCGTTATACAGTATTACGTTATAACGTATAACGTTATATACTACTACTATACAACGTGTAACGTTATATAGTATTACGTTATAACGTATAACGTCATACACTATTACGATATAACGTCTAACGTTATATAGTATGACGTTATAACGTTTAACGTTATGTAGTATTACGTTAAAACATATAACGTTATATAGTATTACGTTATAACGTATAACGTTAAATAGTATTACGTTGTAACGTATAACGTTATATACTATTACCATACAACGTGTAACGTTATATAGTATTGCGATATAACGTGTTTCGTTATATACTAGTACGATATAACGTGTAACGTTATATAGTATTACGTCATAACGCATAACGTCATATACTATTACCATACAACGTGTAACGTTATATAGTATGACGTTATAACGTTTAACGTTATGTAGAATTACGTTAAAACATATAACGTTATATAGTACTACGTTATAACGTATAACGTTATATACTATTACGATATAACGTGTAACGTTATATAGTATTACGTTATACCGTATAGCGTTATACAGTATTACGTTATAACGTATAACGTTAAATAGTATTACGTAATAACGTATAACGTCATAGAGTATTATCATACAACGTATAACGTTAATAGTATGACGTTATAACGTTTAACGTCATGTAGTATTACGATAAAACATATAACGTTATATGGTATTACGTTATATCGTATAGCGTTATACAGTATTACGTTATAACGTATAACGTTATATACTACTACTATACAACGTGTAACGTTATATAGTACTACGATATAACGTGTAACGTTATATAGTATTACGTCATAACGCATAACGTCATATACTATTACCATACAACGTGTAACGTTATATAGTATGACGTTATAACGTTTAACGTTATGTAGTATTACGTTAAAACATATAACGTTATATAGTACTACGTTATAACGTATAACGTTATATACTATTACGATATAACGTGTAACGTTATATAGTATTACGTTATAACGTTTAACGTTAAATAGTATTACGTTGTAACGTATAACGCTATATACTATTACCATACAACGTGTAACGTTATATAGTATTACGCTGTAACGCATGACGTAATATAGTATTACGTTATAACGTATAACGTTATATACTATTACGATATAACGTGTAACGTTATATAGTATTACGTTGTAACGTATAACGTTATATACTATTACCATACAACGCGTAACGTTATATAGTATTACGTAATAACGTATAACGTCATATACTATTACCATACAACGTGTAACGTTATATAGTATTACAATATAACGTGTAACGCTATATAGTATTACGTAATAACGTATAACGTCATAGACTATTATCATACAACGTGTAACGTTAAAAGTATGACGTTATAACGTTTAACGTCATGTAGTATTACGATAAAACATATAACGTTATATGGTATTACGTTATATCGTATAGCGTTATACAGTATTACGTTATAACGTATAACGTCATATACTACTACTATACACCGTGTAACGTTATATAGTATGACGTTATAACGCTTAACGTTATGCAGTATTACGTTAAAACGTTTAACGTTATGTAGTATTACGTTAAAACATATAACGATATATAGTATTACGTTATAACGTATAACGTTAAATAGTATTACGTTATAACGTATAACGTTAAATAGTATTACGTTATAACGTATAACGTTAAATAGTATTACGTTGTAACGTATAACGTTATATACTATTACCATACAACGCGTAACGTTATATAGTATTGCGTTGTAACGTATGACGTTATATACTATTACCATACAACGTGTAACGTTATATAGTATTACGTTATAACGTATAACGTTATATACTACTACTATACAACGTGTAACGTTATATAGTATGACGCGATAACGTTTAACGTTATGTAGTATTACGTTAAAACATATAACGTTATATAGTATTACGTTATAACGTATAACGTTATATACTATTACGATATAACGTGTAACGTTATATAGTATTACGTTATAACGTATAACGTTAAATAGTATCACGTTGTATCGTATAACGTTATATACTATCACGATATAACGTGTAACGTTATATAGTATTACGTTATAACGTATAACGTTATATACTATTACGATATAACGTGTAACGTTATATAGTATTACCTTATAACGTATAACGTTAAATAGTATTACGTTGTTACGTATAACGTTATATACTATTACCATACAACGCGTAACGTTATATAGTGTGACGTTATGACGTTTAACGTTATGTAGTATTACGTTAAGACATGTAACGTTATACAGTAATATGTTATAACGTATAACGTCATATACTATTACGATATAACGTGTAACGTCATATACTATTACCATACAACGTGTAACGTAAAATAGTATTACGTTGTAACGCATGACGTAATATAGCATTACGTTATAACGTATAACGTTATATACTATTACGATATAACGTGTAACGTTATATAGTATTACGTCATAACGCATAACGTCATATACTATTACCATACAACGTGTAACGTTATATAGTATGACGTTATAACGTTTAACGTTATGTAGTATTACGTTAAAACATATAACGTTATATAGTATTACAATATAACGTGTAACGTTATATAGTATTACGTAATAACGTGTAACGTTATATAGTATTACGTAATAACGTATAACGTCATAGACTATTTTCATACAACGTGTACCGTTAATAGTATGACGTTATAACGTTTAACGTCATGTAGTATTGCGATAAAACATATAACGTTATATAGTATTGCGTTATAACGTATAACGTTAAATAGTATGACGTTATAACGTTTAACGTCATGTAGTATTGCGATAAAACATATAACGTTATATAGTATTGCGTTATAACGTATAACGTTAAATAGTATGACGTTATAACGTATAACGTTAAATAGTATTACGTTGTAACGTATAACGCTATATACTATTACCATACAACGTGTAACGTTATATACTATTACGCTGAAACGTATGACGTTATATAGTACGACGTTATAACGTTTAACGTTATGTAGTATTACGTTAAAACATATAACGTTATATAGTATTACGTTATAACGTATGACGTTAAATAGTATTACGTTATAACGTATAACGTTAAATAGTATTACGTTGTAACGTATAACGTTATATACTATTACCACACAACGCGTAACGTTATATAGTATTACGTAATAACGTATAACGTCATATACTATTACCGTACAACGTGTAACGTTATATAGTATTACGTAATAACGTATAACGTCATAGACTATTATCATACAACGTGTAACGTTAATAGTATGACGTTATAACGTTTAACGTCATGTAGTATTACGATAAAACATATAACGTTATATGGTATTACGTTATATCGTATAGCGTTATACAGTATTACGTTATAACGTATAACGTTATATACTACTACTATACAACGTGTAACGTTATATAGTACTACGATATAACGTGTAACGTTATATAGTATTACGTTATAACGTATAACGTCATATACTACTACTATACACCGTGTAACGTTATATAGTATGACGTTATAACGCTTAACGTTATGCAGTATTACGTTAAAACGTTTAACGTTATGTAGTATTACGTTAAAACATATAACGATATATAGTATTACGTTATAACGTATAACGTTAAATAGTATTACGTTATAACGTATAACGTTAAATAGTATTACGTTATAACGTATAACGTTAAATAGTATTACGTTGTAACGTATAACGTTATATACTATTACCATACAACGCGTAACGTTATATAGTATTGCGTTGTAACGTATGACGTTATATACTATTACCATACAACGTGTAACGTTATATAGTATTACGTTATAACGTATAACGTTATATACTACTACTATACAACGTGTAACGTTATATAGTATGACGCGATAACGTTTAACGTTATGTAGTATTACGTTAAAACATATAACGTTATATAGTATTACGTTATAACGTATAACGTTATATACTATTACGATATAACGTGTAACGTTATATAGTATTACGTTATAACGTATAACGTTAAATAGTATCACGTTGTATCGTATAACGTTATATACTATCACGATATAACGTGTAACGTTATATAGTATTACGTTATAACGTATAACGTTATATACTATTACGATATAACGTGTAACGTTATATAGTATTACCTTATAACGTATAACGTTAAATAGTATTACGTTGTTACGTATAACGTTATATACTATTACCATACAACGCGTAACGTTATATAGTGTGACGTTATGACGTTTAACGTTATGTAGTATTACGTTAAGACATGTAACGTTATACAGTAATATGTTATAACGTATAACGTCATATACTATTACGATATAACGTGTAACGTCATATACTATTACCATACAACGTGTAACGTAAAATAGTATTACGTTGTAACGCATGACGTAATATAGCATTACGTTATAACGTATAACGTTATATACTATTACGATATAACGTGTAACGTTATATAGTATTACGTCATAACGCATAACGTCATATACTATTACCATACAACGTGTAACGTTATATAGTATGACGTTATAACGTTTAACGTTATGTAGTATTACGTTAAAACATATAACGTTATAAAGTATTACAATATAACGTGTAACGTTATATAGTATTACGTAATAACGTGTAACGTTATATAGTATTACGTAATAACGTATAACGTCATAGACTATTTTCATACAACGTGTACCGTTAATAGTATGACGTTATAACGTTTAACGTCATGTAGTATTGCGATAAAACATATAACGTTATATAGTATTGCGTTATAACGTATAACGTTAAATAGTATGACGTTATAACGTTTAACGTCATGTAGTATTGCGATAAAACATATAACGTTATATAGTATTGCGTTATAACGTATAACGTTAAATAGTATGACGTTATAACGTATAACGTTAAATAGTATTACGTTGTAACGTATAACGCTATATACTATTACCATACAACGTGTAACGTTATATACTATTACGCTGAAACGTATGACGTTATATAGTACGACGTTATAACGTTTAACGTTATGTAGTATTACGTTAAAACATATAACGTTATATAGTATTACGTTATAACGTATGACGTTAAATAGTATTACGTTATAACGTATAACGTTAAATAGTATTACGTTGTAACGTATAACGTTATATACTATTACCACACAACGCGTAACGTTATATAGTATTACGTAATAACGTATAACGTCATATACTATTACCGTACAACGTGTAACGTTATATAGTATTACGTAATAACGTATAACGTCATAGACTATTATCATACAACGTGTAACGTTAATAGTATGACGTTATAACGTTTAACGTCATGTAGTATTACGATAAAACATATAACGTTATATGGTATTACGTTATATCGCATAGCGTTATACAGTATTACGTTATAACGTATAACGTTATATACTACTACTATACAACGTGTAACGTTATATAGTACTACGATATAACGTGTAACGTTATATAGTATTACGTCATAACGCATAACGTCATATACTATTACCATACAACGTGTAACGTTATATAGTATGACGTTATAACGTTTAACGTTATGTAGTATTACGTTAAAACATATAACGTTATATAGTATTGCGTTATAACGTATAACGTTAAGTAGTATTACGTTATAACGTATAACGTTATATAGTATTACGTTATAACGTATAACGTTATATAGTATTACGTTGTAACGTATAACGTTATATACTATTACCATACAACGTGTAACGTTATATAGTATTACGTTGTAACGTATGACGTTATATAGTATTACGTTATAACGTATAACGTTATATACTATTACGATATAACGTGTAACGTTATATAGTATTACGTTGTAACTTATGACGTTATATACTATTACCATACAACGTGTAACGTTATATAGTATTACGTTATAACGTATAACGTAATATACTACTACTATACAACGTGTAACGTTATATAGTATGACGCTATAACGTTTAACGTTATGTAGTATTACGTTAAAACATATAACGTTATATAGTATTACGTTATAACGTATAACGTTATATACTATTACGATATAACGTGTAACGTTATATAGTATTACCTTATAACGTATAACGTTAAATAGTATTACGTTGTAACGTATAACGTTATATACTATTACCATACAACGCGTAACGTTATATAGTATTACGTAAAACGTATAACGTCATATACTATTACCATACAACGTGTAACGTTATATAGTATTACGATATAATGTGTAACCTTATATAGTATTACGTAATGACGTATAACGTCATATACTATTACCATACAACGTGTATCGTTATATAGTGTGACGTTATGACGTTTAACGTTATGTAGTATTACGTTAAGACATGTAACGTTATATAGTAATATGTTATAACGTATAACGTCATATACTATTACGATATAACGTGTAACGTCATATACTATTACCATACAACGTGTAACGTTATATAGTATGAAGTTATAACGTTTAACGTTATGTAGTATTACGTTAAAACATATAACGTTATATAGTATTACGTTATAACGTATAACGTTAAATAGTATTACGTTATAACGTATAACGTTAAATAGTATTACGATATAACGTGTAACGTTATATGGTATTACGATATAACGTGTAACGTTATATAGTATTACGTAATAATGTATAACGTCAAATACTATTACCATACAACGTGTAACGTTATATAGTATGACGTTATAACGCTTAACGTTATGTAGTATTACGTTAAAACGTTTAACGTTATGTAGTATTACGTTAAAACATATAACGATATATATTATTACGTTATAACGTATAACGTTATATACTATTACGATATAACGTGTAACGTTATATAGTATTACGTTGTAACTTATGACGTTATATACTATTACCATACAACGTGTAACGTTATATAGTATTACGTTATAACGTATAACGTTATATACTATTACCATACAACCTGTAACGTTATATAGTATTACGTTGAAACGTATGACGTTATATACTATTACCATACAACGTGTAACGTTATATAGTATTACGTTGTAACGTATATCGTTATATACTATTACCATACAACGTGTAACGTTATATAGTATTACGTTATAACGTATAACGTCATAGACTATTACGATATAACGTGTAACGTTATATAGTATTACGTTATAACGTTTAACGTTAAATAGTATTACGTTGTAACGTATAACGCTATATACTATTACCATACAACGCGTAACGTTATATAGTATTACGTAATAACGTATAACGTCATATACTATTACCATACAACGTGTAACGTTATATAGTATTACAATATAACGTGTAACGCTATATAGTATTACGTAATAACGTATAACGTCATATACTATTATCATACAACGTGTAACGTTAATAGTATGACGTTATAACGTTTAACGTCATGTAGTATTACGATAAAACATATAACGTTATATGGTATTACGTTATATCGTATAGCGTTATACAGTATTACGTTATAACGTATAACGTTATATACTACTACTATACAACGTGTAACGTTATATAGTATTACGATATAACGTGTAACGTTATATAGTATTACGATATAACGTATAACGTTATATACTATTACGATATAACGTGTAACGTTTTATAGTATTACAATGTAACGTATGACGTTATATAGTATTACGTTATAACGTATAACGTTACATACTATTACGATATAACGCGTAACGTTATATAGTATTACGTAATAACGTATAACGTCATATACTATTACCATACAACGTGTAACGTTATATAGTATTACAATATAACGTGTAACGTTATATAGTATTACGTAATAACGTATAACGTCATAGACTATTATCATACAACGTGTGACGTTAATAGTATGACGTTATAACGTTTAACGTCATGTAGTATTACGATAAAACATATAACGATATATGGTACTACGTTATATCGTATAGCGTTATACAGTATTACGTTAAAACGTATAACGTTAGACACTACTACTATACAACGTGTAACGTTATATAGTATTACGATATAACGTGTAACGTCATATGGTATTACGATATAACGTGTAACGTTATATAGAATTACGTAATAATGTATAACGTCAAATACTATTACCATACAACGTGTAACGTTATATAGTATGACGTTATAACGCTTAACGTTATGTAGTATTACGTTAAAACGTTTAACGTTATGTAGTATTACGTTAAAACATATAACGATATATAGTATTACGTTATAACGTATAACGTTAAATAGTATTACGCTGTAACGTATAACGTTATATACTATTACCATACAACGTGTAACGTTATATAGTATTACGTTATAACGTATAACGTTATATACTATTACGATATAACGTGTAACGTTATATAGTATTACGTAATAACGTATAACGTCATAGACTATTACCATACACTGCGTAGCGTTATATAGTATTACCATATAACGTGTTTCGTTATATAGTATTACGTTATAACGTATAACGTTATATACTATTACGATATAACGTGTAACGTTACATAGTATTACGTTATAACGCATAACGTCATATACTATTACCATACAACGTGTAACGTTATATAGTATTACAATATAACGTGTAACGTTATATAGTATTACGTTATAACGTATAACGTCATATACTATTATCATACAACGTGTAACGTTAAAAGTATGACGTTATAACGTTTAACGTCATGTAGTATTACGATAAAACATATAACGTTATATGGTATTACGTTATATCGTATAGCGTTATACAGTATTACGTTATAACGTATAACGTTATATACTACTACTATACAACGTGTAACGTTATATAGTATTACGATATAACGTGTAACGTTATATAGTATTACGATATAACGTGTAACGTTATATAGTATTACGTAATAACGTATAACGTCAAATACTATTACCGTTCAACGTGTAACGTTATATAGTATGACGTTATAACGCTTAACGTTATGCAGTATTACGTTAAAACGTTTAACGTTATGTAGTATTACGTTAAAACATATAACGATATATAGTATTACGTTATAACGTATAACGTTAAATAGTATTACGTTATAACGTATAACGTTAAATAGTATTACGTTATAACGTATAACGTTAAATAGTATTACGTTGTAACGTATAACGTTATATACTATTACCATACAACGCGTAACGTTATATAGTATTACGTTGTAACGTATGACGTTATATAGTATTACGTTATGACGTATAACGTTATATACTATTACGATATAACGTGTAACGTTATATAGTATTACGTTGTAACGTATAACGTTATATACTATTACCATACAACGCGTAACGTTATACAATATTACGTAATAACGTATAACGTCATATACTATTACCATACAACGTGTAACGTTATATAGTATTACAATATAACGTGTAACGTTATATAGTATTACGTAATAACGTATAACGTCATAGACTATTATCATACAACGTGTAACGTTAAAAGTATGACGTTATAACGTTTAACGTCATGTAGTATTACGATAAAACATATAACGTTATATGGTATTACGTCATATCGTATAGCGTTATACAGTATTACGTTAAAACGTATAACGTTAGACACTACTACTATACAACGTGTAACGTTATATAGTATTACGATATAACGTGTAACGTTATATAGTATTACGCTGTAACGCATGACGTAATATAGTATTACGTTATAACGTATAACGTTATATACTATTACGATATAACGTGTAACGTTATATAGTATTACGTTGTAACGTATAACGTTATATACTATTACCATACAACGCGTAACGTTATACAATATTACGTAATAACGTATAACGTCATATACTATTACCATACAACGTGTAACGTTATATAGTATTACAATATAACGTGTAACGTTATATAGTATTACGTAATAACGTATAACGTCATAGACTATTATCATACAACGTGTAACGTTAATAGTATGACGTTATAACGTTTAACGTCATGTAGTATTACGATAAAACATATAACGTTATATGGTATTACGTTATATCGTATAGCGTTATACAGTATTACGTTATAACGTATAACGTTATATACTACTACTATACAACGTGTAACGTTATATAGTATTACGATATAACGTGTAACGTTATATAGTATTACGTAATAACGTATAACGTCATATACTATTACCATACAACGTGTAACGTTATATAGTATGACGTTATAACGCTTAACGTTACGTAGTATTACGTTAAAAAGTTTAACGTTATGTAGTATTACGTTAAAACATATAACGATATATAGTATTACGATATAACGTATAACGCTAAGTAGTATTACGTTGTAACGTATAAAGTTATATAGTATTACGTTATAACGTATAACGTTATATACTATTACGTTATTACGTATAACGATATATCCTATTACCATACAACGTGTAACGTTATATAGTATTACGTTATAACGTTTAACGCTAAATAGTATTACGTTGTAACGTATAACGTTATATACTATTACCATACAACGTGTAAATTTATATAGTATTACGTTGTAACGTATGACGTCAAATACTATTACCATACAACGTGTAACGTTATATGGTATGACGTTATAACGCTTAACGTTATGTAGTATTACGTTAAAACGTTTAACGTTATGTAGTATTACGTTAAAACATATAACGATATATAGTATTACGTTATAACGTATAACGTTAAATAGTATTACGCTGTAACGTATAACGTTATATACTATTACCATACAACGTGTAACGTTATATAGTATTACGTTGTAACGTATGACGTTATATAGTATTACGTTATGACGTATAACGTTATATACTATTACGATATAACGTGTAACGTAAAATAGTATTACGTTGTAACGCATGACGTAATATAGCATTACGTTATAACGTATAACGTTATATACTATTACGATATAACGTGTAACGTTATATAGTATTACGTCATAACGCATAACGTCATATACTATTACCATACAACGTGTAACGTTATATAGTATGACGTTATAACGTTTAACGTTATGTAGTATTACGTTAAAACATATAACGTTATATAGTATTACGATATAACGTGTAACGTTATATAGTATTACGTAATAACGTGTAACGTTATATAGTATTACGTAATAACGTATAACGTCATAGACTATTTTCATACAACGTGTACCGTTAATAGTATGACGTTATAACGTTTAACGTCATGTAGTATTGCGATAAAACATATAACGTTATATAGTATTGCGTTATAACGTATAACGTTAAATAGTATGACGTTATAACGTATAACGTTAAATAGTATTACGTTATAACGTATAACGTTAAATAGTATTACGTTGTAACGTATAACGTTATATACTATTACCGTACAACGTGTAACGTTATATAGTATTGCGTTGTAACGTATGACGTTATATAGTATTACGTTATGACGTATAACGTTATATACTATTACGATATAACGTGTAACGTTATATAGTATTACGTTGTAACTTATGACGTTATATACTATTACCATACAACGTGTAACGTTATATAGTATTACGTTATAACGTATAACGTTATATACTACTACTATACAACGTGTAACGTTATATAGTACTACGTTATAACGTATAACGTTATATACTATTACGATATAACGTGTAACGTTATATAGTATTACGTTATAACGTTTAACGTTAAATAGTATTACGTTGTAACGTATAACGCTATATACTATTACCATACAACGCGTAACGTTATATAGTATTACGTAATAACGTATAACGTCATATACTATTACCATACAACGTGTAACGTTATATAGTATTACAATATAACGTGTAACGCTATATAGTATTACGTAATAACGTATAACGTCATAGACTATTATCATACAACGTGTAACGTTAAAAGTATGACGTTATAACGTTTAACGTCATGTAGTATTACGATAAAACATATAACGTTATATGGTATTACGTTATATCGTATAGCGTTATACAGTATTACGTTATAACGTATAACGTTATATACTACTACTATACAACGTGTAACGTTATATAGTATTACGATATAACGTGTAACGTTATATAGTATTACGATATAACGTATAACGTTATATACTATTACGATATAACGTGTAACGTTTTATAGTATTACAATGTAACGTATGACGTTATATAGTATTACGTTATAACGTATAACGTTACATACTATTACGATATAACGCGTAACGTTATATAGTATTACGTAATAACGTATAACGTCATATACTATTACCATACAACGTGTAACGTTATATAGTATTACAATATAACGTGTAACGTTATATAGTATTACGTAATAACGTATAACGTCATAGACTATTATCATACAACGTGTGACGTTAATAGTATGACGTTATAACGTTTAACGTCATGTAGTATTACGATAAAACATATAACGTTATATGGTACTACGTTATATCGTATAGCGTTATACAGTATTACGTTAAAACGTATAACGTTAGACACTACTACTATACAACGTGTAACGTTATATAGTATTACGATATAACGTGTAACGTCATATGGTATTACGATATAACGTGTAACGTTATATAGAATTACGTAATAATGTATAACGTCAAATACTATTACCATACAACGTGTAACGTTATATAGTATGACGTTATAACGCTTAACGTTATGTAGTATTCCGTTAAAACGTTTAACGTTATGTAGTATTACGTTAAAACATATAACGATATATAGTATTACGTTATAACGTATAACGTTAAATAGTATTACGCTGTAACGTATAACGATATATACTATTACCATACAACGTGTAACGTTATATAGTATTACAATATAACGTGTAACGTTATATAGTATTACGTAATAACGTATAACGTCATAGACTATTATCATACAACGTGTAACGTTAAAAGTATGACGTTATAACGTTTAACGTCATGTAGTATTACGATAAAACATATAACGTTATATGGTATTACGTTATATCGTATAGCGTTATACAGTATTACGTTATAACGTATAACGTTATATACTACTACTATACAACGTGTAACGTTATATAGTATTACGATATAACGTGTAACGTTATATAGTATTACGTAATAAGGTATAACGTCAAATACTATTACCATACAACGTGTAACGTTATATAGTATGACGTTATAACGCTTAACGTTACGTAGTATTACGTTAAAAAGTTTAACGTTATGTAGTATTACGTTAAAACATATAACGATATATAGTATTACGTTATAACGTATAACGTTAAATAGTATTACGTTATAACGTATAACGTTAAATAGTATTACGTTATAACGTATAACGTTAAATAGTATTACGTTGTAACGTATAACGCTATATACTATTACCATACAACGTGTAACGTTATATAGTATTACGTTATAACGTTTAACGCTAAATAGTATTACGTTGTAACGTATAACGTTATATACTATTACCATACAACGTGTAAATTTATATAGTATTACGTTGTAACGTATGACGTCAAATACTATTACCATACAACGTGTAACGTTATATGGTATGACGTTATAACGCTTAACGTTATGTAGTATTACGTTAAAACGTTTAACGTTATGTAGTATTACGTTAAAACATATAACGATATATAGTATTACGTTATAACGTATAACGTTAAATAGTATTACGCTGTAACGTATAACGTTATATACTATTACCATACAACGTGTAACGTTATATAGTATTACGTTGTAACGTATGACGTTATATAGTATTACGTTATGACGTATAACGTTATATACTATTACGATATAACGTGTAACGTAAAATAGTATTACGTCGTAACGCATGACGTAATATAGCATTACGTTATAACGTATAACGTTATATACTATTACGATATAACGTGTAACGTTATATAGTATTACGTCATAACGCATAACGTCATATACTATTACCATACAACGTGTAACGTTATATAGTATGACGTTATAACGTTTAACGTTATGTAGTATTACGTTAAAACATATAACGTTATATAGTATTACAATATAACGTGTAACGTTATATAGTATTACGTAATAACGTGTAACGTTATATAGTATTACGTAATAACGTATAACGTCATAGACTATTTTCATACAACGTGTACCGTTAATAGTATGACGTTATAACGTTTAACGTCATGTAGTATTGCGATAAAACATATAACGTTATATAGTATTGCGTTATAACGTATAACGTTAAATAGTATGACGTTATAACGTATAACGTTAAATAGTATTACGTTATAACGTATAACGTTAAATAGTATTACGTTGTAACGTATAACGTTATATACTATTACCGTACAACGTGTAACGTTATATAGTATTGCGTTTTAACGTATGACGTTATATAGTATTACGTTATGACGTATAACGTTATATACTATTACGATATAACGTGTAACGTTATATAGTGTTACGTTGTAACTTATGACGTTATATACTATTACCATACAACGTGTAACGTTATATAGTATTACGTTATAACGTATAACGTTATATACTACTACTATACAACGTGTAACGTTATATAGTATGACGCTATAACGTTTAACGTTATGTAGTATTACGTTAAAACGTATAACGTTATATAGTATTACGTTATAACGTATAACGTTATATACTATTACGATATAACGTGTAACGTTATATAGTATTACGTTATAACGTATAACGTTATATACTATTACGATATAACGTGTATCGTTATATAGTATTACGTTATAACGTATAACGTTAAACAGTATTACGTTGTTACGTATAACGTTATATACTATTACCATACAACGCGTAACGTTATATAGTATTACGTAATAACGTATAACGTCATATACTACTACCAGACAACGTGTAACGTTATATAGTATTACGATATAATGTGTAACCTTATATAGTATTACGTAATGACGTATAACGTCATATACTATTACCATACAACGTGTATCGTTATATAGTGTGACGTTATAACGTTTAACGTTATGTAGTATTACGTTAAGACATGTAACGTTATATAGTAATATGTTATAACGTATAACGTCATGTACTATTACGATATAACGTGTAACGTCATATACTACTACCATACAACGTGTAACGTTATATAGTATGAAGTTATAACGTTTAACGTTATGTAGTATTACGTTAAAACATATAACGTTAAATAGTATTACGTTGTAACGTATAACGCTATATACTATTACCATACAACGTGTAACGTTATATACTATTACGCTGTAACGTATGACGTTATATAGTACGACGTTATAACGTTTAACGTTATGTAGTATTACGTTAAAACATATAACGTTATATAGTATTACGTTATAACGTATGACGTTAAATAGTATTACGTTAAAACATATAACGATATATAGTATTACGTTGTAACGTATAACGTTATATACTATTACCATACAACGCGTAACGTTATATAGTATTACGTAATAACGTATAACGTCATATACTATTACCATACTATGTCTAACGTTATATAGTATTACGTAATAACGTATAACGTCATAGACTATTATCATACAACGTGTAACGTTAATAGTATGACGTTATAACGTTTAACGTCATGTAGTATTACGATAAAACATATAACGTTATATGGTATTACGTTATATCGTATAGCGTTATACAGTATTACGTTATAACGTATAACGTTATATACTACTACTATACAACGTGTAACGTTATATAGTATTGCGATATAACGTGTAACGTTATATAGTATTACGTAATAACTTATAACGTCATATACTATTACCATACAACGTGTAACGTTATATAGTATGACGTTATAACGTTTAACGTTATGTAGTATTACGTTAAAACATATAACGTTATATAGTATTACGTTATAACGTATAACGTTAAGTAGTATTACGTTGTAACGTATAACGTTAAATAGTATTACGTTATAACGTATAACGTTATATACTATTACGTTGTAACGTATAACGTTATATACTATTACCATACAACGTGTAACGTTATATAGTATTACGTTGTAACGTATGACGTTATATAGTATTACGTTATAACGTATAACGTTATATACTATTACGATATAACGTGTAACGTTATATAGTATTACGTTGTAACTTATGACGTTATATACGATTACCATACAACGTGTAACGTTATATAGTATTACGTTATAACGTATAACGTAATATACTACTACTATACAACGTGTAACGTTATATAGTATGACGCTATAACGTTTAACGTTATGTAGTATTACGTTAAAACGTATAACGTTATATAGTATTACATTGTAACGTATAACGTTACATACGATTACGATATAACGTGTAACGTTATATAGTATTACCTTATAACGTATAACGTTAAATAGTATTACGTTGTAACGTATAACGTTATATACTATTACCATACAACGCGTAACGTTATATAGTATTACGTAAAACGTATAACGTCATATACTATTACCATACAACGTGTAACGTTATATAGTATTACGATATAATGTGTAACCTTATATAGTATTACGTAATGACGTATAACGTCATATACTATTACCATACAACGTGTATCGTTATATAGTGTGACGTTATGACGTTTAACGTTATGTAGTATTACGTTAAGACATGTAACGTTATATAGTAATATGTTATAACGTATAACGTCATATACTATTACGATATAACGTGTAACGTTATATAGTATTACGTTGTAACTTATGACGTTATATACTATTACCATACAACGTGTAACGTTATATAGTATTACGTTATAACGTATAACGTTATATACTATTACGATATAACGTGTAACGTTATATAGTATTACGTTGAAACGTATAACGTTATATACTATTACCATACAACGTGTAACGTTATATAGTATTACGTTGTAACGTATACCGTTATATACTATTACCATACAACGTGTAACGTTATATAGTACTACGTTATAACGTATAACGTTATATACTATTACGATATAACGTGTAACGTTATATAGTATTACGTTATAACGTTTAACGTTAAATAGTATTACGTTGTAACGTATAACGCTATATACTATTACCATACAACGTGTAACGTTATACAGTATTACGTTATAACGTATAACGTTATATACTACTACTATACAACGTGTAACGTTATATAGTACTACGATATAACGTGTAACGTTATATAGTATTACGTCATAACGCATAACGTCATATACTATTACCATACAACGTGTAACGTTATATAGTATGACGTTATAACGTTTAACGTTATGTAGTATTACGTTAAAACATATAACGTTATATAGTATTGCGTTATAACGTATAACGTTAAGTAGTATTACGTTATAACGTATAACGTTAAATAGTATTACGTTATAACGTATAACGTTAAATAGTATTACGTTGTAACGTATAACGTTATATACTATTACCATACAACGTGTAACGTTATATAGTATTACGTTGTAACGTATGACGTTATATAGTATTACGTTATAACGTATAACGTTATATACTATTACGATATAACGTGTAACGTTATATAGTATTACGTTGTAACTTATGACGTTATATACTATTACCATACAACGTGTAACGTTATATAGTATTACGTTATAACGTATAACGTAATATACTACTACTATACAACGTGTAACGTTATATAGTATGACGCTATAACGTTTAACGTTATGTAGTATTACGTTAAAACATATAACGTTATATAGTATTACGTTATAACGTATAACGTTATATACTATTACGATATAACGTGTAACGTTATATAGTATTACCTTATAACGTATAACGTTAAATAGTATTACGTTGTAACGTATAACGTTATATACTATTACCATACAACGCGTAAGGTTATATAGTATTACGTAAAACGTATAACGTCATATACTATTACCATACAACGTGTAACGTTATATAGTATTACGATATAATGTGTAACCTTATATAGTATTACGTAATGACGTATAACGTCATATACTATTACCATACAACGTGTATCGTTATATAGTGTGACGTTATGACGTTTAACGTTATGTAGTATTACGTTAAGACATGTAACGTTATATAGTAATATGTTATAACGTATAACGTCATATACTATTACGATATAACGTGTAACGTCATATACTATTACCATACAACGTGTAACGTTATATAGTATGAAGTTATAACGTTTAACGTTATGTAGTATTACGTTAAAACATATAACGTTATATAGTATTACGTTATAACGTGTAACGTTAAATAGTATTACGTTATAACGTATAACGTTAAATAGTATTACGATATAACGTGTAACGTTATATGGTATTACGATATAACGTGTAACGTTATATAGTATTACGTAATAATGTATAACGTCAAATACTATTACCATACAACGTGTAACGTTATATAGTATGACGTTATAACGCTTAACGTTATGTAGTATTACGTTAAAACGTTTAACGTTATGTAGTATTACGTTAAAACATATAACGATATATATTATTACGTTATAACGTATAACGTTATATACTATTACGATATAACGTGTAACGTTATATAGTATTACGTTGTAACTTATGACGTTATATACTATTACCATACAACGTGTAACGTTATATAGTATTACGTTATAACGTATAACGTTATATACTATTACGATATAACGTGTAACGTTATATAGTATTACGTTGAAACGTATAACGTTATATACTATTACCATACAACGTGTAACGTTATATAGTATTACGTTGTAACGTATATCGTTATATACTATTACCATACAACGTGTAACGTTATATAGTATTACGTAATAACGTATAACGTCATAGACTATTACGATATAACGTGTAACGTTATATAGTATTACGTTATAACGTTTAACGTTAAATAGTATTACGTTGTAACGTATAACGCTATATACTATTACCATACAACGCGTAACGTTATATAGTATTACGTAATAACGTATAACGTCATATACTATTACCATACAACGTGTAACGTTATATAGTATTACAATATAACGTGTAACGCTATATAGTATTACGTTATAACGTATAACGTCATATACTATTATCATACAACGTGTAACGTTAAGAGTATGACGTTATAACGTTTAACGTCATGTAGTATTACGATAAAACATATAACGTTATATGGTATTACGTTATATCGTATAGCGTTATACAGTATTACGTTATAACGTATAACGTTATATACTACTACTATACAACGTGTAACGTTATATAGTATTACGATATAACGTGTAACGTTATATAGTATTACGATATAACGTATAACGTTATATACTATTACGATATAACGTGTAACGTTTTATAGTATTACAATGTAACGTATGACGTTATATAGTATTACGTTATAACGTGTAACGTTATATAGTATTACGATATAACGTGTAACGTTATATAGTATTACGTAATAACGTATAACGTCATATACTATTACCATACAACGTGTAACGTTATATAGTATTACAATATAACGTGTAACGTTATATAGTATTACGTAATAACGTATAACGTCATATAATATTACCATACAACGTGTAATGTTAATAGTATGACGTTATAACGTTTAACGTCATGTAGTATTACGATAAAACATATAACGTTATATGGTACTACGTTATATCGTATAGCGTTATACAGTATTACGTTAAAACGTATAACGTTAGACACTACTACTATACAACGTGTAACGTTATATAGTATTACGATATAACGTGTAACGTCATATGGTATTACGATATAACGTGTAACGTTATATAGAATTACGTAATAATGTATAACGTCAAATACTATTACCATACAACGTGTAACGTTATATAGTATGACGTTATAACGCTTAACGTTATGTAGTATTACGTTAAAACGTTTAATGTTATGTAGTATTACGTTAAAACATATAACGATATATAGTATTACGTTATAACGTATAACGTTAAATAGTATTACGCTGTAACGTATAACGTTATATACTATTACCATACAACGTGTAACGTTATATAGTATTACGTTATAACGTATAACGTTATATACTATTACGATATAACGTGTAACGTTATATAGTATTACGTAATAACGTATAACGTCATAGACTATTACCATACACTGCGTAGCGTTATATAGTATTACCATATAACGTGTTTCGTTATATAGTATTACGTTATAACGTATAACGTTATATACTATTACGATATAACGTGTAACGTTACATAGTATTACGTTATAACGCATAACGTCATATACTATTACCATACAACGTGTAACGTTATATAGTATTACAATATAACGTGTAACGTTATATAGTATTACGTAATAACGTATAACGTCATATACAATTATCATACAACGTGTAACGTTAATAGTATGACGTTATAACGTTTAACCTTATGTAGTATTACGATAAAACATATAACGTTATATGGTATTACGTTATATCGTATAGCGTTATACAGTATTACGTTATAACGTATAACGTTATATACTACTACTATACAACGTGTAACGTTATATAGTATTACGATATAACGTGTAACGTTATATAGTATTACGATATAACGTGTAACGTTATATAGTATTACGTAATAACGTATAACGTCATATACTATTACCGTTCAACGTGTAACGTTATATAGTATGACGTTATAACGCTTAACGTTATGCAGTATTACGTTAAAACGTTTAACGTTATGTAGTATTACGTTAAAACATATAACGATATATAGTATTACGTTATAACGTATAACGTTAAATAGTATTACGTTATAACGTATAACGTTAAATAGTATTACGTTATAACGTATAACGTTAAATAGTATTACGTTGTAACGTATAACGTTATATACTATTACCATACAACGCGTAACGTTATATAGTATTACGTTATAACGTATAACGTTATATAGTATTACGTTATGACGTATAACGTTATATACTATTACGATATAACGTGTAACGTTATATAGTATTACGTTGTAACGTATAACGTTATATACTATTACCATACAACGCGTAACGTTATACAATATTACGTAATAACGTATAACGTCATATACTATTACCATACAACGTGTAACGTTATATAGTATTACAATATAACGTGTAACGTTATATAGTATTACGTTATAACGTATAACGTCATAGACTATTATCATACAACGTGTAACGTTAAAAGTATGACGTTATAACGTTTAACGTCATGTAGTATTACGATAAAACATATAACGTTATATGGTATTACGTTATATCGTATAGCGTTATACAGTATTACGTTAAAACGTATAACGTTAGACACTACTACTATACAACGTGTAACGTTATATAGTATTACGATATAACGTGTAACGTTATATAGTATTACGCTGTAACGCATGACGTAATATAGTATTACGTTATAACGTATAACGTTATATACTATTACGATATAACGTGTAACGTTATATAGTATTACGTTGTAACGTATAACGTTATATACTATTACCATACAACGCGTAACGTTATACAATATTACGTAATAACGTATAACGTCATATACTATTACCATACAACGTGTAACGTTATATAGTATTACAATATAACGTGTAACGTTATATAGTATTACGTTATAACGTATAACGTCATAGACTATTATCATACAACGTGTAACGTTAATAGTATGACGTTATAACGTTTAACGTCATGTAGTATTACGATAAAACATATAACGTTATATGGTATTACGTTATATCGTATAGCGTTATACAGTATTACGTTATAACGTATAACGTTATATACTACTACTATACAACGTGTAACGTTATATAGTATTACGATATAACGTGTAACGTTATATAGTATTACGTAATAAGGTATAACGTCATATACTATTACCATACAACGTGTAACGTTATATAGTATGACGTTATAACGCTTAACGTTACGTAGTATTACGTTAAAAAGTTTAACGTTATGTAGTATTACGTTAAAACATATAACGATATATAGTATTACGTTATAACGTATAACGTTAAATAGTATTACGTTATAACGTATAACGTTAAATAGTATTACGTTATAACGTATAACGTTAAATAGTATTACGTTGTAACGTATAACGCTATATACTATTACCATACAACGTGTAACGTTATATAGTATTACGTTATAACGTTTAACGCTAAATAGTATTACGTTGTAACGTATAACGTTATATACTATTACCATACAACGTGTAAATTTATATAGTATTACGTTGTAACGTATGACGTCAAATACTATTACCATACAACGTGTAACGTTATATGGTATGACGTTATAACGCTTAACGTTATGTAGTATTACGTTAAAACGTTTAACGTTATGTAGTATTACGTTAAAACATATAACGATATATAGTATTACGTTATAACGTATAACGTTAAATAGTATTACGCTGTAACGTATAACGTTATATACTATTACCATACAACGTGTAACGTTATATAGTATTACGTTGTAACGTATGACGTTATATAGTATTACGTTATGACGTATAACGTTATATACTATTACGATATAACGTGTAACGTAAAATAGTATTACGTTGTAACGCATGACGTAATATAGCATTACGTTATAACGTATAACGTTATATACTATTACGATATAACGTGTAACGTTATATAGTATTACGTCATAACGCATAACGTCATATACTATTACCATACAACGTGTAACGTTATATAGTATGACGTTATAACGTTTAACGTTATGTAGTATTACGTTAAAACATATAACGTTATATAGTATTACGATATAACGTGTAACGTTATATAGTATTACGTAATAACGTGTAACGTTATATAGTATTACGTAATAACGTATAACGTCATAGACTATTTTCATACAACGTGTACCGTTAATAGTATGACGTTATAACGTTTAACGTCATGTAGTATTGCGATAAAACATATAACGTTATATAGTATTGCGTTATAACGTATAACGTTAAATAGTATGACGTTATAACGTATAACGTTAAATAGTATTACTTTATAACGTATAACGTTAAATAGTATTACGTTGTAACGTATAACGTTATATACTATTACCGTACAACGTGTAACGTTATATAGTATTGCGTTGTAACGTATGACGTTATATAGTATTACGTTATGACGTATAACGTTATATACTATTACGATATAACGTGTAACGTTATATAGTATTACGTTGTAACTTATGACGTTATATACTATTACCATACAACGTGTAACGTTATATAGTATTACGTTATAACGTATAACGTTATATACTACTACTATACAACGTGTAACGTTATATAGTACTACGTTATAACGTATAACGTTATATACTATTACGATATAACGTGTAACGTTATATAGTATTACGTTATAACGTTTAACGTTAAATAGTATTACGTTGTAACGTATAACGCTATATACTATTACCATACAACGCGTAACGTTATATAGTATAACGTAATAACGTATAACGTCATATACTATTACCATACAACGTGTAACGTTATATAGTATTACAATATAACGTGTAACGCTATATAGTATTACGTAATAACGTATAACGTCATAGACTATTATCATACAACGTGTAACGTTAATAGTATGACGTTATAACGTTTAACGTCATGTAGTATTACGATAAAACATATAACGTTATATGGTATTACGTTATATCGTATAGCGTTATACAGTATTACGTTATAACGTATAACGTTATATACTACTACTATACAACGTGTAACGTTATATAGTACTACGATATAACGTGTAACGTTATATAGTATTACGTCATAACGCATAACGTCATATACTATTACCATACAACGTGTAACGTTATATAGTATGACGTTATAACGTTTAACGTTATGTAGTATTACGTTAAAACCTATAACGTTATATAGTATTGCGTTATAACGTATAACGTTAAGTAGTATTACGTTATAACGTATAACGTTAAATAGTATTACGTTATAACGTATAACGTTAAATAGTATTACGTTGTAACGTATAACATTATATACTATTACCATACAACGTGTAACGTTATATAGTATTACGTTGTAACGTATGACGTTATATAGTATTACGTTATGACGTATAACGTTATATACTATTACGATATAACGTGTAACGTTATATAGTATTACGTTGTAACTTATGACGTTATATACTATTACCATACAACGTGTAACGTTATATAGTATTACGTTATAACGTATAACGTAATATACTACTACTATACAACGTGTAACGTTATATAGTATTACGCTATAACGTTTAACGTTATGTAGTATTACGTTAAAACATATAACGTTATATAGTATTACGTTATAACGTATAACGTTATATACTATTACGATATAACGTGTAACGTTATATAGTATTACCTTATAACGTATAACGTTAAATAGTATTACGTTGTAACGTATAACGTTATATACTATTACCATACAACGCGTAACGTTATATAGTATTACGTAAAACGTATAACGTCATATACTATTACCATACAACGTGTAACGTTATATAGTGTGACGTTATGACGTTTAACGTTATGTAGTATTACGTTAAGACATGTAACGTTATATAGTAATATGTTATAACGTATAACGTCATATACTATTACGATATAACGTGTAACGTTATATAGTATTACCTTATAACGTATAACGTTAAATAGTATTACGTTGTAACGTATAACGTTATATACTATTACCATACAACGCGTAACGTTATATAGTATTACGTAAAACGTATAACGTCATATACTATTACCATACAACGTGTAACGTTATATAGTATGAAGTTATAACGTTTAACGTTATGTAGTATTACGTTAAAACATATAACGTTATATAGTATTACGTTATAACGTATAACGTTAAATAGTATTACGTTATAACGTATAACGTTAAATAGTATTACGATATAACGTGTAACGTTATATGGTATTACGATATAACGTGTAACGTTATATAGTATTACGTAATAATGTATAACGTCAAATACTATTACCATACAACGTGTAACGTTATATAGTATGACGTTATAACGCTTAACGTTATGTAGTATTACGTTAAAACGTTTAACGTTATGTAGTATTACGTTAAAACATATAACGATATATATTATTACGTTATAACGTATAACGTTATATACTATTACGATATAACGTGTAACGTTATATAGTATTACGTTGTAACTTATGACGTTATATACTATTACCATACAACGTGTAACGTTATATAGTATTACGTTATAACGTATAACGTTATATACTATTACGTTATAACGTGTAACGTTATATAGTATTACGTTGAAACGTATGACGTTATATACTATTACCATACAACGTGTAACGTTATATAGTATTACGTTGTAACGTATATCGTTATATACTATTACCATACAACGTGTAACGTTATATAGTATTACGTTATAACGTATAACGTTATATACTATTACGATATAACGTGTAACGTCATAGACTATTATCATACAACGTGTAACGTTAAAAGTATGACGTTATAACGTTTAACGTCATGTAGTATTACGATAAAACATATAACGTTATATGGTATTACGTTATATCGTATAGCGTTATACAGTATTACGTTATAACGTATAACGTTATATACTACTACTATACAACGTGTAACGTTATATAGTATTACGATATAACGTGTAACGTTATATAGTATTACGTTGTAACGTATAACGTTATATACTATTACGATATAACGTGTAACGTTTTATAGTATTACAATGTAACGTATGACGTTATATAGTATTACGTTATAACGTATAACGTTATATACTATTACGATATAACGTGTAACGTTATATAGTATTACGTAATAACGTATAACGTCATATACTATTACCATACAACGTGTAACGTTATATAGTATTACAATATAACGTGTAACGTTATATAGTATTACGTAATAACGTATAACGTCATAGGCTATTACCATACAACGTGTGACGTTAATAGTATGACGTTATAACGTTTAACGTCATGTAGTATTACGATAAAACATATAACGTTATATGGTACTACGTTATATCGTATAGCGTTATACAGTATTACGTTAAAACGTATAACGTTAGACACTACTACTATACAACGTGTAACGTTATACAGTATTACGATATAACGTGTAACGTCATATGGTATTACGATATAACGTGTAACGTTATATAGAATTACGTAATAACGTATAACGTCAAATACTATTACCATACAACGTGTAACGTTATATAGTATGACGTTATAACGCTTAACGTTATGTAGTATTACGTTAAAACGTTTAACGTTATGTAGTATTACGTTAAAACATATAACGATATATAGTATTACGTTATAACGTATAACGTTAAATAGTATTACGCTGTAACGTATAACGTTATATACTATTACCATACAACGTGTAACGTTATATAGTATTAAGTTATAACGTATAACGTTATATAGTATTACGTTATGACGTATAACGTTATATACTATTACGATATAACGTGTAACGTTACATAGTATTACGTTATAACGTATAACGTTATATAGTATTACGTTATAACGTATAACGTTATATACTATTACGATATAACGTGTAACGTTATATAGTATTACGTTGTAACTTATGACGTTATATACTATTACCATACAACGTGTAACGTTATATAGTATTACGTTATAACGTATAACGTTATATACTATTACGATATAACGTGTAACGTTATATAGTATTACGTAGTAACGTATAACGTCATAGACTATTACCATACACTGCGTAGCGTTATATAGTATTACCATATAACGTGTTTCGTTATATAGTATTACGTTATAACGTATAACGTTATATACTATTACGATATAACGTGTAACGTTATATAGTATTACGTTGTAACGCATAACGTCATATACTATTACCATACAACGTGTAACGTTATATAGTATTACAATATAACGTGTAACGTTATATAGTATTACGTAATAACGTATAACGTCATAGACTATTATCATACAACGTGTAACGTTAATAGTATGACGTTATAACGTTTAACGTCATGTAGTATTACGATAAAACATATAACGTTATATGGTATTACGTTATATCGTATAGCGTTATACAGTATTACGTTATAACGTATAACGTTATATACTACTACTATACAACGTGTAACGTTATATAGTATTACGATATAACGTGTAACGTTATATAGTATTACGATATAACGTGTAACGTTATATAGTATTACGTAATAACGTATAACGTCAAATACTATTACCATACAACGTGTAACGTTATATAGTATGACGTTATAACGCTTAACGTTATGCAGTATTACGTTAAAACGTTTAACGTTATGTAGTATTACGTTAAAACATATAACGATATATAGTATTACGTTATAACGTATAACGTTAAATAGTATTACGTTATAACGTATAACGTTAAATAGTATTACGTTATAACGTATAACGTTAAATAGTATTACGTTGTAACGTATAACGTTATATACTATTACCATACAACGCGTAACGTTATATAGTATTACGTTGTAACGTATGACGTTATATAGTATTACGTTATGACGTATAACGTTATATACTATTACGATATAACGTGTAACGTTATATAGTATTACGTTGTAACTTATGACGTTATATACTATTACCATACAACGTGTAACGTTATATAGTATTACGTTATAACGTATAACGTTATATACTACTACTATACAACGTGTAACGTTATATAGTATGACGTTATAACGTTTAACGTTATGTAGTATTACGTTAAAACATATAACGTTATATAGTATTACGTTATAACGTATAACGTTATATACTATTACGATATAACGTGTAACGTTATATAGTATTACGTTGTAGCGTATAACGTTAAATAGTATTACGTTGTAACGTATAACGTTATATACTATTACCATACAACGCGTAACGTTATATAGTATTACGTAATAACGTATAACGTCATATACTATTACCATACAACGTGTAACGTTATATAGTATTACGATATAATGTGTAACGTTATATAGTATTACGTTATAATGTATAACGTCATATACTATTACCATACAACGTGTATCGTTATATAGTGTGACGTTATAACGTTTAACGTTATGTAGTATTACGTTAAGACATGTAACGTTATATAGTAATATGTTATAACGTATAACGTCATATACTATTACGATATAACGTGTAACGTCATATACTATTACCATACAACGTGTAACGTTATATAGTATGATGTTATAACGTTTAACGTTATGTAGTATTACGTTAAAACATATAACGTTAAATAGTATTACGTTGTAACGTATAACGCTATATACTATTACCATACAACGTGTAACGTTATATAGTATTACTCTGTAACGTATCACGTTATATAGTATTACGTTATAACGTATAACGTTACATAATATTACGATATAACGCGTAACGTTACATAGTATTACGTAATAACGTATAACGTCATATACTATTACCATACAACGTGTAACGTTATATAGTATTACGATATAACGTGTAACGTTATATGGTATTACGATATAACGTGTAACGTTATATAGTATTACGTAATAATGTATAACGTCAAATACTATTACCATACAACGTGTAACGTTATATAGTATGACGTTATAACGCTTAACGTTATGTAGTATTACGTTAAAACGTTTAACGTTATGTGGTATTACGTTAAAACATATAACGATATATAGTATTACGTTATAACGTATAACGTTAAATAGTATTACGCTGTAACGTATAACGTTATATACTATTACCATACAACGTGTAACGTTATACAGTATTACGTTATAACGTATAACGTTATATAGTATTACGTTATGACGATTAACGTTATGTAGTATTACGTTAAAACATATAACGTTATATATTATTACGTTATAACGTATAACGTTATATACTATTACGATATAACGTGTAACGTTATATAGTATTACGTTGTAACTTATGACGTTATATACTATTACCATACAACGTGTAACGTTATATAGTATTACGTTATAACGTATAACGTTATATACTATTACGATATAACGTGTAACGTTATATAGTATGACGTTATAACGTGTAACGTTATATACTATTACGATATAACGTGTAACGTAATATAGTATTACGTAGTAACGTATAACGTCATAGACTATTACCATACAACGTGTAACGTTATATAGTATTACGTTGTAACTTATGATGCTATATACTATTACCATACAACGTGTAACGTTATATAGTATTACGTTATAACGTATAACGTTATATACTATTACGATATAACGTGTAACGTTATATAGTATTACGTTGTAACTTATGACGTTATATACTATTACCATACAACGTGTAACGTTATATAGTATTACGTTATAACGTATAACGTTATATACTATTACGATATAACGTGTAACGTTATATAGTATTACGTAGTAACGTATAACGTCATAGACTATTACCATACACTGTGTAACGTTATATAGTATTACCATATAACGAGTTTCGTTATATAGTATTACGTTATAACGTATAACGTTATATACTATTACGATATAACGTGTAACGTTATATAGTATTACGTTATAACGTTTAACGTTAGATAGTATTACGTTGTAACGTATAACGCTATATACTATTACCATACAACGTGTAACGTTATATAGTATTACGCTGTAACGCATGACGTAATATAGTATTACGTTATAACGTATAACGTTATATACTATTACGATATAACGTGTAAGGTAATATAGTATTACGTAGTAACGTATAACGTCATAGACTATTACCATACAACGTGTAACGTTATATAGTATTACGTTGTAACTTATGATGTTATATACTATTACCATACAACGTGTAACGTTATATAGTATTACGTTGTAACGTATACCGTTATATACTATTACCATACAACATGTAACGTTATATAGTATTACGTTGTAACTTATGACGTTATATACTATTACCATACAACGTGTAACGTTATATAGTATGACGTTATAACGTATAACATTATATACTATTACGATATAACGTGTAACGTAATATAGTATTACGTAGTAACGTATAACGTCATAGACTATTACCATACAACGTGTAACGTTATATAGTATTACGTTGTAACTTATGATGTTATATACTATTACCATACAACGTGTAACGTTATATAGTATTACGTTATAACGTATAACGTTATATACTATTACGATATAACGTGTAACGTCATATACTATTACCATACAACGTGTATCGTTATATAGTGTGACGTTATAACGTTTAACGTTATGTAGTATTACGTTAAGACATGTAACGTTATATAGTAATATGTTATAACGTATAACGTCATATACTATTACGATATAACGTGTAACGTCATATACTATTACCATACAACGTGTAACGTTATATAGTATGACGTTATAACGTATAACGTTAAATAGTATTACGTTATAACGTATAACGTTAAATAGTATTACGTTGTAACGTATAACGTTATATACTATTACCGTACAACGTGTAACGTTATATAGTATTGCGTTTTAACGTATGACGTTATATAGTATTACGTTATGACGTATAACGTTATATACTATTACGATATAACGTGTAACGTTATATAGTGTTACGTTGTAACTTATGACGTTATATACTATTACCATACAACGTGTAACGTTATATAGTATTACGTTATAACGTATAACGTTATATACTACTACTATACAACGTGTAACGTTATATAGTATGACGCTATAACGTTTAACGTTATGTAGTATTACGTTAAAACATATAACGTTATATAGTATTACGTTATAACGTATAACGTTATATACTATTACGATATAACGTGTAACGTTATATAGTATTACGTTATAACGTATAACGTTATATACTATTACAATAAAACGTGTAACGTTATATAGTATTACCTTATAACGTATAACGTTAAACAGTATTACGTTGTTACGTATAACGTTATATACTATTACCATACAACGCGTAACGTTATATAGTATTACGTAATAACGTATAACGTCATATACTACTACCAGACAACGTGTAACGTTATATAGTATTACGATATAATGTGTAACCTTATATAGTATTACGTAATGACGTATAACGTCATATACTATTACCATACAACGTGTATCGTTATATAGTGTGACGTTATAACGTTTAACGTTATGTAGTATTACGTTAAGACATGTAACGTTATATAGTAATATGTTATAACGTATAACGTCATGTACTATTACGATATAACGTGTAACGTCATATACTACTACCATACAACGTGTAACGTTATATAGTATGAAGTTATAACGTTTAACGTTATGTAGTATTACGTTAAAACATATAACGTTAAATAGTATTACGTTGTAACGTATAACGCTATATACTATTACCATACAACGTGTAACGTTATATACTATTACGCTGTAACGTATGACGTTATATAGTACGACGTTATAACGTTTAACGTTATGTAGTATTACGTTAAAACATATAACGTTATATAGTATTACGTTATAACGTATGACGTTAAATAGTATTACGTTAAAACATATAACGATATATAGTATTACGTTGTAACGTATAACGTTATATACTATTACCATACAACGCGTAACGTTATATAGTATTACGTATTTACGTATAACGTCATATACTATTACCGTACAACGTGTAACGTTATATAGTATTACGTAATAACGTATAACGTCATAGACTATTATCATACAACGTGTAACGTTAATAGTATGACGTTATAACGTTTAACGTCATGTAGTATTACGATAAAACATATAACGTTATATGGTATTACGTTATATCGTATAGCGTTATACAGTATTACGTTATAACGTATAACGTTATATACTACTACTATACAACGTGTAACGTTATATAGTATTGCGATATAACGTGTAACGTTATATAGTATTACGTAATAACTTATAACGTCATATACTATTACCATACAACGTGTAACGTTATATAGTATTACGTTATAACGTTTAACGTTATGTAGTATTACGTTAAAACATATAACGTTATATAGTATTGCGTTATAACGTATAACGTTAAGTAGTATTACGTTGTAACGTATAACGTTATATAGTATTACGTTATAACGTATAACGTTATATACTATTACGTTGTAACGTATAACGTTATATACTATTACCATACAACGTGTAACGTTATATAGTATTACGTTGTAACGTATGACGTTATATAGTATTACGTTATAACGTATAACGTTATATACTATTACGATATAACGTGTAACGTTATATAGTATTACGTTGTAACTTATGACGTTATATACGATTACCATACAACGTGTAACGTTATATAGTATTACGTTATAACGTATAACGTAATATACTACTACTATACAACGTGTAACGTTATATAGTATGACGCTATAACGTTTAACGTTATGTAGTATTACGTTAAAACATATAACGTTATATAGTATTACGTTATAACGTATAACGTTATATACTATTACGATATAACGTGTAACGTTATATAGTATTACCTTATAACGTATAACGTTAAATAGTATTACGTTGTAACGTATAACGTTATATACTATTACCATACAACGCGTAACGTTATATAGTATTACGTAAAACGTATAACGTCATATACTATTACCATACAACGTGTAACGTTATATAGTATTACGATATAATGTGTAACCTTATATAGTATTACGTAATGACGTATAACGTCATATACTATTACCATACAACGTGTATCGTTATATAGTGTGACGTTATGACGTTTAACGTTATGTAGTATTACGTTAAGACATGTAACGTTATATAGTAATATGTTATAACGTATAACGTCATATACTATTACGATATAACGTGTAACGTTATATAGTATTACGTTGTAACTTATGACGTTATATACTATTACCATACAACGTGTAACGTTATATAGTATTACGTTATAACGTATAACGTTATATACTATTACGATATAACGTGTAACGTTATATAGTATTACGTTGTAACGTATATCGTTATATACTATTACCATACAACGTGTAACGTTATATAGTATTACGTTGTAACGTATACCGTTATATACTATTACCATACAACGTGTAACGTTATATAGTACTACGTTATAACGTATAACGTTATATACTATTACGATATAACGTGTAACGTTATATAGTATTACGTTATAACGTTTAACGTTAAATAGTATTACGTTGTAACGTATAACGCTATATACTATTACCATACAACGTGTAACGTTATACAGTATTACGTTATAACGTATAACGTTATATACTACTACTATACAACGTGTAACGTTATATAGTACTACGATATAACGTGTAACGTTATATAGTATTACGTCATAACGCATAACGTCATATACTATTACCATACAACGTGTAACGTTATATAGTATGACGTTATAACGTTTAACGTTATGTAGTATTACGTTAAAACATATAACGTTATATAGTATTGCGTTATAACGTATAACGTTAAATAGTATTACGTTATAACGTATAACGTTAAATAGTATTACGTTGTAACGTATAACGTTATATACTATTACCATACAACGTGTAACGTTATATAGTATTACGTTGTAACGTATGACGTTATATAGTATTACGTTATGACGTATAACGTTATATACTATTACGATATAACGTGTAACGTTATATAGTATTACGTTGTAACTTATGACGTTATATACTATTACCATACAACGTGTAACGTTATATAGTATTACGTTATAACGTATAACGTAATATACTACTACTATACAACGTGTAACGTTATATAGTATGACGCTATAACGTTTAACGTTATGTAGTATTACGTTATAACGTACAACGTTATATAGTATTACGTTATAACGTATAACGATATGTACTATTACGATATAACGTGTAACGTTATATAGTATTACGTTAAAACATATAACGTTAAATAGTATTACGTTGTAACGTATAACGTTATATAATATTACCATACAACGCGTAACGTTATATAGTATTACGTAAAACGTATAACGTCATATACTATTACCATACAACGTGTAACGTTATATAGTATTACGATATAATGTGTAACCTTATATAGTATTACGTAATGACGTATAACGTCATATACTATTACCATACAACGTGTATCGTTATATAGTGTGACGTTATGACGTTTAACGTTATGTAGTATTACGTTAAGACATGTAACGTTATATAGTAATATGTTATAACGTATAACGTCATATACTATTACGATATAACGTGTAACGTCATATACTATTACCATACAACGTGTAACGTTATATAGTATGAAGTTATAACGTTTAACGTTATGTAGTATTACGTTAAAACATATAACGTTATATAGTATTACGTTATAACGTGTAACGTTAAATAGTATTACGTTATAACGTATAACGTTAAATAGTATTACGATATAACGTGTAACGTTATATGGTATTACGATATAACGTGTAACGTTATATAGTATTACGTAATAATGTATAACGTCAAATACTATTACCATACAACGTGTAACGTTATATAGTATGACGTTATAACGCTTAACGTTATGTAGTATTACGTTAAAACGTTTAACGTTATGTAGTATTACGTTAAAACATATAACGATATATATTATTACGTTATAACGTATAACGTTATATACTATTACGATATAACGTGTAACGTTATATAGTATTACGTTGTAACTTATGACGTTATATACTATTACCATACAACGTGTAACGTTATATAGTATTACGTTATAACGTATAACGTTATATACTATTACGATATAACGTGTAACGTTATATAGTATTACGATAAAACGTATAACGTTATATACTATTACCATACAACGTGTAACGTTATATAGTATTACGTTGTAACGTATATCGTTATATACTATTACCATACAACGTGTAACGTTATATAGTATTACGTAATAACGTATAACGTTATATACTATTACGATATAACGTGTAACGTTATATAGTATTACGTTATAACGTTTAACGTTAAATAGTATTACGTTGTAACGTATAACGCTATATACTATTACCATACAACGCGTAACGTTATATAGTATTACGTAATAACGTATAACGTCATATACTATTACCATACAACGTGTAACGTTATATAGTATTACAATATAACGTGTAACGCTATATAGTATTACGTAATAACGTATAACGTCATAGACTATTATCATACAACGTGTAACGTTAAAAGTATGACGTTATAACATTTAACGTCATGTAGTATTACGATAAAACATATAACGTTATATGGTATTACGTTATATCGTATAGCGTTATACAGTATTACGTTATAACGTATAACGTTATATACTACTACTATACAACGTGTAACGTTATATAGTATTACGATATAACGTGTAACGTTATATAGTATTACGATATAACGTATAACGTTATATACTATTACGATATAACGTGTAACGTTTTATAGTATTACAATGTAACGTATGACGTTATATAGTATTACGTTATAACGTATAACGTTACATACTATTACGATATAACGCGTAACGTTATATAGTATTACGTAATAACGTATAACGTCATATACTATTACCATACAACGTGTAACGTTATATAGTATTACAATATAACGTGTAACGTTATATAGTATTACGTAATAACGTATAACGTCATAGACTATTATCATACAACGTGTAACGTTAATAGTATGACGTTATAACGTTTAACGTCATGTAGTATTACGATAAAACATATAACGTTATATGGTACTACGTTATATCGTATAGCGTTATACAGTATTACGTTAAAACGTATAACGTTAGACACTACTACTATACAACGTGTAACGTTATATAGTATTACGATATAACGTGTAACGTCATATGGTATTACGATATAACGTGTAACGTTATATAGAATTACGTAATAATGTATAACGTCAAATACTATTACCATACAACGTGTAACGTTATATAGTATGACGTTATAACGCTTAACGTTATGTAGTATTACGTTAAAACGTTTAATGTTATGTAGTATTACGTTAAAACATATAACGATATATAGTATTACGTTATAACGTATAACGTTAAATAGTATTACGCTGTAACGTATAACGTTATATACTATTACCATACAACGTGTAACGTTATATAGTATTACGTTATAACGTATAACGTTATATACTATTACGATATAACGTGTAACGTTATATAGTATTACGTAGTAACGTATAACGTCATAGACTATTACCATACACTGCGTAGCGTTATATAGTATTACCATATAACGTGTTTCGTTATATAGTATTACGTTATAACGTATAACGTTATATACTATTACGATATAACGTGTAACGTTACATAGTATTACGTTATAACGCATAACGTCATATACTATTACCATACAACGTGTAACGTTATATAGTATTACAATATAACGTGTAACGTTATATAGTATTACGTAATAACGTATAACGTCATAGACTATTATCATACAACGTGTAACGTTAAAAGTATGACGTTATAACGTTTAACGTCATGTAGTATTACGATAAAACATATAACGTTATATGGTATTACGTTATATCGTATAGCGTTATACAGTATTACGTTATAACGTATAACGTTATATACTACTACTATACAACGTGTAACGTTATATAGTATTACGATATAACGTGTAACGTTATATAGTATTACGATATAACGTGTAACGTTATATAGTATTACGTAATAACGTATAACGTCATATACTATTACCGTTCAACGTGTAACGTTATATAGTATGACGTTATAACGCTTAACGTTATGCAGTATTACGTTAAAACGTTTAACGTTATGTAGTATTACGTTAAAACATATAACGATATATAGTATTACGTTATAACGTATAACGTTAAATAGTATTACGTTATAACGTATAACGTTAAATAGTATTACGTTATAACGTATAACGTTAAATAGTATTACGTTGTAACGTATAACGTTATATACTATTACCATACAACGCGTAACGTTATATAGTATTACGTTGTAACGTATGACGTTATATAGTATTACGTTATGACGTATAACGTTATATACTATTACGATATAACGTGTAACGTTATATAGTATTACGTTGTAACGTATAACGTTATATACTATTACCATACAACGCGTAACGTTATACAATATTACGTAATAACGTATAACGTCATATACTATTACCATACAACGTGTAACGTTATATAGTATTACAATATAACGTGTAACGTTATATAGTATTACGTAATAACGTATAACGTCATAGACTATTATCATACAACGTGTAACGTTAAAAGTATGACGTTATAACGTTTAACGTCATGTAGTATTACGATAAAACATATAACGTTATATGGTATTACGTTATATCGTATAGCGTTATACAGTATTACGTTAAAACGTATAACGTTAGACACTACTACTATACAACGTGTAACGTTATATAGTATTACGATATAACGTGTAACGTTATATAGTATTACGCTGTAACGCATGACGTAATATAGTATTACGTTATAACGTATAACGTTATATACTATTACGATATAACGTGTAACGTTATATAGTATTACGTTGTAACGTATAACGTTATATACTATTACCATACAACGCGTAACGTTATACAATATTACGTAATAACGTATAACGTCATATACTATTACCATACAACGTGTAACGTTATATAGTATTACAATATAACGTGTAACGTTATATAGTATTACGTAATAACGTATAACGTCATATACTATTATCATACAACGTGTAACGTTAATAGTATGACGTTATAACGTTTAACGTCATGTAGTATTACGATAAAACATATAACGTTATATGGTATTACGTTATATCGTATAGCGTTATACAGTATTACGTTATAACGTATAACGTTATATACTACTACTATACAACGTGTAACGTTATATAGTATTACGATATAACGTGTAACGTTATATAGTATTACGTAATAACGTATAACGTCATATACTATTACCATACAACGTGTAACGTTATATAGTATGACGTTATAACGCTTAACGTTACGTAGTATTACGTTAAAAAGTTTAACGTTATGTAGTATTACGTTAAAACATATAACGATATATAGTATTACGTTATAACGTATAACGTTAAATAGTATTACGTTATAACGTATAACGTTAAATAGTATTACGTTATAACGTATAACGTTAAATAGTATTACGTTGTAACGTATAACGCTATATACTATTACCATACAACGTGTAACGTTATATAGTATTACGTTATAACGTTTAACGCTAAATAGTATTACGTTGTAACGTATAACGTTATATACTATTACCATACAACGTGTAAATTTATATAGTATTACGTTGTAACGTATGACGTCAAATACTATTACCATACAACGTGTAACGTTATATGGTATGACGTTATAACGCTTAACGTTATGTAGTATTACGTTAAAACGTTTAACGTTATGTAGTATTACGTTAAAACATATAACGATATATAGTATTACGTTATAACGTATAACGTTAAATAGTATTACGCTGTAACGTATAACGTTATATACTATTACCATACAACGTGTAACGTTATATAGTATTACGTTGTAACGTATGACGTTATATAGTATTACGTTATGACGTATAACGTTATATACTATTACGATATAACGTGTAACGTAAAATAGTATTACGTTGTAACGCATGACGTAATATAGCATTACGTTATAACGTATAACGTTATATACTATTACGATATAACGTGTAACGTTATATAGTATTACGTCATAACGCATAACGTCATATACTATTACCATACAACGTGTAACGTTATATAGTATGACGTTATAACGTTTAACGTTATGTAGTATTACGTTCAAACATATAACGTTATAAAGTATTACGATATAACGTGTAACGTTATATAGTATTACGTTATAACGTATAACGTTATATAGTATTACGTAATAACGTATAACGTCATAGACTATTTTCATACAACGTGTACCGTTAATAGTATGACGTTATAACGTTTAACGTCATGTAGTATTGCGATAAAACATATAACGTTATATAGTATTGCGTTATAACGTATAACGTTAAATAGTATGACGTTATAACGTATAACGTTAAATAGTATTACTTTATAACGTATAACGTTAAATAGTATTACGTTGTAACGTATAACGTTATATACTATTACCGTACAACGTGTAACGTTATATAGTATTGCGTTGTAACGTATGACGTTATATAGTATTACGTTATGACGTATAACGTTATATACTATTACGATATAACGTGTAACGTTATATAGTATTACGTTGTAACTTATGACGTTATATACTATTACCATACAACGTGTAACGTTATATAGTATTACGTTATAACGTATAACGTTATATACTACTACTATACAACGTGTAACGTTATATAGTACTACGTTATAACGTATAACGTTATATACTATTACGATATAACGTGTAACGTTATATAGTATTACGTTATAACGTTTAACGTTATATAGTATTACGTTGTAACGTATATCGTTATATACTATTACCATACAACGCGTAACGTTATATAGTATTACGTAATAACGTATAACGTCATATACTATTACCATACAACGTGTAACGTTATATAGTATTACAATATAACGTGTTTCGTTATATAGTATTACGTAATAACGTATAACGTCATAGACTATTATCATACAACGTGTAACGTTAATAGTATGACGTTATAACGTTTAACGTCATGTAGTATTACGATAAAACATATAACGTTATATGGTATTACGTTATATCGTATAGCGTTATACAGTATTACGTTATAACGTATAACGTTATATACTACTACTATACAACGTGTAACGTTATATAGTACTACGATATAACGTGTAACGTTATATAGTATTACGTCATAACGCATAACGTCATATACTATTACCATACAACGTGTAACGTTATATAGTATGACGTTATAACGTTTAACGTTATGTAGTATTACGTTAAAACCTATAACGTTATATAGTATTGCGTTATAACGTATAACGTTAAGTAGTATTACGTTATAACGTATAACGTTAAATAGTATTACGTTATAACGTATAACGTTAAATAGTATTACGTTGTAACGTATAACATTATATACTATTACCATACAACGTGTAACGTTATATAGTATTACGTTGTAACGTATGACGTTATATAGTATTACGTTATGACGTATAACGTTATATACTATTACGATATAACGTGTAACGTTATATAGTATTACGTTGTAACTTATGACGTTATATACTATTACCATACAACGTGTAACGTTATATAGTATTACGTTATAACGTATAACGTAATATACTACTACTATACAACGTGTAACGTTATATAGTATGACGCTATAACGTTTAACGTCATGTAGTATTACGTTAAAACATTTAACGTTATATAGTATTACGTTATAACGTATAACGTTATATACTATTACGATATAACGTGTAACGTTATATAGTATTACGTTATAACGTATAACGTTAAATAGTATTACGTTGTAACGTATAACGTTATATACTATTACCATACAACGCGTAACGTTATATAGTATTACGTAAAACGTATAACGTCATATACTATTACCATACAACGTGTAACGTTATATAGTGTGACGTTATGACGTTTAACGTTATGTAGTATTACGTTAAGACATGTAACGTTATATAGTAATATGTTATAACGTATAACGTCATATACTATTACGATATAACGTGTAACGTTATATAGTATTACCTTATAACGTATAACGTTAAATAGTATTACGTTGTAACGTATAACGTTATATACTATTACCATACAACGCGTAACGTTATATAGTATTACGTAAAACGTATAACGTCATATACTATTACCATACAACGTGTAACGTTATATAGTATGAAGTTATAACGTTTAACGTTATGTAGTATTACGTTAAAACATATAACGTTATATAGTATTACGTTATAACGTATAACGTTAAATAGTATTACGTTATAACGTATAACGTTAAATAGTATTACGATATAACGTGTAACGTTATATGGTATTACGATATAACGTGTAACGTTATATAGTATTACGTAATAATGTATAACGTCAAATACTATTACCATACAACGTGTAACGTTATATAGTATGACGTTATAACGCTTAACGTTATGTAGTATTACGTTAAAACGTTTAACGTTATGTAGTATTACGTTAAAACATATAACGATATATATTATTACGTTATAACGTATAACGTTATATACTATTACGATATAACGTGTAACGTTATATAGTATTACGTTGTAACTTATGACGTTATATACTATTACCATACAACGTGTAACGTTATATAGTATTACGTTATAACGTATAACGTTATATACTATTACGATATAACGTGTAACGTTATATAGTATTACGTTGTAACGTATATCGTTATATACTATTACCATACAACGTGTAACGTTATATAGTATTACGTTGTAACGTATATCGTTATATACTATTACCATACAACGTGTAACGTTATATAGTATTACGTTATAACGTATAACGTTATATACTATTACGATATAACGTGTAACGTCATAGACTATTATCATACAACGTGTAACGTTAAAAGTATGACGTTATAACGTTTAACGTCATGTAGTATTACGATAAAACATATAACGTTATATGGTATTACGTTATATCGTATAGCGTTATACAGTATTACGTTATAACGTATAACGTTATATACTACTACTATACAACGTGTAACGTTATATAGTATTACGATATAACGTGTAACGTTATATAGTATTACGTTGTAACGTATAACGTTATATACTATTACGATATAACGTGTAACGTTTTATAGTATTACAATGTAACGTATGACGTTATATAGTATTACGATATAACGTGCAACGTTATATAGTATTACGATATAACGTGTATCGTTATATAGTATTACGTAATAACGTATAACGTCATATACTATTACCATACAACGTGTAACGTTATATAGTATTACAATATAACGTGTAACGTTATATAGTATTACGTAATAACGTATAACGTCATAGACTATTATCATACAACGTGTGACGTTAATAGTATGACGTTATAACGTTTAACGTCATGTAGTATTACGATAAAACATATAACGTTATATGGTACTACGTTATATCGTATAGCGTTATACAGTATTACGTTAAAACGTATAACGTTAGACACTACTACTATACAACGTGTAACGTTATACAGTATTACGATATAACGTGTAACGTCATATGGTATTACGATATAACGTGTAACGTTATATAGAATTACGTAATAACGTATAACGTCAAATACTATTACCACACAACGTGTAACGTTATATAGTATGACGTTATAACGCTTAACGTTATGTAGTATTACGTTAAAACGTTTAACGTTATGTAGTATTACGTTAAAACATATAACGATATATAGTATTACGTTATAACGTATAACGTTAAATAGTATTACGCTGTAACGTATAACGTTATATACTATTACCATACAACGTGTAACGTTATATAGTATTAAGTTATAACGTATAACGTTATATAGTATTACGTTATGACGTATAACGTTATATACTATTACGATATAACGTGTAACGTTACATAGTATTACGTTATAACGTATAACGTTATATAGTATTACGTTATAACGTATAACGTTATATACTATTACGATATAACGTGTAACGTTATATAGTATTACGTTGTAACTTATGACGTTATATACTATTACCATACAACGTGTAACGTTATATAGTATTACGTTATAACGTATAACGTTATATACTATTACGATATAACGTGTAACGTTATATAGTATTACGTAGTAACGTATAACGTCATAGACTATTACCATACACTGCGTAGCGTTATATAGTATTACCATATAACGTGTTTCGTTATATAGTATTACGTTATAACGTATAACGTTATATACTATTACGATATAACGTGTAACGTTATATAGTATTACGTTGTAACGTATAACGTCATATACTATTACCATACAACGTGTAACGTTATATAGTATTACAATATAACGTGTAACGTTATATAGTATTACGTAATAACGTATAACGTCATAGACTATTATCATACAACGTGTAACGTTAATAGTATGACGTTATAACGTTTAACGTCATGTAGTATTACGATAAAACATATAACGTTATATGGTATTACGTTATATCGTATAGCGTTATACAGTATTACGTTATAACGTATAACGTTATATACTACTACTATACAACGTGTAACGTTATATAGTATTACGATATAACGTGTAACGTTATATAGTATTACGATATAACGTGTAACGTTATATAGTATTACGTAATAACGTATAACGTCAAATACTATTACCATACAACGTGTAACGTTATATAGTATGACGTTATAACGTTTAACGTTATGCAGTATTACGTTAAAACGTTTAACGTTATGTAGTATTACGTTAAAACATATAACGATATATAGTATTACGTTATAACGTATAACGTTAAATAGTATTACGTTATAACGTATAACGTTAAATAGTATTACGTTATAACGTATAACGTTAAATAGTATTACGTTGTAACGTATAACGTTATATACTATTACCATACAACGCGTAACGTTATATAGTATTACGTTGTAACGTATGACGTTATATAGTATTACGTTATGACGTATAACGTTATATACTATTACGATATAACGTGTAACGTTATATAGTATTACGTTATAACGTATAACGTTATATACTATTACCATACAACGTGTAACGTTATATAGTATTACGTTATAACGTATAACGTTATATACTACTACTATACAACGTGTAACGTTATATAGTATGACGCTATAACGTTTAACGTTATGTAGTATTACGTTAAAACATATAACGTTATATAGTATTACGTTATAACGTATAACGTTATATACTATTACGATATAACGTGTAACGTTATATAGTATTACGTTGTAACGTATAACGTTAAATAGTATTACGTTGTAACGTATAACGTTATATACTATTACCATACAACGCGTAACGTTATATAGTATTACGTAATAACGTATAACGTCATATACTATTACCATACAACGTGTAACGTTATATAGTATTACGATATAATGTGTAACGTTATATAGTATTACGTAATAACGTATAACGTCATATACTATTACCATACAACGTGTATCGTTATATAGTGTGACGTTATAACGTTTAACGTTATGTAGTATTACGTTAAGACATGTAACGTTATATAGTAATATGTTATAACGTATAACGTCATATACTATTACGATATAACGTGTAACGTCATATACTATTACCATACAACGTGTAACGTTATATAGTATGATGTTATAACGTTTAACGTTATGTAGTATTACGTTAAAACATATAACGTTAAATAGTATTACGTTGTAACGTATAACGCTATATACTATTACCATACAACGTGTAACGTTATATAGTATTACTCTGTAACGTATCACGTTATATAGTATTACGTTATAACGTATAACGTTACATAATATTACGATATAACGCGTAACGTTACATAGTATTAAGTAATAACGTATAACGTCATATACTATTACCATACAACGTGTAACGTTATATAGTATTACGATATAACGTGTAACGTTATATGGTATTACGATATAACGTGTAACGTTATATAGTATTACGTAATAATGTATAACGTCAAATACTATTACCATACAACGTGTAACGTTATATAGTATGACGTTATAACGCTTAACGTTATGTAGTATTACGTTAAAACGTTTAACGTTATGTGGTATTACGTTAAAACATATAACGATATATAGTATTACGTTATAACGTATAACGTTAAATAGTATTACGCTGTAACGTATAACGTTATATACTATTACCATACAACGTGTAACGTTATACAGTATTACGTTATAACGTATAACGTTATATAGTATTACGTTATGACGATTAACGTTATGTAGTATTACGTTAAAACATATAACGTTATATATTATTACGTTATAACGTATAACGTTATATACTATTACGATATAACGTGTAACGTTATATAGTATTACGTTGTAACTTATGACGTTATATACTATTACCATACAACGTGTAACGTTATATAGTATTACGTTATAACGTATAACGTTATATACTATTACGATATAACGTGTAACGTTATATAGTATGACGTTATAACGTGTAACGTTATATACTATTACGATATAACGTGTAACGTAATATAGTATTACGTAGTAACGTATAACGTCATAGACTATTACCATACAACGTGTAACGTTATATAGTATTACGTTGTAACTTATGATGTTATATACTATTACCATACAACGTGTAACGTTATATAGTATTACGTTATAACGTATAACGTTATATACTATTACGATATAACGTGTAACGTTATATAGTATTACGTTGTAACTTATGACGTTATATACTATTACCATACAACGTGTAACGTTATATAGTATTACGTTATAACGTATAACGTTATATACTATTACGATATAACGTGTAACGTTATATAGTATTACGTAGTAACGTATAACGTCATAGACTATTACCATACACCGTGTAACGTTATATAGTATTACCATATAACGTGTTTCGTTATATAGTATTACGTTATAACGTATAACGTTATATACTATTACGATATAACGTGTAACGTTATATAGTATTACGTTATAACGTTTAACGTTAAATAGTATTACGTTGTAACGTATAACGCTATATACTATTACCATACAACGTGTAACGTTATATAGAATTACGCTGCAACGCATGACGTAATATAGTATTACGTTATAACGTATAACGTTATATACTATTACGATATAACGTGTAACGTTATATAGTATTACGTTATAACGCATAACGTCATATACTATTACCATACAACATGTAACGTTATATAGTATTACGATATAATGTGTAACCTTATATAGTATTACGTAATGACGTATAACGTCATATACTATTACCATACAATGTGTAACGTTATATAGTATTACGATATAACGTGTTTCGTTATATAGTATTACGATATAACGTGTTTCGTTATATAGTATTACCTTATAACGTATAACGTCATATACTATTACCATACAACGTGTAACGTTATATAGTATGGCGTTATAACGTTTAACGTTATGTATTATTACGTTAAAACATATAACGTTATACAGTATGACGTTATAACGTTTAACGTTATGTAGTATTACGTTAAAACATATAACGTTATATAGTATTACGTTATAACGTATAACGTTAAATAGTATTACGTTGTAACGTATACCGTTATATACTATTACCATACAACGTGTAACGTTACATAGTATTACGTTGTAACGTATACCGTTATATACTATTACCATACAACGTGTAACGTTATATAGTATTACGTTGTAACTTATGACGTTATATACTATTACCATACAACGTGTAAAGTTATATAGTATTACGTTGTAACGTATGACGTTATATAGTATTACGTTATAACGTATAACGTTATATACTATTACCATACAACGTGTAACGTTATATAATATGACGTTATAACGTTTAACGTTATGTAGTATTACGTTAAAACATATAACGTTATATGGTATTACGTTATATCGTATATCGTTATACAGATTTACGTTATAACGTATAACGTTATATACTACTACTATACAACGTGTAACGTTATATAGTATTACGATATAACGTGTAACGTTATATAGTATTACGATATAACGTGTAACGTTATATAGTATTACGATATAACGTGTAACGTTATATAGTATTACGATATAACGTGTAACGTTATATAGTATTACGTAATAAGGTATAACGTCAAATACAATTACCATACAACGTGTACCGTTATATAGTATGACGTTATAACGTTTAACGTTATGTAGTATTACGTTAAGACATATAACGTTATATAGTATTACGTTATAACGTATAACGTTAAATAGTATTACGTTGTAACGTATAACGTTATATACTATTACCATACAACGCGTAACGTTATATAGTATTACGTTATAACGTATAACGTTCTATACTATTACGATATAACGTGTACCGTTATATAGTATTACGTAGTAACGTATAACGTCATAGACTATTACCATACAATGTGTAACGTTATATAGTATTACGATATAACGTGTTTCGTTATATAGTATTACGTTATAACGTATAACGTTATATACTATTACAATATAACGTGTAACGTTATATAGTATTACGTTATAACGCATAACGTCATATACTATTACCATACAACGTGTAACGTTATATAGTATGACGTCATAACGGTTAACGTTATGTAGTATTACGTTAAAACATATAACGTTATATGCTATTACGTTATATCGTATAGCGTTATACAGTATTACGTTATAACGTATAACGTTATATACTACTACTATACAACGTGTAACGTTATATAGTATTACGTTATAACGTATAATGTCATATACTATTACCATACAACGTGTAACGTTATATAGTATGTCGCTATAACGTTTAACGTTATGTAGTATTACGTTAAAACGTATAACGTTATATAGTATTACGTTATAACGTATAACGTTATATACTATTACCATACAACGCGTAACGTTATATAGTATTACGATATAATGTGTAACCTTATATTGTATTACGTAATGACGTATAACGTCATATACTATTACCATACAACGTGTATCGTTATATAGTGTGACGTTATAACGTTTAACGTTATGTAGTATTACGTTAAAACATATAACGTTATATGGTATTACGTTATATCGTATATCGTTATACAGATTTACGTTATAACGTATAACGTTATATACTACTACTATACAACGTGTAACGTTATATAGTATTACGATATAACGTGTAACGTTATATAGTATTACGATATAACGTGTAACGTTATATAGTATTACGATATAACGTGTAACGTTATATAGTATTACGATATAACGTATAATGTCATATACTATTACCATACAACGTGTAACGTTATATAGTATGTCGCTATAACGTTTAACGTTATGTAGTATTACGTTAAAACGTGTAACGTTATATAGTATTACGTTGTAACTTATGACGTTATATACTATTACCATACAACGTGTAAAGTTATATAGTATTACGTTGTAACGTATGACGTTATATAGTATTACGTTATAACGTATAACGTTATATACTATTACCATACAACGTGTAACGTTATATAATATGACGTTATAACATTTAACGTTATGTAGTATTACGTTAAAACATATAACGTTATATGGTATTACGTTATATCGTATATCGTTATACAGATTTACGTTATAACGTATAACGTTATATACTACTACTATACAACGTGTAACGTTATATAGTATTACGATATAACGTGTAACGTTATATAGTATTACGATATAACGTGTAACGTTATATAGTATTACGATATAACGTGTAACGCTATATAGTATTACGATATAACGTGTAACGTTATATAGTATTACGTAATAAGGTATAACGTCAAATACAATTACCATACAACGTGTACCGTTATATAGTATGACGTTATAACGTTTAACGTTATGTAGTATTACGTTAAGACATATAACGTTATATAGTATTACGTTATAACGTATAACGTTAAATAGTATTACGTTGTAACGTATAACGTTATATACTATTACCATACAACGCGTAACGTTATATAGTATTACGTTATAACGTATAACGTTCTATACTATTACGATATAACGTGTACCGTTATATAGTATGTCGCTATAACGTTTAACGTTATGTAGTATTACGTTAAAACGTATAACGTTATATAGTATTACGTTATAACGTATAACGTTATATACTATTACCATACAACGCGTAACGTTATATAGTATTACGATATAATGTGTAACCTTATATTGTATTACGTAATGACGTATAACGTCATATACTATTACCATACAACGTGTATCGTTATATAGTGTGACGTTATAACGTTTAACGTTATGTAGTATTACGTTAAGACATATAAGGTTATATAGTAATACGTTATAACGTATAACGTCATATACTATTACGATATAACGTGTAACGTCATATACTATTACCATACAACGTGTAACGTTATATAGTATGATGTTATAACGTTTAACGTTATGTAGTATTACGTTAAAACATATAACGTTATATAGTATTACGTTATAACGTATAACGTTATATACAATTACGATATAACGTGTAACGTTGTATAGTATTACGTTATAACTTTTAACGTTAAATAGTATTACGTTGTAACGTATAACGCTATATACTATTACCATACAACGTGTAACGTTATATACTATTACGCTGTAACGTATGACGTTATATAGTATTACGTTATAACGTATAACGTTATATACTATGACGATATAACGTGTAACGTTATATAGTATTACGTTATAACGCATAACGTCATATACTATTACCATACAACCTGTAACGTTATATAGTATTACAATATAACGTGTAACGTTATATAGTATTACGTAATAACGTATAACGTCATAGACTATTATCATACAACGTGTAACGTTAATAGTATGACGTTAAAACGTTTATCGTCATGTAGTATTACGATAAAACACATAACGTTATATGGTATTACGTTATATCGTATAGCGTTATACAGTATTACGTTATAACGTATAACGTTATATACTACTACTATACAACGTGGAACGTTATATAGTATTACGTTATAACGTATAACGTTATATACTATTACGATATAACGTGTAACGTTATATATATTACGTTATAAAGTTTAACGTTAAATAGTATTACGTTGTAACGTATAACGTTATATACTATTACCATACAACGTGTAAATTTATATAGTATTACGTTGTAACGTATGACGTCATATACTATTACCATACAACGTGTAACGTTATATAGTATTACAATATAACGTGTAACGTTATATAGTATTACGTAATAAGGTATAACGTCAAATACTATTACCATACAACGTGTAACGTTATATAGTATGACGTTATAACGCTTAACGTTACGTAGTATTACGTTAAAAAGTTTAACGTTATGTAGTATTACGTTAAAACATATAACGATATATAGTATTACGTTATAACGTATAACGTTAAATAGTATTACGTTATAACGTATAACGTTAAATAGTATTACGTTATAACGTATAACGTTAAATAGTATTACGTTGTAACGTATAACGCTATATACTATTACCATACAACGTGTAACGTTATATAGTATTACGTTATAACGTTTAACGCTAAATAGTATTACGTTGTAACGTATAACGTTATATACTATTACCATACAACGTGTAAATTTATATAGTATTACGTTGTAACGTATGACGTCAAATACTGTTACCATACAACGTGTAACGTTATATGGTATGACGTTATAACGCTTAACGTTATGTAGTATTACGTTAAAACGTTTAACGTTATGTAGTATTACGTTAAAACATATAACGATATATAGTATTACGTTATAACGTATAACGTTAAATAGTATTACGCTGTAACGTATAACGTTATATACTATTACCATACAACGTGTAACGTTATATAGTATTACGTTGTAACGTATGACGTTATATAGTATTACGTTATGACGTATAACGTTATATACTATTACGATATAACGTGTAACGTAAAATAGTATTACGTTGTAACGCATGACGTAATATAGCATTACGTTATAACGTATAACGTTATATACTATTACGATATAACGTGTAACGTTATATAGTATTACGTCATGACGCATAACGTCATATACTATTACCATACAACGTGTAACGTTATATAGTATGACGTTATAACGTTTAACGTTATGTAGTATTACGTTAAAACATATAACGTTATATAGTATTACAATATAACGTGTAACGTTATATAGTATTACGTAATAACGTGTAACGTTATATAGTATTACGTAATAACGTATAACGTCATAGACTATTTTCATACAACGTGTATCGTTAATAGTATGACGTTATAACGTTTAACGTCATGTAGTATTGCGATAAAACATATAACGTTATATAGTATTGCGTTATAACGTATAACGTTAAATAGTATGACGTTATAACGTATAACGTTAAATAGTATTACGTTATAACGTATAACGTTAAATAGTATTACGTTGTAACGTATAACGTTATATACTATTACCGTACAACGTGTAACGTTATATAGTATTGCGTTGTAACGTATGACGTTATATAGTATTACGTTATGACGTATAACGTTATATACTATTACGATATAACGTGTAACGTTATATAGTATTACGTTGTAACTTATGACGTTATATACTATTACCATACAACGTGTAACGTTATATAGTATTACGTTATAACGTATAACGTTATATACTACTACTATACAACGTGTAACGTTATATAGTATGACGCTATAACGTTTAACGTTATGTAGTATTACGTTAAAACATATAACGTTATATAGTATTACCTTATAACGTATAACGTTATATACTATTACGATATAACGTGTAACGTTATATAGTATTACGTTATAACGTATAACGTTATATACTATTACGATATAACGTGTAACGTTATATAGTATTACCTTATAACGTATAACGTTAAACAGTATTACGTTGTTACGTATAACGTTATATACTATTACCATACAACGCGTAACGTTATATAGTATTACGTAATAACGTATAACGTCATATACTATTACCAGACAACGTGTAACGTTATATAGTATTACGATATAATGTGTAACCTTATATAGTATTACGTGATGACGTATAACGTCATATACTATTACCATACAACGTGTATCGTTATATAGTGTGACGTTATAACGTTTAACGTTATGTAGTATTACGTTAAGACATGTAACGTTATATAGTAATATGTTATAACGTATAACGTCATGTACTATTACGATATAACGTGTAACGTCATATACTACTACCATACAACGTGTAACGTTATATAGTATGAAGTTATAACGTTTAACGTTATGTAGTATTACGTTAAAACATATAACGTTAAATAGTATTACGTTGTAACATATAACGCTATATACTATTACCATACAACGTGTAACGTTATATACTATTACGCTGTAACGTATGACGTTATATAGTACGACGTTATAACGTTTAACGTTATGTAGTATTACGTTAAAACATATAACGTTATATAGTATTACGTTATAACGTATGACGTTAAATAGTATTACGTTATAACGTATAACGTTAAATAGTATTACGTTGTAACGTATAACGTTATATACTATTACCACACAACGCGTAACGTTATATAGTATTACGTAATAACGTATAACGTCATATACTATTACCGTACAACGTGTAACGTTATATAGTATTACGTAATAACGTATAACGTCATAGACTATTATCATACAACGTGTAACGTTAATAGTATGACGTTATAACGTTTAACGTCATGTAGTATTACGATAAAACATATAACGTTATATGGTATTACGTTATATCGTATAGCGTTATACAGTATTACGTTATAACGTATAACGTTATATACTACTACTATACAACGTGTAACGTTATATAGTATTGCGATATAACGTGTAACGTTATATAGTATTACGTAATAACTTATAACGTCATATACTATTACCATACAACGTGTAACGTTATATAGTATGACGTTATAACGTTTAACGTTATGTAGTATTACGTTAAAACATATAACGTTATATAGTATTGCGTTATAACGTATAACGTTAAGTAGTATTACGTTATAACGTATAACGTTAAATAGTATTACGTTATAACGTATAACGTTAAATAGTATTACGTTGTAACGTATAACATTATATACTATTACCATACAACGTGTAACGTTATATAGTATTACGTTGTAACGTATGACGTTATATAGTATTACGTTATGACGTATAACGTTATATACTATTACGATATAACGTGTAACGTTATATAGTATTACGTTGTAACTTATGACGTTATATACTATTACCATACAACGTGTAACGTTATATAGTATTACGTTATAACGTATAACGTAATATACTACTACTATACAACGTGTAACGTTATATAGTATGACGCTATAACGATTAACGTTATGTAGTATTACGTTAAAACGTATAACGTTATATAGTATTACATTGTAACGTATAACGTTACATACGATTACGATATAACGTGTAACGTTATATAGTATTACCTTGTAACGTATAACGTTAAATAGTATTACGTTGTAACGTATAACGTTATATACTATTACCATACAACGCGTAACGTTATATAGTATTACGTAAAACGTATAACGTCATATACTATTACCATACAACGTGTAACGTTATATAGTGTGACGTTATGACGTTTAACGTTATGTAGTATTACGTTAAGACATGTAACGTTATATAGTAATATGTTATAACGTATAACGTCATATACTATTACGATATAACGTGTAACGTCATATACTATTACCATACAACGTGTAACGTTATATAGTATGAAGTTATAACGTTTAACGTTATGTAGTATTACGTTAAAACATATAACGTTATATAGTATTACGTTATAACGTATAACGTTAAATAGTATTACGTTATAACGTATAACGTTAAATAGTATTACGATATAACGTGTAACGTTATATGGTATTACGATATAACGTGTAACGTTATATAGTATTACGTAATAATGTATAACGTCAAATACTATTACCATACAACGTGTAACGTTATATAGTATGACGTTATAACGCTTAACGTTATGTAGTATTACGTTAAAAGGTTTAACGTTATGTAGTATTACGTTAAAACATATAACGATATATATTATTACGTTATAACGTATAACGTTATATACTATTACGATATAACGTGTAACGTTATATAGTATTACGTTGTAACTTATGACGTTATATACTATTACCATACAACGTGTAACGTTATATAGTATTACGTTATAACGTATAACGTTATATACTATTACGATATAACGTGTAACGTTATATAGTATTACGTTGTAACTTATGACGTTATATACTATTACCATACAACGTGTAACGTTATATAGTATTACGTTGTAACGTATATCGTTATATACTATTACCATACAACGTGTAACGTTATATAGTACTACGTTATAACGTATAACGTTATATACTATTACGATATAACGTGTAACGTTATATAGTATTACGTTATAACGTTTAACGTTAAATAGTATTACGTTGTAACGTATAACGTTATATACTATTACCATACAACGCGTAACGTTATATAGTATTACGTAATAACGTATAACGTCATATACTATTACCATACAACGTGTAACGTTATATAGTATTACAATATAACGTGTAACGCTATATAGTATTACGTAATAACGTATAACGTCATAGACTATTATCATACAACGTGTAACGTTAAAAGTATGACGTTATAACGTTTAACGTCATGTAGTATTACGATAAAACATATAACGTTATATGGTATTACGTTATATCGTATAGCGTTATACAGTATTACGTTATAACGTATAACGTTATATACTACTACTATACAACGTGTAACGTTATATAGTATTACGATATAACGTGTAACGTTATATAGTATTACGTTGTAACGTATAACGTCATGTAGTATTACGATATAACGTGTAACGTTTTATAGTATTACAATGTAACGTATGACGTTATATAGTATTACGTTATAACGTGTAACGTTATATAGTATTACGATATAACGTGTAACGTTATATAGTATTACGTAATAACGTATAACGTCATATACTATTACCATACAACGTGTAACGTTATATAGTATTACAATATAACGTGTAACGTTATATAGTATTACGTAATAACGTATAACGTCATAGACTATTACCATACAACGTGTAATGTTAATAGTATGACGTTATAACGTTTAACGTCATGTAGTATTACGATAAAACATATAACGTTATATGGTACTACGTTATATCGTATAGCGTTATACAGTATTACGTTAAAACGTATAACGTTAGACACTACTACTATACAACGTGTAACGTTATATAGTATTACGATATAACGTGTAACGTCATATGGTATTACGATATAACGTGTAACGTTATATAGAATTACGTAATAATGTATAACGTCAAATACTATTACCATACAACGTGTAACGTTATATAGTATGACGTTATAACGCTTAACGTTATGTAGTATTACGTTAAAACGTTTAACGTTATGTAGTATTACGTTAAAACATATAACGATATATAGTATTACGTTATAACGTATAACGTTAAATAGTATTACGCTGTAACGTATAACGTTATATACTATTACCATACAACGTGTAACGTTATATAGTATTAAGTTATAACGTATAACGTTATATAGTATTACGTTATGACGTATAACGTTATATACTATTACGATATAACGTGTAACGTTACATAGTATTACGTTATAACGTATAACGTTATATAGTATTACGTTATAACGTATAACGTTATATACTATTACGATATAACGTGTAACGTTATATAGTATTACGTTGTAACTTATGACGTTATATACTATTACCATACAACGTGTAACGTTATATAGTATTACGTTATAACGTATAACGTTATATACTATTACGATATAACGTGTAACGTTATGTAGTATTACGTAGTAACGTATAACGTCATAGACTATTACCATACACTGCGTAGCGTTATATAGTATTACCATATAACGTGTTTCGTTATATAGTATTACGTTATAACGTATAACGTTATATACTATTACGATATAACGTGTAACGTTATATAGTATTACGTTATAACGCATAACGTCATATACTATTACCATACAACGTGTAACGTTATATAGTATTACAATATAACGTGTAACGTTATATAGTATTACGTAATAACGTATAACGTCATAGACTATTATCATACAACGTTTAACGTTAAAAGTATGACGTTATAACGTTTAACGTCATGTAGTATTACGATAAAACATATAACGTTATATGGTATTACGTTATATCGTATAGCGTTATACAGTATTACGTTATGACGTATAACGTTATATACTATTACGATATAACGTGTAACGTTATATAGTATTACGTTGTAACTTATGACGTTATATACTATTACCATACAACGTGTAACGTTATATAGTATTACGTTATAACGTATAACGTTATATACTACTACTATACAACGTGTAACGTTATATAGTATGACGCTATAACGTTTAACGTTATGTAGTATTACGTTAAAACATATAACGTTATATAGTATTACGTTATAACGTATAACGTTATATACTATTACGATATAACGTGTAACGTTATATAGTATTACGTTGTAGCGTATAACGTTAAATAGTATTACGTTGTAACGTATAACGTTATATACTATTACCATACAACGCGTAACGTTATATAGTATTACGTAATAACGTATAACGTCATATACTATTACCATACAACGTGTAACGTTATATAGTATTACGATATAATGTGTAACGTTATATAGTATTACGTAATGACGTATAACGTCATATACTATTACCATACAACGTGTATCGTTATATAGTGTGACGTTATAACGTTTAACGTTATGTAGTATTACGTTAAGACATGTAACGTTATATAGTAATATGTTATAACGTATAACGTCATATACTATTACGATATAACGTGTAACGTCATATACTATTACCATACAACGTGTAACGTTATATAGTATGATGTTATAACGTTTAACGTTATGTAGTATTACGTTAATACATATAACGTTAAATAGTATTACGTTGTAACGTATAACGCTATATACTATTACCATACAACGTGTAACGTTATATAGTATTACTCTGTAACGTATCACGTTATATAGTATTACGTTATAACGTATAACGTTACATAATATTACGATATAACGCGTAACGTTACATAGTATTAAGTAATAACGTATAACGTCATATACTATTACCATACAACGTGTAACGTTATATAGTATTACGATATAACGTGTAACGTTATATGGTATTACGATATAACGTGTAACGTTATATAGTATTACGTAATAATGTATAACGTCAAATACTATTACCATACAACGTGTAACGTTATATAGTATGACGTTATAACGCTTAACGTTATGTAGTATTACGTTAAAACGTTTAACGTTATGTGGTATTACGTTAAAACATATAACGATATATAGTATTACGTTATAACGTATAACGTTAAATAGTATTACGCTGTAACGTATAACGTTATATACTATTACCATACAACGTGTAACGTTATACAGTATTACGTTATAACGTATAACGTTATATAGTATTACGTTATGACGATTAACGTTATGTAGTATTACGTTAAAACATATAACGTTATATATTATTACGTTATAACGTATAACGTTATATACTATTACGATATAACGTGTAACGTTATATAGTATTACGTTGTAACTTATGACGTTATATACTATTACCATACAACGTGTAACGTTATATAGTATTACGTTATAACGTATAACGTTATATACTATTACGATATAACGTGTAACGTTATATAGTATGACGTTATAACGTATAACGTTATATACTATTACGATATAACGTGTAACGTAATATAGTATTACGTAGTAACGTATAACGGCATAGACTATTACCATACAACGTGTAACGTTATATAGTATTACGTTGTAACTTATGATGCTATATACTATTACCATACAACGTGTAACGTTATATAGTATTACGTTATAACGTATAACGTTATATACTATTACGATATAACGTGTAACGTTATATAGTATTACGTTGTAACTTATGACGTTATATACTATTACCATACAACGTGTAACGTTATATAGTATTACGTTATAACGTATAATGTTATATACTATTACGATATAACGTGTAACGTTATATAGTATTACGTAGTAACGTATAACGTCATAGACTATTACCATACACTGTGTAACGTTATATAGTATTACCATATAACGAGTTTCGTTATATAGTATTACGTTATAACGTATAACGTTATATACTATTACGATATAACGTGTAACGTTATATAGTATTACGTTATAACGTTTAACGTTAGATAGTATTACGTTGTAACGTATAACGCTATATACTATTACCATACAACGTGTAACGTTATATAGTATTACGTTGTAACTTATGATGTTATATACTATTACCATACAACGTGTAACGTTATATAGTATTACGTTATAACGTATAACGTTATATACTATTACGATATAACGTGTAACGTTATATAGTATTACGTAGTAACGTATAACGTTATAGACTATTACCATACACTGTGTAACGTTATATAGTATTACCATACACTGTGTAACGTTATATAGTATTACCATATAACGTGTTTCGTTATATAGTATTACGTTATAACGTATAACGTTATATACTATTACGATATAACGTGTAACGTTATATAGTATTACGTTATAACGTTTAACGTTAAATAGTATTACGTTGTAACTTATGACGTTATATACTATTACCATACAACGTGTAACGTTATATAGTATTACGTTATAACGTATAACGTTATATACTATTACGATATAACGTGTAACGTTATATAGTATTACGTAGTAACGTATAACGTCATAGACTATTACCATACACTGTGTAACGTTATATAGTATTACCATACACTGTGTAACGTTATATAGTATTACCATATAACGTGTTTCGTTATATAGTATTACGTTATAACGTATAACGTTATATACTATTACGATATAACGTGTAACGTTATATAGTATTACGTTATAACGTTTAACGTTAAATAGTATTACGTTGTAACGTATAACGCTATATACTATTACCATACAACGTGTAACGTTATATAGAATTACGCTGTAACGCATGACGTAATATAGTATTACGTTATAACGTATAACGTTATATAATATTACGATATAACGTGTAAGGTAATATAGTATTACGTAGTAACGTATAACGTCATAGACTATTACCATACAACGTGTAACGTTATATAGTATTACGTTGTATCTTATGATGTTATATACTATTACCATACAACGTGTAACGTTATATAGTATTACGTTGTAACGTATACCGTTATATACTATTACCATACAACATGTAACGTTATATAGTATTACGTTGTAACTTATGACGTTATATACTATTACCATACAACGTGTAACGTTATATAGTATGACGTTATAACGTATAACATTATATACTATTACGATATAACGTGTAACGTAATATAGTATTACGTAGTAACGTATAACGTCATAGACTATTACCATACAACGTGTAACGTTATATAGTATTACGTTGTAACTTATGATGTTACATACTATTACCATACAACGTGTAACGTTATATAGTATTACGTTATAACGTATAACGTTATATACTATTACGATATAACGTGTAACGTTATATAGTATTACGTTGTAACTTATGACGTTATATACTATTACCATACAACGTGTAACGTTATATAGTATTACGTTATAACGTATAACGTTATATACTATTACGATATAACGTGTAACGTTATATAGTATTACGTAGTAACGTATAACGTCATAGACTATTACCATACACTGTGTAACGTTATATAGTATTACGTTGTAACTTATGATGTTATATACTATTACCATACAACGTGTAACGTTATATAGTATTACGTTGTAACGTATACCGTTATATACTATTACCATACAACATGTAACGTTATATAGTATTACGTTGTAACTTATGACGTTATATACTATTACCATACAACGTGTAACGTTATATAGTATGACGTTATAACGTATAACATTATATACTATTACGATATAACGTGTAACGTAATATAGTATTACGTAGTAACGTATAACGTCATAGACTATTACCATACACTGTGTAACGTTATATAGTATTACCATACACTGTGTAACGTTATATAGTATTACCATATAACGTGTTTCGTTATATAGTATTACGTTATAACGTTTAACGTTAAATAGTATTACGTTGTAACGTATAACGCTATATACTATTACCATACAACGTGTAACGTTATATAGAATTACGCTGTAACGCATGACGTAATATAGTATTACGTTATAACGTATAACGTTATATACTATTACGATATAACGTGTAACGTTATATAGTATTACGTTATAACGCATAACGTCATATACTATTACCATACAACATGTAACGTTATATAGTATTACGATATAATGTGTAACCTTATATAGTATTACGTAATGACGTATAACGTCATATACTATTACCATACAATGTGTAACGTTATATAGTATTACGATATAACGTGTTTCGTTATATAGTATTACGATATAACGTGTTTCGTTATATAGTATTACCTTATAACGTATAACGTCATATACTATTACCATACAACGTGTAACGTTATATAGTATGGCGTTATAACGTTTAACGTTATGTATTATTACGTTAAAACATATAACGTTATATAGTATGACGTTATAACGTTTAACGTTATGTAGTATTACGTTAAAACATATAACGTTATATAGTATTACGTTATAACGTATAACGTTAAATAGTATTACGTTGTAACGTATACCGTTATATACTATTACCATACAACGTGTAACGTTACATAGTATTACGTTGTAACGTATACCGTTATATACTATTACCATACAACGTGTAACGTTATATAGTATTACGTTGTAACTTATGACGTTATATACTATTACCATACAACGTGTAAAGTTATATAGTATTACGTTGTAACGTATGACGTTATATAGTATTACGTTATAACGTATAACGTTATATACTATTACCATACAACGTGTAACGTTATATAATATGACGTTATAACGTTTAACGTTATGTAGTATTACGTTAAAACATATAACGTTATATGGTATTACGTTATATCGTATATCGTTATACAGATTTACGTTATAACGTATAACGTTATATACTACTACTATACAACGTGTAACGTTATATAGTATTACGATATAACGTGTAACGTTATATAGTATTATGATATAACGTGAAACGTTATATAGTATTACGATATAACGTGTAACGTTATATAGTATTACGATATAACGTGTAACGTTATATAGTATTACGTAATAAGGTATAACGTCAAATACAATTACCATACAACGTGTACCGTTATATAGTATGACGTTATAACGTTTAACGTTATGTAGTATTACGTTAAGACATATAACGTTATATAGTATTACGTTATAACGTATAACGTTAAATAGTATTACGTTGTAACGTATAACGTTATATACTATTACCATACAACGCGTAACGTTATATAGTATTACGTTATAACGTATAACGTTCTATACTATTACGATATAACGTGTACCGTTATATAGTATTACGTAGTAACGTATAACGTCATAGACTATTACCATACAATGTGTAACGTTATATAGTATTACGATATAACGTGTTTCGTTATATAGTATTACGTTATAACGTATAACGTTATATACTATTACAATATAACGTGTAACGTTATATAGTATTACGTTATAACGTATAATGTCATATACTATTACCATACAACGTGTAACGTTATATAGTATGTCGCTATAACGTTTAACGTTATGTAGTATTACGTTAAAACGTATAACGTTATATAGTATTACGTTATAACGTATAACGTTATATACTATTACCATACAACGCGTAACGTTATATAGTATTACGATATAATGTGTAACCTTATATTGTATTACGTAATGACGTATAACGTCATATACTATTACCATACAACGTGTATCGTTATATAGTGTGACGTTATAACGTTTAACGTTATGTAGTATTACGTTAAGACATATAAGGTTATATAGTAATACGTTATAACGTATAACGTTATATACAATTACGATATAACGTGTAACGTTGTATAGTATTACGTTATAACTTTTAACGTTAAATAGTATTACGTTGTAACGTATAACGCTATATACTATTACCATACAACGTGTAACGTTATATACTATTACGCTGTAACGTATGACGTTATATAGTATTACGTTATAACGTATAACGTTATATACTATGACGATATAACGTGTAACGTTATATAGTATTACGTTATAACGCATAACGTCATATACTATTACCATACAACCTGTAACGTTATATAGTATTACAATATAACGTGTAACGTTATATAGTATTACGTAATAACGTATAACGTCATAGACTATTATCATACAACGTGTAACGTTAATAGTATGACGTTAAAACGTTTAACGTCATGTAGTATTACGATAAAACACATAACGTTATATGGTATTACGTTATATCGTATAGCGTTATACAGTATTACGTTATAACGTATAACGTTGTATACTACTACTATACAACGTGGAACGTTATATAGTATTACGTTATAACGTATAACGTTATATACTATTACGATATAACGTGTAACGTTATATATATTACGTTATAAAGTTTAACGTTAAATAGTATTACGGTGTAACGTATAACGTTATATACTATTACCATACAACGTGTAAATTTATATAGTATTACGTTGTAACGTATGACGTCATATACTATTACCATACAACGTGTAACGTTATATAGTATTACAATATAACGTGTAACGTTATATAGTATTACGTAATAACGTATAACGTCATAGACTATTTTCATACAACGTGTAACGTTAATAGTATGACGTTATAACGTTTAACGTCATGTAGTATTGCGATAAAACATATAAGGTTATATGGTATTACGTTATATCGTATAGCGTTATACAGTATTACGTTATAACGTATAACGTTATATAGTATTACGTTATAACGTTTAACGTTAAATAGTATTACGTTGTAACGTATAACGCTATATACTATTACCATACAACGTGTAACGTTATATAGTATTACGATATAACGTGTAACGTTATATAGTATTACGATATAACGTGTAACGTTATATATAATTACGTAATAAGGTATAACGTCAAATACTATTACCATACAACGTGTAACGTTATATGGTATGACGTTATAACGCTTAACGTTATGTAGTATTACGTTAAAACGTTTAACGTTATGTAGTATTACGTTAAAACATATAACGATATATAGTATTACGTTATAACGTATAACGTTAAATAGTATTACGCTGTAACGTATAACGTTATATACTATTACCATACAACGTGTAACGTTATATAGTATTACGTTGTAACGTATGACGTTATATAGTATTACGTTATGACGTATAACGTTATATACTATTACGATATAACGTGTAACGTTATATAGTATTACGTTATAACGTATAACGTCATAGACTCTTACCATACAACGTGTAACGTTATATAGTATTACGTTGTAACTTATGACATTATATACTATTACCATACAACGCGTAACGCTATATAGTATTATGTTATAACGTATAACGTTATATACTATTACGATATAATGTGTAACGTCATATAGTATTACGTTGTAACTTATGACGTTATATACTATTACCATACAACGTGTAACGTTATATATTATTACGTTGTAACTTATGACGTTATATACTATTACCATACAACGTGTAACGTTATATAGTATTACGTTATAACGTATAACGTTATATACTATTACGATATAATGTGTAACGTTATATAGTATTACGTTGTAACTTATGACGTTATATACTATTACCATACAACGTGTAACGTTATATAGTATTACGTTATAACGTATAACGTTATATACTATTACGATATAATGTGTAACGTTATATAGTATTACGTTGTAACTTATGACGTTATATACTATTACCATACAACGTGTAACGTTATATAGTATTACGTTATAACGTATAACGTTATATACTATTACCATACAACGTGTAACGTTATATAGTATTACAATATAACGTGTTTCGTTATATAGTATTACGTTATAACGTATAACGTTATATACTATTACAATATAACGTGTAACGTTATATAGTATTACGTTATAACGCATAACGTCATATACTATTACCATACAACGTGTAACGTTATATAGTATGACATCATAACGGTTAACGTTATGTAGTATTACGCTAAAACATATAACGTTATATAGTAATACGTTATAACGTATAACGTCATATACTATTACGATATAACGTGTAACGTCATATACTATTACCATACAACGTGTAACGTTATATAGTATGATGTTATAACGTTTAACGTTATGTAGTATTACGTTAAAACATATAACGTTATATAGTATTACTTTATAACGTATAACGTTATATACTATTACGATATAACGTGTAACGTTATATAGTATTACTTTATAACTTTTAACGTTAAATAGTATTACGTTGTAACGTATAACGCTATATACTATTACCATACAACGTGTAACGTTATATACTATGACGATATAACGTGTAACGTTATATAGTATTACGTTATAACGCATAACGTCATATACTATTACCATACAACGTGTAACGTTAAATAGTATTACGTTATAACGTATAACGTTAAATAGTATTACGTTGTAACGTATAACGTTATATACTATTAGCATACAACGCGTACCGTTATATAGTATTACGTAATAACGTGTAACGTTATATAATATTACGATATAACGTGTAACGTTATATAGTATTACGATATAACGTGTAACGTTATATAGTATTACGTTATAACGTATTATGTCATATACTATTACCATACAACGTGTAACGTTAATAGTATGACGTTATAACGTTTAACGTCATGTAGTATTGCGATAAAACATATAACGTTATATGGTATTACGTTATATCGTATAGCGTTATACAGTATTACGTTATAACGTATAACGTTACATAGTATTACGTTATAACGTTTAACGTTAAATAGTATTACGTTGTAACGTATAACGCTATATACTATTACCATACAACGTGTAACGTTATATAGTATTACGATATAACGTGTAACGTTATATAGTATTACGATATAACGTGTAACGTTATATAGTACTACGTAATAAGGTATAACGTCAAATACTATTACCATACAACGTGTAACGTTATATGGTATGACGTTATAACGCTTAACGTTATGTAGTATTACGTTAAAACGTTTAACGTTATGTAGTATTACGTTAAAACATATAACGATATATAGTATTACGATATAACGTGTAACGTTATATAGTATTACGTTGTAACTTATGACGTTATATACTATTACGATATAATGTGTAACGTTATATGGTATTACGTTGTAACTTATGACGTTACACACGATTACCATACAACGTGTAACGTTATATAGTATTACGTTATAACGTATAACGTTATATACTATTACGATATAACGTGTAACGTTATATAGTATTACCTAGTAACGTATAACGTCATAGACTATTACCATACAATGTGTAACGTTATATAGTATTACGATATAACGTGTTTCGTTATATAGTATTACGTTATAACGTATAACGTTATATACTATTACAATATAACGTGTAACGTTATATAGTATTACGTTATAACGCATAACGTCATATACTATTACCATACAACGTGTAACGTTATATAGTATGACGTTATAACGTTTAACGTTATGTAGTATTACGTTAAAACATATAACGTTATATGCTATTACGTTATATCGTATAGCGTTATACAGTATTATGTTATAACGTATAACGTTATATACAACTACTATACAACGTGTATCGTTATATAGTATTACGATATAACGTGTAACGTTATATAGTATTACGATATAACGTGTAACGTTATATAGTATTACGATATATCGTGTAACGTTATATAGTATTACGATATAACGTGTAACGTCATATAGTATTACGTTATAACGTATAATGTCATATACTATTACCATACAACGTGTAACGTTAATAGTATGACGTTATGACGTTTAACGTCATGTAGTATTACGATAAAACGTATAACGTTATATGGTATTACGTTATATCGTATAGCGTTATACAGTATTACGTTATAACGTATAACGTTATATACTACTACTATACAACGTGTAACGTTATATAGTACTACGTAATAAGGTATAACGTCAAATACTATTACCATACAACGTGTAACGTTATATGGTATGACGTTATAACGCTTAACGTTATGTAGTATTACGTTAAAACGTTTAACGTTATGTAGTACTACGTTAAAACATATAACGATATATAGTATTACGATATAACGTGTAACGTTATATAGTATTACGTTGTAACTTATGACGTTATATACTATTACCATACAACGTGTAACGTTATATAGTATTACGTTATAACGTATAACGTTATATACTATTACGATATAATGTGTAACGTTATATAGTATTACGTTGTAACTTATGACGTTATACACTATTACCATACAACGTGTAACGTTATATAGTATTACGTTATAACGTATAACGTTATATACTATTACGATATAACGTGTAACGTAATATAGTATTACCTAGTAACGTATAACGTCATAGACTATTACCATACAATGTGTAACGTTATATAGTATTACGTAGTAACGTATAATGTTATATACTATTACCATACAACGTGTAAATTTATATAGTATTACGTTCTAACGTATGACGTCATATACTATTACCATACAACGTGTAACGTTATATAGTATTACAATATAACGTGTAACGTTATATAGTATTACGTAATAACGTATAACGTCATAGACTATTTTCATACAACGTGTAACGTTAATAGTATGACGTTATAACGTTTAACGTCATGTAGTATTGCGATAAAACATATAACGTTATATGGTATTACGTTATATCGTATAGCGTTATACAGTATTACGTTATAACGTATAACGTTACATAGTATTACGTTATAACGTTTAACGTTAAATAGTATTACGTTGTAACGTATAACGCTATATACTATTACCATACAACGTGTAACGTTATATAGTATTACGATATAACGTGTAACGTTATATAGTATTACGATATAACGTGTAACGTTATATAGTACTACGTAATAAGGTATAACGTCAAATACTATTACCATACAACGTGTAACGTTATATGGTATGACGTTATAACGCTTAACGTTATGTAGTATTACGTTAAAACGTTTAACGTTATGTAGTATTACGTTAAAACATATAACGATATATAGTATTACGATATAACGTGTAACGTTATATAGTATTACGTTGTAACTTATGACGTTATATACTATTACCATACAACGTGTAACGTTATATAGTATTACGTTATAACGTATAACGTTATATACTATTACGATATAATGTGTAACGTTATATGGTATTACGTTGTAACTTATGACGTTATACACGATTACCATACAACGTGTAACGTTATATAGTATTACGTTATAACGTATAACGTTATATACTATTACGATATAACGTGTAAAATTATATAGTATTACCTACTAACGTATAACGTCATAGACTATTACCATACAATGTGTAACGTTATATAGTATTACGATATAACGTGTTTCGTTATATAGTATTACGTTATAACGTATAACGTTATATACTATTACAATATAACGTGTAACGTTATATAGTATTACGTTATAACGCATAACGTCATATACTATTACCATACAACGTGTAACGTTATATAGTATGACGTTATAACGTTTAACGTTATGTAGTATTACGTTAAAACATATAACGTTATATGCTATTACGTTATATCGTATAGCGTTATACAGTATTATGTTATAACGTATAACGTTATATACTACTACTATACAACGTGTAACGTTATATAGTATTACGATATAACGTGTAACGTTATATAGTATTACGATATAACGTGTAACGTTATATAGTATTACGATATAACGTGTAACGTTATATAGTATTACGATATAACGTGTAACGTCATATAGTATTACGTTATAACGTATAATGTCATATACTATTACCATACAACGTGTAACGTTAATAGTATGACGTTCTGACGTTTAACGTCATGTAGTATTACGATAAAACGTATAACGTTATATGGTATTACGTTATATCGTATAGCGTTATACAGTATTACGTTATAACGTATAACGTTATATACTACTACTATACAACGTGTAACGTTATATAGTATTACGATATAACGTGTAACGTTATATAGTATTACGATATAACGTGTAACGTTATATAGTATTACGTAATAACGTATAACGTCAAATACTATTACCATACAACATGTAACGTTATATAGTATGACGTTATAACGCTTAACGTTATGTAGTATTACGTTAAAACGTTTAACGTTATGTAGTATTACGTTATAACGTATAACGTCAAATAGTATTACGCTGTAACGTATAACGTTATATACTATTACCATACAACGTGTAACGTTATATAGTATTACGTTGTAACGTATGACGTTATATAGTATTACGTTATGACGTATAACGTTATATACTATTACGATATAACGTGTAACGTTATATAGTATTACGATATAACGTGTAACGTTATATAGTATTACGTTATAACGTATAACGTCATATACTATTACCATACAACGTGTAACGTTAATAGTATGACGTTATGACGTTTAACGTCATGTAGTATTACGATAAAACGTATAACGTTATATGGTATTACGTTATATCGTATAGCGTTATATAGTATTACGTTATAACGTATAACGTCATAGACTATTATCATACAACGTGTAACGTTAATAGTATGACGTTAAAACGTTTAACGTCATGTAGTATTACGATAAAACACATAACGTTGTATGGTATTACGTTATATCGTATAGCGTTATACAGTATTTCGTTATAACGTATAACGTTATATACTACTACTATACAACGTGTAACGTTATATAGTATTACGTTATAACGTATAACGTTATATACTATTACGATATAACGTGTAACGTTATATAGTATTACGATATAACGTGTAACGTTATATAGTATTACGATATAACGTGTAACGTTATATAGTATTACGATATAACGTGTAACCTTATATAGTATTACGATATAACGTGTAACGTTATATAGTATTACGTAATGACGTATAACGTCATATACTATTACCATACAACGTGTATCGTTATATAGTGTGACGTTATAGCGTTTAACGTTATGTAGAGCTACGTTAAGACATATAACGTTATATAGTAATACGTTATAACGTATAACATCATATACTATTACGATATAACGTGTAACGTCATATACTATTACCATACAACGTGTAACGTTATATAGTATGATGTTATAACGTTTAACGTTATGTAGTATTACGTTAAAACATATAGCGTAATATAGTATTACGTTATAACGTATAACGTTATATACTATTACGATATAACGTGTAACGTTATACAGTATTACGTTGTAACGTGTATCGTTATATAGTATTACGTAATAACGTATAACGTCATAGACTATTTTCATACAACGTGTAACGTTAATAGTATGACGTTATAACGTTTAACGTCATGTAGTATTGCGATAAAACATATAACGTTATATGGTATTACGTTATATCGTATAGCGTTATACAGTATTACGTTATAACGTATAACGTTATATAGTATTACGTTATAACGTTTAACGTTAAATAGTATTACGTTGTAACGTATAACGTTATATACTATTACCATACAACGTGTAAATTTATATAGTATTACGTTGTAACGTATGACGTCATATACTATTACCATACGACGTGTAACGTTATATAGTATTACAATATAACGTGTAACGTTATATAGTATTACAATATAACGTGTAACGTTATATAGTATTACGTAATAACGTATAACGTCATAGACTATTTTCATACAACGTGTAACGTTAATAGTATGACGTTATAACGTTTAACGTCATGTAGTATTGCGATAAAACATATAACGTTATATGGTATTACGTTATATCGTATAGCGTTATACAGTATTACGTTATAACGTATAACGTTACATAGTATTACGTTATAACGTTTAACGTTAAATAGTATTACGTTGTAACGTATAACGCTATATACTATTACCATACAACGTGTAACGTTATATAGTATTACGTTGTAACGTATGACGTTATATAGTATTACGTTATGACGTATAACGTTATATACTATTACGATATAACGTGTAACGTTATATAGTATTACGATATAACGTGTAACGTTATATAGTATTACGTTATAACGTATAATGTCATATACTATTACCATACAACGTGTAACGTTAATAGTATGACGTTATGACGTTTAACGTCATGTAGTATTACGATAAAACGTATAACGTTATATGGTATTACGTTATATCGTATAGCGTTATATAGTATTACGTTATAACGTATAACGTCTTAGACTATTATCATACAACGTGTAACGTTAATAGTATGACGTTAAAACGTTTAACGTCATGTAGTATTACGATAAAACACATAACGTTATATGGTATTACGTTATATCGTATAGCGTTATACAGTATTTCGTTATAACGTATAACGTTATATACTACTACTATACAACGTGTAACGTTATATAGTATTACGTTATAACGTATAACGTTATATACTATTACGATATAACGTGTAACGTTATATAGTATTACGATATAACGTGTAACGTTATATAGTATTACGATATAACGTGTAACGTTATATAGTATTACGATATAACGTGTAACGATATATAGTATTACGATATAACGTGTAACGTTATATAGTATTACGATATAACGTGTAACGTTATATAGTATTACGATATAACGTGTAACGTTATATAGTATTACGTAATGACGTATAACGTCATATACTATTACCATACAACGTGTATCGTTATATAGTGTGACGTTATAGCGTTTAACGTTATGTAGAGTTACGTTAAGACATATAACGTTATATAGTAATACGTTATAACGTATAACATCATATACTATTACGATATAACGTGTAACGTCATATACTATTACCATACAACGTGTAACGTTATATAGTATGATGTTATAACGTTTAACGTTATGTAGTATTACGTTAAAACATATAGCGTAATATAGTATTACGTTATAACGTATAACGTTATATACTATTACGATATAACGTGTAACGTTATATAGTATTACGTTGTAACGTGTAACGTTATATAGTATTACGTAATAACGTATAACGTCAAATACTATTATCCGACAACGTGTAACGTTAATAGTATGACGTTATAACGTTTAACGTCATGTAGTATTACGATAAAACATATAACGTTATATGGTATTACGTTATATCGTATAGCGTTATACAGTATTACGTTATAACGTATAACGTTATATAGTATTACGTTATAACGTGTAACGTTAAATAGTATTACGTTGTAACGTATAACGTTATATACTATTACCATACAACGTGTAACGTTATATAGTATTACGTTGTAACGTATATCGTTATATACTATTACCATACAACGTGTAACGTTATATAGTATTACGTAATAACGTATAACGTCATAGACTATTTTCATACAACGTGTAACGTTAATAGTATGACGTTATAACGTTTAACGTCATGTAGTATTGCGATAAAGCATATAACGTTATATGGTATTACGTTATATCGTATAGCGTTATACAGTATTACGTTATAACGTATAACGTTACATAGTATTACGTTATAACGTTTAACGTTAAATAGTATTACGTTGTAACGTATAACGCTATATACTATTACCATACAACGTGTAACGTTATATAGTATTACGATATAACGTGTAACGTTATATAGTATTACGATATAACGTGTAACGTTATATACTATTACGTAATAAGGTATAACGTCAAATACTGTTACCATACAACGTGTAACGTTATATGGTATGACGTTATAACGCTTAACGTTATGTAGTATTACGTTAAAACCTTTGACGTTATGTAGTATTACGTTAAAACATATAACGATATATAGTATTACGATATAACGTGTAACGTTATATAGTATTACGTTATAACGTATAACGTCATAGACTATTACCATACAACGTGTAACGTTATATAGTATTACGTTGTAACTTATGACGTTATATACTATTACCATACAACGTGTAACGTTATATAGTATTACGCTATAACGTATAACGTTATATACTATTACGATATAATGTGTAACGTTATATAGTATTACGTTCTAACTTATGACGTTATATGCTATTACCATACAACGTGTAACGTTATATAGTATTACGTTATAACGAACAACGTTATATACTATTACGATATAACGTGTAACGTTATATAGTATTACGTAGTAACGTATAACGTCATAGACTATTACCATACAATGTGTAACGTTATACAGTATTACGTTATAACGCATAACGTCATATACTATTACCATACAACGTGTAACGTTATATAGTATGACGTTATAACGTTTAACGTTATGTAGTATTACGTTAAAACATATAACGTTATATGCTATTACGTTATATCGTATAGCGTTATACAGTATTATGTTATAACGTATAACGTTATATACTACTACTATACAACGTGTAACGTTATATAGTATTACGATATAACGTGTAACGTTATATAGTATTACGATATAACGTGTAACGTTATATAGTATTACGATATAACGTGTAACGTTATATAGTATTACGATATAACGTGTAACGTTATATAGTATTACGTTATAACGTATAATGTCATATACTATTACCATACAACGTGTATCGTTATATAGTGTGACGTTATAACGTTTAACGTTATGTGGTATTACGTTAAGACATATGATGTTATATAGTAATACGTTATAAAGCATAACGTCATATACTATTACGATATAACGTGTAACGTCATATACTATTACCATACAACGTTTAACGTTATATAGTATGACGTTATAACGTTTAACGTTATGTAGTATTACGTTAAAACATATAACGTTATATAGTATTACGTTATAACGTATAACGTTATATACTATTACGATATAACGTGTAACGTTATATAGTATTACGTTATTAAGTATAACGTTAAATAGTATTACGTTGTAACGTATGACGTTATATACTATTACCATACAACGCGTAACGTTATATAGTATTACGTAATAACGTATAACGTCATATAGTATTACCATACAACGTGTAACGTTATATAGTATGACGTTATAACGCTTAACGTTATGTAGTATTACGTTAAAACGTTTAACGTTATGTAGTATTACGTTATAACGTATAACGTCAAATAGTATTACGCTGTAACGTATAACATTATATACTATTACCATACAACGTGTAACGTTATATGGTATTACGTTGTAACGTATGACGTTATATAGTATTACGTTATGACGTATAACGTTATATACTATTGCGATATAACGTGTAACGTTATATAGTATTACGTTATAACGTATAACGTCATAGACTATTACCATACAACGTGTAACGTTATATAGTATTACGTTGTAACTTATGACGTTATATACTATTACCATACAACGTGTAACGTTATATAGTATTACGTTATAACGTATAACGTTATATACTATTACGATAAAATGTGTAACGTTATATAGTATTACGTTGTAACTTATGACGTTATATACTATTACCATACAACGTGTAACGTTATATAGTATTACGTTATAACGTATAACGTTATATACTATTACGATATAACGTGTAACGTTATATAGTATTACGTAGTAACGTATAACGTCATAGACTATTACCATACAATGTGTAACGTTATATAGTATTACGTAGTAACGTATAACGTCATATACTATTACCATACAACGTGTAACGTTATATAGTATGACGTTATAACGTTTAACGTTATGTAGTATTACGTTAAAACATATAACGTTATATGCTATTACGTTATATCGTATAGCGTTATACAGTATTATGTTTTAACGTATAACGTTATATACTACTACTATACAACGTGTAACGTTATATAGTATTACGATATAACGTGTAACGTTATATAGTATTACGATATAACGTGTAACGTTATATAGTATTACGATATAACGTGTAACGTTATATAGTATTACGATATAACGTGTAACGTTATATAGTATTACGTTATAACGTATAATGTCATATACTATTACCATACAACGTGTATCGTTATATAGTGTGACGTTATAACGTTTAACGTTATGTGGTATTACGTTAAGACATATGATGTTATATAGTAATACGTTATAAAGCATAACGTCATATACTATTACGATATAACGTGTAACGTCATATACTATTACCATACAACGTTTAACGTTATATAGTATGACGTTATAACGTTTAACGTTATGTAGTATTACGTTAAAACATATAACGTTATATAGTATTACGTTATAACGCATAACGTTATATACTATTACGATATAACGTGTAACGTTATATAGTATTACGTTAAAACATATAACGTTAAATAGTATTACGTTGTAACGTATGACGTTATATACTATTACCATACAACGCGTAACGTTATATAGTATTACGTAATAACGTATAACGTCATATAGTATTACCATACAACGTGTAACGTTATATAGTATGACGTTATAACGCTTAACGTTATGTAGTATTACGTTAAAACGTTTAACGTTATGTAGTATTACGTTATAACGTATAACGTCAAATAGTATTACGCTGTAACGTATAACATTATATACTATTACCATACAACGTGTAACGTTATATGGTATTACGTTGTAACGTATGACGTTATATAGTATTACGTTATGACGTATAACGTTATATACTATTGCGATATAACGTGTAACGTTATATAGTATTACGTTATAACGTATAACGTCATAGACTATTACCATACAACGTGTAACGTTATATAGTATTACGTTGTAACTTATGACGTTATATACTATTACCATACAACGTGTAACGTTATATAGTATTACGTTATAACGTATAACGTTATATACTATTACGATAAAATGTGTAACGTTATATAGTATTACGTTGTAACTTATGACGTTATATACTATTACCATACAACGTTTAACGTTATATAGTATTACGTTATAACGTATAACGTTATATACTATTACGATATAACGTGTAACGTTATATAGTATTACGTAGTAACGTATAACGTCATAGACTATTACCATACAACGTGTAACGTTATATAGTATTACGTAATAACGTATAACGTCATAGACTATTACCATACAATGTGTAACGTTATATAGTATTACGATATAACGTGTTTCGTTATATAGTATTACGTTATAACGTATAACGTTATATACTACTACTATACAACGTGTAACGTTATATAGTATTACGTTAAAACGTTTAACGTTATGTAGTATTACGTTATAACGTATAACGTCAAATAGTATTACGCTGTAACGTATAACGTTATATACTATTACCATACAACATGTAACGTTATATAGTATGACGTTATAACGTTTAACGTTATGTAGTATTACGTTAAAACATATAACGTTATATAGTATTACGTTATAACGTGTAACGTTAAATAGTATTACGTTGTAACGTATAAGGTTATATACTATTAACATACAACGCGTAACGTTATATAGTATTACGTTATAACGTATAATGTCATATATACTATTACCATACAACGTGTAACGTTATATAGTATGACGTTATAACGTTTAACGTTATGTAGTATTACGTTAAAACATATAACGTTATATAGTATTACGTTATAACGTATAACGTTATATACTATTACCATACAACGCGTAACGTTATATAGTATTACGTAATAACGTATAACGTCATATACTATTACCATACAACGTGTAACGTTATATAGTATTACGATATAACGTGTTTCGTTATATAGTATTACGTTATAACGTATAACGTCATATACTATTACCATACAACGTGTATCGTTATATAGTGTGACGTTATAACGTTTAACGTTATGTAGTATTACGTTAAGACATATAACGTTATATAGTAATACGTTATAACGTATAACGTCATATACTATTACGATATAACGTGTAACGTCATATACTATTACCATACAACGTGTAACGTTATATAGTATGATGTTATAACGTTTAACGTTATGTAGTATTACGTTAAAACATATAACGTTATATAGTATTACGTTATAACGTATAACGTTATATACTATTACGATATAACGTGTAACGTTATATAGTATTACGTTATAACTTTTAACGTTAAATAGTATTACGTTGTAACGTATAACGCTATATACTATTACCATACAACGTGTAACGTTATATACTATTACGCTGTAACGTATGACGTTATATAGTATTACATTATAACGTATAACGTTATATACTATGACGATATAACGTGTAACGTTATATAGTATTACGTTATAACACATAACGTCATATACTATTACCATACAACGTGTAACGTTAAATAGTATTACGTTGTAACGTATAACGTTATATACTATTAACATACAACGCGTAACGTTATCTAGTATTACGTAATAACGTATAACGTCATATACTATTACCATACAACGTGTAACGTTATATAGTATTACAATATAACGTGTAACGTTATATAGTATTACGTAATAACGTATAACGTCATAGACTATTATCATACAACGTGTAACGTTAATAGTATGACGTTAAAACGTTTACCGTCATGTAGTATTACGATAAAACACATAACGTTATATGGTATTACGTTATATCGTATAGCGTTATACAGTATTTCGTTATAACGTATAACGTTATATACTACTACTATACAACGTGTAACGTTATATAGTATTACGTTATAACGTATAACGTTATATACTATTACGATATATCGTGTAACGTTATATATATTACGTTATAACGTTTAACGTTAAATAGTATTACGTTGTAACGTATAACGCTATATACTATTACCATACAACGTGTAACGTTATATAGTATTACGCTGTAACGTATGACGTTATATAGTATTACGTTATAACGTATAACGTTACATACTATTACGATATAACGCGTAACGTTATATACTATTACGATATAACGTGTAACGTTATATAGTATTACCTAGTAACGTATAACGTCATAGACTATTACCATACAATGTGTAACGTTATATAGTATTACGATATAACGTGTTTCGTTATATAGTATTACGTTATAACGTATAACGTTATATACTATTACAATATAACGTGTAACGTTATATAGTATTACGTTATAACGCATAACGTCATATACTATTACCATACAACGTGTAACGTTATATAGTATGACGTTATAACGTTTAACGTTATGTAGTATTACGTTAAAACATATAACGTTATATGCTATTACGTTATATCGTATAGCGTTATACAGTATTATGTTATAACGTATAACGTTATATACTACTACTATACAACGTGTAACGTTATATAGTATTACGATATAACGTGTAACATTATATAGTATTACGATATAACGTGTAACGTCATATAGTATTACGTTATAACGTATAATGTCATATACTATTACCATACAACGTGTAACGCTAATAGTATGACGTTATGACGTTTAACGTCATGTAGTATTACGATAAAACGTATAACGTTATATGGTATTACGTTATATCGTATAGCGTTATACAGTATTACGTTATAACGTATAACGTTATATACTACTACTATACAACGTGTAACGTTATATAGTATTACGATATAACGTGTAACGTTATTTAGTATTACGATATAACGTGTAACGTTATATAGTATTACGATATAACGTGTAACGTTATATAGTATTACGATATAACGTATAACGTCAAATAGTATTACGCTGTAACGTATAACGTTATATACTATTACCATACAACGTGTAACGTTATATAGTATTACGTTGTAACGTATGACGTTATATAGTATTACGTTATGACGTATAACGTTATATACTATTACGATATAACGTGTAACGTTATATAGTATTACGATATAACGTGTAACGTTATATAGTATTACGTTATAACGTATAATGTCATATACTATTACCATACAACGTGTAACGTTAATAGTATGACGTTATGACGTTTAACGTCATGTAGTATTACGATAAAACGTATAACGTTATATGGTATTACGTTATATCGTATAGCGTTATATAGTATTACGTTATAACGTATAACGTCATAGACTATTATCATACAACGTGTAACGTTAATAGTATGACGTTAAAACGTTTAACGTCATGTAGTATTACGATAAAACACATAACGTTATATGGTATTACGTTATATCGTATAGCGTTATACAGTATTTCGTTATAACGTATAACGTTATATACTACTACTATACAACGTGTAACGTTATATAGTATTACGATATAACGTGTAACGTTATATAGTATTACGATATAACGTGTAACGTTATATAGTATTACGTAATAACGTATAACGTCATATACTATTACCATACAACGTGTATCGTTATATAGTGTGACGTTATAGCGTTTAACGTTATGTAGAGCTACGTTAAGACATATAACGTTATATAGTAATACGTTATAACGTATAACATCATATACTATTACGATATAACGTGTAACGTCATATACTATTACCATACAACGTGTAACGTTATATAGTATGATGTTATAACGTTTAACGTTATGTAGTATTACGTTAAAACATATAGCGTAATATAGTATTACGTTATAACGTATAACGTTATATACTATTACGATATAACGTGTAACGTTATATAGTATTACGTTGTAACGTGTATCGTTATATAGTATTACGTAATAACGTATAACGTCATAGACTATTTTCATACAACGTGTAACGTTAATAGTATGACGTTATAACGTTTAACGTCATGTAGTATTGCGATAAAACATATAACGTTATATGGTATTACGTTATATCGTATAGCGTTATACAGTATTACGTTATAACGTATAACGTTATATAGTATTACGTTATAACGTGTAACGTTATATAGTATTACGATATAACGTATAACGTTATATACTATTACCATACAACGTGTAAATTTATATAGTATTACGTTGTAACGTATGACGTCATATACTATTACCATACAACGTGTAACGTTATATAGTATTACAATATAACGTGTAACGTTATATAGTATTACAATATAACGTGTAACGTTATATAGTATTACGTAATAACGTATAACGTCATAGACTATTTTCATACAACGTGTAACGTTAATAGTATGACGTTATAACGTTTAACGTCATGTAGTATTGCGATAAAACATATAACGTTATATGGTATTACGTTATATCGTATAGCGTTATACAGTATTACGTTATAACGTATAACGTTACATAGTATTACGTTATAACGTTTAACGTTAAATAGTATTACGTTGTAACGTATAACGCTATATACTATTACCATACAACGTGTAACGTTATATAGTATTACGTTGTAACGTATGACGTTATATAGTATTACGTTATGACGTATAACGTTATATACTATTACGATATAACGTGTAACGTTATATAGTATTACGATATAACGTGTAACGTTATATAGTATTACGTTATAACGAATAACGTCATATACTATTACCATACAACGTGTAACGTTAATAGTATGACGTTATAACGTTTAACGTTGTGTAGTATTACGATAAAACGTATAACGTTATATGGTATTACGTTATATCGTATAGCGTTATATAGTATTACGTTATAACGTATAACGTCATAGACTATTATCATGCAACGTGTATCGTTAATAGTATGACGTTAAAACGTTTAACGTCATGTAGTATTACGATAAAACACATAACGTTATATGGTATTACGTTATATCGTATAGCGTTGTACAGTATTTCGTTATAACGTATAACGTTATATACTACTACTATACAACGTGTAACGTTATATAGTATTACGTTATAACGTATAACGTTATATACTATTACGATATAACGTGTAACGTTATATAGTATTACGATATAACGTGTAACGTTATATAGTATTACGATATAACGTGTAACGTTATTTAGTATTACGATATAACGTGTAACGTTATATAGTATTACGATATAACGTGTAACGTTATATAGTATTACGTAATGACGTATAACGTCATATACTATTACCATACAACGTGTATCGTTATATAGTGTGACGTTATAGCGTTTAACGTTATGTAGAGCTACGTTAAGACATATAACGTTATATAGTAATACGTTATAACGTATAACATCATATACTATTACGATATAACGTGTAACGTCATATACTATTACCATACAACGTGTAACGTTATATAGTATGATGTTATAACGTTTAACGTTATGTAGTATTACGTTAAAACATATAGCGTAATATAGTATTACGTTATAACGTATAACGTTATATACTATTACGATATAACGTGTAACGTTATATAGTATTACGTTGTAACGTGTATCGTTATATAGTATTACGTAATAACGTATAACGTCATAGACTATTTTCATACAACGTGTAACGTTAATAGTATGACGTTATAACGTTTAACGTCATGTAGTATTGCGATAAAACATATAACGTTATATGGTATTACGTTATATCGTATAGCGTTATACAGTATTACGTTATAACGTATAACGTTATATAGTATTACGTTATAACGTGTAACGTTAAATAGTATTACGTTGTAACGTATAACGTTATATACTATTACCATACAACGTGTAAATTTATATAGTATTACGTTGTAACGTATGACGTCATATACTATTACCATACGACGTGTAACGTTATATAGTATTACAATATAACGTGTAACGTTATATAGTATTACAATATAACGTGTAACGTTATATAGTATTACGTAATAACGTATAACGTCATAGACTATTTTCATACAACGTGTAACGTTAATAGTATGACGTTATAACGTTTAACGTCATGTAGTATTGCGATAAAACATATAACGTTATATGGTATTACGTTATATCGTATAGCGTTATACAGTATTACGTTATAACGTATAACGTTACATAGTATTACGTTATAACGTTTAACGTTAAATAGTATTACGTTGTAACGTATAACGCTATATACTATTACCATACAACGTGTAACGTTATATAGTATTACGTTGTAACGTATGACGTTATATAGTATTACGTTATAACGTATAACGTTATATACTATTACGATATAACGTGTAACGTTATATAGTATTACGATATTACGTGTAACGTTATATAGTATTACGTTATAACGTATAACGTCATATACTATTACCATACAACGTGTAACGTTAATAGTATGACGTTATAACGTTTAACGTTGTGTAGTATTACGATAAAACGTATAACGTTATATGGTATTACGTTATATCGTATAGCGTTATATAGTATTACGTTATAACGTATAACGTCATAGACTATTATCATGCAACGTGTATCGTTAATAGTATGACGTTAAAACGTTTAACGTCATGTAGTATTACGATAAAACACATAACGTTATATGGTATTACGTTATATCGTATAGCGTTGTACAGTATTTCGTTATAACGTATAACGTTATATACTACTACTATACAACGTGTAACGTTATATAGTATTACGTTATAACGTATAACGTTATATACTATTACGATATAACGTGTAACGTTATATAGTATTACGATATAACGTGTAACGTTATATAGTATTACGATATAACGTGTAACGTTATTTAGTATTACGTTATAACGTGTAACGTTATATAGTATTACGATATAACGTGTAACGTTATATAGTATTACGATATAACGTGTAACGTTATATAGTATTACGTTGTAACGTATATCGTTATATACTATTACCATACAACGTGTAACGTTATATAGTATTACGTTATAACGTATAACGTTATATACTATTACGATATAATGTGTAACGTTATATGGTATTACGTTGTAACTTATGACGTTATACACGATTACCATACAACGTGTAACGTTATATAGTATTCCGTTATAACGTATAACGTTATATACTATTACGATATAACGTGTAACGTTATATAGTATTACTTAATAACGTATAACGTCATAGACTATTACCATACTATGTGTAACGTTATATAGTATTACGATATAACGTGTTTCGTTATATAGTATTACGTTATAACGTATAACGTTATATACTATTACAATATAACGTGTAACGTTATATAGTATTACGTTATAACGTATAACGTCATATACTATTACCATACAACGTGTAACGTTATATAGTATGACGTTATAACGTTTAACGTTATGTAGTATTACGTTAAAACATATAACGTTATATGCTATTACGTTATATCGTATAGCGTTATACAGTATTATGTTATAACGTATAACGTTATATACTACTACTATACAACGTGTAACGTTATATAGTATTACGATATAACGTGTAACATTATATAGTATTACGATATAACGTGTAACGTCATATAGTATTACGTTATAACGTATAATGTCATATACTATTACCATACAACGTGTAACGCTAATAGTATGACGTTATGACGTTTAACGTCATGTAGTATTACGATAAAACATATAACGTTATATGGTATTACGTTATATCGTATAGCGTTATACAGTATTACGTTATAACGTATAACGTTATATACTACTACTATACAACGTGTAACGTTATATAGTATTGCGATATAACGTGTAACGTTATATAGTATTACGATATAACGTGTAACGTTATATAGTATTACGATATAACGTGTAACGTTATATAGTATTACGTTGTAACTTATGACGTTATATACTATTACCATACAACGTGTAACGTTATATAGTATTACGTTATAACGTATAACGTTATATACTATTACGATATAATGTGCAACGTTATATGGTATTACGTTGTAACTTATGACGTTATACACGATTACCATACAACGTGTAACGTTATATAGTATTACGTTATAACGTATAACGTTATATACTATTACGATATAACGTGTAACGTTATATAGTATTACCTAGTAACGTATAACGTCATAGACTATTACCATACAATGTGTAACGTTATATAGTATTACGATATAACGTGTTTCGTTATATAGTATTACGTTATAACGTATAACGTTATATACTATTACAATATAACGTGTAACGTTATATAGTATTACGTTATAACGCATAACGTCATATACTATTACCATACAACGTGTAACGTTATATAGTATGACGTTATAACGTTTAACGTTATGTAGTATTACGTTAAAACATATAACGTTATATGCTATTACGTTATATCGTATAGCGTTATACAGTATTATGTTATAACGTATAACGTTATATACTACTACTATACAACGTGTAACGTTATATAGTATTACGATATAACGTGTAACATTATATAGTATTACGATATAACGTGTAACGTCATATAGTATTACGTTATAACGTATAATGTCATATACTATTACCATACAACGTGTAACGCTAATAGTATGTCGTTATGACGTTTAACGTCATGTAGTATTACGATAAAACGTATAACGTTATATGGTATTACGTTATATCGTATAGCGTTATACAGTATTACGTTATAACGTATAACGTTATATACTACTACTATACAACGTGTAACGTTATATAGTATTACGATATAACGTGTAACGTTATATAGTATTACGTAATAAGGTATAACGTCAAATACTATTACCATACAACATGTAACGTTATATAGTATGACGTTATAACGCTTAACGTTATGTAGTATTACGTTAAAACGTTTAACGTTATGTAGTATTACGTTATAACGTATAACGTCAAATAGTATTACGCTGTAACGTATAACGTTATATACTATTACCATACAACGTGTAACGTTATATAGTATTACGTTGTAACGTATGACGTTATATAGTATTACGTTATGACGTATAACGTTATATACTATTACGATATAACGTGTAACGTCATATAGTATTACGTTATAACGTATAATGTCATATACTATTACCATACAACGTGTAACGCTAATAGTATGTCGTTATGACGTTTAACGTCATGTAGTATTACGATAAAACGTATAACGTTATATGGTATTACGTTATATCGTATAGCGTTATACAGTATTACGTTATAACGTATAACGTTATATACTACTACTATACAACGTGTAACGTTATATAGTATTACGATATAACGTGTAACGTTATATAGTATTACGTAATAAGGTATAACGTCAAATACTATTACCATACAACATGTAACGTTATATAGTATGACGTTATAACGCTTAACGTTATGTAGTATTACGTTAAAACGTTTAACGTTATGTAGTATTACGTTATAACGTATAACGTCAAATAGTATTACGCTGTAACGTATAACGTTATATACTATTACCATACAACGTGTAACGTTATATAGTATTACGTTGTAACGTATGACGTTATATAGTATTACGTTATGACGTATAACGTTATATACTATTACGATATAACGTGTAACGTTATATAGTATTACGATATAACGTGTAACGTTATATAGTATTACGTTATAACGTATAACGTCATATACTATTACCATACAACGTGTAACGTTAATAGTATGACGTTATAACGTTTAACGTTGTGTAGTATTACGATAAAACGTATAACGTTATATGGTATTACGTTATATCGTATAGCGTTATACAGTATTACGTTATAACGTATAACGTCATAGACTATTATCATACAACGTGTAACGTTAATAGTATGACGTTAAAACGTTTAACGTCATGTAGTATTACGATAAAACACATAACGTTATATGGTATTACGTTATATCGTATAGCGTTATACAGTATTTCGTTATAACGTATAACGTTATATACTACTACTATACAACGTGTAACGTTATATAGTATTACGTTATAACGTATAACGTTATATACTATTACGATATAACGTGTAACGTTATATAGTATTACGATATAACGTGTAACGTTATATAGTATTACGATATAACGTGTAACGTTATATAGTATTACGATATAACGTGTAACGTTATATAGTATTACGATATAACGTGTAACGTTATATAGTATTACGTAATGACGTATAACGTCATATACTATTACCATACAACGTGTATCGTAATATAGTGTGACGTTATAGCGTTTAACGTTATGTAGAGCTACGTTAAGACATATAACGTTATATAGTAATACGTTATAACGTATAACATCATATACTATTACGATATAACGTGTAACGTCATATACTATTACCATACAACGTGTAACGTTATATAGTATGATGTTATAACGTTTAACGTTATGTAGTATTACGTTAAAACATATAGCGTAATATAGTATTACGTTATAACGTATAACGTTATATACTATTACGATATAACGTGTAACGTTATATAGTATTACGTTGTAACGTGTATCGTTATATAGTATTACGTAATAACGTATAACGTCATAGACTATTTTCATACAACGTGTAACGTTAATAGTATGACGTTATAACGTTTAACGTCATGTAGTATTGCGATAAAACATATAACGTTATATGGTATTACGTTATATCGTATAGCGTTATACAGTATTACGTTATAACGTATAATGTTATATAGTATTACGTTATAACGTTTAACGTTAAATAGTATTACGTTGTAACGTATAACGTTATATACTATTACCATACAACGTGTAAATTTATATAGTATTACGTTGTAACGTATGACGTCATATACTATTACCATACGACGTGTAACGTTATATAGTATTACAATATAACGTGTAACGTTATATAGTATTACAATATAACGTGTAACGTTATATAGTATTACAATATAACGTGTAACGTTATATAGTATTACGTAATAACGTATAACGTCATAGACTATTTTCATACAACGTGTAACGTTAATAGTATGACGTTATAACGTTTAACGTCATGTAGTATTGCGATAAAACATATAACGTTATATGGTATTACGTTATATCGTATAGCGTTATACAGTATTACGTTATAACGTATAACGTTACATAGTATTACGTTATAACGTTTAACGTTAAATAGTATTACGTTGTAACGTATAACGCTATATACTATTACCATACAACGTGTAACGTTATATAGTATTACGTTGTAACGTATGACGTTATATAGTATTACGTTATGACGTATAACGTTATATACTATTACGATATAACGTGTAACGTTATATAGTATTACGATATAACGTGTAACGTTATATAGTATTACGTTATAACGTATAATGTCATATACTATTACCATACAACGTGTAACGTTAATAGTATGACGTTATGACGTTTAACGTCATGTAGTATTACGATAAAACGTATAACGTTATATGGTATTACGTTATATCGTATAGCGTTATATAGTATTACGTTATAACGTATAACGTCATAGACTATTATCATACAACGTGTAACGTTAATAGTATGACGTTAAAACGTTTAACGTCATGTAGTATTACGATAAAACACATAACGTTATATGGTATTACGTTATATCGTATAGCGTTATACAGTATTTCGTTATAACGTATAACGTTATATACTACTACTATACAACGTGTAACGTTATATAGTATTACGTTATAACGTATAACGTTATATACTATTACGATATAACGTGTAACGTTATATAGTATTACGATATAACGTGTAACGTTATATAGTATTACGATATAACGTGTAACGTTATATAGTATTACGATATAACGTGTAACGTTATATAGTATTACGATATAACGTGTAACGTTATATAGTATTACGTAATAAGGTATAACGTCAAATACTATTACCATACAACATGTAACGTTATATAGTATGACGTTATAACGCTTAACGTTATGTAGTATTACGTTAAAACGTTTAACGTTATGTAGTATTACGTTATAACGTATAACGTCAAATAGTATTACGCTGTAACGTATAACGTTATATACTATTACCATACAACGTGTAACGTTATATAGTATTACGTTGTAACGTATGACGTTATATAGTATTACGTTATGACGTATAACGTTATATACTATTACGATATAACGTGTAACGTTATATAGTATTACGATATAACGTGTAACGTTATATAATATTACGTTATAACGTATAATGTCATATACTATTACCATACAACGTGTAACGTTAATAGTATGACGTTATGACGTTTAACGTCATGTAGTATTACGATAAAACGTATAACGTTATATGGTATTACGTTATATCGTATAGCGTTATATAGTATTACGTTATAACGTATAACGTCATAGACTATTATCATACAACGTGTAACGTTAATAGTATGACGTTAAAACGTTTAACGTCATGTAGTATTACGATAAAACACATAACGTTATATGGTATTACGTTATATCGTATAGCGTTATACAGTATTTCGTTATAACGTATAACGTTATATACTACTACTATACAACGTGTAACGTTATATAGTATTACGTTATAACGTATAACGTTATATACTATTACGATATAACGTGTAACGTTATATAGTATTACGATATAACGTGTAACGTTAAATAGTATTACGATATAACGTGTAACGTTATATAGTATTACGATATAACGTGTAACGTTATATAGTATTACGATATAACGTGTAACGTTATATAGTATTACGTAATGACGTATAACGTCATATACTATTACCATACAACGTGTATCGTTATATAGTGTGACGTTATAGCGTTTAACGTTATGTAGAGCTACGTTAAGACATATAACGTTATATAGTAATACGTTATAACGTATAACATCATATACTATTACGATATAACGTGTAACGTCATATACTATTACCATACAACGTGTAACGTTATATAGTATGATGTTATAACGTTTAACGTTATGTAGTATTACGTTAAAACATATAGCGTAATATAGTATTACGTTATAACGTATAACGTTATATACTATTACGATATAACGTGTAACGTTATATAGTATTACGTTGTAACGTGTATCGTTATATAGTATTACGTAATAACGTATAACGTCATAGACTATTTTCATACAACGTGTAACGTTAATAGTATGACGTTATAACGTTTAACGTCATGTAGTATTGCGATAAAACATATAACGTTATATGGTATTACGTTATATCGTATAGCGTTATACAGTATTACGTTATAACGTATAACGTTATATAGTATTACGTTATAACGTTTAACGTTAAATAGTATTACGTTGTAACGTATAACGTTATATACTATTACCATACAACGTGTAAATTTATATAGTATTACGTTGTAACGTATGACGTCATATACTATTACCATACAACGTGTAACGTTATATAGTATTACAATATAACGTGTAACGTTATATAGTATTACAATATAACGTGTAACGTTATATAGTATTACGTAATAACGTATAACGTCATAGGCTATTACCATACAATGTGTAACGTTAATAGTATGACGTTATAACGTTTAACGTCATGTAGTATTGCGATAAAACATATAACGTTATATGGTATTACGTTATATCGTATAGCGTTATACAGTATTACGTTATAACGTATAACGTTACATAGTATTACGTTATAACGTTTAACGTTAAATAGTATTACGTTGTAACGTATAACGCTATATACTATTACCATACAACGTGTAACGTTATATAGTATTACGTTGTAACGTATGACGTTATATAGAATTACTTTATAACGTATAACGTTATATACTATTACGATATAACGTGTAACGTTATATAGTATTACGATATAACGTGTAACGTTATATAGTATTACGTAATAACGTATAACGTCATATACTATTACCATACAACGTGTAACGTTAATAGTATGACGTTATAACGTTTAACGTCATGTAGTATTACGATAAAACGTATAACGTTATATGGTATTACGTTATATCGTATAGCGTTATATAGTATTACGTTATAACGTATAACGTCATAGACTATTATCATGCAACGTGTATCGTTAATAGTATGACGTTAAAACGTTTAACGTCATGTAGTATTACGATAAAACACATAACGTTATATGGTATTACGTTATATCGTATAGCGTTGTACAGTATTTCGTTATAACGTATAACGTTATATACTACTACTATACAACGTGTAACGTTATATAGTATTACGTTATAACGTATAACGTTATATACTATTACGATATAACGTGTAACGTTATATAGTATTACGATATAACGTGTAACGTTATATAGTATTACGATATAACGTGTAACGTTATTTAGTATTACGATATAACGTGTAACGTTATATAGTATTACGATATAACGTGTAACGTTATATAGTATTACGATATAACGTGTAACGTTATATAGTATTACGTTGTAACGTATATCGTTATATACTATTACCATACAACGTGTAACGTTATATAGTATTACGTTATAACGTATAACGTTATATACTATTACGATATAATGTGTAACGTTATATGGTATTACGTTGTAACTTATGACGTTATACACGATTACCATACAACGTGTAACGTTATATAGTATTCCGTTATAACGTATAACGTTATATACTATTACGATATAACGTGTAACGTTATATAGTATTACCTAGTAACGTATAACGTCATAGACTATTACCATACAATGTGTAACGTTATATAGTATTACGATATAACGTGTTTCGTTATATAGTATTACGTTATAACGTATAACGTTATATACTATTACAATATAACGTGTAACGTTATATAGTATTACGTTATAACGTATAACGTCATATACTATTACCATACAACGTGTAACGTTATATAGTATGACGTTATAACGTTTAACGTTATGTAGTATTACGTTAAAACATATAACGTTATATGCTATTACGTTATATCGTATAGCGTTATACAGTATTATGTTATAACGTATAACGTTATATACTACTACTATACAACGTGTAACGTTATATAGTATTACGATATAACGTGTAACATTATATAGTATTACGATATAACGTGTAACGTCATATAGTATTACGTTATAACGTATAATGTCATATACTATTACCATACAACGTGTAACGCTAATAGTATGACGTTATGACGTTTAACGTCATGTAGTATTACGATAAAACATATAACGTTATATGGTATTACGTTATATCGTATAGCGTTATACAGTATTACGTTATAACGTATAACGTTATATACTACTACTATACAACGTGTAACGTTATATAGTATTGCGATATAACGTGTAACGTTATATAGTATTACGATATAACGTGTAACGTTATATAGTATTACGATATAACGTGTAACGTTATATAGTATTACGTTGTAACTTATGACGTTATATACTATTACCATACAACGTGTAACGTTATATAGTATTACGTTATAACGTATAACGTTATATACTATTACGATATAATGTGTAACGTTATATGGTATTACGTTGTAACTTATGACGTTATACACGATTACCATACAACGTGTAACGTTATATAGTATTACGTTATAACGTATAACGTTATATACTATTACGATATAACGTGTAACGTTATATAGTATTACCTAGTAACGTATAACGTCATAGACTATTACCATACAATGTGTAACGTTATATAGTATTACGATATAACGTGTTTCGTTATATAGTATTACGATATAACGTATAACGTTATATACTATTACAATATAACGTGTAACGTTATATAGTATTACGTTATAACGTATAACGTCATATACTATTACCATACAACGTGTAACGTTATATAGTATGACGTTATAACGTTTAACGTTATGTAGTATTACGTTAAAACATATAACGTTATATGGTATTACGTTATATCGTATAGCGTTATACAGTATTACGTTATAACGTATAACGTTATATACTACTACTATACAACGTGTAACGTTATATAGTATTACGATATAACGTGTAACATTATATAGTATTACGATATAACGTGTAACGTCATATAGTATTACGTTATAACGTATAATGTCATATACTATTACCATACAACGTGTAACGCTAATAGTATGACGTTATGACGTTTAACGTCATGTAGTATTACGATAAAACGTATAACGTTATATGGTATTACGTTATATCGTATAGCGTTATACAGTATTACGTTATAACGTATAACGTTATATACTACTACTATACAACGTGTAACGTTATATAGTATTACGATATAACGTGTAACGTTATATAGTATTACGTAATAAGGTATAACGTCAAATACTATTACCATACAACATGTAACGTTATATAGTATGACGTTATAACGCTTAACGTTATGTAGTATTACGTTAAAACGTTTAACGTTATGTAGTATTACGTTATAACGTATAACGTCAAATAGTATTACGCTGTAACGTATAACGTTATATACTATTACCATACAACGTGTAACGTTATATAGTATTACGTTGTAACGTATGACGTTATATAGTATTACGTTATGACGTATAACGTTATATACTATTACGATATAACGTGTAACGTTATATAGTATTACGATATAACGTGTAACGTTATATAGTATTACGTTATAACGTATAATGTCATATACTATTACCATACAACGTGTAACGTTAATATTATGACGTTATGACGTTTAACGTCATGTAGTATTACGATAAAACGTATAACGTTATATGGTATTACGTTATATCGTATAGCGTTATATAGTATTACGTTATAACGTATAACGTCATAGACTATTATCATACAACGTGTAACGTTAATAGTATGACGTTAAAACGTTTAACGTCATGTAGTATTACGATAAAACACATAACGTTATATGGTATTACGTTATATCGTATAGCGTTATACAGTATTTCGTTATAACGTATAACGTTATATACTACTACTATACAACGTGTAACGTTATATAGTATTACGTTATAACGTATAACGTTATATACTATTACGATATAACGTGTAACGTTATATAGTATTACGATATAACGTGTAACGTTATATAGTATTACGATATAACGTGTAACGTTATATAGTATTACGATATAACGTGTAACGTTATATAGTATTACGATATAACGTGTAACGTTATATAGTATTACGTAATAACTTATAACGTCATATACTATTACCATACAACGTGTAACGTTATATAGTGTGACGTTATAGCGTTTAACGTTATGTAGAGCTACGTTAAGACATATAACGTTATATAGTAATACGTTATAACGTATAACATCATATACTATTACGATATAACGTGTAACGTCATATACTATTACCATACAACGTGTAACGTTATATAGTATGATGTTATAACGTTTAACGTTATGTAGTATTACGTTAAAACATATAGCGTAATATAGTATTACGTTATAACGTATAACGTTATATACTATTACGATATAACGTGTAACGTTATATAGTATTACGTTGTAACGTGTATCGTTATATAGTATTACGTAATAACGTATAACGTCATAGACTATTTTCATACAACGTGTAACGTTAATAGTATGACGTTATAACGTTTAACGTCATGTAGTATTGCGATAAAACATATAACGTTATATGGTATTACGTTATATCGTATAGCGTTATACAGTATTACGTTATAACGTATAACGTTATATAGTATTACGTTATAACGTATAACGTTAAATAGTATTACGTTGTAACGTATAACGTTATATACTATTACCATACAACGTGTAAATTTATATAGTATTACGTTGTAACGTATGACGTTATATACTATTACCATACGACGTGTAACGTTATATAGTATTACAATATAACGTGTAACGTTATATAGTATTACGATATAACGTGTAACGTTATATAGTATTACGATATAACGTGTAACGTTATATAGTATTACGTAATAACGTATAACGTCATAGACTATTTTCATACAACGTGTAACGTTAATAGTATGACGTTATAACGTTTAACGTCATGTAGTATTGCGATAAAACATATAACGTTATATGGTATTACGTTATATCGTATAGCGTTATACAGTATTACGTTATAACGTATAACGTTACATAGTATTACGTTATAACGTTTAACGTTAAATAGTATTACGTTGTAACGTATAACGCTATATACTATTACCATACAACGTGTAACGTTATATAGTATTACGTTGTAACGTATGACGTTATATAGAATTACTTTATAACGTATAACGTTATATACTATTACGATATAACGTGTAACGTTATATAGTATTACGATATAACGTGTAACGTTATATAGTATTACGTTATAACGTATAACGTCATATACTATTACCATACAACGTGTAACGTTAATAGTATGACGTTATAACGTTTAACGTCATGTAGTATTACGATAAAACGTATAACGTTATATGGTATTACGTTATATCGTATAGCGTTATATAGTATTACGTTATAACGTATAACGTCATAGACTATTATCATACAACGTGTAACGTTAATAGTATGACGTTAAAACGTTTAACGTCATGTAGTATTACGATAAAACACATAACGTTATATGGTATTACGTTATATCGTATAGCGTTATACAGTATTTCGTTATAACGTATAACGTTATATACTACTACTATACAACGTGTAACGTTATATAGTATTACGTTATAACGTATAACGTTATATACTATTACGATATAACGTGTAACGTTATATAGTATTACGATATAACGTGTAACGTTATATAGTATTACGATATAACGTGTAACGTTATATAGTATTACGATATAACGTGTAACGTTATATAGTATTACGATATAACGTGTAACGTTATATAGTATTACGATATAACGTGTAACGTTATATAGTATTACGTAATAACGTATAACGTCATATACTATTACCATACAACGTGTAACGTTATATAGTGTGACGTTATAGCGTTTAACGTTATGTAGAGTTACGTTAAGACATATAACGTTATATAGTAATACGTTATAACGTATAACATCATATACTATTACGATATAACGTGTAACGTCATATACTATTACCATACAACGTGTAACGTTATATAGTATGATGTTATAACGTTTAACGTTATGTAGTATTACGTTAAAACATATAGCGTAATATAGTATTACGTTATAACGTATAACGTTATATACTATTACGATATAACGTGTAACGTTATATAGTATTACGATGTAACGTGTAACGTTATATAGTATTACGTAATAACGTATAACGTCAAATACTATTATCCGACAACGTGTAACGTTAATAGTATGACGTTATAACGTTTAACGTCATGTAGTATTGCGATAAAACATATAACGTTATATGGTATTACGTTATATCGTATAGCGTTATACAGTATTACGTTATAACGTATAACGTTATATAGTATTACGATATAACGTGTAACGTTATATAGTATTACGTTGTAACGTATAACGTTATATACTATTACCATACAACGTGTAACGTTATATAGTATTACGTTGTAACGTATATCGTTATATACTATTACCATACAACGTGTAACGTTATATAGTATTACGTAATAACGTATAACGTCATAGACTATTTTCATACAACGTGTAACGTTAATAGTATGACGTTATAACGTTTAACGTCATGTAGTATTGCGATAAAGCATATAACGTTATATGGTATTACGTTATATCGTATAGCGTTATACAGTATTACGTTATAACGTATAACGTTACATAGTATTACGTTATAACGTTTAACGTTAAATAGTATTACGTTGTAACGTATAACGCTATATACTATTACCATACAACGTGTAACGTTATATAGTATTACGATATAACGTGTAACGTTATATAGTATTACGATATAACGTGTAACGTTATATACTATTACGTAATAAGGTATAACGTCAAATACTGTTACCATACAACGTGTAACGTTATATGGTATGACGTTATAACGCTTAACGTTATGTAGTATTACGTTAAAACCTTTGACGTTATGTAGTATTACGTTAAAACATATAACGATATATAGTATTACGATATAACGTGTAACGTTATATAGTATTACGTTATAACGTATAACGTCATAGACTATTACCATACAACGTGTAACGTTATATAGTATTACGTTGTAACTTATGACGTTATATACTATTACCATACAACGTGTAACGTTATATAGTATTACGCTATAACGTATAACGTTATATACTATTACGATATAATGTGTAACGTTATATAGTATTACGTTGTAACTTATGACGTTATATGCTATTACCATACAACGTGTAACGTTATATAGTATTACGTTATAACGAACAACGTTATATACTATTACGATATAACGTGTAACGTTATATAGTATTACGTAGTAACGTATAACGTCATAGACTATTACCATACAATGTGTAACGTTATACAGTATTACGTTATAACGCATAACGTCATATACTATTACCATACAACGTGTAACGTTATATAGTATGACGTTATAACGTTTAACGTTATGTAGTATTACGTTAAAACATATAACGTTATATGCTATTACGTTATATCGTATAGCGTTATACAGTATTATGTTATAACGTATAACGTTATATACTACTACTATACAACGTGTAACGTTATATAGTATTACGATATAACGTGTAACGTTATATAGTATTACGATATAACGTGTAACGTTATATAGTATTACGATATAACGTGTAACGTTATATAGTATTACGATATAACGTGTAACGTTATATAGTATTACGTTATAACGTATAATGTCATATACTATTACCATACAACGTGTATCGTTATATAGTGTGACGTTATAACGTTTAACGTTATGTGGTATTACGTTAAGACATATGATGTTATATAGTAATACGTTATAAAGCATAACGTCATATACTATTACGATATAACGTGTAACGTCATATACTATTACGATATAACGTGTAACGTCATATACTATTACCATACAACGTTTAACGTTATATAGTATGACGTTATAACGTTTAACGTTATGTAGTATTACGTTAAAACATATAACGTTATATAGTATTACGTTATAACGCATAACGTTATATACTATTACGATATAACGTGTAACGTTATATAGTATTACGTTATAACGTATAACGTTAAATAGTATTACGTTGTAACGTATGACGTTATATACTATTACCATACAACGCGTAACGTTATATAGTATTACGTAATAACGTATAACGTCATATAGTATTACCATACAACGTGTAACGTTATATAGTATGACGTTATAACGCTTAACGTTATGTAGTATTACGTTAAAACGTTTAACGTTATGTAGTATTACGTTATAACGTATAACGTCAAATAGTATTACGCTGTAACGTATAACATTATATACTATTACCATACAACGTGTAACGTTATATGGTATTACGTTGTAACGTATGACGTTATATAGTATTACGTTATGACGTATAACGTTATATACTATTGCGATATAACGTGTAACGTTATATAGTATTACGTTATAACGTATAACGTCATAGACTATTACCATACAACGTGTAACGTTATATAGTATTACGTTGTAACTTATGACGTTATATACTATTACCATACAACGTGTAACGTTATATAGTATTACGTTATAACGTATAACGTTATATACTATTACGATAAAATGTGTAACGTTATATAGTATTACGTTGTAACTTATGACGTTATATACTATTACCATACAACGTGTAACGTTATATAGTATTACGTTATAACGTATAACGTTATATACTATTACGATATAACGTGTAACGTTATATAGTATTACGTAGTAACGTATAACGTCATAGACTATTACCATACAACGTGTAACGTTATATAGTATTACGTAATAACGTATAACGTCATAGACTATTACCATACAATGTGTAACGTTATATAGTATTACGATATAACGTGTTTCGTTATATAGTATTACGTTATAACGTATAACGTTATATACTACTACTATACAACGTGTAACGTTATATAGTATTACGTTAAAACGTTTAACGTTATGTAGTATTACGTTATAACGTATAACGTTAAATAGTATTACGTTGTAACGTATAACGTTATATACTATTACCATACAACATGTAACGTTATATAGTATGACGTTATAACGTTTAACGTTATGTAGTATTACGTTAAAACATATAACGTTATATAGTATTACGTTATAACGTGTAACGTTAAATAGTATTACGTTGTAACGTATAAGGTTATATACTATTAACATACAACGCGTAACGTTATATAGTATTACGTTATAACGTATAATGTCATATATACTATTACCATACAACGTGTAACGTTATATAGTATGTCGCTATAACGTTTAACGTTATGTAGTATTACGTTAAAACATATAACGTTATATAGTATTACGTTATAACGTATAACGTTATATACTATTACCATACAACGCGTAACGTTATATAGTATTACGTAATAACGTATAACGTCATATACTATTACCATACAACGTGTAACGTTATATAGTATTACGATATAACGTGTAACGTTATATAGTATTACGTAATAATGTATAACGTCATATACTATTACCATACAACGTGTATCGTTATATAGTGTGACGTTATAACGTTTAACGTTATGTAGTATTACGTTAAGACATATAACGTTATATAGTAATACGTTATAACGTATAACGTCATATACTATTACGATATAACGTGTAACGTCATATACTATTACCATACAACGTGTAACGTTATATAGTATGATGTTATAACGTTTAACGTTATGTAGTATTACGTTAAAACATATAACGTTATATAGTATTACGTTATAACGTATAACGTTATATACTATTACGATATAACGTGTAACGTTATATAGTATTACGTTATAACTTTTAACGTTAAATAGTATTACGTTGTAACGTATAACGCTATATACTATTACCATACAACGTGTAACGTTATATACTATTACGCTGTAACGTATGACGTTATATAGTATTACGTTATAACGTATAACGTTATATACTATGACGATATAACGTGTAACGTTATATAGTATTACGTTATAACACATAACGTCATATACTATTACCATACAACGTGTAACGTTAAATAGTATTACGTTGTAACGTATAACGTTATATACTATTAACATACAACGCGTAACGTTATATAGTATTACGTAATAACGTATAACGTCATATACTATTACCATACAACGTGTAACGTTATATAGTATTACAATATAACGTGTAACGTTATATAGTATTACGTAATAACGTATAACGTCATAGACTATTATCATACAACGTGTAACGTTAATAGTATGACGTTAAAACGTTTACCGTCATGTAGTATTACGATAAAACACATAACGTTATATGGTATTACGTTATATCGTATAGCGTTATACAGTATTTCGTTATAACGTATAACGTTATATACTACTACTATACAACGTGTAACGTTATATAGTATTACGTTATAACGTATAACGTTATATACTATTACGATATATCGTGTAACGTTATATATATTACGTTATAACGTTTAACGTTAAATAGTATTACGTTGTAACGTATAACGCTATATACTATTACCATACAACGTGTAACGTTATATAGTATTACGCTGTAACGTATGACGTTATATAGTATTACGTTATAACGTATAACGTTACATACTATTACGATATAACGTGTAACGTTATATAGTATTACGTAATAACGTATAACGTCATATACTATTACCATACAACGTGTAACGTTATATAGTATTACAATATAACGTGTAACGTTATATAGTATTACGTAATAACGTATAACGTCATAGACTATTATCATACAACGTGTAACGTTAATAGTATGACGTTATAACGTTTAACGTCATGTAGTATTACGATAAAACATATAACGTTATATGGTATTACGTTATATCGTATAGCGTTATACAGTATTACGTTAAAACGTATAACGTTATACACTACTACTATACAACGTGTAACGTTATATAGTATTACGATATAACGTGTAACGTTATATGGTATTACGATATAACGTGTAACGTTATATAGTATTACGTAATAAGGTATAACGTTATATACTATTACCATACAACGTGCAACGTTATATACTATTACGATATAACGTGTAACGTTATATAGTATTACGTTGTAACGTATGACGTTATATAGTATTACGTTATGACGTATAACGTTATATACTATTACGATATAACGTGTAACGTTATATAGTATTACGTAATAAGGTATAACGTCAAATACTATTACCATACAACATGTAACGTTATATAGTATGACGTTATAACGCTTAACGTTATGTAGTATTACGTTAAAACGTTTAACGTTATGTAGTATTACGTTATAACGTATAACGTCAAATAGTATTACGCTGTAACGTATAACGTTATATACTATTACCATACAACGTGTAACGTTATATAGTATTACGTTGTAACGTATGACGTTATATAGTATTACGTTATGACGTATAACGTTATATACTATTACGATATAACGTGTAACGTTATATAGTATTACGATATAACGTGTAACGTTATATAGTATTACGTTATAACGTATAATGTCATATACTATTACCATACAACGTGTAACGTTAATAGTATGACGTTATGACGTTTAACGTCATGTAGTATTACGATAAAACGTATAACGTTATATGGTATTACGTTATATCGTATAGCGTTATATAGTATTACGTTATAACGTATAACGTCATAGACTATTATCATACAACGTGTAACGTTAATAGTATGACGTTAAAACGTTTAACGTCATGTAGTATTACGATAAAACACATAACGTTATATGGTATTACGTTATATCGTATAGCGTTATACAGTATTTCGTTATAACGTATAACGTTATATACTACTACTATACAACGTGTAACGTTATATAGTATTACGTTATAACGTATAACGTTATATACTATTACGATATAACGTGTAACGTTATATAGTATTACGATATAACGTGTAACGTTATATAGTATTACGATATAACGTGTAACGTTATATAGTATTACGATATAACGTGTAACGTTATATAGTATTACGATATAACGTGTAACGTTATATAGTATTACGTAATGACGTATAACGTCATATACTATTACCATACAACGTGTATCGTTATATAGTGTGACGTTATAGCGTTTAACGTTATGTAGAGCTACGTTAAGACATATAACGTTATATAGTAATACGTTATAACGTATAACATCATATACTATTACGATATAACGTGTAACGTCATATACTATTACCACACAACGTGTAACGTTATATAGTATGATGTTATAACGTTTAACGTTATGTAGTATTACGTTAAAACATATAGCGTAATATAGTATTACGTTATAACGTATAACGTTATATACTATTACGATATAACGTGTAACGTTATATAGTATTACGTTGTAACGTGTATCGTTATATAGTATTACGTAATAACGTATAACGTCATAGACTATTTTCATACAACGTGTAACGTTAATAGTATGACGTTATAACGTTTAACGTCATGTAGTATTGCGATAAAACATATAACGTTATATGTTATTACGTTATATCGTATAGCGTTATACAGTATTACGTTATAACGTATAACGTTATATAGTATTACGTTATAACGTTTAACGTTAAATAGTATTACGTTGTAACGTATAACGTTATATACTATTACCATACAACGTGTAAATTTATATAGTATTACGTTGTAACGTATGACGTCATATACTATTACCATACGACGTGTAACGTTATATAGTATTACAATATAACGTGTAACGTTATATAGTCTTACGTAATAACGTATAACGTCATAGACTATATTCATACAACGTGTAACGTTAATAGTATGACGTTATAACGTTTAACGTCATGTAGTATTGCGATAAAACATATAACGTTATATGGTATTACGTTATATCGTATAGCGTTATACAGTATTACGTTATAACGTATAACGTTATATACTACTACTATACAACGTGTAACGTTATATAGTACTACGTAATAAGGTATAACGTCAAATACTATTACCATACAACGTGTAACGTTATATGGTATGACGTTATAACGCTTAACGTTATGTAGTATTACGTTAAAACGTTTAACGTTATGTAGTATTACGTTAAAACATATAACGATATATAGTATTACGATATAACGTGTAACGTTATATAGTATTACGTTGTAACTTATGACGTTATATACTATTACCATACAACGTGTAACGTTATATAGTATTACGTTATAACGTATAACGTTATATACTATTACGATATAATGTGTAACGTTATATAGTATTACGTTGTAACTTATGACGTTATACACTATTACCATACAACGTGTAACGTTATATAGTATTACGTTATAACGTATAACGTTATATACTATTACGATATAACGTGTAACGTAATATAGTATTACCTAGTAACGTATAACGTCATAGACTATTACCATACAATGTGTAACGTTATATAGTATTACGTAGTAACGTATAATGTTATATACTATTACCATACAACGTGTAAATTTATATAGTATTACGTTCTAACGTATGACGTCATATACTATTACCATACAACGTGTAACGTTATATAGTATTACAATATAACGTGTAACGTTATATAGTATTACGTAATAACGTATAACGTCATAGACTATTTTCATACAACGTGTAACGTTAATAGTATGACGTTATAACGTTTAACGTCATGTAGTATTGCGATAAAACATATAACGTTATATGGTATTACGTTATATCATATAGCGTTATACAGTATTACGTTATAACGTATAACGTTACATAGTATTACGTTATAACGTTTAACGTTAAATAGTATTACGTTGTAACGTATAACGCTATATACTATTACCATACAACGTGTAACGTTATATAGTATTACGATATAACGTGTTTCGTTATATAGTATTACGTTATAACGTATAACGTTATATACTATTACGATATAACGTGTAACGTTATATAGTATTACCTAGTAACGTATAACGTCATAGACTATTACCATACAATGTGTAACGTTATATAGTATTACGATATAACGTGTTTCGTTATATAGTATTACGTTATAACGTATAACGTTATATACTATTACAATATAACGTGTAACGTTATATAGTATTACGTTATAACGCATAACGTCATATACTACTACCATACAACGTGTAACGTTATATAGTATTACGATATAACGTGTAACGTTATATAGTATTACGATATAACGTGTAACGTTATATAGTATTACGATATAACGTGTAACGTTATATAGTATTACGATATAACGTGTAACGTTATATAGTATTACGTAATGACGTATAACGTCATATACTATTACCATACAACGTGTATCGTTATATAGTGTGACGTTATAGCGTTTAACGTTATGTAGAGCTACGTTAAGACATATAACGTTATATAGTAATACGTTATAACGTATAACATCATATACTATTACGATATAACGTGTAACGTCATATACTATTACCATACAACGTGTAACGTTATATAGTATGATGTTATAACGTTTAACGTTATGTAGTATTACGTTAAAACATATAGCGTAATATAGTATTACGTTATAACGTATAACGTTATATACTATTACGATATAACGTGTAACGTTATATAGTATTACGTTGTAACGTGTATCGTTATATAGTATTACGTAATAACGTATAACGTCATATACTATTGTCATACAACGTGTAACGTTAATAGTATGACGTTATAACGTTTAACGTCATGTAGTATTACGATAAAACATATAACGTTATATGGTATTACGTTATATCGTATAGCGTTATACAGTATTACGTTATAACGTATAACGTTATATAGTATTACGTTATAACGTATAACGTTATATAGTATTACGTTGTAACGTATAACGTTATATACTATTACCATACAACGTGTAAATTTATATAGTATTACGTTGTAACGTATGACGTCATATACTATTACCATACGACGTGTAACGTTATATAGTATTACAATATAACGTGTAACGTTATATAGTATTACAATATAACGTGTAACGTTATATAGTATTACAATATAACGTGTAACGTTATATAGTATTACGTAATAACGTATAACGTCATAGACTATTTTCATACAACGTGTAACGTTAATAGTATGACGTTATAACGTTTAACGTCATGTAGTATTGCGATAAAACATATAACGTTATATGGTATTACGTTATATCGTATAGCGTTATACAGTATTACGTTATAACGTATAACGTTACATAGTATTACGTTATAACGTTTAACGTTAAATAGTATTACGTTGTAACGTATAACGCTATATACTATTACCATACAACGTGTAACGTTATATAGTATTACGTTGTAACGTATGACGTTATATAGTATTACGTTATGACGTATAACGTTATATACTATTACGATATAACGTGTAACGTTATATAGTATTACGATATAACGTGTAACGTTATATAGTATTACGTTATAACGTATAACGTTATATACTATTACGATATAACGTGTAACGTTATATAGTATTACGATATAACGTGTAACGTTATATAGTATTACGATATAACGTGTAACGTTATATAGTATTACGATATAACGTGTAACGTTATATAGTATTACGATATAACGTGTAACGTTATATAGTATTACGATATAACGTGTAACGTTATATAGTATTACGATATAACGTGTAACGTTATATAGTATTACGTAATGACGTATAACGTCATATACTATTACCATACAACGTGTATCGTTATATAGTGTGACGTTATAGCGTTTAACGTTATGTAGAGTTACGTTAAGACATATAACGTTATATAGTAATACGTTATAACGTATAACATCATATACTATTACGATATAACGTGTAACGTCATATACTATTACCATACAACGTGTAACGTTATATAGTATGATGTTATAACGTTTAACGTTATGTAGTATTACGTTAAAACATATAGCGTAATATAGTATTACGTTATAACGTATAACGTTATATACTATTACGATATAACGTGTAACGTTATATAGTATTACGTAATAACGTATAACGTCATAGACTATTTTCATACAACGTGTAACGTTAATAGTATGACGTTATAACGTTTAACGTCATGTAGTATTGCGATAAAGCATATAACGTTATATGGTATTACGTTATATCGTATAGCGTTATACAGTATTACGTTATAACGTATAACGTTACATAGTATTACGTTATAACGTTTAACGTTAAATAGTATTACGTTGTAACGTATAACGCTATATACTATTACCATACAACGTGTAACGTTATATAGTATTACGATATAACGTGTAACGTTATATAGTATTACGATATAACGTGTAACGTTATATACTATTACGTAATAAGGTATAACGTCAAATACTATTACCATACAACGTGTAACGTTATATGGTATGACGTTATAACGCTTAACGTTATGTAGTATTACGTTAAAACCTTTGACGTTATGTAGTATTACGTTAAAACATATAACGATATATAGTATTACGATATAACGTGTAACGTTATATAGTATTACGTTATAACGTATAACGTCATAGACTATTACCATACAACGTGTAACGTTATATAGTATTACGTTGTAACTTATGACGTTATATACTATTACCATACAACGTGTAACGTTATATAGTATTACGTTATAACGTATAACGTTATATACTATTACGATATAATGTGTAACGTTATATAGTATTACGTTGTAACTTATGACGTTATATGCTATTACCATACAACGTGTAACGGTATATAGTATTACGTTATAACGAACAACGTTATATACTATTACGATATAACGTGTAACGTTATATAGTATTACGTAGTAACGTATAACGTCATAGACTATTACCATACAATGTGTAACGTTATACAGTATTACGTTATAACGCATAACGTCATATACTATTACCATACAACGTGTAACGTTATATAGTATGACGTTATAACGTTTAACGTTATGTAGTATTACGTTAAAACATATAACGTTATATGCTATTACGTTATATCGTATAGCGTTATACAGTATTATGTTATAACGTATAACGTTATATACTACTACTATACAACGTGTAACGTTATATAGTATTACGATATAACGTGTAACGATATATAGTATTACGATATAACGTGTAACGTTATATAGTATTACGATATAACGTGTAACGTTATATAGTATTACGATATAACGTGTAACGTTATATAGTATTACGATATAACGTGTAACGTTATATAGTATTACGTTATAACGTATAATGTCATATACTATTACCATACAACGTGTATCGTTATATAGTGTGACGTTATAACGTTTAACGTTATGTGGTATTACGTTAAGACATATGATGTTATATAGTAATACGTTATAAAGCATAACGTCATATACTATTACGATATAACGTGTAACGTCATATACTATTACCATACAACGTTTAACGTTATATAGTATGACGTTATAACGTTTAACGTTATGTAGTATTACGTTAAAACATATAACGTTATATAGTATTACGTTATAACGCATAACGTTATATACTATTACGATATAACGTGTAACGTTATTTAGTATTACGTTATAACGTATAACGTTAAATAGTATTACGTTGTAACGTATGACGTTATATACTATTACCATACAACGCGTAACGTTATATAGTATTACGTAATAACGTATAACGTCATATACTATTACCATACAACGTGTAACGTTATATAGTATGACGTTATAACGCTTAACGTTATGTAGTATTACGTTAAAACGTTTAACGTTATGTAGTATTACGTTATAACGTATAACGTCAAATAGTATTACGCTGTAACGTATAACATTATATACTATTACCATACAACGTGTAACGTTATATGGTATTACGTTGTAACGTATGACGTTATATAGTATTACGTTATGACGTATAACGTTATATACTATTGCGATATAACGTGTAACGTTATATAGTATTACGTTATAACGTATAACGTCATAGACTATTACCATACAACGTGTAACGTTATATAGTATTACGTTGTAACTTATGACGTTATATACTATTACCATACAACGTGTAACGTTATATAGTATTACGTTATAACGTATAACGTTATATACTATTACGATAAAATGTGTAACGTTATATAGTATTACGTTGTAACTTATGACGTTATATACTATTACCATACAACGTGTAACGTTATATAGTATTACGTTATAACGTATAACGTTATATACTATTACCATACAACGTGTAACGTTATATAGTATTACGTAGTAACGTATATCGTTATATACTATTACCATACAACGTGTAACGTTATATAGTATTACGTAATAACGTATAACGTCATAGACTATTACCATACAATGTGTAACGTTATATAGTATTACGATATAACGTGTTTCGTTATATAGTATTACGTTATAACGTATAACGTTATATACTACTACTATACAACGTGTAACGTTATATAGTATTACGTTATAACGTTTAACGTTATGTAGTATTACGTTATAACGTATAACGTCAAATAGTATTACGCTGTAACGTATAACGTTATATACTATTACCATACAACATGTAACGTTATATAGTATGACGTTATAACGTTTAACGTTATGTAGTATTACGTTAAAACATATAACGTTATATAGTATTACGTTATAACGTGTAACGTTAAATAGTATTACGTTGTAACGTATAACGTTATATACTATTACCATACAACGCGTAACGTTATATAGTATTACGTTATAACGTATAATGTCATATATACTATTACCATACAACGTGTAACGTTATATAGTATGACGTTATAACGTTTAACGTTATGTAGTATTACGTTAAAACATATAACGTTATATAGTATTACGTTATAACGTATAACGTTATATACTATTACCATACAACGCGTAACGTTATATAGTATTACGTAATAACGTATAACGTCATATACTATTACCATACAACGTGTAACGTTATATAGTATTACGATATAATGTGTAACCTTATATAGTATTACGTAATGACGTATAACGTCATATACTATTACCATACAACGTGTATCGTTATATAGTGTGACGTTATAACGTTTAACGTTATGTAGTATTACGTTAAGACATATAACGTTATATAGTAATACGTTATAACGTATAACGTCATATACTATTACGATATAACGTGTAACGTCATATACTATTACCATACAACGTGTAACGTTATATAGTATGATGTTATGACGTTTAACGTCATGTAGTATTACGATAAAACGTATAACGTTATATGGTATTACGTTATATCGTATAGCGTTATATAGTATTACGTTATAACGTATAACGTCATAGACTATTATCATACAACGTGTAACGTTAATAGTATGACGTTAAAACGTTTAACGTCATGTAGTATTACGATAAAACACATAACGTTATATGGTATTACGTTATATCGTATAGCGTTATACAGTATTTCGTTATAACGTATAACGTTATATACTACTACTATACAACGTGTAACGTTATATAGTATTACGTTATAACGTATAACGTTATATACTATTACGATATAACGTGTAATGTTATATAGTATTACGATATAACGTGTAACGTTATATAGTATTACGATATAACGTGTAACGTTATATAGTATTACGATATAACGTGTAACGTTATATAGTATTACGATATAACGTGTAACGTTATATAGTATTACGTAATGACGTATAACGTCATATACTATTACCATACAACGTGTATCGTTATATAGTGTGACGTTATAGCGTTTAACGTTATGTAGAGCTACGTTAAGACATATAACGTTATATAGTAATACGTTATAACGTATAACATCATATACTATTACGATATAACGTGTAACGTCATATACTATTACCATACAACGTGTAACGTTATATAGTATGATGTTATAACGTTTAACGTTATGTAGTATTACGTTAAAACATATAGCGTAATATAGTATTACGTTATAACGTATAACGTTATATACTATTACGATATAACGTGTAACGTTATATAGTATTACGTTGTAACGTGTATCGTTATATAGTATTACGTAATAACGTATAACGTCATAGACTATTTTCATACAACGTGTAACGTTAATAGTATGACGTTATAACGTTTAACGTCATGTAGTATTGCGATAAAACATATAACGTTATATGGTATTACGTTATATCGTATAGCGTTATACAGTATTACGTTATAACGTATAACGTTATATAGTATTACGTTATAACGTTTAACGTTAAATAGTATTACGTTGTAACGTATAACGTTATATACTATTACCATACAACGTGTAAATTTATATAGTATTACGTTGTAACGTATGACGTCATATACTATTACCATACGACGTGTAACGTTATATAGTATTACAATATAACGTGTAACGTTATATAGTATTACAATATAACGTGTAACGTTATATAGTATTACGTAATAACGTATAACGTCATAGACTATTTTCATACAACGTGTAACGTTAATAGTATGACGTTATAACGTTTAACGTCATGTAGTATTGCGATAAAACATATAACGTTATATGGTATTACGTTATATCGTATAGCGTTATACAGTATTACGCTATAACGTATAACGTTACATAGTATTACGTTATAACGTTTAACGTTAAATAGTATTACGTTGTAACGTATAACGCTATATACTATTACCATACAACGTGTAACGTTATATAGTATTACGTTGTAACGTATGACGTTATATAGTATTACGTTATGACGTATAACGTTATATACTATTACGATATAACGTGTAACGTTATATAGTATTACGATATAACGTGTAACGTTATATAGTATTACGTTATAACGTATAATGTCATATACTATTACCATACAACGTGTAACGTTAATAGTATGACGTTATGACGTTTAACGTCATGTAGTATTACGATAAAACGTATAACGTTATATGGTATTACGTTATATCGTATAGCGTTATATAGTATTACGTTATAACGTATAACGTCATAGACTATTATCATACAACGTGTAACGTTAATAGTATGACGTTAAAACGTTTAACGTCATGTAGTATTACGATAAAACACATAACGCTATATGGTATTACGTTATATCGTATAGCGTTATACAGTATTTCGTTATAACGTATAACGTTATATACTACTACTATACAACGTGTAACGTTATATAGTATTACGTTAAAACGTATAACGTTATATACTATTACGATATAACGTGTAACGTTATATAGTATTACGATATAACGTGTAACGTTATATAGTATTACGATATAACGTGTAACGTTATATAGTATTACGATATAACGTGTAACGTTATATAGTATTACGATATAACGTGTAACGTTATATAGTATTACGATATAACGTGTAACGTTATATAGTATTACGATATAACGTGTAACGTTATATAGTATTACGTAATGACGTATAACGTCATATACTATTACCATACAACGTGTATCGTTATATAGTGTGACGTTATAGCGTTTAACGTTATGTAGAGTTACGTTAAGACATATAACGTTATATAGTAATACGTTATAACGTATAACATCATATACTATTACGATATAACGTGTAACGTCATATACTATTACCATACAACGTGTAACGTTATATAGTATTACGTTGTAACGTGTAACGTTATATAGTATTACGTAATAACGTATAACGTCATAGACTATTTTCATACAACGTGTAACGTTAATAGTATGACGTTATAACGTTTAACGTCATGTAGTATTGCGATAAAACATATAACGTTATATGGTATTGCGTTATATCGTATAGCGTTATACAGTATTACGTTATAACGTATAACGTTATATAGTATTACGTTATAACGTTTAACGTTAAATAGTATTACGTAGTAACGTATAACGTCATAGACTATTACCATACAATGTGTAACGTTATATAGTATTACGTAGTAACGTATAACGTCATAGACTATTACCATACAATGTGTAACGTTATATAGTATTACGATATAACGTGTTTCGTTATATAGTATTACGTTATAACGTATAACGTTATATACTACTACTATACAACGTGTAACGTTATATAGTATTACGTTAAAACGTTTAACGTTATGTAGTATTACGTTATAACGTATAACGTCAAATAGTATTACGCTGTAACGTATAACGTTATATACTATTACCATACAACATGTAACGTTATATAGTATGACGTTATAACGTTTAACGTTATGTAGTATTACGTTAAAACATATAACGTTATATAGTATTACGTTATAACGTGTAACGTTAAATAGTATTACGTTGTAACGTATAAGGTTATATACTATTAACATACAACGCGTAACGTTATATAGTATTACGTTATAACGTATAATGTCATATATACTATTACCATACAACGTGTAACGTTATATAGTATGTCGCTATAACGTTTAACGTTATGTAGTATTACTTTAAAACATATAACGTTATATAGTATTACGTTATAACGTATAACGTTATATACTATTACCATACAACGCGTAACGTTATATAGTATTACGTAATAACGTATAACGTCATATACTATTACCATACAACGTGTAACGTTATATAGTATTACGATATAATGTGTAACCTTATATAGTATTACGTAATGACGTATAACGTCATATACTATTACCATACAACGTGTATCGTTATATAGTGTGACGTTATAACGTTTAACGTTAAGACATATAACGTTATATAGTAATACGTTATAACGTATAACGTCATATACTATTACGATATAACGTGTAACGTCATATACTATTACCATACAACGTGTAACGTTATATAGTATGATGTTATAACGTTTAACGTTATGTAGTATTACGTTAAAACATATAACGTTATATAGTATTACGTTATAACGTATAACGTTATATACTATTACGATATAACGTGTAACGTTATATAGTATTACGTTATAACTTTTAACGTTAAATAGTATTACGTTGTAACGTATAACGCTATATACTATTACAATACAACGTGTAACGTTATATACTATTACGCTGTAACGTATGACGTTATATAGTTTTACGTTATAACGTATAACGTTATATACTATGACGATATAACGTGTAACGTTATATAGTATTACGTTATAACACATAACGTCATATACTATTACCATACAACGTATAACGTTAAATAGTATTACGTTGTAACGTATAACGTTATATACTATTAACATACAACGCGTAACGTTATATAGTATTACGTAATAACGTATAACGTCATATACTATTACCATACAACGTGTAACGTTATATAGTATTACAATATAACGTGTAACGTTATATAGTATTACGTAATAACGTATAACGTCATAGACTATTATCATACAACGTGTAACGTTAATAGTATGACGTTAAAACGTTTACCGTCATGTAGTATTACGATAAAACACATAACGTTATATGGTATTACGTTATATCGTATAGCGTTATACAGTATTTCGTTATAACGTATAACGTTATATACTACTACTATACAACGTGTAACGTTATATAGTATTACGTTATAACGTATAACGTTATATACTATTACGATATATCGTGTAACGTTATATATATTACGTTATAACGTTTAACGTTAAATAGTATTACGTTGTAACGTATAACGCTATATACTATTACCATACAACGTGTAACGTTATATAGTATTACGCTGTAACGTATGACGTTATATAGTATTACGTTATAACGTGTAACGTTATATAGTATTACGATATAACGTGTAACGTTATATAGTATTACGTAATAACGTATAACGTCATATACTATTACCATACAACGTGTAACGTTATATAGTATTACAATATAACGTGTAACGTTATATAGTATTACGTAATAACGTATAACGTCATAGACTATTATCATACAACGTGTAACGTTAATAGTATGACGTTATAACGTTTAACGTCATGTAGTATTACGATAAAACATATAACGTTATATGGTATTACGTTATATCGTATAGCGTTATACAGTATTACGTTAAAACGTATAACGTTATACACTACTACTATACAACGTGTAACGTTATATAGTATTACGATATAACGTGTAACGTTATATGGTATTACGATATAACGTGTAACGTTATATAGTATTACGTAATAAGGTATAACGTCAAATACTATTACCATACAACGTGTAAAGTTATATAGTATGACGTTATAACGGTTAACGTTATGTAGTATTACGTTAAAACGTTTAACGTTATGTAGTATTACGTTAAAACATATAACGATAAATAGTATTACGTTATAACGTATAACGTTAAATAGTATTACGCTGTAACGTATAACGTTATATAGTATTACCATACAACGTGTAACGTTATATAGTATTACGTTGTAACGTATGACGTTATATAGTATTACGTTATAACGTATAACGTTAAATAGTATTACGCTGTAACGTATAACGTTATATACTATTACCATACAACGTGTAACGTTATATAGTATTACGTTGTAACGTATGACGTTATATAGTATTACGTTATGACGTATAACGTTATATACTATTACGATATAACGTGTAGCGTTATATAGTATTACGTTATAACGTATAACGTTATATAGTATTACGTTATAACGTATAACGTTATATACTATTACCATACAACGTGCAACGTTATATACTATTACGATATAACGTGTAACGTTATATGGTATTACGTTATAACGCGTAACGTCATATGCTATTACCATACAACGTGCAACGTTATATAGTATGACGTGATAACGTTTAACGTTATGTAGTATTACGTTAAAACATATAACGTTATATGGTATTACGGTATATCGTATAGCGTTATACAGTATTACGTTATAACGTATAACGTTATATACTACTACTATACAACTTGTAACGTTATATACTACTACTATACAACTTGTAACGTTATATAGTATTACGTTATAACGTATAACGTTATATACTACTACTATACAACGTGTAACGTTATATAGTATTACGATATAACGTGTAACGTTATATAGTATTACGATATAACGTGTAACGTTATATAGTATTACGATATAACGTGTAACGTTATATAGTATTACGATATAACGTGTAACGTTATATAGTATTACGATATAACGTGTAACGTTATATAGTATTACGTAATAACGTATAACGTCATATACTATTACCATACAACGTGTAACGTTATATAGTATTACGATACAACATGTAACGTTATATAGTATTACGATATAACGTGTAACGTTATGTATTATTACGTAATAACGTATAACGTCAAATACTATTGCCATACAACGTGTAACGTTATATAGTATGACGTTATAACGTTTAACGTTATGTAGTATTACGTTAAAACATATAACGTTATATAGTATTACGTTATAACGTATAACGTTATATACTATTACGATATAACGTGTAACGTTATATAGTATTACGTTATAACGTTTAACGTTAAATAGTATTACGTTGTAACGTATAACGCTATATACTATTACCATACAATGTGTAACGTTATATAGTATTACGCTGTAACGATTGACGTTATATAGTATTACGTTATAACGTATAACGTTATATACTATTACGATATAACGTGTAACGTTATATAGTATTACGTTATAACGTTTAACGTTAAATAGTATTACGTTGTAACGTATAACGCTATATACTATTACCATACAACGTGTAACGTTATATAGTATTACGCTGTAACGTATGACGTTATATAGTATTACGTTATAACGTATAACGTTATATACTATTACGATATAACGTGTAACGTTATATAGTATTACGTTAATATCATAACGTCATATACTATTACCATACAACGTGTAACGTTATATAGAATGACGTTATAACGTTTAACGTTATGTAGTATTTCGTTATAACGTATAACGTTAAATAGTATTACGTTGTAACGTATAACGTTATATACTATTACCATACAACGCGTAACGTTATATAGTATTACGTAATAACGTATAACGTCATATACTATTACCATACAACGTGTAACGTTATATAGTATGACGTTATAACGTTTAACGTTATGTAGTATTACGTTAAAACATATAACGTTATATAGTAATACGTTATAACGTATAACGTCATATACTATTACGATATAACGTGTAACTTCATATAGTATTACCATACAACGTGTAACGTTATATAGTATGACGTTATAACGTTTAACGTTATGTAGTATTACGTTAGAACATATAACGTTGTATAGTATTACGTTATAACGTATAACGTTATATACTATTACGATATATCGTGTAACGTTATATAGAATTACGTTATAACGTATAACGTCATATACCATTACCATACTACGTGTAACGTTATATAGTATTACGTTATAACGTATAACGTTATATACTATTACGATATATCGTGTAACGTTATATAGTATTACGTTATAACGTATAACGTCATATACCATTACCATACTACGTGTAACGTTATATAGTATTACGTTATAACGTATAACGTTAAATAGTATTACGTTGTAACGTATAACGTCATATACTATTACCATACAACGTGTAAGGTTATATAGAATTTCGCCATGACGTATAAATTTAAATAGTATTACGTTATAACGTATAACGATAAATAGTATTACGTTATAACGTATAACGTTATATAGTAATACGATATAACGTAAAACGTTATACAGTAATACGTAATAACATATAACGTCATAGACCACTACCATAAAATGTGTAACGTTATATACTATTACGATATAACGTGTAACTTCATATACTATTACCATACAACGTGTAACGTTATATAGTATGACGTTATAACGTTTAACCTTATGTAGTATTACGTTAAAACGTATAACGTTATATGCTGTTACGATATAACGTGTAACGTTATATAGTATTACGTTATAACGTTTAACGTTAAATAGTATTACGTTGTAACGTATAACGTTATATACTATTACCATACAACGTGTAACATTATATAGTATTACGTTCTAACGTATGACGTTATATAGTATTACGTTATACCGTATAACGTCATATACTACTACGATATATCGTGTAACGTTATATAGTATTACGTTAAAACATATAACGATATATAGTATTACGTTGTAACGTATAACGTTATATACTATTACCATACAACGCGTAACGTTATATAGTATTACGTATTAACGTATAACGTCATATACTATTACCATACAACGTGTAACGTTATATAGTATGACGTTATAACGCTTAACGTTATGTAGTATTACGTTAAAACGTTTAACGTTATGTAGTATTACGTTAAAACATATAACGATATGTAGCATTACGTTATAACGTATAACGTTAAATAGTATTACGCTGTAACGTATGACGTTATATAGTATTACGTTATGACGTATAACATTATATACTATTACGATATAACGTGTAACGTTATATAGTATTACGTTATAACGTATAACGTCATATACTATTACGATATAACGTGTAACGTTATATAGTATTACGTAGTAACGTATAACGTCATAGACTATTACCATACAATGTGTAACGTTATATAGTATGACGTTATAACGTTTAACGTTATGTAGTATTACGTTAAAACATATAACGATATGTAGCATTACGTTATAACGTATAACGTTAAATAGTATTACGCTGTAACGTATGACGTTATATAGTATTACGTTATGACGTATAACATTATATACTATTACGATATAACGTGTAACGTTATATAGTATTACGTTAAAACATATAACGATATATAGTATTACGTTGTAACGTATAACGTTATATACTATTACCATACAACGCGTAACGTTATATAGTATTACGTATTAACGTATAACGTCATATACTATTACCATACAACGTGTAACGTTATATAGTATGACGTTATAACGCTTAACGTTATGTAGTATTACGTTAAAACGTTTAACGTTATGTAGTATTACGTTAAAACATATAACGATATGTAGCATTACGTTATAACGTATAACGTTAAATAGTATTACGCTGTAACGTATGACGTTATATAGTATTACGTTATGACGTATAACATTATATACTATTACGATATAACGTGTAACGTTATATAGTATTACGTTATAACGTATAACGTCATATACTATTACGATATAACGTGTAACTTCATATACTATTACCATACAACGTGTAACGTTATATAGTATGACGTGATAACGTTTAACGTTATGTAGTATTACGTTAAAACATATAACGTTATATGGTATTACGGTATATCGTATAGCGTTATACAGTATTACGTTATAACGTATAACGTTATATACTACTACTATACAACTTGTAACGTTATATACTACTACTATACAACTTGTAACGTTATATAGTATTACGTTATAACGTATAACGTTATATACTACTACTATACAACGTGTAACGTTATATAGTATTACGATATAACGTGTAACGTTATATAGTATTACGATATAACGTGTAACGTTATATAGTATTACGATATAACGTGTAACGTTATATAGTATTACGATATAACGTGTAACGTTATATAGTATTACGATATAACGTGTAACGTTATATAGTATTACGTAATAACGTATAACGTCAAATACTATTACCATACAACGTGTAACGTTATATAGTATTACGATACAACATGTAACGTTATATAGTATTACGATATAACGTGTAACGTTATATAGTATTACGTAATAACGTATAACGTCAAATACTATTGCCATACAACGTGTAACGTTATATAGTATGACGTTATAACGTTTAACGTTATGTAGTATTACGTTAAAACATATAACGTTATATAGTATTACGTTATAACGTATAACGTTATATACTATTACGATATAACGTGTAACGTTATATAGTATTACGTTATAACGTTTAACGTTAAATAGTATTACGTTGTAACGTATAACGCTATATACTATTACCATACAATGTGTAACGTTATATAGTATTACGCTGTAACGATTGACGTTATATAGTATTACGTTATAACGTATAACGTTATATACTATTACGATATAACGTGTAACGTTATATAGTATTACGTTATAACGTTTAACGTTAAATAGTATTACGTTGTAACGTATAACGCTATATACTATTACCATACAACGTGTAACGTTATATAGTATTACGCTGTAACGTATGACGTTATATAGTATTACGTTATAACGTATAACGTTATATACTATTACGATATAACGTGTAACGTTATATAGTATTACGTTAATATCATAACGTCATATACTATTACCATACAACGTGTAACGTTATATAGAATGACGTTATAACGTTTAACGTTATGTAGTATTTCGTTATAACGTATAACGTTAAATAGTATTACGTTGTAACGTATAACGTTATATACTATTACCATACAACGCGTAACGTTATATAGTATTACGTAATAACGTATAACGTCATATACTATTACCATACAACGTGTAACGTTATATAGTATGACGTTATAACGTTTAACGTTATGTAGTATTACGTTAAAACATATAACGTTATATAGTAATACGTTATAACGTATAACGTCATATACTATTACGATATAACGTGTAACTTCATATAGTATTACCATACAACGTGTAACGTTATATAGTATGACGTTATAACGTTTAACGTTATGTAGTATTACGTTAGAACATATAACGTTGTATAGTATTACGTTATAACGTATAACGTTATATACTATTACGATATATCGTGTAACGTTATATAGAATTACGTTATAACGTATAACGTCATATACCATTACCATACTACGTGTAACGTTATATAGTATTACGTTATAACGTATAACGTTATATACTATTACGATATATCGTGTAACGTTATATAGTATTACGTTATAACGTATAACGTCATATACCATTACCATACTACGTGTAACGTTATATAGTATTACGTTATAACGTATAACGTTAAATAGTATTACGTTGTAACGTATAACGTCATATACTATTACCATACAACGTGTAAGGTTATATAGAATTTCGCCATGACGTATAAATTTAAATAGTATTACGTTATAACGTATAACGATAAATAGTATTACGTTATAACGTATAACGTTATATAGTAATACGATATAACGTAAAACGTTATACAGTAATACGTAATAACATATAACGTCATAGACCACTACCATAAAATGTGTAACGTTATATACTATTACGATATAACGTGTAACTTCATATACTATTACCATACAACGTGTAACGTTATATAGTATGACGTTATAACGTTTAACCTTATGTAGTATTACGTTAAAACGTATAACGTTATATGCTGTTACGATATAACGTGTAACGTTATATAGTATTACGTTATAACGTTTAACGTTAAATAGTATTACGTTGTAACGTATAACGTTATATACTATTACCATACAACGTGTAACATTATATAGTATTACGTTCTAACGTATGACGTTATATAGTATTACGTTATACCGTATAACGTCATATACTACTACGATATATCGTGTAACGTTATATAGTATTACGTTAAAACATATAACGATATATAGTATTACGTTGTAACGTATAACGTTATATACTATTACCATACAACGCGTAACGTTATATAGTATTACGTATTAACGTATAACGTCATATACTATTACCATACAACGTGTAACGTTATATAGTATGACGTTATAACGCTTAACGTTATGTAGTATTACGTTAAAACGTTTAACGTTATGTAGTATTACGTTAAAACATATAACGATATGTAGCATTACGTTATAACGTATAACGTTAAATAGTATTACGCTGTAACGTATGACGTTATATAGTATTACGTTATGACGTATAACATTATATACTATTACGATATAACGTGTAACGTTATATAGTATTACGTTATAACGTATAACGTCATATACTATTACGATATAACGTGTAACGTTATATAGTATTACGTAGTAACGTATAACGTCATAGACTATTACCATACAATGTGTAACGTTATATAGTATGACGTTATAACGTTTAACGTTATGTAGTATTACGTTAAAACATATAACGATATGTAGCATTACGTTATAACGTATAACGTTAAATAGTATTACGCTGTAACGTATGACGTTATATAGTATTACGTTATGACGTATAACATTATATACTATTACGATATAACGTGTAACGTTATATAGTATTACGTTAAAACATATAACGATATATAGTATTACGTTGTAACGTATAACGTTATATACTATTACCATACAACGCGTAACGTTATATAGTATTACGTATTAACGTATAACGTCATATACTATTACCATACAACGTGTAACGTTATATAGTATGACGTTATAACGCTTAACGTTATGTAGTATTACGTTAAAACGTTTAACGTTATGTAGTATTACGTTAAAACATATAACGATATGTAGCATTACGTTATAACGTATAACGTTAAATAGTATTACGCTGTAACGTATGACGTTATATAGTATTACGTTATGACGTATAACATTATATACTATTACGATATAACGTGTAACGTTATATAGTATTACGTTATAACGTATAACGTCATATACTATTACGATATAACGTGTAACGTTATATAGTATTACGTAGTAACGTATAACGTCATAGACTATTACCATAAATGTGTAACGTTATATAGTATGACGTTATAACGTTTAACGTTATGTAGTATTACGTTAAAACATATAACGTTATATAGTAATACGTTATAACGTATAACGTTATATACTATTACGATATAACGTGTAACTTCATATACTATTACCATACAACGTGTAACGTTATATAGTATGACGTTATAACGTTTAACGTTATGTAGTATTACGTTAGAACATATAACGTTATATACTATTACGATATAACGTGTAACGTTATATAGTATTACGTTATAACGTTTAACGTTAAATAGTATTACGTTGTAACGTATAACGTCATATACCATTACCATACTACGTGTAACGTTATATAGTATTACGTTGTAGCGTATGACGTTATATAGTATTACGTTATAACGTATAACGTCATATACTATTACGATATATCGTGTAACGTTATATAGTATTACGTTATAACGTATAACGTCATATACCATTATCATACTACGTATAACGTTAAATAGTATTACGTTGTAACGTATACCGTTATATACTATTACCATGCAACGTGTAACGTTATATAGTATTACGTTGTAACTTATGACGTTATATACTATTGCCATACAACGTGTAACGTTATATAGTATGACGTTATAACGTTTAACGTTATGTAGTATTACGTAAAAACATATAACGTTATATGGTATTACGTTATATCGTATAGCGTTATACAGATTTACGTTATAACGTATAACGTTATATACTACTACTATAAAACGTGTAACGTTTTATAGTATTACGATATAACGTGTAACGTTATATAGTATTACGTTATAACGTATAACGTCAAATACTATTACCATACAACGTGTAACGTTATATAGTATTACGTTGTAACTTATGACGTTATATACTATTACCATACAACGTGTAACGTTATATAGTATTACGTTATAACGTATAACGTTATATACTATTACGATATAGCGTGTAACGTTATATAGTATTACGTTGTAACGTAAGACGTTATATAGTATTACGTTATGACGTATAACGTTATATAGTATTACGTTATAACGTATAACGTTAAATAGTATTACGTTGTAACGTATAACGATATATACTATTACCATACAACGGGTAACGTTATACAGTGCTACGATATAATGTGTAACGTTATATAGTATTACGTTATGACGTATAACGTTATATACTATTACGACATAACGTGTAACGTTATATAGTATTACGTGATAACGTTTAACGTTAAATAGTATCACGGTGTAACGTATAACGCTATATACTATTACCATACAACGTGTAACGTTATATAGTATTACGCTGTAACGTATGACGTTACATAGTATTACGTTATAACGTATAACGTTATATACTATTACGATATAACGTGTAACGTTATATAGTATTACGTTATAACGTTTAACGTTAAATAGTATTACGTTGTAACGTATGACGCTATATACTATTACCATACAACGTGTAACGTTATATAGTATGACGTTATAACGTTTAACGTTATGTAGTATTACGTTAAAACATATAACGTTATATAGTAATACGTTATAACGTATAACGTTATATACTATTACGATATAACGTGTAACTTCATTTACTATTACCATACAACGTGTAAAGTTATATAGCATGACGTTATATAGTTTAACGTTATGTAGTATTACGTTAAAACATATAACGTTATATAGTATTACGTTATAACGTATAACGTTATATAATATTACGATATATCGTGTAACGTTATATAGTATTACGTTATAACGTATAACGTCATATACTATTACCATACAACGTGTCACGTTATATAGTATGACGTTATAACGTTTAACGTTTAATAGTATTACGTTGTAACGTATAACGTCATATACTATTACCATACAACGTGTAAGGTTATATAGAATTTCGCTATACCGTACAACGTTAAATAGTATTACGTTATAACGTATAAAGATAAATAGTATTACGTTATAACGTATAAAGATAAATAGTATTACGTTATAACGTATAACGTTATATAGTATTACGTTATAACGGAAAACGTTATATAGTAATACGTAATAACATATAACGTCGTAGACCATTACCATAAATGTGTAACGTTATATAGTATGACGTTATAACGTTTAACGTTATATACTATTACCATACAACGCGTAACGTTATATAGTATTACGTAATAACGTATAACGTCATATACTATTACCATACAACGTGTAACGTTATATAGTATGACGTTATAACGCTTAACGTTATGTAGTATTACGTTAAAACGTTTAACGTTATGTAGTATTACGTTAAAACATATAACGATATGTAGCATTACGTTATAACGTATAACGTTAAATAGTATTACGCTGTAACGTATGACGTTATATAGTATTACGTTATGACGTATAACGTCATATACTATTACGATATAACGTGTAACGTTATATAGTATTACGTAGTAACGTATAACGTCATAGACTATTACCATAAATGTGTAACGTTATATAGTATGACGTTATAACGTTTAACGTTATGTAGTATTACGTTAAAACATATAACGTTATATAGTAATACGTTATAACGTATAACGTTATATACTATTACGATATAACGTGTAACTTCATATACTATTACCATACAACGTGTAACGTTATATAGTATGACGTTATAACGTTTAACGTTATGTAGTATTACGTTAGAACATATAACGTTATATACTATTACGATATAACGTGTAACGTTATATAGTATTACGTTATAACGTTTAACGTTAAATAGTATTACGTTGTAACGTATAACGTCATATACCATTACCATACTACGTGTAACGTTATATAGTATTACGATATATCGTGTAACGTTATATAGTATTACGTTATAACGTATAACGTCATATACCATTATCATACTACGTGTAACGTTATATAGTATTACGTTATAACGTATAACGTTATATACTATTACGATATAGCGTGTAACGTTATATAGTATTACGTTGTAACGTAAGACGTTATATAATATTACGTTATGACGTATAAGGTTATATAGTATTACGTTATAACGTATAACGTTAAATAGTATTACGTTGTAACGTATACCGTTATATACTATTACCATGCAACGTGTAACGTTATATAGTATTACGTTGTAACTTATGACGTTATATACTATTGCCATACAACGTGTAACGTTATATAGTATGACGTTATAACGTTTAACGTTATGTAGTATTACGTAAAAACATATAACGTTATATGGTATTACGTTATATCGTATAGCGTTATACAGATTTACGTTATAACGTATAACGTTATATACTACTACTATAAAACGTGTAACGTTTTATAGTATTACGATATAACGTGTAACGTTATATAGTATTACGATATAACGTGTAACGTTATATAGTATTACGCTGTAACGTATAACGTTATATACTACTACTATACAACGTGTAACGTTATATAGTATTACGATATAACGTGTAACGTTATATAGTAATACGATATAACGTGTAACGTTATATAGTATTACGATATAACGTGTAACGTTATATAGTATTACGATACAACGTGTAACGTTATATAGTATTACGATATAACGTGTAACGTTATATAGTATTACGATATAACGTGTAACGTTATATAGTATTACGTAATAACGTATAACGTCAAATACTATTACCATACAACGTGTAACGTTATATAGTATGACGTTATAACGTTTAACGTTATGTTAAAACGTTATTACGTTAAAACATATAACGATATATAGTATTACGTTATAACGTATAACGTTAAATAGTATTACGTTGTAACGTATAACGTTATATACTATTACCATACAACGTGTAACGTTACATAGTATTACGTTGTAACGTATGACGTTATATAGTATTACGTTGTAACGTATGACGTTATATAGTATTACGTTATGACGTATAACGTTATATAGTATTACGATATAACGTGTAACGTTATATAGTATTACGTTATGACGTATAACGTTATATACTATTACGATATAACGTGTAACGTTATATAGTATTACGTTATAACGTTTAACGTTTAATAGTATTACGTTGTAACGTATAACGTCATATACTATTACCATACAACGTGTAAGGTTATATAGAACTTCGCTTTACCGTACAACGTTAAATAGTATTACGTTATAACTTATAACGATAAATAGTATTACGTTATAACGTATAACGTTATATAGTATTACGTTATAACGTAAAACGTTATATAGTAATACGTAATAACATATAACGTCGTAGACCATTACCATAAAATGTGAAACGTTATATATTATTACGTTGTAACGTATAACGTTATACACTATTACCATACAACGTGTAACGTTATATAGTATTACGTTATACCGTATAGCGTTATACAGTATTACTTTATAACGTATAATGTTATATACTACTACTATACAACGTGTAACGTTATATAGCATTACGTTATAACGTATAACGTTATATACTATTACGATATAACGTGTAACGTTATATAGTATTACGTTATAACGTTTAACGTTAAATAGTATTACGTTGTAACGTATAACGTTATATACTATTACCATACAACGTGTAAATTTATATAGTATTACGTTGTAACGTATGACGTTATATAGTATTACGTTATAACGTTTAACGTTATGTGGTATTACGTTAAAACATATAACGATATATAGTATTACGTTATAACGTATAACGTTAAATAGTATTACGTTGTAACGTATAACGTTATATACTATTACCATACAACGTGTAACGTTATATAGTATTACGTTATAACGTATAACGTCATATACTATTACCATACAACGTGTAACGTTATATAGTATGACGTTATAACGTTTAACGTTATGTAGTATTACGTTAAAACATATAACGTTATATAGTATTACGTTATAACGTATAACGTTAAATAGTATTACGTTGTAACGTATAACGATATATACTATTACCATACAACGGGTAACGTTATACAGTGCCACGATATAATGTGTAACGTTATATAGTACTACGTTATGACGTATAACGTTATATACTATTACGATATAACGTGTAACGTTATATAGTATTACGTTATAACGTATAACGTTATTTACTATTACGATATAACGTGTAACGTTATATAGTATTACGTTATAACGTTTAACGTTATATAGTATTACGTTGTAACGTATAACGTTATATACTATTACCATACAACGTGTAACGTTATATAGTATTACGTTGTAACGTATGACGTTATATACTATTACCATACAACGTGTAACGTTATATAGTATTACGTTGTAACGTATATCGTTATATACTATTACCATACAACGTGTAACGTTATATAGTATTACGTAATAACGTATAACGTCATAGACTATTACCATACAATGTGTAACGTTATATAGTATTACGATATAACGTGTTTCGTTATATAGTATTACGTTATAACGTATAACATCATATACTATTATCATACAACGTGTAACGTTAATAGTATGACGTTATAACGTTTAACGTCATGTAGTATTACGATAAAACATATAACGTTATATGGTATTACGTTTTATCGTATAGCGTTATACAGTATTACGTTATAACGTATAACGTTATATACTACTACTATACAAGGTGTAACGTTATATAGTATTACGATATAACGTGTAACATTATATAGTATTACGATATAACGTGTAACGTTATATAGTATTACGTAATAAGGTATAACGTCAAATACTATAACCATACAACGTGTAACGTTATATAGTATGACGTTATAACGCTTAACGTTATGTAGTATTACGTTAAAACGTTTAACGTTATGTAGTATTACGTTAAAACATATAACGATATATAGTATTACGTTATAACGTATAACGTTAAGTAGTATTACGCTGTAACGTATAACGTTATATACTATTACCATACAACGTGTAACGTTATATAGTATTACGTTGTAACGTATGACGTTATATAGTATTACGATATGACGTATAACGTTATACACTATTACGATATAACTTGTAACGTTATATAGTATTACGTTATAACGTATAACGTCAAATACTATTACCATACAACGTGTAACGTTATATAGTATTACGTTGTAACTTATGACGTTATATACTATTACCATACAACGTGTAACGTTATATAGTATTACGTTATAACGTATAACGTTATATACTATTACGATATAGCGTGTAACGTTATATAGTATTACGTTGTAACGTAAGACGTTATATAGTATTACGTTATGACGTATAACGTTATATAGTATTACGTTATAACGTATAACGTTAAATAGTATTACGTTGTAACGTATAACGATATATACTATTACCATACAACGGGTAACGTTATACAGTGCTACGATATAATGTGTAACGTTATATAGTATTACGTTATGACGTATAACGTTATATACTATTACGATATAACGTGTAACGCTATATAGTATTACGTGATAACGTTTAACGTTAAATAGTATCACGGTGTAACGTATAACGCTATATACTATTACCATACAACGTGTAACGTTATATAGTATGACGTTATAACGTTTAACGTTATGTAGTATTACGTTAAAACATATAACGTTATATAGTAATACGTTATAACGTATAACGTTATATACTATTACGATATAACGTGTAACTTCATTTACTATTACCATACAACGTGTAAAGTTATATAGCATGACGTTATATAGTTTAACGTTATGTAGTATTACGTTAAAACATATAACGTTATATAGTATTACGTTATAACGTATAACGTTATATAATATTACGATATATCGTGTAACGTTATATAGTATTACGTTATAACGTATAACGTCATATACTATTACCATACAACGTGTCACGTTATATAGTATGACGTTATAACGTTTAACGTTTAATAGTATTACGTTGTAACGTATAACGTCATATACTATTACCATACAACGTGTAAGGTTATATAGAATTTCGCTATACCGTACAACGTTAAATAGTATTACGTTATAACGTATAAAGATAAATAGTATTATGTTATAACGTATAAAGATAAATAGTATTACGTTATAACGTATAACGTTATATAGTATTACGTTATAACGGAAAACGTTATATAGTATTACGTTGTAACGTATAACGTCATATACCATTACCATACTACGTGTAACGTTATATAGTATTACGATATATCGTGTAACGTTATATAGTATTACGTTATAACGTATAACGTCATATACCATTATCATACTACGTGTAACGTTATATAGTATTACGTTATAACGTATAACGTTATATACTATTACGATATAGCGTGTAACGTTATATAGTATTACGTTGTAACGTAAGACGTTATATAATATTACGTTATGACGTATAAGGTTATATAGTATTACGTTATAACGTATAACGTTAAATAGTATTACGTTGTAACGTATACCGTTATATACTATTACCATGCAACGTGTAACGTTATATAGTATTACGTTGTAACTTATGACGTTATATACTATTGCCATACAACGTGTAACGTTATATAGTATGACGTTATAACGTTTAACGTTATGTAGTATTACGTAAAAACATATAACGTTATATGGTATTACGTTATATCGTATAGCGTTATACAGATTTACGTTATAACGTATAACGTTATATACTACTACTATAAAACGTGTAACGTTTTATAGTATTACGATATAACGTGTAACGTTATATAGTATTACGATATAACGTGTAACGTTATATAGTATTACGCTGTAACGTATAACGTTATATACTACTACTATACAACGTGTAACGTTATATAGTATTACGATATAACGTGTAACGTTATATAGTAATACGATATAACGTGTAACGTTATATAGTATTACGATATAACGTGTAACGTTATATAGTATTACGATACAACGTGTAACGTTATATAGTATTACGATATAACGTGTAACGTTATATAGTATTACGATATAACGTGTAACGTTATGTAGTATTACGTAATAACGTATAACGTCAAATACTATTACCATACAACGTGTAACGTTATATAGTATGACGTTATAACGTTTAACGTTAAGTAGTATTACGTTAAAACATATAACGATATATAGTATTACGTTATAACGTATAACGTTAAATAGTATTACGTTGTAACGTATAACGTTATATACTATTACCATACAACGTGTAACGTTACATAGTATTACGTTGTAACGTATGACGTTATATAGTATTACGTTGTAACGTATGACGTTATATAGTATTACGTTATGACGTATAACGTTATATAGTATTACGATATAACGTGTAACGTTATATAGTATTACGTTATGACGTATAACGTTATATACTATTACGATATAACGTGTAACGTTATATAGTATTACGTTATAACGTTTAACGTTTAATAGTATTACGTTGTAACGTATAACGTCATATACTATTACCATACAACGTGTAAGGTTATATAGAACTTCGCTTTACCGTACAACGTTAAATAGTATTACGTTATAACTTATAACGATAAATAGTATTACGTTATAACGTATAACGTTATATAGTATTACGTTATAACGTAAAACGTTATATAGTAATACGTAATAACATATAACGTCGTAGACCATTACCATAAAATGTGAAACGTTATATATTATTACGTTGTAACGTATAACGTTATACACTATTACCATACAACGTGTAACGTTATATAGTATTACGTTATACCGTATAGCGTTATACAGTATTACTTTATAACGTATAATGTTATATACTACTACTATACAACGTGTAACGTTATATAGCATTACGTTATAACGTATAACGTTATATACTATTACGATATAACGTGTAACGTTATATAGTATTACGTTATAACGTTTAACGTTAAATAGTATTACGTTGTAACGCATAACGTTATATACTATTACCATACAACGTGTAAATTTATATAGTATTACGTTGTAACGTATGACGTTATATAGTATTACGTTATAACGTTTAACGTTATGTGGTATTACGTTAAAACATATAACGATATATAGTATTACGTTATAACGTATAACGTTAAATAGTATTACGTTGTAACGTATAACGTTATATACTATTACCATACAACGTGTAACGTTATATAGTATTACGTTATAACGTATAACGTCATATACTATTACCATACAACGTGTAACGTTATATAGTATGACGTTATAACGTTTAACGTTATGTAGTATTACGTTAAAACATATAACGTTATATAGTATTACGTTATAACGTATAACGTTAAATAGTATTACGTTGTAACGTATAACGATATATACTATTACCATACAACGGGTAACGTTATACAGTGCCACGATATAATGTGTAACGTTATATAGTACTACGTTATGACGTATAACGTTATATACTATTACGATATAACGTGTAACGTTATATAGTATTACGTTATAACGTATAACGTTATTTACTATTACGATATAACGTGTAACGTTATATAGTATTACGTTATAACGTTTAACGTTAAATAGTATTACGTTGTAACGTATAACGTTATATACTATTACCATACAACGTGTAACGTTATATAGTATTACGTTGTAACGTATGACGTTATATACTATTACCATACAACGTGTAACGTTATATAGTATTACGTTGTAACGTATATCGTTATATACTATTACCATACAACGTGTAACGTTATATAGTATTACGTAATAACGTATAACGTCATAGACTATTACCGTACTATGTGTAACGTTATATAGTATTACGATATAACGTGTTTCGTTATATAGTATTACGTTATAACGTATAACATCATATACTATTATCATACAACGTGTAACGTTAATAGTATGACGTTATAACTTTTAACGTCATGTAGTATTACGATAAAACATATAACGTTATATGGTATTACGTTTTATCGTATAGCGTTATACAGTATTACGTTATAACGTATAACGTTATATACTACTACTATACAAGGTGTAACGTTATATAGTATTACGATATAACGTGTAACATTATATAGTATTACGATATAACGTGTAACGTTATATAGTATTACGTAATAAGGTATAACGTCAAATACTATAACCATACAACGTGTAACGTTATATAGTATGACGTTATAACGCTTAACGTTATGTAGTATTACGTTAAAACGTTTAACGTTATGTAGTATTACGTTAAAACATATAACGATATATAGTATTACGTTATAACGTATAACGTTAAATAGTATTACGCTGTAACGTATAACGTTATATACTATTACCATACAACGTGTAACGTTATATAGTATTACGTTGTAACGTATGACGTTATATAGTATTACGATATGACGTATAACGTTATACACTATTACGATATAACTTGTAACGTTATATAGTATTACGTTATAACGTATAACGTCAAATACTATTACCATACAACGTGTAACGTTATATAGTATTACGTTGTAACTTATGACGTTATATACTATTACCATACAACGTGTAACGTTATATAGTATTACGTTATAACGTATAACGTTATATACTATTACGATATAGCGTGTAACGTTATATAGTATTACGTTGTAACGTAAGACGTTATATAGTATTACGTTATGACGTATAACGTTATATAGTATTACGTTATAACGTATAACGTTAAATAGTATTACGTTGTAACGTATAACGATATATACTATTACCATACAACGGGTAACGTTATACAGTGCTACGATATAATGTGTAACGTTATATAGTATTACGTTATGACGTATAACGTTATATACTATTACGATATAACGTGTAACGCTATATAGTATTACGTGATAACGTTTAACGTTAAATAGTATCACGGTGTAACGTATAACGCTATATACTATTACCATACAACGTGTAACGTTATATAGTATTACGCTGTAACGTATGACGTTACATAGTATTACGTTATAACGTATAACGTTATATACTATTACGATATAACGTGTAACGTTATATAGTATTACGTTATAACGTTTAACGTTAAATAGTATTACGTTGTAACGTATGACGCTATATACTATTACCATACAACGTGTAACGTTATATAGTATGACGTTATAACGTTTAACGTTATGTAGTATTACGTTAAAACATATAACGTTATATAGTAATACGTTATAACGTATAACGTTATATACTATTACGATATAACGTGTAACTTCATTTACTATTACCATACAACGTGTAAAGTTATATAGCATGACGTTATATAGTTTAACGTTATGTAGTATTACGTTAAAACATATAACGTTATATAGTATTACGTTATAACGTATAACGTTATATAATATTACGATATATCGTGTAACGTTATATAGTATTACGTTATAACGTATAACGTCATATACTATTACCATACAACGTGTCACGTTATATAGTATGACGTTATAACGTTTAACGTTTAATAGTATTACGTTGTAACGTATAACGTCATATACTATTACCATACAACGTGTAAGGTTATATAGAATTTCGCTATACCGTACAACGTTAAATAGTATTACGTTATAACGTATAAAGATAAATAGTATTACGTTATAACGTATAAAGATAAATAGTATTACGTTATAACGTATAACGTTATATAGTATTACGTTATAACGGAAAACGTTATATAGTAATACGTAATAACATATAACGTCGTAGACCATTACCATAAAATGTGAAACGTTATATATTATTACGTTGTAACGTATAACGTTATATACTATTACGATATAACGTGTAACGTTATATAGTATTACGTTATAACGTTTAACGTTATGTAGTATTACGTTAAAACATATAACGTTATATAGTATTACGTTATAACGTATAACGTTAAATAGTATTACGTTGTAACTTATGACGCTATATACTATTACCATACAACGTGTAACGTTATATAGTATTACGTTATAACGTGTAACGTTATATAGTATTACGATATAACGTGGAAAGTTATATAGTATTACGTAGTAACGTATAACGTCATAGACTATTACCATACAACGTGTAACGTGATATAGTATTACGTTGTAACTTATGACGTTATATAGTATTACCATACAACGTGTAACGTTATATAGTATGACGTTATAACGCTTAACGTTATGTAGTATTACGTTAAAACGTTTAACGTTATGTAGTATTACGTTAAAACATATAACGATATATAGCATTACGTTATAACGTATAACGTTAAATAGTATTACGCTGTAACGTATGACGTTATATAGTATTACGTTATGACGTATAACGTTATATACTATTACGATATAACGTGTAACGTTATATAGCATTACGTTATAACGTATAACGTTATATAATATTACGATATATCGTGTAACGTTATATAGTATTACGTTATAACGTATAACGTCATATACTATTACCATACTACGTGTAACGTTATATAGTATTACGTTATAACGTATAACGTTAAATAGTATTACGATATAACGTGTAACGTTATATAGTATGACGTTATAACGCTTAACGTTATTTAGTATTACGTTAAAACGTTTAACGTTATGTAGTATTACGTTGAAACATATAACGATATATAGTATTACGTTATAACGTATAACGTTAAATAGTATTACGCTGTAACGTATAACGTTATATAGTATTACGTTATGACGTATAACGTTATATACTATTACGATATAACTTGTAACGTTATATAGTATTACGTTATAACGTATAACGTCATATACTATTACCATACAACGTGTAACGTTAGATAGTGTGACGTTATAACGTTTAACGTTATGTAGTATTACGTTAAAACATATAACGTTATATAGTATTACGTTATAACGTATAACGTTAAATAGTATTACGTTGTAACTTATGACGCTATATACTATTACCATACAACGTGTAACGTTATATAGTATTACGTTATAACGTATAACGTTATATACTATTACGATATAACGTGTAACGTTATATAGTATTACGTAGTAACGTATAACGTCATAGACTATTATCATACAACGTGTAACGTTATATAGTATTACGTTGTAACTTATGACGTTATATAGTATTACCATACAACGTGTAACGTTATATAGTATTACGTTATGACGTATAACGTTATATAGTATTACGTTATAACGTATAACGTTAAATAGTATTACGTTGTAACGTATACCGTTATATACTATTACCATGCAACGTGTAACGTTTTATAGTATTACGTTGTAACTTATGACGTTATATACTATTACCATACAACGTGTAACGTTATATAGTATTACGTTATAACGTATAACGTTAAATAGTATTACGATATAACGTGTAACGTTATATAGTATGACGTTATAACGCTTAACGTTATTTAGTATTACGTTAAAACGTTTAACGTTATGTAGTATTACGTTGAAACATATAACGATATATAGTATTACGTTATAACGTATAACGTTAAATAGTATTACGCTGTAACGTATAACGTTATATAGTATTACGTTATGACGTATAACGTTATATAGTATTACGATATAACGTGGAAAGTTATATAGTATTACGTAATAAGGTATAACGTCAAATACTATTACCATACAACGTGTAACGTTATATAGTATGACGTTATAACGCTTAACGTTATGTAGTATTACGTTAAAACGTTTAACGTTATGTAGTATTACGTTAAAACATATAACGATATATAGCATTACGTTATAACGTATAACGTTAAATAGTATTACGCTGTAACGTATGACGTTATATAGTATTACGTTATGACGTATGACGTTATATACTATTACGATATAACGTATAACGATATATAGTATTACGTTATAACGTATAACGTCAAATACTATCACCATACAACGTGTAACGTTATATAGTATAACGTTTAACGTTATGTGGTATTACGTTAAAACATATAACGATATATGGCATTACGTTATAACGTATAACGTTAAATAGTATTACGTTGTAACGTGTAACGTTATATACTATTACCATACAACGTGTAACGTTACATAGTATTACGTTGTAACGTATGACGTTATATAGTATTACGTTATGACGTATAACGTTATATAGTATTACGATATAACGTGTAACGTTATATAGTATTACGTTATAACGTATAACGTCATATACTATAACCATACAACGTGTAACGTTATATAGTATGACGTTATAACGTTTAACGTTAAATAGTATTACGTTATAACGTATAACGATAAATAGTATTACGTTAAAACATATAACGTTATATAGTATTACGTTATAACGTATAACGTTAAATAGTATTACGTTGTAACTTATGACGCTATATACTATTACCATACAACGTGTAACGTTATATAGTATTACGTTATAACGTATAACGTTATATACTGTTACGATATAACGTGTAACGTTATATAGTATTACGTAGTAACGTATAACGTCATAGACTATTACCATACAACGTGTAACGTTATATAGTATTACGTTGTAACTTATGACGTTATATACTATTACCATACAACGTGTAACGTTATATAGTATTACGTTATAACGTATAACGTTATATACTATTACGATATAGCGTGTAACGTTATATAGTATTACGTTGTAACGTAAGACGTTATATAGTATTACGTTATGACGTATAACGTTATATAGTATTACGTTATAACGTATAACGTTAAATAGTATTACGTTGTAACGTATAACGATATATACTATTACCATACAACGGGTAACGTTATACAGTGCTACGATATAATGTGTAACGTTATATAGTATTACGTTATGACGTATACCGTTATATACTATTACGATATAACGTGTAACGTTATATAGTATTACGTTATAACGTTTAACGTTAAATAGTATTACGTTGTAACGTATGACGCTATATACTATTACCATACAACGTGTAACGTTATATAGTATGACGTTATAACGTTTAACGTTATGTAGTATTACGTTAAAACATATAACGTTATATAGTATTACGTTATAACGTATAACGTTATATACTATTACGATATAACGTGTAACTTCATTTACTATTACCATACAACGTGTAAAGTTATATAGCATGACGTTATATAGTTTAACGTTATGTAGTATTACGTTAAAACATATAACGTTATATAGTATTACGTTATAACGTATAACGTTATATAATATTACGATATATCGTGTAACGTTATATAGTATTACGTTATAACGTATAACGTCATATACTATTACCATACAACGTGTCACGTTATATAGTATGACGTTATAACGTTTAACGTTTAATAGTATTACGTTGTAACGTATAACGTCATATACTATTACCATACAACGTGTAAGGTTATATAGAATTTCGCTATACCGTACAACGTTAAATAGTATTACGTTATAACGTATAAAGATAAATAGTATTACGTTATAACGTATAACGTTATATAGTATTACGTTATAACGGAAAACGTTATATAGTAATACGTAATAACATATAACGTCATAGACCATTACCATAAAATGTGAAACGTTATATATTATTACGTTGTAACGTATAACGTTATATACTATTACGATATAACGTGTAACGTTATATAGTATTACGTTATATCGTTTAACGTTATGTAGTATTACGTTAAAACATATAACGTTATATAGTATTACGTTATAACGTATAACGTTAAATAGTATTACGTTGTAACTTATGACGCTATATACTATTACCATACAACGTGTAACGTTATATAGTATTACGTTATAACGTATAACGTTATATAATATTACGATATATCGTGTAACGTTATATAGTATTACGTTATAACGTATAACGTCATATACTATTACCATACCACGTGTAACGTTATATAGTATTACGTTATAACGTATAACGTTAAATGGTATTACGATATAACGTGTAACGTTATATAGTATTACGTTATAACGCATAACGTCATATACAATTACCATACAACGTGTCACGTTATGTAGTATTACGTTAAAACGTTTAACGTTATGTAGTATTACGTTAAAACATATAACGATATATAGTATTACGTTATAACGTATAACGTTAAATAGTATTACGCTGTAACGTATAACGTTATATACTATTACCATACAACGTGTAACGTTATATAGTATTACGTTGTAACGTATGACGCTATATAGTATTACGTTATGACGTATAACGTTATATACTATTACGATATAACTTGTAACGTTATATAGTATTACGTTATAACGTATAACGTCATATACTATTACCATACAACGTGTAACGTTAGATAGTGTGACGTTATAACGTTTAACGTTATGTAGTATTACGTTAAAACATATAACGTAATATAGTATTACGTTATAACGTATAACGTTAAATAGTATTACGTTGTAACTTATGACGCTATATAATATTACCATACAATGTGTAACGTTATATAGTATTACGTTATAACGTATAACGTTATATACTATTACGATATAACGTGTAACGTTACATAGTATTACGTTATAACGCATAACGTCATATACTATTACCATACAACGTGTAACGTTATATAATATGACGTTATAACGTTTAACGTTATGTAGTATTGCGTTAAAACATATAACGTTATATGGTATTACGTTATATCGTATAGCGTTATACAGATTTACGTTATAACGTATAACGTTATATACTACTACTATACAACGTGTAACGTTATATAGTACTACGATATAACGTGTAACGTTATATAGTATTACGATATAACGTGTAACGTTATGTAGTATTACGTAATAAGGTATAACGTCAGATACTATTACCATACAACGTGTAACGTTATATAGTATGACGTTATAACGTTTAACGTTATGTGGTATTACGTTAAAACATATAACGATATATAGTATTACGTTATAACGTATAACGTTAAATAGTATTACGTTGTAACGTATAACGTTATATAGTATTACCATACAACGTGTAACGTTACATAGTATTACGTTGTAACGTATGACGTTATATAGTATTACGTTATGACGTATAACGTTATATAGTATTACGATATAACGTGTAACGTTATATAGTATTACGTTATAACGTTTAACGTTATGTAGTACTACGTTAAAACATATAACGTTATATAGTATTACGTTATAACGTATAACGTTAAATAGTATTACGTTGTAACGTATAACGATATATACTATTACCATACAACGGGTAACGTTATACAGTGCTACGATATAATGTGTAACGTTATATAGTATTACGTTATGACGTATAACGTTATATACTATTACGATATAACGTGTAACGTTATATAGTATTACGTTATAACGTATAACGTTATTTACTATTACGATATAACGTGTAACGTTATATAGTATTACGTTATAACGATTAACGTTAAATAGTATTACGTTGTAACGTATAACGTTATATACTATTAACATACAACGTGTAACGTTATATAGTATTACGTTGTAACGTATATCGTTATATACTATTACCATACAACGTGTAACGTTATATAGTATTACGTAATAACGTATAACGTCATAGACTATTACCATACAATGTGTAACGTTATATAGTATTACGATATAACGTGTTTCGTTATATAGTATTACGTTATAACGTATAACATCATATACTATTATCATACAACGTGTAACGTTAATAGTATGACGTTATAACTTTTAACGTCATGTAGTATTACGATAAAACATATAACGTTATATGTTATTACGTTATACCGTATAGCGTTATACAGTATTACGTTATAACGTATAACGTTATATACTACTACTATACAACGTGTAACGTTATATAGTATTACGTTATAACGTATAACGTTATATACTATTACGATATAACGTGTAACGTTATATAGTATTACGTTAAAACATATAACGATATATAGTATTACGTTGTAACGTATAACGTTATATACTATTACCATACAACGCGTAACGTTATATAGTATTACGTAATAACGTATAACGTCATAGACTATTATCATACAACGTGTAACGTTAATAGTATGACGTTATAACGTTTAACGTCATGTAGTATTACGATAAAACATATAACGTTATATGGTATTACGTTTTATCGTATAGCGTCATACAGTATTACGTTATAACGTATAACGTTATATACTACTACTATACAAGGTGTAACGTTATATAGTATTACGTTATAACGTATAACGTTATATACTATTACCATACAACGTGTAACGTTATATAGTATGACGTTATAACGCTTAACGTTATGTAGTATTACGTTAAAACGTTTAACGTTATGTAGTATTACGTTAAAACATATAACGATATATAGTATTACGTTATAACGTATAACGTTAAATAGTATTACGCTGTAACGCATAACGTTATATACTATTACCATACAACGTGTAACGTTATATAGTATTACGTTATAACGTATAACGTTAAATAGTATTACGATATAACGTGTAACGTTATATAGTATTACGTTATAACGCATAACGTCATATACTATTACCATACAACGTGTCACGTTATATAGTATGACGTTATAACGTTTAACGTTATGTAGTATTACGTTAAAACATATAACGTTATATAGTATTACGTTATAACGTATAACGTTTAATAGTATTACGTTGTAACGTATAAGGTCATATACTATTGTCATACAACGTGTAAGGTTATATAGAATTTCGCTATACCGTACAACGTTAAATAGTATTACGTTATAACGTATAACGATAAATAGTATTACGTTATAACGTATAACGTTATATACTATTACGATATAACGTGTAACGTTATATAGTATTACGTTATAACGCATAACGTCATATACTATTACCATACAACGTGTAACGTTATATAGTATGACGTTATAACGTTTAACGTTATGTAGTATTACGTTAAAACATATAACGTTATATGGTATTACGTTATATCGTATAGCGTTAAATAGTATTACGTTGTAACGTATAACGTTATATACTATTACCATACGACGGGTAACGTTATACAGTGTTACGATATAATGTGTAACGTTATATAGTATTACGTTATAACTTATAACGTCATATACTATTACCATACAACGTGTAACGTTATATAGTATGACGTTATAACGTATAACGTTATATACTATTACGATATAACGTGTAACGTTATATAGTATTACGTTATAACGTTTAACGTTAAATAGTATTACGTTGTAACGTATGACGCTATATACTATTACCATACAACGTGTAACGTTATATAGTATGACGTTATAACGTTTAACGTTATGTAGTATTACGTTAAAACATATAACGTTATATAGTAATACGTTATAACGTATAACGTTATATACTATTACGATATAACGTGTAACTTCATTTACTATTACCATACAACGTGTAAAGTTATATAGCATGACGTTATATAGTTTAACGTTATGTAGTATTACGTTAAAACATATAACGTTATATAGTATTACGTTATAACGTATAACGTTATATAATATTACGATATATCGTGTAACGTTATATAGTATTACGTTATAACGTATAACGTCATATACTATTACCATACAACGTGTCACGTTATATAGTATGACGTTATAACGTTTAACGTTTAATAGTATTACGTTGTAACGTATAACGTCATATACTATTACCATACAACGTGTAAGGTTATATAGAATTTCGCTATACCGTACAACGTTAAATAGTATTACGTTATAACGTATAAAGATAAATAGTATTACGTTATAACGTATAAAGATAAATAGTATTACGTTATAACGTATAACGTTATATAGTATTACGTTATAACGGAAAACGTTATATAGTAATACGTAATAACATATAACGTCGTAGACCATTACCATAAAATGTGAAACGTTATATATTATTACGTTGTAACGTATAACGTTATATACTATTACGATATAACGTGTAACGTTATATAGTATTACGTTATAACGTTTAACGTTATGTAGTATTACGTTAAAACATATAACGTTATATAGTATTACGTTATAACGTATAACGTTAAATAGTATTACGTTGTAACTTATGACGCTATATACTATTACCATACAACGTGTAACGTTATATAGTATTACGTTATAACGTGTAACGTTATATAGTATTACGATATAACGTGGAAAGTTATATAGTATTACGTAGTAACGTATAACGTCATAGACTATTACCATACAACGTGTAACGTTATATAGTATTACGTTGTAACTTATGACGTTATATAGTATTACCATACAACGTGTAACGTTATATAGTATGACGTTATAACGCTTAACGTTATGTAGTATTACGTTAAAACGTTTAACGTTATGTAGTATTACGTTAAAACATATAACGATATATAGCATTACGTTATAACGTATAACGATAAATAGTATTACGCTGTAACGTATGACGTTATATAGTATTACGTTATGACGTATAACGTTATATACTATTACGATATAACGTGTAACGTTATATAGTATTACGTTATAACGTATAACGTTATATAATATTACGATATATCGTGTAACGTTATATAGTATTACGTTATAACGTATAACGTCATATACTATTACCATACTACGTGTAACGTTATATAGTATTACGTTATAACGTATAACGTTAAATAGTATTACGATATAACGTGTAACGTTATATAGTATGACGTTATAACGCTTAACGTTATTTAGTATTACGTTAAAACGTTTAACGTTATGTAGTATTACGTTGAAACATATAACGATATATAGTATTACGTTATAACGTATAACGTTAAATAGTATTACGCTGTAACGTATAACGTTATATAGTATTACGTTATGACGTATAACGTTGTATATTATTACGATATAACTTGTAACGTTATATAGTATTACGTTATAACGTATAACGTCATATACTATTACCATACAACGTGTAACGTTAGATAGTGTGACGTTATAACGTTTAACGTTATGTAGTATTACGTTAAAACATATAACGTTATATAGTATTACGTTATAACGTATAACGTTAAATAGTATTACGTTGTAACTTATGACGCTATATACTATTACCATACAACGTGTAACGTTATATAGTATTACGTTATAACGTATAACGTTATATACTATTACGATATAACGTGTAACGTTATATAGTATTACGTAGTAACGTATAACGTCATAGACTATTATCATACAACGTGTAACGTTATATAGTATTACGTTGTAACTTATGACGTTATATAGTATTACCATACAACGTGTAACGTTATATAGTATTACGTTATGACGTATAACGTTATATAGTATTACGTTATAACGTATAACGTTAAATAGTATTACGTTGTAACGTATACCGTTATATACTATTACCATGCAACGTGTAACGTTTTATAGTATTACGTTGTAACTTATGACGTTATATACTATTACCATACAACGTGTAACGTTATATAGTATTACGTTATAACGTATAACATTAAATAGTATTACGATATAACGTGTAACGTTATATAGTATGACGTTATAACGCTTAACGTTATTTAGTATTACGTTAAAACGTTTAACGTTATGTAGTATTACGTTGAAACATATAACGATATATAGTATTACGTTATAACGTATAACGTTAAATAGTATTACGCTGTAACGTATAACGTTATATAGTATTACGTTATGACGTATAACGTTATATAGTATTACGATATAACGTGGAAAGTTATATAGTATTACGTAATAAGGTATAACGTCAAATACTATTACCATACAACGTGTAACGTTATATAGTATGACGTTATAACGCTTAACGTTATGTAGTATTACGTTAAAACGTTTAACGTTATGTAGTATTACGTTAAAACATATAACGATATATAGCATTACGTTATAACGTATAACGTTAAATAGTATTACGCTGTAACGTATGACGTTATATAGTATTACGTTATGACGTATGACGTTATATACTATTACGATATAACGTATAACGATATATAGTATTACGTTATAACGTATAACGTCAAATACTATCACCATACAACGTGTAACGTTATATAGTATAACGTTTAACGTTATGTGGTATTACGTTAAAACATATAACGATATATGGCATTACGTTATAACGTATAACGTTAAATAGTATTACGTTGTAACGTATAACGTTATATACTATTACCATACAACGTGTAACGTTACATAGTATTACGTTGTAACGTATGACGTTATATAGTATTACGTTATGACGTATAACGTTATATAGTATTACGATATAACGTGTAACGTTATATAGTATTACGTTATAACGTATAACGTCATATACTATAACCATACAACGTGTAACGTTATATAGTATGACGTTATAACGTTTAACGTTAAATAGTATTACGTTATAACGTATAACGATAAATAGTATTACGTTAAAACATATAACGTTATATAGTATTACGTTATAACGTATAACGTTAAATAGTATTACGTTGTAACTTATGACGCTATATACTATTACCATACAACGTGTAACGTTATATAGTATTACGTTATAACGTATAACGTTATATACTGTTACGATATAACGTGTAACGTTATATAGTATTACGTAGTAACGTATAACGTCATAGACTATTACCATACAACGTGTAACGTTATATAGTATGACGTTGTAACTTATGACGTTATATACTATTACCATACAACGTGTAACGTTATATAGTATTACGTTATAACGTATAACGTTATATACTATTACGATATAGCGTGTAACGTTATATAGTATTACGTTGTAACGTAAGACGTTATATAGTATTACGTTATGACGTATAACGTTATATAGTATTACGTTATAACGTATAACGTTAAATAGTATTACGTTGTAACGTATAACGATATATACTATTACCATACAACGGGTAACGTTATACAGTGCTACGATATAATGTGTAACGTTATATAGTATTACGTTATGACGTATACCGTTATATACTATTACGATATAACGTGTAACGTTATATAGTATTACGTTATAACGTTTAACGTTAAATAGTATTACGTTGTAACGTATGACGCTATATACTATTACCATACAACGTGTAACGTTATATAGTATGACGTTATAACGTTTAACGTTATGTAGTATTACGTTAAAACATATAACGTTATATAGTATTACGTTATAACGTATAACGTTATATACCATTACGATATAACGTGTAACTTCATTTACTATTACCATACAACGTGTAAAGTTATATAGCATGACGTTATATAGTTTAACGTTATGTAGTATTACGTTAAAACATATAACGTTATATAGTATTACGTTATAACGTATAACGTTATATAATATTACGATATATCGTGTAACGTTATATAGTATTACGTTATAACGTATAACGTCATATACTATTACCATACAACGTGTCACGTTATATAGTATGACGTTATAACGTTTAACGTTTAATAGTATTACGTTGTAACGTATAACGTCATATACTATTACCATACAACGTGTAAGGTTATATAGAATTTCGCTATACCGTACAACGTTAAATAGTATTACGTTATAACGTATAAAGATAAATAGTATTACGTTATAACGTATAACGTTATATAGTATTACGTTATAACGGAAAACGTTATATAGTAATACGTAATAACATATAACGTCATAGACCATTACCATAAAATGTGAAACGTTATATATTATTACGTTGTAACGTATAACGTTATATACTATTACGATATAACGTGTAACGTTATATAGTATTACGTTATATCGTTTAACGTTATGTAGTATTACGTTAAAACATATAACGTTATATAGTATTACGTTATAACGTATAACGTTAAATAGTATTACGTTGTAACTTATGACGCTATATACTATTACCATACAACGTGTAACGTTATATAGTATTACGTTATAACGTATAACGTTAAATAGTATTACGATATAACGTGTAACGTTATATAGTATTACGTTATAACGCATAACGTCATATACAATTACCATACAACGTGTCACGTTATGTAGTATTACGTTAAAACGTTTAACGTTATGTAGTATTACGTTAAAACATATAACGATATATAGTATTACGTTATAACGTATAACGTTAAATAGTATTACGCTGTAACGTATAACGTTATATACTATTACCATACAACGTGTAACGTTATATAGTATTACGTTGTAACGTATGACGCTATATAGTATTACGTTATGACGTATAACGTTATATACTATTACGATATAACTTGTAACGTTATATAGTATTACGTTATAACGTATAACGTCATATACTATTACCATACAACGTGTAACGTTAGATAGTGTGACGTTATAACGTTTAACGTTATGTAGTATTACGTTAAAACATATAACGTAATATAGTATTACGTTATAACGTATAACGTTAAATAGTATTACGTTGTAACTTATGACGCTATATAATATTACCATACAATGTGTAACGTTATATAGTATTACGTTATAACGTATAACGTTATATACTATTACGATATAACGTGTAACGTTACATAGTATTACGTTATAACGCATAACGTCATATACTATTACCATACAACGTGTAACGTTATATAGTATGACGTTATAACGTTTAACGTTATGTAGTATTGCGTTAAAACATATAACGTTATATGGTATTACGTTATATCGTATAGCGTTATACAGATTTACGTTATAACGTATAACGTTATATACTACTACTATACAACGTGTAACGTTATATAGTACTACGATATAACGTGTAACGTTATATAGTATTACGATATAACGTGTAACGTTATGTAGTATTACGTAATAAGGTATAACGTCAGATACTATTACCATACAACGTGTAACGTTATATAGTATGACGTTATAACGTTTAACGTTATGTGGTATTACGTTAAAACATATAACGATATATAGTATTACGTTATAACGTATAACGTTAAATAGTATTACGTTGTAACGTATAACGTTATATAGTATTACCATACAACGTGTAACGTTACATAGTATTACGTTGTAACGTATGACGTTATATAGTATTACGTTATGACGTATAACGTTATATAGTATTACGATATAACGTGTAACGTTATATAGTATTACGTTATAACGTTTAACGTTATGTAGTACTACGTTAAAACATATAACGTTATATAGTATTACGTTATAACGTATAACGTTAAATAGTATTACGTTGTAACGTATAACGATATATACTATTACCATACAACGGGTAACGTTATACAGTGCTACGATGTAATGTGTAACGTTATATAGTATTACGTTATGACGTATAACGTTATATACTATTACGATATAACGTGTAACGTTATATAGTATTACGTTATAACGTATAACGTTATTTACTATTACGATATAACGTGTAACGTTATATAGTATTACGTTATAACGATTAACGTTAAATAGTATTACGTTGTAACGTATAACGTTATATACTATTAACATACAACGTGTAACGTTATATAGTATTACGTTGTAACGTATATCGTTATATACTATTACCATACAACGTGTAACGTTATATAGTATTACGTAATAACGTATAACGTCATAGACTATTACCATACAATGTGTAACGTTATATAGTATTACGATATAACGTGTTTCGTTATATAGTATTACGTTATAACGTATAACATCATATACTATTATCATACAACGTGTAATGTTAATAGTATGACGTTATAACTTTTAACGTCATGTAGTATTACGATAAAACATATAACGTTATATGTTATTACGTTATACCGTATAGCGTTATACAGTATTACGTTATAACGTATAACGTTATATACTACTACTATACAACGTGTAACGTTATATAGTATTACGTTATAACGTATAACGTTATATACTATTACGATATAACGTGTAACGTTATATAGTATTACGTTATAACGTTTAACGTTAAATAGTATTACGTTGTAACGTATAACGTTATATACTATTACCATACAACGCGTAACGTTATATAGTATTACGTAATAACGTATGACGTTATATAGTATTACGTAATAACGTATGACGTTATATAGTATTACGTAATAACGTATAACGTCATAGACTATTATCATACAACGTGTAACGTTAATAGTATGACGTTATAACGTTTAACCTCATGTAGTATTACGATAAAACATATAACGTTATATGGTATTACGTTTTATCGTATAGCGTCATACAGTATTACGTTATAACGTATAACGTTATATACTACTACTATACAAGGTGTAACGTTATATAGTATTACGTTATAACGTATATCGTTATATACTATTACCATACAACGTGTAACGTTATATAGTATGACGTTATAACGCTTAACGTTATGTAGTATTACGTTAAAACGTTTAACGTTATGTAGTATTACGTTAAAACATATAACGATATATAGTATTACGTTATAACGTATAACGTTAAATAGTATTACGCTGTAACGCATAACGTTATATACTATTACCATACAACGTGTAACGTTATATAGTATTACGTTATAACGTATAACGTTAAATAGTATTACGATATAACGTGTAACGTTATATAGTATTACGTTATAACGCATAAGGTCATATACTATTGTCATACAACGTGTAAGGTTATATAGAATTTCGCTATACCGTACAACGTTAAATAGTATTACGTTATAACGTATAACGATAAATAGTATTACGTTATAACGTATAACGTTATATACTATTACGATATAACGTGTAACGTTATATAGTATTACGTTATAACGCATAACGTCATATACTATTACCATACAACGTGTAACGTTATATAGTATGACGTTATAACGTTTAACGTTATGTAGTATTACGTTAAAACATATAACGTTATATGGTATTACGTTATATCGTATAGCGTTAAATAGTATTACGTTGTAACGTATAACGTTATATACTATTACCATACGACGGGTAACGTTATACAGTGTTACGATATAATGTGTAACGTTATATAGTATTACGTTATAACTTATAACGTCATATACTATTACCATACAACGTGTAACGTTATATAGTATGACGTTATAACGTTTAATGTTATGTAGTATTACGTTAAAACATATAACGTTATATATTATTACGTTATAACGTATAACGTTAAATAGTATTACGTTGTAACGTATAACGTTATATACTATTACCATACAACGGGTAACGTTATACAGTGTTACGATATGATGTGTAACGTTATATAGTGTTACGTTATGACGTATAACGTCATATACTATTACCATACAACGTGTCACGTTATATAGTATGACGTTATAACGTTTAACGTTATGTAGTATTACGTTAAAACATATAACGTTATATAGTATTACGTTATAACGTATAACGTTTAATAGTATTACGTTGTAACGTATAAGGTCATATACTATTGTCATACAACGTGTAAGGTTATATAGAATTTCGCTATACCGTACAACGTTAAATAGTATTACGTTATAACGTATAACGATAAATAGTATTACGTTATAACGTATAACGTTATATACTATTACGATATAACGTGTAACGTTATATAGTATTACGTTATAACGCATAACGTCATATACTATTACCATACAACGTGTAACGTTATATAGTATGACGTTATAACGTTTAACGTTATGTAGTATTACGTTAAAACATATAACGTTATATGGTATTACGTTATATCGTATAGCGTTAAATAGTATTACGTTGTAACGTATAACGTTATATACTATTACCATACGACGGGTAACGTTATACAGTGTTACGATATAATGTGTAACGTTATATAGTATTACGTTATAACTTATAACGTCATATACTATTACCATACAACGTGTAACGTTATATAGTATGACGTTATAACGTTTAATGTTATGTAGTATTACGTTAAAACATATAACGTTATATATTATTACGTTATAACGTATAACGTTAAATAGTATTACGTTGTAACGTATAACGTTATATACTATTACCATACAACGGGTAACGTTATACAGTGTTACGATATGATGTGTAACGTTATATAGTATTACGTTATGACGTATAACGTTATATACTATTACGATATAACGTGTAACGTTATATAGTATTACGTTATAACGTTTAACTTTAAATAGTACTACGTTGTAACGTATAACGCTATATACTACTACCATACAAAGTGTACCGTTATATAGTATTACGTTGTAACGTATGACGTTACATAGTATTACTTTATAACGTATAACGTTATATACTATTACGATGTAACGTGTAACGTTATATAGTATTACGTTATAACGTAAAACGTTATGTACCATTGCGGTATTACGTATAACGTTATATAGTATTACGTAATAACGTATAACGACATATACTAAATACCATACAACATGTAACGTTATGAAGTATGACGTTATATCGTTTAACGTTATGTAGTATTACGTTATAACGTATAACGTTATATACTATTACGATATAACGTGTATCGTTATATAGTATTACTTTATAACGTATAACGTCATATACTATTACCATACAACGTGTAACGTTATATAGTATGACGTTATAACGTTTAACCTTATATAGTATTACGTTATAACGTATAACGTCATATACCATTACCATACTACGTGTAACGTTATATAGTATTACGTTATAACGTATAACGTCATATACCATTACCATACTACGTGTAACGTTATATAGTATTACGCTGTAACGTATGACGTTATATAGTATTACGTAATAAGGTATAACGTCAAATACTATTACCATACAACGTGTAACGTTATATAGTATGACGTTATAACGCTTAACGTTATGTAGTATTACGTTAAAACGTTTAACGTTATGTAGTATTACGTTAAAACATATAACGATATATAGTATTACGTTATAACGTATAACGTTAAATAGTATTACGCTGTAACGTATAACGTTATATACTATTACCATACAACGTGTAACGTTATATAGTATTACGTTGTAACGTATGACGTTATATAGTATTACGTTGTAACGTATGACGTTATATAGTATTACGTTATGACGTATAACGTTATATACTATTACGATATAACTTGTAACGTTATATAGTATTACGTTATAACGTATAACGTCATATACTATTACCATACAACGTGTAACGTTAGATAGTGTGACGTTATAACGTTTAACGTTATGTAGTATTACGTTAAAACATATAACGTTATATAGTATTACGTTATAACGTATAACGTTAAATAGTATTACGTTGTAACTTATGACGCTATATAATATTACCATACAACGTGTAACGTTTTATAGTATTACGTTATAACGTATAACGTTATATACTATTACGATATAACGTGTAACGTTACATAGTATTACATTATAACGCATAACGTCATATACTATTACCATACAACGTGTAACGTTATATAGTATGACGTTATAACGTTTAACGTTATGTAGTATTACGTTAAAACATATAACGTTATATGGTATTACGTTATATCGTATAGCGTTATACAGATTTACGTTATAACGTATAACGTTATATACTACTACTATACAACGTGTAACGTTATATAGTACTACGATATAACGTGTAACGTTATATAGTATTACGATATAACGTGTAACGTTATGTAGTATTACGTAATAAGGTATAACGTCAGATACTATTACCATACAACGTGTAACGTTATATAGTATGACGTTATAACGTTTAACGTTATGTGGTATTACGTTAAAACATATAACGATATATAGTATTACGTTATAACGTATAACGTTAAATAGTATTACGTTGTAACGTATAACGTTATATACTATTACCATACAACGTGTAACGTTACATAGTATTGCGTTGTAACGTATGACATTATATAGTATTACGTTATGACGTATAACGTTATATAGTATTACGATATAACGTGTAACGTTACATAGTATTACGTTATAACGCATAACGTCATATACTATTACCATACAACGTGTAACGTTATATAGTATGACGTTATAACGTTTAACGTTATGTAGTATTACGTTAAAACATATAACGTTATATGGTATTACGTTATATCGTATAGCGTTATACAGATTTACGTTATAACGTATAACGTTATATACTACTACTATACAACGTGTAACGTTATATAGTACTACGATATAACGTGTAACGTTATATAGTATTACGATATAACGTGTAACGTTATGTAGTATTACGTAATAAGGTATAACGTCAGATACTATTACCATACAACGTGTAACGTTATATAGTATGACGTTATAACGTTTAACGTTATGTGGTATTACGTTAAAACATACAACGATATATAGTATTACGTTATAACGTATAACGTTAAATAGTATTACGTTGTAACGTATAACGTTATATAGTATTACCATACAACGTGTAACGTTACATAGTATTACGTTGTAACGTATGACGTTATATAGTATTACGTTATGACGTATAACGTTATATAGTATTACGATATAACGTGTAACGTTATATAGTATTTCGTTATAACGTTTAACGTTATGTAGTATTACGTTAAAACATATAACGTTATATACTATTACGATATAACGTGTAACGTTATATAGTATTACGTAGTAACGTATAACGTCATAGACTATTACCATACAATGTGTAACGTTATATAGTATTACGATATAACGTGTTTCGTTATATAGTATTACGTTATAACGTATAACATCATATACGATTATCATACAACGTGTAAGGTTAATAGTATGACGTTATAACTTTTAACGTCATGTAGTATTACGATAAAACATATAACGTTATATGGTATTACGTTATACCGTATAGCGTTATACAGTATTACGTTATAACGTATAACGTTATATACTACTACTATACAACGTGTAACGTTATATAGTATTACGTTATAACGTATAACGTTATATACTATTACGATATAACGTGTAACGTTATATAGTATTACGTTATAACGTTTAACGTTAAATAGTATTACGTTGTAACGTATAACGTTATATACTATTACCATACAACGCGTAACGTTATATAGTATTACGTAATAACGTATGACGTTATATAGTATTACGTAATAACGTATAACGTCATAGACTATTATCATACAACTTGTAACGTTAATAGTATGACGTTATAACGTTTAACGTCATGTAGTATTACGATAAAACATATAACGTTATATCGGATTACGTTTTATCGTATAGCGTCATACAGTATTACGTTATAACGTATAACGTTATATACTACTACTATACAAGGTGTAACGTTATATAGTATTACGATATAACGTGTAACATTATATAGTATTACGATATAACGTGTAACGTTATATAGTATTACGTAATAAGGTATAACGTCAAATACTATTACCATACAACGTGTAACGTTATATAGTATGACGTTATAACGCTTAACGTTATGTAGTATTACGTTAAAACGTTTAACGTTATGTAGTATTACGTTAAAACATATAACGATATATAGTATTACGTTATAACGTATAACGTTAAATAGTATTACGCTGTAACGCATAACGTTATATACTATTACCATATAACGTGTAACGTTATATAGTATTACGTTATAACGTATAACGTTAAATAGTATTACGATATAACGTGTAACGTTATATAGTATTACGATATAACGCATAACGTCATATACTATTACCATACAACGTGTCACGTTATATAGTATGACGTTATAACGTTTAACGTTATGTAGTATTACGTTAAAACATATAACGTTATATAGTATTACGTTATAACGTATAACGTTTAATAGTATTACGTTGTAACGTATAACGTCATATACTATTGTCATACAACGTGTAAGGTTATATAGAATTTCGCTATACCGTACAACGTTAAATAGTATTACGTTATAACGTATAACGATAAATAGTATTACGTTATAACGTATAACGTTATATAGTATTACGTTGTAACGTATGACGTTACATAGTATTACTTTGTAACGTATAACGTTATATACTATTACGATGTAACGTGTAACGTTATATAGTATTACGTTATAACGTAAAACGTTATGTACCATTAAGGTATTACGTATAACGTTATATAGTATTACGTAATAACGTATAACGTCATATACTAAATACCATACAACATGTAACGTTATGAAGTATGACGTTATATCGTTTAACGTTATGTAGTATTACGTTATAACGTATAACGTTATATACTATTACGATATAACGTGTATCGTTATATAGTATTACTTTATAACGTATAACGTCATATACTATTACCATACAACGTGTAACGTTATATAGTATGACGTTATAACGTTTAACCTTATATAGTATTACGTTATAACGTATAACGTCATATACCATTACCATACTACGTGTAACGTTATATAGTATTACGTTATAACGTATAACGTTAAATAGTATTACGCTGTAACGCATAACGTTATATACTATTACCATATAACGTGTAACGTTATATAGTATTACGTTATAACGTATAACGTTAAATAGTATTACGATATAACGTGTAACGTTATATAGTATTACGTTATAACGCATAACGTCATATACCATTACCATACTACGTGTAACGTTATGTAGTATTACGTTAAAACATATAACGATATATAGTATTACGTTATAACGTATAACGTTATATACTATTACGATATAACGTGTAACGTTATATAGTATTACGTTATAACGTTTAACGTTAAATAGTATTACGTTGTAACGTATAACGTTATATACTATTACCATACAACGCGTAACGTTATATAGTATTACGTAATAACGTATGACGTTATATAGTATTACGTAATAACGTATAACGTCATAGACTATTATCATACAACGTGTAACGTTAATAGTATGACGTTATAACGTTTAACGTCATGTAGTATTACGATAAAACATATAACGTTATATGGTATTACGTTTTATCGTATAGCGTCATACAGTATTACGTTATAACGTATAACGTTATATACTACTACTATACAAGGTGTAACGTTATATAGTATTACGTTATAACGTATAACGTTATATACTATTACCATACAACGTGTAACCTTATATAGTATGACGTTATAACGCTTAACGTTATGTAGTATTACGTTAAAACGTTTAACGTTATGTAGTATTACGTTATAACATATAACGATATATAGTATTACGTTATAACGTATAACGTTAAATAGTATTACGCTGTAACGCATAACGTTATATACTATTACCATACAACGTGTAACGTTATATAGTATTACGTTATAACGTATAACGTTAAATAGTATTACGATATAACGTGTAACGTTATATAGTATTACGTTATAACGCATAACGTCATATACTATTACCATACAACGTGTCACGTTATATAGTATGACGTTATAACGTTTAACGTTATGTAGTATTACGTTAAAACATATAACGTTATATAGTATTACGTTATAACGTATAACGTTTAATAGTATTACGTTGTAACGTATAACGTCATATACTATTGTCATACAACGTGTAAGGTTCTATAGAATTTCGCTATACCGTACAACGTTAAATAGTATTACGTTATAACGTATAACGATAAATAGTATTACGTTATAACGTATAACGTTATATACTATTACGATATAACGTGTAACGTTATATAGTATTACGTTATAACGCATAACGTCATATACTATTACCATACAACGTGTAACGTTATATAGTATGACGTTATAACGTTTAACGTTATGTAGTATTACGTTAAAACATATAACGTTATATGGTATTACGTTATATCGTATAGCGTTAAATAGTATTACGTTGTAACGTATAACGTTATATACTATTACCATACGACGGGTAACGTTATACAGTGTTACGATATAATGTGTAACGTTATATAGTATTACGTTAAAACATATAACGATATATAGTATTACGTTATAACTTATAACGTCATATACCATTACCATACAACGTGTAACGTTATATAGTATGACGTTATAACGTTTAATGTTATGTAGTATTACGTTAAAACATATAACGTTATATAGTATTACGTTATAACGTATAACGTTAAATAGTATTACGTTGTAACGTATAACGTTATATAGTATTACCATACAACGTGTAACGTTACATAGTATTACGTTGTAACGTATGACGTTATATAGTATTACGTTATGACGTATAACGTTATATAGTATTACGATATAACGTGTAACGTTATATAGTATTACGTTATAACGTTTAACGTTATGTAGTATTACGTTAAAACATATAACGTTATATGGTATTACGTTATATCGTATAGCGTTGTACAGATTTACGTTATAACGTATAACGTTATATACTACTACTATACAACGTGTAACGTTATATAGTATTACGTTATAACGTATAACGTCATATACTGTTACCATACAACGTGTAACGTTATATAGTATGACGTTATAACGTTTAACGTTATGTAGTATTACGTTAAAACATATAACGTTATATAGTATTACGTTATAACGTATAACGTTAAATAGTATTACGTTGTAACGTATAACGATATATACTATTACCATACAACGGGTAACGTTATACAGTGCTACGATATAATGTGTAACGTTATATAGTATTACGTTATGACGTATAACGTTATATACTATTACGATATAACGTGTAACGTTATATAGTATTACGTTATAACGTTTAACGTTAAATAGTATCACGGTGTAACGTATAACGCTATATACTATTACCATACAACGTGTAACGTTATATAGTATTACGCTGTAACGTATGACGTTATATAGTATTACGTTATAACGTATAACGTTATATACTACTACGATATAACGTGCAACGTTATATAGTATTACGTTATAACGTTTAACGTTAAATAGTATTACGTTGTAACGTATGACGCTATATACTATTACCATACAACGTGTAACGTTATATAGTATTACGTTGTAACTTATGACGCTATATACTATTACCATACAACGTGTAACGTTATATAGTATTACGTTATAACGTATAACGTTATATACTATTACGATATAACGTGTAACGTTATATAGTATTACGTAGTAACGTATAACGTCATAGACTATTACCATACAACGTGTAACGTTATATAGTATTACGTTGTAACTTATGACGTTATATACTATTACCATACAACGTGTAACGTTAGATAGTATTACGTTATAACGTATAACGTTATATACTCTTACGATATAGCGTGTAACGTTATATAGTATTACGTTGTAACGTAAGACGTTATATAGTATTACGTTATGACGTATAACGTTATATAGTATTACGTTATAACGTATAACGTTAAATAGTATTACGTTGTAACGTATACCGTTATATACTATTACCATGCAACGTGTAACGTTATATAGCATTACGTTGTAACGTATAACGTTATATACTATTACCATACAACGTGTAAATTTATATAGTATTACGTTGTAACGTATGACGTTATATAGTATTACGTTATAACGTATAACGTTATATACTATTACGATATAACGTGTAACGTTACATAGTATTACGTTATAACGCATAACGTCATATACTATTACCATACAACGTGTAACGTTATATAGTATGACGTTATAATGTTTAACGTTATGTAGTATTACGTTAAAACATATAACGTTATATGGTATTACGTTATATCGTATAGCGTTGTACAGATTTACGTTATAACGTATAACGTTATATACTACTACTATACAACGTGTAACGTTATATAGTATTACGTTATAACGTATAACGTCATATACTGTTACCATACAACGTGTAACGTTATATAGTATGACGTTATAACGTTTAACGTTATGTAGTATTACGTTAAAACATATAACGTTATATAGTATTACGTTATAACGTATAACGTTAAATAGTATTACGTTGTAACGTATAACGATATATACTATTACCATACAACGGGTAACGTTATACAGTGCTACGATATAATGTGTAACGTTATATAGTATTACGTTATGACGTATAACGTTATATACTATTACGATATAACGTGTAACGTTATATAGTATTACGTTATAACGTTTAACGTTAAATAGTATCACGGTGTAACGTATAACGCTATATACTATTACCATACAACGTGTAACGTTATATAGTATTACGCTGTAACGTATGACGTTATATAGTATTACGTTATAACGTATAACGTTATATACTACTACGATATAACGTGTAACGTTATATAGTATTACGTTATAACGTTTAACGTTAAATAGTATTACGTTGTAACGTATGACGCTATATACTATTACCATACAACGTGTAACGTTATATAGTATTACGTTATAACGTATAACGTTATATACTATTACGATATAACGTGTAACGTTATATAGTATTACGTAGTAACGTATAACGTCATAGACTATTACCATACAACGTGTAACGTTATATAGTATTACGTTGTAACTTATGACGTTATATACTATTACCATACAACGTGTAACGTTATATAGTATTACGTTATAACGTATAACGTTATATACTCTTACGATATAGCGTGTAACGTTATATAGTATTACGTTGTAACGTAAGACGTTATATAGTATTACGTTATGACGTATAACGTTATATAGTATTACGTTATAACGTATAACGTTAAATAGTATTACGTTGTAACGTATACCGTTATATACTATTACCATGCAACGTGTAACGTTATATAGCATTACGTTGTAACGTATAACGTTATATACTATTACCATACAACGTGTAAATTTATATAGTATTACGTTGTAACGTATGACGTTATATAGTATTACGTTATAACGTATAACGTTATATACTATTACGATATAACGTGTAACGTTACATAGTATTACGTTATAACGCATAACGTCATATACTATTACCATACAACGTGTAACGTTATATAGTATGACGTTATAATGTTTAACGTTATGTAGTATTACGTTAAAACATATAACGTTATATGGTATTACGTTATATCGTATAGCGTTGTACAGATTTACGTTATAACGTATAACGTTATATACTACTACTATACAACGTGTAACGTTATATAGTATTACGTTATAACGTATAACGTCATATACTGTTACCATACAACGTGTAACGTTATATAGTATGACGTTATAACGTTTAACGTTATGTAGTATTACGTTAAAACATATAACGTTATATAGTATTACGTTATAACGTATAACGTTAAATAGTATTACGTTGTAACGTATAACGATATATACTATTACCATACAACGGGTAACGTTATACAGTGCTACGATATAATGTGTAACGTTATATAGTATTACGTTATGACGTATAACGTTATATACTATTACGATATAACGTGTAACGTTATATAGTATTACGTTATAACGTTTAACGTTAAATAGTATCACGGTGTAACGTATAACGCTATATACTATTACCATACAACGTGTAACGTTATATAGTATTACGCTGTAACGTATGACGTTATATAGTATTACGTTATAACGTATAACGTTATATACTACTACGATATAACGTGCAACGTTATATAGTATTACGTTATAACGTTTAACGTTAAATAGTATTACGTTGTAACGTATGACGCTATATACTATTACCATACAACGTGTAACGTTATATAGTATTACGTTGTAACTTATGACGCTATATACTATTACCATACAACGTGTAACGTTATATAGTATTACGTTATAACGTATAACGTTATATACTATTACGATATAACGTGTAACGTTATATAGTATTACGTAGTAACGTATAACGTCATAGACTATTACCATACAACGTGTAACGTTATATAGTATTACGTTGTAACTTATGACGTTATATACTATTACCATACAACGTGTAACGTTAGATAGTATTACGTTATAACGTATAACGTTATATACTCTTACGATATAGCGTGTAACGTTATATAGTATTACGTTGTAACGTAAGACGTTATATAGTATTACGTTATGACGTATAACGTTATATAGTATTACGTTATAACGTATAACGTTAAATAGTATTACGTTGTAACGTATACCGTTATATACTATTACCATGCAACGTGTAACGTTATATAGCATTACGTTGTAACGTATAACGTTATATACTATTACCATACAACGTGTAAATTTATATAGTATTACGTTGTAACGTATGACGTTATATAGTATTACGTTATAACGTATAACGTTATATACTATTACGATATAACGTGTAACGTTACATAGTATTACGTTATAACGCATAACGTCATATACTATTACCATACAACGTGTAACGTTATATAGTATGACGTTATAATGTTTAACGTTATGTAGTATTACGTTAAAACATATAACGTTATATGGTATTACGTTATATCGTATAGCGTTGTACAGATTTACGTTATAACGTATAACGTTATATACTACTACTATACAACGTGTAACGTTATATAGTATTACGTTATAACGTATAACGTCATATACTGTTACCATACAACGTGTAACGTTATATAGTATGACGTTATAACGTTTAACGTTATGTAGTATTACGTTAAAACATATAACGTTATATAGTATTACGTTATAACGTATAACGTTAAATAGTATTACGTTGTAACGTATAACGATATATACTATTACCATACAACGGGTAACGTTATACAGTGCTACGATATAATGTGTAACGTTATATAGTATTACGTTATGACGTATAACGTTATATACTATTACGATATAACGTGTAACGTTATATAGTATTACGTTATAACGTTTAACGTTAAATAGTATCACGGTGTAACGTATAACGCTATATACTATTACCATACAACGTGTAACGTTATATAGTATTACGCTGTAACGTATGACGTTATATAGTATTACGTTATAACGTATAACGTTATATACTACTACGATATAACGTGTAACGTTATATAGTATTACGTTATAACGTTTAACGTTAAATAGTATTACGTTGTAACGTATGACGCTATATACTATTACCATACAACGTGTAACGTTATATAGTATGACGTTATAACGTTTAACGTTATGTAGTATTACGTTAAAACATATAACGTTATATAGTAATACGTTATAACGTATAACGTTATATACTATTACGATATAACGTGTAACTTCATTTACTATTACCATACAACGTGTAAAGTTATATAGCATGACGTTATATAGTTTAACGTTATGTAGTATTACGTTAAAACATATAACGTTATATAGTATTACGTTATAACGTATAACGTTATATACTATTACGATATAACGTGTAACGTTATATAGTAATGCGTTATAACGCATAACGTCATATACTATTACCATACAACGTGTAACGTTATATAGTATGACGTTATAACGTTTAACGTTATGTAGTATCACGTTAAAACATATAACGTTATATGGTATTACGTTATATCGTATAGCGTTAAATAGTATTACGTTGTAACGTATAACGTTATATACTACTACCATACGACGGGTAACGTTATACAGTGTTACGATATAATTTGTAACGTTATATAGTATTACGTTAAAACATATAACGATATATAGTATTACGTTATAACGTATAACGTCATATACTATTACCATACAACGTGTAACGTTATATAGTATGACGTTATAACGTTTAATGTTATGTAGTATTACGTTAAAACATATAACGTTATATAGTATTACGTTATAACGTATAACGTTAAATAGTATTACGTTGTAACGTATAACGTTATATACTATTACCATACAACGGGTAACGTTATACAGTGTTACGATATGATGTGTAACGTTATATAGTATTACGTTATGACGTATAACGTTATATACTATTACGATATAACGTGTAACTTCATTTACTATTACCATACAACGTGTAAAGTTATATAGCATGACGTTATATAGTTTAACGTTATGTAGTATTACGTTAAAACATATAACGTTATATAGTATTACGTTATAACGTATAACGTTTAATAGTATTACGTTGTAACGTATAACGTCATATACTATTACCATACAACGTGTAAGGTTATATAGAATTTCGCTATACCGTACAACGTTAAATAGTATTACGTTATAACGTATAACGATAAATAGTATTACGTTATAACGTATAACGTTATATAGTATTACGTTATAACGTATAACGTCATATACTATTACCATACAACGTGTAACGTTATATAGTATGACGTTATATTGTTTAACGTCATGTAGTATTACGATAAAACATATAACGTTATATGGTATTACGTTTTATCGTATAGCGTCATACAGTATTACGTTATAACGTATAACGTTATATACTACTACTATACAAGGTGTAACGTTATATAGTATTACGATATAACGTGTAACATTATATAGTATTACGATATAACGTGTAACGTTATATAGTATTACGTAATAAGGTATAACGTCAAATACTATTACCATACAACGTGTAACGTTATATAGTATGACGTTATAACGCTTAACGTTATGTAGTATTACGTTAAAACATATAACGATATATAGTATTACGTTATAACGTATAACGTTAAATAGTATTACGCTGTAACGTATAACGTTATATACTATTACCATACAACGTGTAACGTTATATAGTATTACGTTGTAACGTATGACGTTATATAGTATTACGTTATGACGTATAACGTTATAAACTATTACGATATAACTTGTAACGTTATATAGTATTACGTTATAACGTATAACGTCATATACTATTACCATACAACGTGTAACGTTAGATAGTGTGACGTTATAACGTTTAACGTTATGTAGTATTACGTTAAAACATATAACGTTATATAGTATTACGTTATAACGTATAACGTTAAATAGTATTACGTTGTAACTTATGACGCTATATACTATTACCATACAACGTGTAACGTTATATAGTATTACGTTATAACGTATAACGTTATATACTATTACGATATAACGTGTAACGTTATATACTATTACCATGCAACGTGTAACGTTATATAGTATTACGTTGTAACGTATAACGTTATATACTATTACCATACAACGTGTAAATTTATATAGTATTACGTTGTAACGTATGACGTTATATAGTATTACGTTATAACGTATAACGTTATATACTATTACGATATAACGTGTAACGTTACATAGTATTACGTTATAACGCATAACGTCATATACTATTACCATACAACGTGTAACGTTATATAGTATGACGTTATAATGTTTAACGTTATGTAGTATTACGTTAAAACATATAACGTTATATGGTATTACGTTATATCGTATAGCGTTGTACAGATTTACGTTATAACGTATAACGTTATATACTACTGCTATACAACGTGTAACGTTATATAGTATTACGTTATAACGTATAACGTCATATACTATTACCATACAACGTGTAACGTTATATAGTATGACGTTATAACGTTTAACGTTATGTAGTATTACGTTAAAACATATAACGTTATATAGTATTACGTTATAACGTATAACGTTAAATAGTATTACGTTGTAACGTATAACGATATATACTATTACCATACAACGGGTAACGTTATACAGTGCTACGATATAATGTGTAACGTTATATAGTATTACGTTATGACGTATAACGTTATATACTATTACGATATAACGTGTAACGTTAATAGTATTACGTTATAACGTTTAACGTTAAATAGTATTACGTTATAACGTTTAACGTTAAATAGTATCACGGTGTAACGTATAACGCTATATACTATTACCATACAACGTGTAACGTTATATAGTATTACGCTGTAACGTATGACGTTATATAGTATTACGTTATAACGTATAACGTTATATACTACTACGATATAACGTGTAACGTTATATAGTATTACGTTATAACGTATAACGTTTAATAGTATTACGTTGTAACGTATAACGATATATACTATTACCATACAACGGGTAACGTTATACAGTGCTACGATATAATGTGTAACGTTATATAGTATTACGTTATGACGTATAACGTTATATACTATTACGATATAACGTGTAACGTTAATAGTATTACGTTATAACGTTTAACGTTAAATAGTATTACGTTATAACGTTTAACGTTAAATAGTATCACGGTGTAACGTATAACGCTATATACTATTACCATACAACGTGTAACGTTATATAGTATTACGCTGTAACGTATGACGTTATATAGTATGACGTTATAACGTTTAACGTTATGTAGTATCACGTTAAAACATATAACGTTATATGGTATTACGTTATATCGTATAGCGTTAAATAGTATTACGTTGTAACGTATAACGTTATATACTATTACCATACGACGGGTAACGTTATACAGTGTTACGATATAATTTGTAACGTTATATAGTATTACGTTAAAACATATAACGATATATAGTATTACGTTATAACGTATAACGTCATATACTATTACCATACAACGTGTAACGTTATACAGTATGACGTTATAACGTTTAATGTTATGTAGTATTACGTTAAAACATATAACGTTATATAGTATTACGTTATAACGTATAACGTTAAATAGTATTACGTTGTAACGTATAACGTTATATACTATTACCATACAACGGGTAACGTTATACAGTGTTACGATATGATGTGTAACGTTATATAGTATTACGTTATGACGTATAACGTTATATACTATTACGATATAACGTGTAACGTTACATAGTATTACGTTATAACGCATAACGTCATATACTATTACCATACAACGTGTAACGTTATATAGTATGACGTTATAATGTTTAACGTCATGTAGTATTACGATAAAACATATAACGTTATATGGTATTACGTTTTATCGTGTAGCGTCATACAGTATTACGTTATAACGTATAACGTTATATACTACTACTATACAAGGTGTAACGTTATATAGTATTACGATATAACGTGTAACATTATATAGTATTACGATATAACGTGTAACGTTATATAGTATTACGTAATAAGGTATAACCTCAAATACTATTACCATACAACGTGTAACGTTATATAGTATGACGTTATAACGCTTAACGTTATGTAGTATTACGTTAAAACGTTTAACGTTATGTAGTATTACGTTAAAACATATAACGATATATAGTATTACGTTATAACGTATAACGTTAAATAGTATTACGCTGTAACGTATAACGTTATATACTATTACCATACAACGTGTAACGTTATATAGTATTACGTTGTAACGTATGACGTTATATAGTATTACGTTATGACGTATAACGTTATAAACTATTACGATATAACTTGTAACGTTATATAGTATTACGTTATAACGTATAACGTCATATACTATTACCATACAACGTGTAACGTTAGATAGTGTGACGTTATAACGTTTAACGTTATGTAGTATTACGTTAAAACATATAACGTTATATAGTATTACGTTATAACGTATAACGTCAAATAGTATTACGTTGTAACTTATGACGCTATATACTATTACCATACAACGTGTAACGTTATCTAGTATTACGTTATAACGTATAACGTTATATACTATTACGATATAACGTGTAACGTTATATAGTATTACGTAGTAACGTATAACGTCATAGACTATTACCATACAACGTGTAACGTTATATAGTATTACGTTGTAACTTATGACGTTATATACTATTACCATACAACGTGTAACGTTATATAGTATTACGTTATAACGTATAACGTTATATACTATTACGATATAGCGTGTAACGTTATATAGTATTACGTTGTAACGTAAGACGTTATATAGTATTACGTTATGACGTATAACGTTATATAGTATTACGTTATAACGTATAACGTTAAATAGTATTACGTTGTAACGTATACCGTTATATACTATTACCATGCAACGTGTAACGTTATATAGTATTACGTTGTAACGTATAACGTTATATCCTATTACCATACAACGTGTAAATTTATATAGTATTACGTTGTAACGTATGACGTTATATAGTATTACGTTATAACGTATAACGTTATATACTATTACGATATAACGTGTAACGTTACATAGTTTTACGTTATAACGCATAACGTCATATACTATTACCATACAACGTGTAACGTTATATAGTATGACGTTATAATGTTTAACGTTATGTAGTATTACGTTAAAACATATAACGTTATATGGTATTACGTTATATCGTATAGCGTTGTACAGATTTACGTTATAACGTATAACGTTATATACTACTACTATACAACGTGTAACGTTATATAGTATTACGTTATAACGTATAACGTCATATACTATTACCATACAACGTGTAACGTTATATAGTATGACGTTATAACGTTTAACGTTATGTAGTATTACGTTAAAACATATAACGTTATATAGTATTACGTTATAACGTATAACGTTAAATAGTATTACGTTGTAACGTATAACGATATATACTATTACCATACAACGGGTAACGTTATACAGTGCTACGATATAATGTGTAACGTTATATAGTATTACGTTATGACGTATAACGTTATATACTATTACGATATAACGTGTAACGTTATATAGTATTACGTTATAACGTTTAACGTTAAATAGTATCACGGTGTAACGTATAACGCTATATACTATTACCATACAACGTGTAACGTTATATAGTATTACGCTGTAACGTATGACGTTATATAGTATTACGTTATAACGTATAACGTTATATACTACTACGATATAACGTGTAACGTTATATAGTATTACGTTATAACGTTTAACGTTAAATAGTATTACGTTGTAACGTATGATGCTATATACTATTACCATACAACGTGTAACGTTATATAGTATGACGTTATAACGTTTAACGTTATGTAGTATTACGTTAAAACATATAACGTTATATAGTAATACGTTATAACGTATAACGTTATATAATATTACGATATAACGTGTAACTTCATTTACTATTACCATACAACGTGTAAAGTTATATAGCATGACGTTATATAGTTTAACGTTATGTAGTATTACGTTAAAACATATAACATTATATAGTATTACGTTATAACGTATAACGTTTAATAGTATTACGTTGTAACGTATAACGTCATATACTATTACCATACAACGTGTAAGGTTATATAGAATTTCGCTATACCGTACAACGTTAAATAGTATTACGTTATAACGTATAACGATAAATAGTATTACGTTATAACGTATAACGTTATATAGTATTACGTTATAACGTATAACGTTATATACTATTACGATATAACGTGTAACGTTATATAGTAATGCGTTATAACGCATAACGTCATATACTATTACCATACAACGTGTAACGTTATATAGTATGACGTTATAACGTTTAACGTTATGTAGTATCACGTTAAAACATATAACGTTATATGGTATTACGTTATATCGTATAGCGTTAAATAGTATTACGTTGTAACGTATAACGTTATATACTATTACCATACGACGGGTAACGTTATACAGTGTTACGATATAATTTGTAACGTTATATAGTATTACGTTATGACGTATAACGTTATATACTATTACGATATAACGTGTAACGTTACATAGTATTACGTTATAACGCATAACGTCATATACTATTACCATACAACGTGTAACGTTATATAGTATGACGTTATAATGTTTAACGTCATGTAGTATTACGATAAAACATATAACGTTATATGGTATTACGTTTTATCGTATAGCGTCATACAGTATTACGTTATAACGTATAACGTTATATACTACTACTATACAAGGTGTAACGTTATATAGTATTACGATATAACGTGTAACATTATATAGTATTACGATATAACGTGTAACGTTATATAGTATTACGTAATAAGGTATAACCTCAAATACTATTACCATACAACGTGTAACGTTATATAGTATGACGTTATAACGCTTAACGTTATGTAGTATTACGTTAAAACGTTTAACGTTATGTAGTATTACGTTAAAACATATAACGATATATAGTATTACGTTATAACGTATAACGTTAAATAGTATTACGCTGTAACGTATAACGTTATATACTATTACCATACAACGTGTAACGTTATATAGTATTACGTTGTAACGTATGACGTTATATAGTATTACGTTATGACGTATAACGTTATAAACTATTACGATATAACTTGTAACGTTATATAGTATTACGTTATAACGTATAACGTCATATACTATTACCATACAACGTGTAACGTTAGATAGTGTGACGTTATAACGTTTAATGTTATGTAGTATTACGTTAAAACATATAACGTTATATAGTATTACGTTATAACGTATAACGTTAAATAGTATTACGTTGTAACTTATGACGCTATATACTATTACCATACAACGTGTAACGTTATCTAGTATTACGTTATAACGTATAACGTTATATACTATTACGATATAACGTGTAACGTTATATAGTATTACGTAGTAACGTATAACGTCATAGACTATTACCATACAACGTGTAACGTTATATAGTATTACGTTGTAACTTATGACGTTATATACTATTACCATACAACGTGTAACGTTATATAGTATTACGTTATAACGTATAACGTTATATACTATTACGATATAGCGTGTAACGTTATATAGTATTACGTTGTAACGTAAGACGTTATATAGTATTACGTTATGACGTATAACGTTATATAGTATTACGTTATAACGTATAACGTTAAATAGTATTACGTTGTAACGTATACCGTTATATACTATTACCATGCAACGTGTAACGTTATATAGTATTACGTTGTAACGTATAACGTTATATCCTATTACCATACAACGTGTAAATTTATATAGTATTACGTTGTAACGTATGACGTTATATAGTATTACGTTATAACGTATAACGTTATATACTACTACGATATAACGTGTAACGTTACATAGTTTTACGTTATAACGCATAACGTCATATACTATTACCATACAACGTGTAACGTTATATAGTATGACGTTATAATGTTTAACGTTATGTAGTATTACGTTAAAACATATAACGTTATATGGTATTACGTTATATCGTATAGCGTTGTACAGATTTACGTTATAACGTATAACGTTATATACTACTACTATACAACGTGTAACGTTATATAGTATTACGTTATAACGTATAACGTCATATACTATTACCATACAACGTGTAACGTTATATAGTATGACGTTATAACGTTTAACGTTATGTAGTATTACGTTAAAACATATAACGTTATATAGTATTACGTTATAACGTATAACGTTAAATAGTATTACGTTGTAACGTATAACGATATATACTATTACCATACAACGGGTAACGTTATACAGTGCTACGATATAATGTGTAACGTTATATAGTATTACGTTATGACGTATAACGTTATATACTATTACGATATAACGTGTAACGTTATATAGTATTACGTTATAACGTTTAACGTTAAATAGTATCACGGTGTAACGTATAACGCTATATACTATTACCATACAACGTGTAACGTTATATAGTATTACGCTGTAACGTATGACGTTATATAGTATTACGTTATAACGTATAACGTTATATACGACTACGATATAACGTGTAACGTTATATAGTATTACGTTATAACGTTTAACGTTAAATAGTATTACGTTGTAACGTATGATGCTATATACTATTACCATACAACGTGTAACGTTATATAGTATGACGTTATAACGTTTAACGTTATGTAGTATTACGTTAAAACATATAACGTTATATAGTAATACGTTATAACGTATAACGTTATATAATATTACGATATAACGTGTAACTTCATTTACTATTACCATACAACGTGTAAAGTTATATAGCATGACGTTATATAGTTTAACGTTATGTAGTATTACGTTAAAACATATAACATTATATAGTATTACGTTATAACGTATAACGTTTAATCGTATTACGTTGTAACGTATAACGTCATATACTATTACCATACAACGTGTAAGGTTATATAGAATTTCGCTATACCGTACAACGTTAAATAGTATTACGTTATAACGTATAACGATAAATAGTATTACGTTATAACGTATAACGTTATATAGTATTACGTTATAACGTATAACGTTATATACTATTACGATATAACGTGTAACGTTATATAGTAATGCGTTATAACGCATAACGTCATATACTATTACCATACAACGTGTAACGTTATATAGTATGACGTTATAACGTTTAACGTTATGTAGTATCACGTTAAAACATATAACGTTATATGGTATTACGTTATATCGTATAGCGTTAAATAGTATTACGTTGTAACGTATAACGTTATATACTATTACCATACGACGGGTAACGTTATACAGTGTTACGATATAATTTGTAACGTTATATAGTATTACGTTAAAACATATAACGATATATAGTATTACGTTATAACGTATAACGTCATATACTATTACCATACAACGTGTAACGTTATATAGTATGACGTTATAACGTTTAACGTTATGTAGTATTACGATAAAACATATAACGTTATATAGTATTACGTTATAACGTATAACGTTAAATAGTATTACGTTGTAACGTATAACGTTATATACTATTACCATACAACGGGTAACGTTATACAGTGTTACGATATGATGTGTAACGTTATATAGTATTACGTTATGACGTATAACGTTATATACTATTACGATATAACGTGTAACGTTACATAGTATTACGTTATAACGTGTAACGTCATATACTATTACCATACAACGTGTAACGTTATATAGTATGACGTTATAATGTTTAACGTCATGTAGTATTACGATAAAACATATAACGTTATATGGTATTACGTTTTATCGTATAGCGTCATACAGTATTACGTTATAACGTATAACGTTATATACTACTACTATACAAGGTGTAACGTTATATAGTATTACGTAATAAGGTATAACGTCAAATACTATTACCATACAACGTGTAACGTTATATAGTATGACGTTATAACGCTTAACGTTATGTAGTATTACGTTAAAACGTTTAACGTTATGTAGTATTACGTTAAAACATATAACGATATATAGTATTACGTTATAACGTATAACGTTAAATAGTATTACGTTATAACGTATAACGTTAAATAGTATTACGTTGTAACGTATAACGTTATATACTATTACCATACAACGGGTAACGTTATACAGTGTTACGATATGATGTGTAACGTTATATAGTATTACGTTATGACGTATAACGTTATATACTATTACGATATAACGTGTAACGTTATATAGTAATGCGTTATAACGCATAACGTCATATACTATTACCATACAACGTGTAACGTTATATAGTATGACGTTATAACGTTTAACGTTATGTAGTATCACGTTAAAACATATAACGTTATATGGTATTACGTTATATCGTATAGCGTTAAATAGTATTACGTTGTAACGTATAACGTTATATACTATTACCATACGACGGGTAACGTTATACAGTGTTACGATATAATTTGTAACGTTATATAGTATTACGTTAAAACATATAACGATATATAGTATTACGTTATAACGTATAACGTCATATACTATTACCATACAACGTGTAACGTTATATAGTATGACGTTATAACGTTTAACGTTATGTAGTATTACGATAAAACATATAACGTTATATAGTATTACGTTATAACGTATAACGTTAAATAGTATTACGTTGTAACGTATAACGTTATATACTATTACCATACAACGGGTAACGTTATACAGTGTTACGATATGATGTGTAACGTTATATAGTATTACGTTATGACGTATAACGTTATATACTATTACGATATAACGTGTAACGTTACATAGTATTACGTTATAACGCATAACGTCATATACTATTACCATACAACGTGTAACGTTATATAGTATGACGTTATAATGTTTAACGTCATGTAGTATTACGATAAAACATATAACGTTATATGGTATGGCGTTATATCGCATAGCGTCATACAGTATTACGTTATAACGTATAACGTTATATACTACTACTATACAAGGTGTAACGTTATATAGTATTACGTAATAAGGTATAACGTCAAATACTATTACCATACAACGTGTAACGTTATATAGTATGACGTTATAACGCTTAACGTTATGTAGTATTACGTTAAAACGTTTAACGTTATGTAGTATTACGTTAAAACATATAACGATATATAGTATTACGTTATAACGTATAACGTTAAATAGTATTACGTTATAACGTATAACGTTAAATAGTATTACGTTGTAACGTATAACGTTATATACTATTACCATACAACGGGTAACGTTATACAGTGTTACGATATGATGTGTAACGTTATATAGTATTACGTTATGACGTATAACGTTATATACTATTACGATATAACGTGTAACGTTATATAGTAATGCGTTATAACGCATAACGTCATATACTATTACCATACAACGTGTAACGTTATATAGTATGACGTTATAACGTTTAACGTTATGTAGTATCACGTTAAAACATATAACGTTATATGGTATTACGTTATATCGTATAGCGTTAAATAGTATTACGTTGTAACGTATAACGTTATATACTATTACCATACGACGGGTAACGTTATACAGTGTTACGATATAATTTGTAACGTTATATAGTATTACGTTAAAACATATAACGATATATAGTATTACGTTATAACGTATAACGTCATATACTATTACCATACAACGTGTAACGTTATATAGTATGACGTTATAACGTTTAATGTTATGTAGTATTACGTTAAAACATATAACGTTATATAGTATTACGTTATAACGTATAACGTTAAATAGTATTACGTTGTAACGTATAACGTTATATACTATTACCATACAACGGGTAACGTTATACAGTGTTACGATATGATGTGTAACGTTATATAGTATTACGTTATGACGTATAACGTTATATACTATTACGATATAACGTGTAACGTTACATAGTATTACGTTATAACGCATAACGTCATATACTATTACCATACAACGTGTAACGTTATATAGTATGACGTTATAATGTTTAACGTCATGTAGTATTACGATAAAACATATAACGTTATATGGTATTACGTTTTATCGTATAGCGTCATACAGTATTACGTTATAACGTATAACGTTATATACTACTACTATACAAGGTGTAACGTTATATAGTATTACGTAATAAGGTATAACGTCAAATACTATTACCATACAACGTGTAACGTTATATAGTATGACGTTATAACGCTTAACGTTATGTAGTATTACGTTAAAACGTTTAACGTTATGTAGTATTACGTTAAAACATATAACGATATATAGTATTACGTTATAACGTATAACGTTAAATAGTATTACGTTATAACGTATAACGTTAAATAGTATTACGTTGTAACGTATAACGTTATATACTATTACCATACAACGGGTAACGTTATACAGTGTTACGATATGATGTGTAACGTTATATAGTATTACGTTATGACGTATAACGTTATATACTATTACGATATAACGTGTAACGTTATATAGTAATGCGTTATAACGCATAACGTCATATACTATTACCATACAACGTGTAACGTTATATAGTATGACGTTATAACGTTTAACGTTATGTAGTATCACGTTAAAACATATAACGTTATATGGTATTACGTTATATCGTATAGCGTTAAATAGTATTACGTTGTAACGTATAACGTTATATACTATTACCATACGACGGGTAACGTTATACAGTGTTACGATATAATTTGTAACGTTATATAGTATTACGTTAAAACATATAACGATATATAGTATTACGTTATAACGTATAACGTCATATACTATTACCATACAACGTGTAACGTTATATAGTATGACGTTATAACGTTTAATGTTATGTAGTATTACGTTAAAACATATAACGTTATATAGTATTACGTTATAACGTATAACGTTAAATAGTATTACGTTGTAACGTATAACGTTATATACTATTACCATACAACGGGTAACGTTATACAGTGTTACGATATGATGTGTAACGTTATATAGTATTACGTTATGACGTATAACGTTATATACTATTACGATATAACGTGTAACGTTACATAGTATTACGTTATAACGCATAACGTCATATACTATTACCATACAACGTGTAACGTTATATAGTATGACGTTATAATGTTTAACGTCATGTAGTATTACGATAAAACATATAACGTTATATGGTATTACGTTTTATCGTATAGCGTTATACAGTATTACGTTATAACGTATAACGTTATATACTACTACTATACAAGGTGTAACGTTATATAGTATTACGTAATAAGGTATAACGTCAAATACTATTACCATACAACGTGTAACGTTATATAGTATGACGTTATAACGCTTAACGTTATGTAGTATTACGTTAAAACGTTTAACGTTATGTAGTATTACGTTAAAACATATAACGATATATAGTATTACGTTATAACGTATAACGTTAAATAGTATTACGCTGTAACGTATAACGTTATATACTATTACCATACAACGTGTAACGTTATATAGTATTACGTTGTAACGTATCACGTTATATAGTATTACGTTATGACGTATAACGTTATAAACTATTACGATATAACTTGTAACGTTATATAGTATTACGTTATAACGTATAACGTCATATACTATTACCATACAACGTGTAACGTTATACAGTATGACGTTATAACGTTTAACCTTATGTAGTATTACGTTAAAACATATAACGTTATATAGTATTACGTTATAACGTATAACGTTAAATAGTATTACGTTGTAACGTATAACGTTATATACTATTACCATACAACGGGTAACGTTATACAGTGTTACGATATGATGTGTAACGTTATATAGTATTACGTTATGACGTATAACGTTATATACTATTACGATATAACGTGTAACGTTACATAGTATTACGTTATAACGCATAACGTCATATACTATTACCATACAACGTGTAACGTTATATAGTATGACGTTATAATGTTTAACGTCATGTAGTATTACGATAAAACATATAACGTTATATGGTATTACGTTTTATCGTATAGCGTCATACAGTATTACGTTATAACGTATAACGTTATATACTACTACTATACAAGGTGTAACGTTATATAGTATTACGATATAACGTGTAACATTATATAGTATTACGATATAACGTGTAACGTTATATAGTATTACGTAATAAGGTATAACCTCAAATACTATTACCATACAACGTGTAACGTTATATAGTATGACGTTATAACGCTTAACGTTATGTAGTATTACGTTAAAACGTTTAACGTTATGTAGTATTACGTTAAAACATATAACGATATATAGTATTACGTTATAACGTATAACGTTAAATAGTATTACGCTGTAACGTATAACGTTATATACTATTACCATACAACGTGTAACGTTATATAGTATTACGTTGTAACGTATGACGTTATATAGTATTACGTTATGACGTATAACGTTATATACTATTACCATACAACGGGTAACGTTATACAGTGTTACGATATGATGTGTAACGTTATATAGTATTACGTTATGACGTATAACGTTATATACTATTACGATATAACGTGTAACGTTACATAGTATTACGTTATAACGCATAACGTCATATACTATTACCATACAACGTGTAACGTTATATAGTATGACGTTATAATGTTTAACGTCATGTAGTATTACGATAAAACATATAACGTTATATGGTATTACGTTTTATCGTATAGCGTCATACAGTATTACGTTATAACGTATAACGTTATATACTACTACTATACAAGGTGTAACGTTATATAGTATTACGTAATAAGGTATAACGTCAAATACTATTACCATACAACGTGTAACGTTATATAGTATGACGTTATAACGCTTAACGTTATGTAGTATTACGTTAAAACGTTTAACGTTATGTAGTATTACGTTAAAACATATAACGATATATAGTATTACGTTATAACGTATAACGTTAAATAGTATTACGCTGTAACGTATAACGTTATATACTATTACCATACAACGTGTAACGTTATATAGTATTACGTTGTAACGTATCACGTTATATAGTATTACGTTATGACGTATAACGTTATAAACTATTACGATATAACTTGTAACGTTATATAGTATTACGTTATAACGTATAACGTCATATACTATTACCATACAACGTGTAACGTTATACAGTATGACGTTATAACGTTTAACCTTATGTAGTATTACGTTAAAACATATAACGTTATATAGTATTACGTTATAACGTATAACGTTAAATAGTATTACGTTGTAACGTATAACGTTATATACTATTACCATACAACGGGTAACGTTATACAGTGTTACGATATGATGTGTAACGTTATATAGTATTACGTTATGACGTATAACGTTATATACTATTACGATATAACGTGTAACGTTACATAGTATTACGTTATAACGCATAACGTCATATACTATTACCATACAACGTGTAACGTTATATAGTATGACGTTATAATGTTTAACGTCATGTAGTATTACGATAAAACATATAACGTTATATGGTATTACGTTTTATCGTATAGCGTCATACAGTATTACGTTATAACGTATAACGTTATATACTACTACTATACAAGGTGTAACGTTATATAGTATTACGATATAACGTGTAACATTATATAGTATTACGATATAACGTGTAACGTTATATAGTATTACGTAATAAGGTATAACCTCAAATACTATTACCATACAACGTGTAACGTTATATAGTATGACGTTATAACGCTTAACGTTATGTAGTATTACGTTAAAACGTTTAACGTTATGTAGTATTACGTTAAAACATATAACGATATATAGTATTACGTTATAACGTATAACGTTAAATAGTATTACGCTGTAACGTATAACGTTATATACTATTACCATACAACGTGTAACGTTATATAGTATTACGTTGTAACGTATGACGTTATATAGTATTACGTTATGACGTATAACGTTATAAACTATTACGATATAACTTGTAACGTTATATAGTATTACGTTATAACGTATAACGTCATATACTATTACCATACAACGTGTAACGTTAGATAGTGTGACGTTATAACGTTTAACGTTATGTAGTATTACGTTAAAACATATAACGTTATATAGTATTACGTTATAACGTATAACGTTAAATAGTATTACGTTGTAACTTATGACGCTATATGCTATTACCATACAACGTGTAACGTTATCTAGTATTACGTTATAACGTATAACGTTATATACTATTACGATATAACGTGTAACGTTATATAGTATTACGTAGTAACGTATAACGTCATAGACTATTACCATACAACGTGTAACGTTATATAGTATTACGTTGTAACTTATGACGTTATATACTATTACCATACAACGTGTAACGTTATATAGTATTACGTTATAACGTATAACGTTATATACTATTACGATATAGCGTGTAACGTTATATAGTATTACGTTGTAACGTAAGACGTTATATAGTATTACGTTATGACGTATAACGTTATATAGTATTACGTTATAACGTATAACGTTAAATAGTATTACGTTGTAACGTATACCGTTATATACTATTACCATGCAACGTGTAACGTTATATAGTATTACGTTGTAACGTATAACGTTATATCCTATTACCATACAACGTGTAAATTTATATAGTATTACGTTGTAACGTATGACGTTATATAGTATTACGTTATAACGTATAACGTTATATACTATTACGATATAACGTGTAACGTTACATAGTTTTACGTTATAACGCATAACGTCATATACTATTACCATACAACGTGTAACGTTATATAGTATGACGTTATAACGTTTAACGTTATGTAGTATTACGTTAAAACATATAACGTTATATGGTATTACGTTATATCGTATAGCGTTGTACAGATTTACGTTATAACGTATAACGTTATATACTACTACTATACAACGTGTAACGTTATATAGTATTACGTTATAACGTATAACGTCATATACTATTACCATACAACGTGTAACGTTATATAGTATGACGTTATAACGTTTAACGTTATGTAGTATTACGTTAAAACATATAACGTTATATAGTATTACGTTATAACGTATAACGTTAAATAGTATTACGTTGTAACGTATAACGATATATACTATTACCATACAACGGGTAAAGTTATACAGTGCTACGATATAATGTGTAACGTTATATAGTATTACGTTATGACGTATAACGTTATATACTATTACGATATAACGTGTAACGTTATATAGTATTACGTTATAACGTTTAACGTTAAATAGTATCACGGTGTAACGTATAACGCTATATACTATTACCATACAACGTGTAACGTTATATAGTATTACGCTGTAACGTATGACGTTATATAGTATTACGTTATAACGTATAACGTTATATACTACTACGATATAACGTGTAACGTTATATAGTATTACGTTATAACGTTTAACGTTAAATAGTATTACGTTGTAACGTATGATGCTATATACTATTACCATACAACGTGTAACGTTATATAGTATGACGTTATAACGTTTAACGTTATGTAGTATTACGTTAAAACATATAACGTTATATAGTAATACGTTATAACGTATAACGTTATATACTATTACGATATAACGTGTAACTTCATTTACTATTACCATACAACGTGTAAAGTTATATAGCATGACGTTATATAGTTTAACGTTATGTAATATTACGTTAAAACATATAACGTTATATAGTATTACGTTATAACGTATAACGTTTAATAGTATTACGTTGTAACGTATAACGTCATATACTATTACCATACAACGTGTAAGGTTATATAGAATTTCGCTATACCGTACAACGTTAAATAGTATTACGTTATAACGTATAACGATAAATAGTATTACGTTATAACGTATAACGTTATATAGTATTACGTTATAACGTATAACGTTATATACTATTACGATATAACGTGTAACGTTATATAGTAATGCGTTATAACGCATAACGTCATATACTATTACCATACAACGTGTAACGTTATATAGTATGACGTTATAACGTTTAACGTTATGTAGTATCACGTTAAAACATATAACGTTATATGGTATTACGTTATATCGTATAGCGTTAAATAGTATTACGTTGTAACGTATAACGTTATATACTATTACCATACGACGGGTAACGTTATACAGTGTTACGATATAATTTGTAACGTTATATAGTATTACGTTAAAACATATAACGATATATAGTATTACGTTATAACGTATAACGTCATAAACTATTACCATACAACGTGTAACGTTATATAGTATGACGTTATAACGTTTAATGTTATGTAGTATTACGTTAAAACATATAACGTTATATAGTATTACGTTATAACGTATAACGTTAAATAGTATTACGTTGTAACGTATAACGTTATATACTATTACCATACAACGGGTAACGTTATACAGTGTTACGATATGATGTGTAACGTTATATAGTATTACGTTATGACGTATAACGTTATATACTATTACGATATAACGTGTAACGTTACATAGTATTACGTTATAACGCATAACGTCATATACTATTACCATACAACGTGTAACGTTATATAGTATGACGTTATAATGTTTAACGTCATGTAGTATTACGATAAAACATATAACGTTATATGGTATTACGTTTTATCGTATAGCGTCATACAGTATTACGTTATAACGTATAACGTTATATACTACTACTATACAAGGTGTAACGTTATATAGTATTACGATATAACGTGTAACATTATATAGTATTACGATATAACGTGTAACGTTATATAGTATTACGTAATAAGGTATAACGTCAAATACTATTACCATACAACGTGTAACGATGTAGTATGACGTTATAACGCTTAACGTTATGTAGTATTACGTTAAAACGTTTAACGTTATGTAGTATTACGTTAAAACATATAACGATATATAGTATTACGTTATAACGTATAACGTTAAATAGTATTACGCTGTAACGTATAACGTTATATACTATTACCATACAACGTGTAACGTTATATAGTATTACGTTGTAACGTATGACGTTATATAGTATTACGTTATGACGTATAACGTTATAAACTATTACGATATAACTTGTAACGTTATATAGTATTACGTTATAACGTATAACGTCATATACTATTACCATACAACGTGTAACGTTAGATAGTGTGACGTTATAACGTTTAACGTTATGTAGTATTACGTTAAAACATATAACGTTATATAGTATTACGTTATAACGTATAACGTTAAATAGTATTACGTTGTAACTTATGACGCTATATACTATTACCATACAACGTGTAACGTTATATAGTATTACGTTATAACGTATAACGTTATATACTATTACGATATAACGTGTAACGTTATATAGTATTACGTAGTAACGTATAACGTCATAGACTATTACCATACAACGTGTAACGTTATATAGTATTACGTTGTAACTTATGACGTTATATACTATTACCATACAACGTGTAACGTTATATAGTATTACGTTATAACGTATAACGTTATATACTATTACGATATAGCGTGTAACGTTATATAGTATTACGTTGTAACGTAAGACGTTATATAGTATTACGTTATGACGTATAACGTTATATAGTATTACGTTATAACGTATAACGTTAAATAGTATTACGTTGTAACGTATAACGTTATATACTATTACCATGCAACGTGTAACGTTATATAGTATTACGTTGTAACGTATAACGTTATATACTATTACGATATAACGTGTAACGTTACATAGTATTACGTTATAACGTATAACGTCATATACTATTACCATACAACGTGTAACGTTATATAGTATGACGTTATAATGTTTAACGTTATATAGTATTACGATAAAACATATAACGTTATATGGTATTACGTTATATCGTATAGCGTTGTACAGTATTACGTTATAACGTATAACGTTATATACTACTACTATACAACGTGTAACGTTATATAGTATTACGTTATAACGTATAACGTCATATACTATTACCATACAACGTGTAACGTTATATAGTATGACGTTATAACGTTTAACGTTATGTAGTATTACGTTAAAACATATAACGTTATATAGTATTACGTTATAACGTATAACGTTAAATAGTATTACGTTATAACGTTTAACGTTAAATAGTATCACGGTGTAACGTATAACGCTATATACTATTACCATACAACGTGTAACGTTATATAGTATTACGCTGTAACGTATGACGTTATATAGTATTACGTTATAACGTATAACGTTATATACTACTACGATATAACGTGTAACGTTATATAGTATTACGTTATAACGTTTAACGTTAAATAGTATTACGTTGTAACGTATGACGCTATATACTATTACCATACAACGTGTAACGTTATATAGTATGACGTTATAACGGTTAACGTTATGTAGTATTACGTTAAAACATATAACGTTATATAGTAATACGTTATAACGTATAACGTTATATACTATTACGATATAACGTGTAACTTCATTTACTATTACCATACAACGTGTAAAGTTATATAGCATGACGTTATATAGTTTAACGTTATGTGGTATTACGTTAAAACATATAACGATATATAGTATTACGTTATAACGTATAACGATAAATAGTATTACGTTGTAACGTATAACGTTATATACTATTACCATACAACGTGTAACGTTACATAGTATGACGTTATAACGTTTAACGTTATGTGGTATTACGTTAAAACATATAACGTTATATAGTATTACGTTATAACGTATAACGTTAAATAGTATTACGTTGTAACTTATGACGCTATATACTATTACCATACAACGTGTAACGTTATATAGTATTACGTTATAACGTATAACGTTATATACTATTACGGTATAACGTGTAACGTTATATAGTATTACGTAGTAACGTATAACGTCATAGACTATTACCATACAACGTGTAACGTTATATAGTATTACGTTGTAACTTATGACGTTATATAGTATTACCATACAACGTGTAACGTTATATAGTATTACGTTATAACGTATAACGTTATATACCATTACGATATAGCGTGTAACGTTATATAGTATTACGTTGTAACGTATGACGTTATATAGTATTACGTTATAACGTATAACGTTATATACTATTACGATATAACGTGTAACGTTACATAGTATTACGTTATAACGCATAACGTCATATACTATTACCATACAACGTGTAACGTTATATAGTATGACGTTATAATGTTTAAGGTTATGTATTATTACGTTAAAACATATAACGTTATATGGTATTACGTTATATCGTATAGCGTTGTACAGATTTACGTTATAACGTATAACGTTATATACTACTACTATACAACGTGTAACGTTATATAGTAATACGTTATAACGTATAACGTTATATACTATTACGATATAACGTGTAACTTCATTTACTATTACCATACAACGTGTAAAGTTATATAGCATGACGTTATATAGTTTAACGTTATGTAGTATTACGTTAAAACATATAACGTTATATAGTATTACGTTATAACGTATAACGTTTAATAGTATTACGTTGTAACGTATAACGTCATATACTATTACCATACAACGTGTAAGGTTATATAGAATTTCGCTATACCGTACAACGTTAAATAGTATTACGATATAACGTATAACGATAAATAGTATTACGTTATAACGTATAACGTTATATAGTATTACGTTATAACGTATAACGTCATATACTATTACCATACAACGTGTAACGTTACATAGTATGACGTTATAACGTTTAACGTTATGTGGTATTACGTTAAAACATATAACGTTATATAGTATTACGTTATAACGTATAACGTTAAATAGTATTACGTTGTAACTTATGACGCTATATACTATTACCATACAACGTGTAACGTTATATAGTATTACGTTATAACGTATAACGTCATATACTATTACCATACAACGTGTAACGTTATATAGTATGACGTTATAACGTTTAACGTTATGTAGTATCACGTTAAAACATATAACGTTATATGGTATTACGTTATATCGTATAGCGTTAAATAATATTACGTTGTAACGTATAACGTTATATACTATTACCATGCGACGGGTAACGTTATACAGTGTTACGATATAATTTGTAACGTTATATAGTATTACGTTAAAACATATAACGATATATAGTATTACGTTATAACGTATAACGTCATATACTATTACCATACAACGTGTAACGTTATATAGTATGACGTTATAACGTTTAATGTTATGTAGTATTACGTTCAAACATATAACGTTATATAGTATTACGTTATAACGTATAACGTTAAATAGTATTACGTTGTAACGTATAACGTTATATACTATTACCATACAACGGGTAACGTTATACAGTGTTACGATATGATGTGTAACGTTATATAGTATTACGTTATGACGTATAACGTTATATACTATTACGATATAACGTGTAACGTTACATAGTATTACGTTATAACGTTTAACTTTAAATAGTACTACGTTGTAACGTATAACGCTATATACTATTACCATACAACGTGTACCGTTAGATAGTATTACGCTGTAACGTATGACGTTACATAGTATTACTTTATAACGTATAACGTTATATACTATTACGATGTAACGTGTAACGTTATATAGTATTACGTTATAACGTAAAACGTTATGTACCATTACGGTATTACGTATAACGTTATATAGTATTACGTAATAACGTATAACGTCATATACTAAATACCATACAACATGTAACGTTATGTAGTATGACGTTATATCGTTTAACGTTATGTAGAATTACGTTATAACGTATAACGTTATATACTATTACGATATAACGTGTATCGTTATATAGTATTACTTTATAACGTATAACGTCATATACTATTACCATACAACGTGTAACGTTATATAGTATGACGTTATAACGTTTAACCTTATATAGTATTACGTTATAACGTATGACGTCATATACTATTACGATATATCGTGTAACGTTATATAGTATTACGTTATAACGTATAACGTTATATACTACTACGATATAACGTGTAACGTTATATAGTATTACGTTATAACGTTTAACGTTAAATAGTATTACGTTGTAACGTATGACGCTATATACTATTACCATACAACGTGTAACGTTATATAGTATGACGTTATAACGTTTAACGTTATGTAGTATTACGTTATAACGTATAACGTTATATACTATTACGATATAACGTGTAACTTCATTTACTATTACCATACAACGTGTAAAGTTATATAGCATGACGTTATATAGTTTAACGTTATGTAATATTACGTTAAAACATATAACGTTATATAGTATTACGTTATAACGTATAACGTTTAATAGTATTACGTTGTAACGTATAACGTCATATACTATTACCATACAACGTGTAAGGTTATATAGAATTTCGCTATACCGTACAACGTTAAATAGTATTACGTTATAACGTATAACGATAAATAGTATTACGTTATAACGTATAACGTTATATAGTATTACGTTATAACGTATAACGTTATATACTATTACGATATAACGTGTAACGTTATATAGTAATGCGTTATAACGCATAACGTCATATACTATTACCATACAACGTGTAACGTTATATAGTATGACGTTATAACGTTTAACGTTATGTAGTATCACGTTAAAACATATAACGTTATATGGCATTACGTTATATCGTATAGCGTTAAATAGTATTACGTTGTAACGTATAACGTTATATACTATTACCATACGACGGGTAACGTTATACAGTGTTACGATATAATTTGTAACGTTATATAGTATTACGTTAAAACATATAACGATATATAGTATTACGTTATAACGTATAACGTCATAAACTATTACCATACAACGTGTAACGTTATATAGTATGACGTTATAACGTTTAATGTTATGTAGTATTACGTTAAAACATATAACGTTATATAGTATTACGTTATAACGTATAACGTTAAATAGTATTACGTTGTAACGTATAACGTTATATACTATTACCATACAACGGATAACGTTATACAGTGTTACGATATGATGTGTAACGTTATATAGTATTACGTTATGACGTATAACGTTATATACTATTACGATATAACGTGTAACGTTACATAGTATTACGTTATAACGCATAACGTCATATACTATTACCATACAACGTGTAACGTTATATAGTATGACGTTATAATGTTTAACGTCATGTAGTATTACGATAAAACATATAACGTTATATGGTATTACGTTTTATCGTATAGCGTCATACAGTATTACGTTATAACGTATAACGTTATATACTACTACTATACAAGGTGTAACGTTATATAGTATTACGATATAACGTGTAACATTATATAGTATTACGATATAACGTGTAACGTTATATAGTATTACGTAATAAGGTATAACGTCAAATACTATTACCATACAACGTGTAACGATATAGTATGACGTTATAACGCTTAACGTTATGTAGTATTACGTTAAAACGTTTAACGTTATGTAGTATTACGTTAAAACATATAACGATATATAGTATTACGTTATAACGTATAACGTTAAATAGTATTACGCTGTAACGTATAACGTTATATACTATTACCATACAACGTGTAACGTTATATAGTATTACGTTGTAACGTATGACGTTATATAGTATTACGTTATGACGTATAACGTTATAAACTATTACGATATAACTTGTAACGTTATATAGTATTACGTTATAACGTATAACGTCATATACTATTACCATACAACGTGTAACGTTAGATAGTGTGACGTTATAACGTTTAACGTTATGTAGTATTACGTTAAAACATATAACGTTATATAGTATTACGTTATAACGTATAACGTTAAATAGTATTACGTTGTAACTTATGACGCTATATACTATTACCATACAACGTGTAACGTTATATAGTATTACGTTATAACGTATAACGTTATATACTATTACAATATAACGTGTAACGTTATATAGTATTACGTAGTAACGTATAACGTCATAGACTATTACCATACAACGTGTAACGTTATATAGTATTACGTTGTAACTTATGACGTTATATACTATTACCATACAACGTGTAACGTTATATAGTATTACGTTATAACGTATAACGTTATATACTATTACGATATAGCGTGTAACGTTATATAGTATTACGTTGTAACGTAAGACGTTATATAGTATTACGTTATGACGTATAACGTTATATAGTATTACGTTATAACGTATAACGTTAAATAGTATTACGTTGTAACGTATACCGTTATATACTATTACCATGCAACGTGTAACGTTATATAGTATTACGTTGTAACGTATAACGTTATATACTATTACGATATAACGTGTAACGTTACATAGTATTACGTTATAACGCATAACGTCATATACTATTACCATACAACGTGTAACGTTATATAGTATGACGTTATAATGTTTAACGTTATGTAGTATTACGTTAAAACATATAACGTTATATGGTATTACGTTATATCGTATAGCGTTGTACAGATTTACGTTATAACGTATAACGTTATATACTACTACTATACAACGTGTAACGTTATATAGTATTACGTTATAACGTATAACGTCATATACTATTACCATACAACGTGTAACGTTATATAGTATGACGTTATAACGTTTAACGTTATGTAGTATTACGTTAAAACATATAACGTTATATAGTATTACGTTATAACGTATAACGTTAAATAGTATTACGTTATAACGTTTAACGTTAAATAGTATCACGGTGTAACGTATAACGCTATATACTATTACCATACAACGTGTAACGTTATATAGTATTACGCTGTAACGTATGACGTTATATAGTATTACGTTATAACGTATAACGTTATATACTACTACGATATAACGTGTAACGTTATATAGTATTACGTTATAACGTTTAACGTTAAATAGTATTACGTTGTAACGTATGACGCTATATACTATTACCATACAACGTGTAACGTTATATAGTATGACGTTATAACGGTTAACGTTATGTAGTATTACGTTAAAACATATAACGTTATATAGTAATACGTTATAACGTATAACGTTATATACTATTACGATATAACGTGTAACTTCATTCACTATTACCATACAACGTGTAAAGTTATATAGCATGACGTTATATAGTTTAACGTTATGTGGTATTACGTTAAAACATATAACGATATATAGTATTACGTTATAACGTATAACGATAAATAGTATTACGTTGTAACGTATAACGTTATATACTATTACCATACAACGCGTAACGTTACATAGTATGACGTTATAACGTTTAACGTTATGTGGTATTACGTTAAAACATATAACGTTATATAGTATTACGTTATAACGTATAACGTTAAATAGTATTACGTTGTAACTTATGACGCTATATACTATTACCATACAACGTGTAACGTTATATAGTATTACGTTATAACGTATAACGTTATATACTATTACGGTATAACGTGTAACGTTATATAGTATTACGTAGTAACGTATAACGTCATAGACTATTACCATACAACGTGTAACGTTATATAGTATTACGTTGTAACTTATGACGTTATATAGTATTACCATACAACGTGTAACGTTATATAGTATTACGTTATAACGTATGACGTTATATAGTATTACGTTATAACGTATAACGTTATATACTATTACGATATAACGTGTAACGTTACATAGTATTACGTTATAACGCATAACGTCATATACTATTACCATACAACGTGTAACGTTATATAGTATGACGTTATAATGTTTAAGGTTATGTATTATTACGTTAAAACATATAACGTTATATGGTATTACGTTATATCGTATAGCGTTGTACAGATTTACGTTATAACGTATAACGTTATATACTACTACTATACAACGTGTAACGTTATATAGTATTACGTTATAACGTATAACGTCATATACTATTACCATACAACGTGTAACGTTATATAGTATGACGTTATAACGTTTAACGTTATGTAGTATTACGTTAAAACATATAACGTTATATAGTATTACGTTATAACGTATAACGTTAAATAGTATTACGTTATAACGTTTAACGTTAAATAGTATCACGGTGTAACGTATAACGCTATATACTATTACCATACAACGTGTAACGTTATATAGTATTACGCTGTAACGTATGACGTTATATAGTATTACGTTATAACGTATAACGTTATATACTACTACGATATAACGTGTAACGTTATATAGTATTACGTTATAACGTTTAACGTTAAATAGTATTACGTTGTAACGTATGACGCTATATACTATTACCATACAACGTGTAACGTTATATAGTATGACGTTATAACGTTTAACGTTATGTAGTATTACGTTAAAACATATAACGTTATATAGTAATACGTTATAACGTATAACGTTATATACTATTACGATATAACGTGTAACTTCATTTACTATTACCATACAACGTGTAAAGTTATATAGCATGACGTTATATAGTTTAACGTTATGTAGTATTACGTTAAAACATATAACGTTATATAGTATTACGTTATAACGTATAACGTTTAATAGTATTACGTTGTAACGTATAACGTCATATACTATTACCATACAACGTGTAAGGTTATATAGAATTTCGCTATACCGTACAACGTTAAATAGTATTACGTTATAACGTATAACGATAAATAGTATTACGTTATAACGTATAACGTTATATAGTATTACGTTATAACGTATAACGTTATATACTATTACGATATAACGTGTAACGTTATATAGTAATGCGTTATAACGCATAACGTCATATACTATTACCATACAACGTGTAACGTTATATAGTATGACGTTATAACGTTTAACGTTATGTAGTATCACGTTAAAACATATAACGTTATATGGTATTACGTTATATCGTATAGCGTTAAATAGTATTACGTTGTAACGTATAACGTTATATACTATTACCATACGACGGGTAACGTTATACAGTGTTACGATATAATTTGTAACGTTATATAGTATTACGTTAAAACATATAACGATATATAGTATTACGTTATAACGTATAACGTCATATACTATTACCATACAACGTGTAACGTTATATAGTATGACGTTATAACGTTTAACGTTATGTAGTATTACGTTCAAACATATAACGTTATATAGTATTACGTTATAACGTATAACGTTAAATAGTATTACGTTGTAACGTATAACGTTATATACTATTACCATACAACGGGTAACGTTATACAGTGTTACGATATGATGTGTAACGTTATATAGTATTACGTTATGACGTATAACGTTATATACTATTACGATATAACGTGTAACGTTACATAGTATTACGTTATAACGTTTAACTTTAAATAGTACTACGTTGTAACGTATAACGCTATATACTATTACCATACAACGTGTACCGTTAGATAGTATTACGCTGTAACGTATGACGTTACATAGTATTACTTTATAACGTATAACGTTATATACTATTACGATGTAACGTGTAACGTTATATAGTATTACGTAATAACGTAAAACGTTATGTACCATTACGGTATTACGTATAACGTTATATAGTATTACGTAATAACGTATAACGTCATATACTAAATACCATACAACATGTAACGTTATGTAGTATGACGTTATATCGTTTAACGTTATGTAGAATTACGTTATAACGTATAACGTTATATACTATTACGATATAACGTGTATCGTTATATAGTATTACTTTATAACGTACAACGTCATATACTATTACCATACAACGTGTAACGTTATGTAGTATGACGTTATATCGTTTAACGTTATGTAGAATTACGTTATAACGTATAACGTTATATACTATTACGATATAACGTGTATCGTTATATAGTATTACTTTATAACGTACAACGTCATATACTATTACCATACAACGTGTAACGTTATATAGTATGACGTTATAACGTTTAACCTTATATAGTATTACGTTATAACGTATAACGTTATATACTACTACGATATATCGTGTAACGTTATATAGTATTACGTTATAACGTTTAACGTTAAATAGTATTACGTTGTAACGTATGACGCTATATACTATTACCATACAACGTGTAACGTTATATAGTATGACGTTATAACGTTTAACGTTATGTAGTATTACGTTAAAACATATAACGTTATATAGTAATACGTTATAACGTATAACGTTATATACTATTACGATATAACGTGTAACTTCATTTACTATTACCATACAACGTGTAAAGTTATATAGCATGACGTTATATAGTTTAACGTTATGTAGTATTACGTTAAAACATATAACGTTATATAGTATTACGTTATAACGTATAACGTTTAATAGTATTACGTTGTAACGTATAACGTCATATACTATTACCATACAACGTGTAAGGTTATATAGAATTTCGCTATACCGTACAACGTTAAATAGTATTACGTTATAACGTATAGCGATAAATAGTATTACGTTATAACGTATAACGTTATATAGTATTACGTTATAACGTATAACGTTATATACTATTACGATATAACGTGTAACGTTATATAGTAATACGTTATAACGCATAACGTCATATACTATTACCATACAACGTGTAACGTTATATAGTATGACGTTATAACGTTTCTCGTTATGTAGTATCACGTTAAAACATATAACGTTATATGGTATTACGTTATATCGTATAGCGTTAAATAGTATTACGTTGTAACGTATAACGTTATATACTATTACCATACGACGGGTAACGTTATACAGTGTTACGATATAATTTGTAACGTTATATAGTATTACGTTAAAACATATAACGATATATAGTATTACGTTATAACGTATAACGTCATATACTATTACCATACAACGTGTAACGTTATATAGTATGACGTTATAACGTTTAATGTTATGTAGTATTACGTTAAAAAATATAACGTTATATAGTATTACGTTATAACGTATAACGTTAAATAGTATTACGTTGTAACGTATAACGTTATATACTATTACCATACAACGGGTAACGTTATACAGTGTTACGATATGATGTGTAACGTTATATAGTATTACGTTATGACGTATAACGTTATATACTATTACGATATAACGTGTAACGTTACATAGTATTACGTTATAACGCATAACGTCATATACTATTACCATACAACGTGTAACGTTATATAGTATGACGTTATAATGTTTAACGTCATGTAGTATTACGATAAAACATATAACGTTATATGGTATTACGTTTTATCGTATAGCGTCATACAGTATTACGTTATAACGTATAACGTTATATACTACTACCATACAAGGTGTAACGTTATATAGTATTACGTAATAAGGTATAACGTCAAATACTATTACCATACAACGTGTAGCGTTATATAGTATGACGTTATAACGCTTAACGTTATGTAGTATTACGTTAAAACGTTTAACGTTATGTAGTATTACGTTAAAACATATAACGATATATAGTATTACGTTATAACGTATAACGTTAAATAGTATTACGCTGTAACGTATTACGTTATATACTATTACCATACAACGTGTAACGTTATATAGTATTACGTTGTAACGTATGACGTTATATAGTATTACGTTATGACGTATAACGTTTTAAACTATTACGATATAACTTGTAACGTTATATAGTATTACGTTATAACGTATAACGTCATATACTATTACCATACAACGTGTAACGTTAGATAGTGTGACGTTATAACGTTTAACGTTATGTAGTATTACGTTAAAACATATAACGTTATATAGTATTACGTTATAACGTATAACGTTAAATAGTATTACGTTGTAACTTATGACGCTATATACTATTACCATACAACGTGTAACGTTATATAGTATTACGTTATAACGTATAACGTTATATACTATTACGATATAACGTGTAACGTTATATAGTATTACGTAGTAACGTATAACGTCATAGACTATTACCATACAACGTGTAACGTTATATAGTATTACGTTGTAACTTATGACGTTATATACTATTACCATACAACGTGTAACGTTATATAGTATTACGTTATAGCGTATAACGTTATATACTATTACGATATAGCGTGTAACGTTATATAGTATTACGTTGTAACGTAAGACGTTATATAGTATTACGTTATGACGTATAACGTTATATAGTATTACGTTATAACCTATAACGTTAAATAGTATTACGTTGTAACGTATACCGTTATATACTATTACCATGCAACGTGTAACGTTATATAGTATTACGTTGTAACGTATAACGTTATATACTATTACCATACAACGTGTAAATTTATATAGTATTACGTTGTAACGTATGACGTTATATAGTATTACGTTATAACGTATAACGTTATATAATATTACGATATAACGTGTAACGTTACATAGTATTACGTTATAACGCTTAACGTCATATACTATTACCATACAACGTGTAACGTTATATAGTATGACGTTATAATGTTTAACGTTATGTAGTATTACGTTAAAGCATATAACGTTATATGGTATTACGTTATATCGTATAGCGTTATACAGATTTACGTTATAACGTATAACGTTATATACTACTACTATACAACGTGTAACGTTATATAGTATTACGTTATAACGTATAACGTCATATACTATTACCATACAACGTGTAACGTTATATAGTATGACGTTATAACGTTTAACGTTATGTAGTATTACGTTAAAACATATAACGTTATATAGTATTACGTTATAACGTATAACGTTAAATAGTATTACGTTGTAACGTATAACGATATATACTATTACCATACAACGGGTAACGTTATACAGTGCTACGATATAATGTGTAACGTTATATAGTATTACGTTATGACGTATAACGTTATATACTATTACGATATAACGTGTAACGTTATATAGTATTACGTTATAACGTTTAACGTTAAATAGTATCACGGTGTAACGTATAACGCTATATACTATTACCATACAACGTGTAACGTTATATAGTATTACGCTGTAACGTATGACGTTATATAGTATTACGTTATAACGTATAACGTTATATACTACTACGATATAACGTGTAACGTTATATAGTATTACGTTATAACGTTTAACGTTAAATAGTATTACGTTCTAACGTATGACGCTATATACTATTACCATACAACGTGTAACGTTATATAGTATGACGTTATAACGTTTAACGTTATGTAGTATTACGTTAAAACATATAACGTTATATAGTAATACGTTATAACGTATAACGTTATATACTATTACGATATAACGTGTAACTTCATTTACTATTACCATACAACGTGTAAAGTTATATAGCATGACGTTATATAGTTTAACGTTATGTAGTATTACGTTAAAACATATAACGTTATATAGTATTACGTTATAACGTATAACGTTTAATAGTATTACGTTGTAACGTATAACGTCATATACTATTACCATACAACGTGTAAGGTTATATAGAATTTCGCTATACCGTACAACGTTAACTAGTATTACGTTATAACGTATAACGATAAATAGTATTACGTTATAACGTATAACGTTATATAGTATTACGTTATAACGTATAACGTTATATACTATTACGATATAACGTGTAACGTTATATAGTAATACGTTATAACGCATAACGTCATATACTATTACCATACAACGTGTAACGTTATATAGTATGACGTTATAACGTTTAACGTTATGTAGTATTACGTTAAAACATATAACGTTATATGGTATTACGTTATATCGTATAGCGTTATATAGTATTACGTTGTAACGTATAACGTTATATACTATTACCATACGACGGGTAACGTTATACAGTGTTACGATATGATGTGTAACGTTATATAGTATTACGTTATGACGTATAACGTTATATACTATTACGATATAACGTGTAACGTTATATAGTATTACGTTATAACGTTTAACTTTAAATAGTACTACGTTGTAACGTATAACGCTATATACTATTACCATACAAAGTGTACCGTTATATAGTATTACGCTGTAACGTATGACGTTACATAGTATTACTTTATAACGCATAACGTTATATACTATTACGATGTAACGTGTAACGTTATATAGTATTACGTTATAACGCATAACGTCATATACTATTACCATACAACGTGTAACGTTATATAGTATGACGTTATAACGTTTAACGTTATGTAGTATTACGTTAAAACATATAACGTTATATGGTATTACGTTATATCGTATAGCGTTATACAGATTTACGTTATAACGTATAACGTTATATACTACTACTATACAACGTGTAACGTTATATAGTACTACGATATAACGTGTAACGTTATGTAGTATTACGTAATAAGGTATAACGTCAAATACTATTACCATACAACGTGTAACGTTATATAGTATGACGTTATAACGTTTAACGTTATGTGGTATTACGTTAAAACATATAACGATATATAGTATTACGTTATAACGTATAACGTTAAATAGTATTACGTTGTAACGTATAACGTTATATACTATTACCATACAACGTGTAACGTTACATAGTATGACGTTATAACGTTTAACGTTATGTGGTATTACGTTAAAACATATAACGTTATATATTATTACGGTATAACGTGTAACGTTATATAGTATTACGCAGTAACGTATAACGTCATAGACTATTACCATACAACGTGTAACGTTATATAGTATTACGTTGTAACTTATGACGTTATATAGTATTACCATACAACGTGTAACGTTATATAGTATTACGTTATAACGTATAACGTTATATACCATTACGATATAGCGTGTAACGTTATATAGTATTACGTTGTAACGTAAGACGTTATATAGTATTACGTTATGACGTATAACGTTATATAATATTACGTTATAACGTATAACGTTAAATAGTATTACGTTGTAACGTATACCGTTATATACTATTACCGTGCAACGTGTAACGTTATATAGTATTACGTTGTAACTTATGACGTTATATACTATTACCATACAACGTGTAACGTTATATAGTATTACGATATAACGTGTAACGTTATATAGCATTACGATATAACGTGTAACGTTATATAGTATTACGATATAACGTGTAACGTTATATAGTATTACGATATAACGTGTAACGTTATATAGTATTACGATATAACGTGTAACGTTATATAGTATTACGATATAACGTGGAAAGTTATATAGTATTACGTAATAAGGTATAACGTCAAATACTATTACCATACAACGTGTAACGTTATATAGTATGACGTTATAACGCTTAACGTTATGTAGTATTACGTTAAAACGTTTAACGTTATTGTAGTATTACGTTAAAACATATAACGATATATAGCATTACGTTATAACGTATAACGTTAAATAGTATTACGCTGTAACGTATGACGTTATATAGTATTACGTTATGACGTATAACGTTATATACTATTACGATATAACGTGTAACGTTATATAGTATTACGTTATAACGTTTAACGTTAAATAGTATTACGTTGTAACGTATGACGTTATATGCTATTACCATACAACCTGTAAAGTTACATAGTATTACGTTGTAACGTATGACGTTATATAGTATTACGTTATAACGTATAACGTCATATACTATTACCATACAACGTGTAACGTTATATAGTATGACGTTATAACGTTTAATGTTATGTAGTATTACGTTAAAACATATAACGTTATATAGTATTACGTTATAACGTATAACGATATATAGTATTACGTTATAACGTATAACGTCAAATACTATCACCATACAACGTGTAACGTTATATAGTATGACGCTATAACGTTTAACGTTATGTGGTATTACGTTAAAACATATAACGATATATGGTATTGCGTTATAACGTATAACGTTAAATAGTATTACGTTGTAACGTATAACGTTATATACTATTACCATACAACGTGTAACGTTACATAGTATTACGTTGTAACCAATGACGTTATATAGTATTACATTATGACGTATAACGTTATATAGTATTACGATATAACGTGTAACGTTATATAGTATTACGTTATAACGTTTAACTTTAAATAGTACTACGTTGTAACGTATAACGCTATATACTATTACCATACAACGTGTACCGTTAGATAGTATTACGCTGTAACATATGACGTTACATAGTATTACTTTATAACGTATAACGTTATATACTATTACGATGTAACGTGTAACGTTATATACTATTACGATATAACGTGTATCGTTATATAGTATTACTTTATAACGTATAACGTCATATACTATTACCATACAACGTGTAACGTTATATAGTATGACGTTATAACGTTTAACCTTATATAGTATTACGTTATAACGTATGACGTCATATACTATTACGATATATCGTGTAACGTTATATAGTATTACGTTATAACGTATAACGTTATATACTATTACGATATAACGTGTAACGTTATATAGTATTACGTTATAACGTTTAACGTTATGTAGTATTACGTTAAAACATATAACATTATATGGTATTACGTTATATCGTATAGCGTTAAATAGTATTACGTTGTAACGTATAACGTTATATACTATTACCATACAACGGGTAACGTTATACAGTGTTACGATATAATGTGTAACGTTATATAGTATTACGTTAAAACATATAACGATATATAGTATTACGTTATATCGTATAACGTCATATACTATTACCATACAACGTGTAACGTTATGTAGTGTTACGTTAAAACATATAACGTTATATAGTATTACGTTATAACGTATAACGTTATATAATATTACGATATAACGTGTAACGTTGTATAGTATTACGTTATAACGCATAACGTCATATACTATTACCATACAACGTGTAACGTTATATAGTATGACGTTATAACGTGTAACGTTATGTAGTATTACGTTAAAACATATAACGTTATATGGTATTACGTTATATCGTATAGCGTTAAATAGTATTACGTTGTAACGTATAACGTTATATACTATTACCATACAACGGGTAACGTTATACAGTGTTACGATATAATGTGTAACGTTATATACTATTACGATATAACGTGTAACGTTATATAGTATTACGTTATAACGCATAACGTCATATACTATTACCATACAACGTGTAACGTTATATAGTATGACGTTATAACGTTTAACGTTATGTAGTGTTACGTTAAAACATATAACGTTATATAGTATTACGTTATAACGTATAACGATAAATAGTATTACGTTGCAACGTATAACGTTATATAGTATTACGTTATAACGTATAACGTTATATAGTATTACGATATATCGTGTAACGTTATATAGTATTACGTTATAACGTATAACGTCATATACTATTACCATACTACGTGTAACGTTATATAGTATTACGTTATAACGTATAACGTTAAATAGTATTACGATATAACGTGTAACGTTATATAGCATTACGTTATAACGCATAACGTCATATACTATTACCATACAACGTGTCACGTTATATAGTATGACGTTATAACGTTTAACGTTATGTAGTATTACGTTAAAACATATAATGTTATATAGTATTACGTTATAACGTATAACGTTTAATAGTATTACGTTGTAACGTATAACGTCATATACTATTACCATACAACGTGTAAGGTTATATAGAATTTCGCTATACCGTACAACGTTAAATAGTATTACGTTATAACGTATAACGATAAATAGTATTACGTTATAACGTATAACGTTATATAGTATTACGTTATAACGTATAACGTTATATACTATTACGATATAACGTGTAACGTTATATAGTATTACGTTATACCGTTTAACGTTATATAGTATTACGTTGTAACGTATAACGTTATATACTATTACCATACAACGTGTAAATTTATATAGTATTACGTTGTAACGTATGACGTTATATAGTATTACGCTATAACGTATAACGTTATATACTATTACGATATAACGTGTAACGTTATATAGTATTACGTTATAACGCATAACGTTATATAGTATTACGTTATAACGCATAACGTCATATACTATTACCATACAACGTGTAACGTTATATAATATGACGTTATAACGTTTAACGTTATGTAGTATTACGTTAAAACATATAACGTTATATGGTATTACGTTATATCGTAAAGCGTTAAATAGTATTACGTTGTAACGTATAACGTTATATACTATTACCATACAACGGGTAACGTTATACAGTGTTACGATATAATGTGTAACGTTATATAGTATTACGTTAAAACATATAACGTTATATAGTATTACGTTATAACGTATAACGTTAAATAGTATTACGCTGTAACGTATGACGTTATATAGTATTACGTAATAAGGTATAACGTCAAATACTATTACCATACAACGTGTAACCTTATATAGTATGACGTTATAACGCTTAACGTTATTTAGTATTCCGTTAAAACGTTTAACGTTATGTAGTATTACGTTAAAACATATAACGCTATATAGTATTACGTTATAACGTATAACGTTTAATAGTATTACGTTGTAACGTATAACGTCATATACTATTACCATACAACGTGTAAGGTTATATAGAATTTCGCTATACCGTACAACGAAAAATAGTATTACGTTATAACGTATAACGATAAATAGTATTACGTTATAACGTATAACGTTATATAGTATTACGTTATAACGTATAACGTTATATACTACTACGATATAACGTGTAACGTTATATAGTATTACGTTATACCGTTTAACGTTAAATAGTATTACGTTGTAACGTATAACGTTATATACTATTACCATACAACGTGTAAATTTATATAGTATTACGTTGTAACGTATGACGTTATATAGTATTACGTTATAACGTATAACGTTATATACTATTACGATATAACGTGTAACGTTATATAGTATTACGTTATAACGCATAACGTCATATACTATTACCATACAACGTGTAACGTTATATAGTATGACGTTATAACGTTCAACGTTATGTAGTATTACGTTAAAACATATAACGTTATATGGTATTACGTTATATAGTATAGCGTTAAATAGTATTACGTTGTAACGTATAAGGTTATATACTATTACCATACAACGGGTAACGTTATACAGTGTTACGATATAATGTGTAACGTTATATAGTATTACGTTAAAACATATAACGATATATAGTATTACGTTATAACGTATAACGTCATATACTATTACCATACAACGTGTAACGTTATACAGTATGACGTTATAACGTTTAATGTTATGTAGTATTACGTTAAAACATATAACGTTATATAGTATTACGTTATAACGTATAACGTTAAATAGTATTACGTTGTAACGTATAACGTTATATACTATTACCATACAACGGGTAACGTTATACAGTGTTACGATATAATGTGTAACGTTATATAGTATTACGTTATGACGTATAACGTTATATACTATTACGATATAACGTGTAACGTTATATAGTATTACGTTATAACGTAAAACGTTATGTACCATTACCGTATTACGTATAACGTTATATAGTATTACGTAATAACGTATAACGTCATATACTAAATACCATACAACATGTAACGTTATGCAGTATGACGTTATATCGTTTAACGTTATGTAGTATTACGTTATAACGTATAACGATAAATAGTATTACGTTATAACGTATAACGTTATATAGTATTACGTTATAACGTATAACGTTATATACTATTACGATATAACGTGTAACGTTATATAGTATTACGTTATACCGTTTAACGTTAAATAGTATTACGTTGTAACGTATAACGTTATATACTATTACCATACAACGTGTAAATTTATATAGTATTACGTTGTAACGTATGACGTTATATAGTATTACGTTATAACGTATAACGTTATATACTATTACGATATAACGTGTAACGTTATATAGTATTACGTTATAACGCATAACGTCATATACTATTACCATACAACGTGTAACGTTATATAGTATGACGTTATAACGTTTAACGTTATGTAGTATTACGTTAAAACATATAACGTTATATGCTATTACGTTATATCGTATAGCGTTAAATAGTATTACGTTGTAACATATAACGTTATATACTATTACCATACAACGGGTAACGTTATACAGTGTTACGATATAATGTGTAACGTTATATACTATTACGATATAACGTGTAACGTTATATAGTATTACGTTATACCGTTTAACGTTAAATAGTATTACGTTGTAACGTATAACGTTATATACTATTACCATACAACGTGTAAATTTATATAGTATTACGTTGTAACGTATGACGTTATATAGTATTACGTTATAACGCATAACGTCATATACTATTACCATACAACGTGTAACGTTATATAGTATGACGTTATAACGTTTAACGTTATGTAGTATTACGTTAAAACATATAACGTTATATGGTATTACGTTATATCGTATAGCGTTAAATAGTATTACATTGTAACGTATAACGTTATATACTATTACCATACAACGGGTAACGTTATACAGTGTTACGATATAATGTGTAACGTTATATAGTATTACGTTAAAACATATAACGATATATAGTATTACATTGTAACGTATAACGTCATATACTATTACCATACAACGTGTAACGTTATATAGTATGACGTTATAACGTTTAACGTTATGTAGTATTACGTTAAAACATATAACGTTATATAGTATTACGTTATAACGTATAACGTTATATAATATTACGATATATCGTGTAACGTTATATAGTATTACGTTATAACGTATAACGTCATATACTATTACCATACTACGTGTAACGTTATATATTATTACGTTATAACGTATAACGTTAAATAGTATTACGATATAACGTGTAACGTTATATAGTATTACGTTATAACGCATAACGTCATATACTATTACCATACAACGTGTCACGTTATATAGTATGACGTTATAACGTTTAACGTTATGTAGTATTACGTTAAAACATATAACGTTATATAGTATTACGTTATAACGTATAACGTTTAATAGTATTACGTTGTAACGTATAACGTCATATACTATTACCATACAACGTGTAAGGTTATATAGAATTTCGCTATACCGTACAACGTTAAATAGTATTACGTTATAACGTATAACGATAAATAGTATTACGTTATAACGTATAACGTTATATAGTATTACGTTATAACGTATAACGTTATATACTATTACGATATAACGTGTAACGTTATATAGTATTACGTTATAACGTTTAACGTTAAATAGTATTACGTTGTAACGTATAACGTTATATACTATTACCATACAACGTGTAAATTTATATAGTATTACGTTGTAACGTATGACGTTATATAGTAATACGTTATAACGTATAACGTTATATACTATTACGATATAACGTGTAACGTTATATAGTATTACGTTATAACGCATAACGTCATATACTATTACCATACAACGTGTAACGTTATATAGTATGACGTTATAACGTTTAACGTTATGTAGTATTAAGTTAAAACATATAACGTTATATGATATTACGTTATATCGTATAGCGTTAAATAGTATTACGTTGTAACGTATAACGTTATATACTATTACCATACAACGGGTAACGTTATACAGTGTTACGATATAATGTGTAACGTTATATAGTATTACGTTAAAACATATAACGATATATAGTATTACGTTATAACGTATAACGTCACATACTATTACCATACAACGTGTAACGTTATATAGTATGACATTATAACGTTTAATGTTATGTAATATTACGTTAAAACATATAACGTTATATAGTATTACGTTTTAACGTATAACGTTAAATAGTATTACGTTGTAACGTATAACGTTATATACTATTACCATACAACGGGTAACGTTATACAGTGTTACGATATAATGTGTAACGTTATATAGTATTACGTTATGACGTATAACGTTATATACTATTAACGATACAACGTGTAACGTTATATGGTATTACGTTATAACGTTTAACTTTAAATAGTACTACGTTGTAACGTATAACGCTATATACTATTACCATACAACGTGTACCGTTAGATAGTATTACGCTGTAACATATGACGTTACATAGTATTACTTTATAACGTATAACGTTATATACTATTACGATGTAACGTGTAACGTTATATAGTATTACGTTATAACGTAAAACGTTATGTACCATTACAGTATTACGTATAACGTTATATAGTATTACGTAATAACGTATAACGTCATATACTAAATACCATACAACATGTAACGTTATGTAGTATGACGTTATATCGTTTAACGTTATGTAGAATTACGTTATAACGTATAACGTTATATACTATTACGATATAACGTGTATCGTTATATAGTATTACTTTATAACGTATAACGTCATATACTATTACCATACAACGTGTAACGTTATATAGTATGACGTTATAACGTTTAACCTTATATAGTATTACGTTATAACGTATGACGTCATATACTATTACGATATATCGTGTAACGTTATATAGTATTACGTTATAACGTATAACGTTATATACTATTACGATATAACGTGTAACGTTATTTAGTATTACGTTATAACGTTTAACGTTATGTAGTATTACGTTAAAACATATAACGTTATATGGTATTACGTTATATCGTATAGCGTTAAATAGTATTACGTTGTAACGTATAACGTTATATACTATTACCATACAACGGGTAACGTTATACAGTGTTACGATATAATGTGTAACGTTATATAGTATTACGTTAAAACATATAACGATATATAGTATTACGTTATATCGTATAACGTCATATACTATTACCATACAACGTGTAACGTTATGTAGTGTTACGTTAAAACATATAACGTTATATAGTATTACGTTATAACGTATAACGTTATATAATATTACGATATATCGTGTAACGTTATATAGTATTACGTTATAACGTATAACGTCATATACTATTACCATACTACGTGTAACGTTATATAGTATTACGTTATAACGTATAACGTTAAATAGTATTACGATATAACGTGTAACGTTATATAGTATTACGTTATAACGCATAACGTCATATACTATTACCATACAACGTGTCACGTTATATAGTATGACGTTATAACGTTTAACGTTATGTAGTATTACGTTAAAACATATAACGTTATATAGTATTACGTTATAACGTATAACGTTTAATAGTATTACGTTGTAACGTATAACGTCATATACTATTACCATACAACGTGTAAGGTTATATAGAATTTCGCTATACCGTACAACGTTAAATAGTATTACGTTATAACGTATAACGATAAATAGTATTACGTTATAACGTATAACGTTATATAGTATTACGTTAAAACGTTTAACGTTATGTAGTATTACGTTAAAACATATAACGATATATAGTATTACGTTATAACGTATAACGTTAAATAGTATTACGCTGTAACGTATAACGTTATATACTATTACCATACAACGTGTAACGTTATATAGTATTACGTTGTAACGTATGACGCTATATAGTATTACGTAATGACGTACAACGTTATATACTATTACGATATAACTTGTAACGTTATATAGTATTACGTTATAACGTATAACGTCATATACTATTACCATACAACGTGTAACGTTAGATAGTGTGACGTTATAACGTTTAACGTTATGTAGTATTACGTTAAAACATATAACGTTATATAGTATTACGTTATAACGTATAACGTTAAATAGTATTACGTTGTAACGTATAACGTTATATACTATTACCATACAACGGGTAACGTTATACAGTGTTACGATATAATGTGTAACGTTATATAGTATTACGTTATGACGTATAACGTTATATACTATTAAGATATAACGTGTAACGTTATATAGTATTACGTTATAACGTTTAACTTTAAATAGTACTACGTTGTAACGTATAACGCTATATACTATTACCATACAAAGTGTACCGTTATATAGTATTACGCTGTAACGTATGACGTTACATAGTATTACTTTATAACGTATAACGTTATATACTATTACGATGTAACGTGTAACGTTATATAGTATTACGTTATAACGTAAAACGTTATGTACCATTACGGTATTACGTATAACGTTATATAGTATTACGTAATAACGTATAACGTCATATACTAAATACCATACAACATGTAACGTTATGTAGTATGACGTTGTATCGTTTAACGTTATGTAGTATTACGTTATAACGTATAACGTTATATACTATTACGATATAACGTGTATCGTTATATAGTATTACTTTATAACGTATAACGTCATATACTATTACCATACAACGTGTAACGTTATATAGTATGACGTTATAACGTTTAACCTTATATAGTATTACGTTATAACGTATGACGTCATATACTATTACGATATATCGTGTAACGTTATGTAGTATTACGTTAAAACATATAACGTTATATAGTATTACGTTATAACGTATAACGTTTAATAGTATTACGTTGTAACGTATAACGTCATATACTATTACCATACAACGTGTAAGGTTATATAGAATTTCGCTATACCGTACAACGAAAAATAGTATTACGTTATAACGTATAACGATAAATAGTATTACGTTATAACGTATAACGTTATATAGTATTACGTTATAACGTATAACGTTATATACTATTACGATATAACGTGTAACGTTATATAGTATTACGTTATACCGTTTAACGTTATGTAGTATTACGTTAAAACATATAACGTTATATAGTATTACGTTATAACGTATAACGTTTAATAGTATTACGTTGTAACGTATAACGTCATATACTATTACCATACAACGTGTAAGGGTATATAGAATTTCGCTATACCGTACAACGTTAAATAGTATTACGTTATAACGTATAACGATAAATAGTATTACGTTATAACGTATAACGTTATATAGTATTACGTTATAACGTATAACGTTATATGCTATTACGATATAACGTGTAACGTTATATAGTATTACGTTATACCGTTTAACGTTAAATAGTATTACGTTGTAACGTATAACGTTATATACTATTACCATACAACGTGTAAATTTATATAGTATTACGTTGTAACGTATGACGTTATATAGTATTACGTTATAACGTATAACGTTATATACTATTACGATATAACGTGTAACGTTATATAGTATTACGTTATAACGCATAACGTTATATAGTATTACGTTATAACGCATAACGTCATATACTATTACCATACAACGTGTAACGTTATATAGTATGACGTTATAACGTTTAACGTTATGTAGTATTACGTTAAAACATATAACGTTATATGGTATTACGTTATATCGTATAGCGTTAAATAGTATTACATTGTAACGTATAACGTTATATACTATTACCATACAACGGGTAACGTTATACAGTGTTACGATATAATGTGTAACGTTATATAGTATTACGTTAAAACATATAACGATATATAGTATTACATTGTAACGTATAACGTCATATACTATTACCATACAACGTGTAAGGTTATATAGAATTTCGCTATACCGTACAACGTTAAATAGTATTACGTTGTAACGTATAACGTTATATACTATTACCATACAACGTGTAAATTTATATAGTATTACGTTGTAACGTATGACGTTATATAGTATTACGTTATAACGTATAACGTTATATACTATTACGATATAACGTGTAACGTTATATAGTATTACCTTATAACGCATAACGTCATATACTATTACCATACAACGTGTAACGTTATATAGTATGACGTTATAACGTTTAACGTTATGTAGTGTTACGTTAAAACATATAACGTTATATAATATTACGATATATCGTGTAACGTTATATAGTATTACGTTATAACGTTTAACGTTAAATAGTATTACGTTGTAACGTATAACGTTATATACTATTACCATACAACGTGTAAATTTATATAGTATTACGTTGTAACGTATAACGTTATATAGTATTACGTTATAACGTATAACGTTATATAATATTACGATATATCGTGTAACGTTATATAGTATTACGTTATAACGTATAACGTCATATACTATTACCATACTACGTGTAACGTTATATAGTATTACGTTATAACGTATAACGTTAAATAGTATTACGATATAACGTGTAACGTTATATAGTATTACGTTATAACGCATAACGTCATATACTATTACCATACAACGTGTCACGTTATATAGTATGACGTTATAACGTTTAACGTTATGTAGTATTACGTTAAAACATATAACGTTATATAGTATTACGTTATAACGTATAACGTTTAATAGTATTACGTTGTAACGTATAACGTCATATACTATTACCATACAACGTGTAAGGTTATATAGAATTTCGCTATACCGTACAACGTTAAATAGTATTACGTTATAACGTATAACGATAAATAGTATTACGTTATAACGTATAACGTTATATAGTATTACGTTAAAACGTTTAACGTTATGTAGTATTACGTTAAAACATATAACGATATATAGTATTACGTTATAACGTATAACGTTAAATAGTATTACGCTGTAACGTATAACGTTATATACTATTACCATACAACGTGTAACGTTATATAGTATTACGTTGTAACGTATGACGTTATATAGTATTACGTAATGACGTACAACGTTATATACTATTACGATATAACTTGTAACGTTATATAGTATTACGTTATAACGTATAACGTCATATACTATTACCATACAACGTGTAACGTTAGATAGTGTGACGTTATAACCTTTAACGTTATGTAGTATTACGTTAAAACATATAACGTTATATAGTATTACGTTATAACGTATAACGTTAAATAGTATTACGTTGTAACGTATAACGTTATATACTATTACCATACAACGGGTAACGTTATACAGTGTTACGATATAATGTGTAACGTTATATAGTATTACGTTATGACGTATAACGTTATATACTATTAAGATATAACGTGTAACGTTATATAGTATTACGTTATAACGTTTAACTTTAAATAGTACTACGTTGTAACGTATAACGCTATATACTATTACCATACAAAGTGTACCGTTATATAGTATTACGCTGTAACGTATGACGTTACATAGTATTACTTTATAACGTATAACGTTATATACTATTACGATGTAACGTGTAACGTTATATAGTATTACGTTATAACGTAAAACGTTATGTACCATTACGGTATTACGTATAACGTTATATAGTATTACGTAATAACGTATAACGTCATATACTAAATACCATACAACATGTAACGTTATGTAGTATGACGTTGTATCGTTTAACGTTATGTAGTATTACGTTATAACGTATAACGTTATATACTATTCCGATATAACGTGTATCGTTATATAGTATTACTTTATAACGTATAACGTCATATACTATTACCATACAGCGTGTAACGTTATATAGTATGACGTTATAACGTTTAACCTTATATAGTATTACGTTATAACGTATGACGTCATATACTATTACGATATATCGTGTAACGTTATATAGTATTACGTTATAACGTATAACGTTATATACTATTACGATATAACGTGTAACGTTATATAGTATTACGTTATAACGTTTAATGTTATGTAGTATTACGTTAAAACATATAACGTTATATAGTATTACGTTATAACGTATAACGTTAAATAGTATTACGTTGTCACGTATAACGTCATATACTATTACCATACAACGTGTAAGGTTATATAGAATTTCGCTATACCGTACAACGTTAAATAGTATTACGTTATAACGTATAACGATAAATAGTATTACGTTATAACGTATAACGTTATATAGTATTACGTTATAACGTATAACGTTATATACTATTACGATATAACGTGTAACGTTATATAGTATTACGTTATAACGTTTAACGTTAAATAGTATTACGTTGTAACGTATAACGTTATATACTATTACCATACAACGTGTAAATTTATATAGTATTACGTTGTAACGTATGACGTTATATAGAATTTCGCTATACCGTACAACGTTAAATAGTATTACGTTATAACGTATAACGATAAATAGTATTACGTTATAACGTATAACGTTATATAGTATTACGTTATAACGTATAACGTTATATAGTATTACGATATAACGTGTAACGTTATATAGTATTACGTTATAACGTATAACGTCATATACTATAACCATACAACGTGTAACGTTATATAGTATGACGTTATAACGTTTAACGTTATGTAGTGTTACGTTAAAACATATAACGTTATATAGTATTACGTTATAACGTATAACGTTATATAATATTACGATATATCGTGTAACGTTATATAGTATTACGTTATAACGTATAACGTCATATACTATTACCATACTACGTGTAACGTTATATAGTATTACGTTATAACGTATAACGTTAAATAGTATTACGATATAACGTGTAACGTTATATAGTATTACGTTATAACGCATAACGTCATATACTATTACCATACAACGTGTCACGTTATATAGTATGACGTTATAACGTTTAACGTTATGTAGTATTACGTTAAAACATATAACGTTATATAGTATTACGTTATAACGTATAACGTTTAATAGTATTACGTTGTAACGTATAACGTCATATACTATTACCATACAACGTGTAAGGTTATATAGAATTTCGCTATACCGTACAACGTTAAATAGTATTACGTTATAACGTATAACGATAAATAGTATTACGTTGTAACGTATGACGTTATATAGTATTACGTTATAACGTATAACGTTATATACTATTACGATATAACGTGTAACGTTATATAGTATTACGTTATAACGCATAACGTCATATACTATTACCATACAACGTGTAACGTTATATAGTATGACGTTATAACGTTTAACGTTATGTAGTATTACGTTAAAACATATAACGTTATATGGTATTACGTTATATCGTATAGCGTTAAATAGTATTACGTTGTAACGTATAACGTTGTATACTATTACCATACAACGGGTAACGTTATACAGTGTTACGATATAATGTGTAACGTTATATAGTATTACGTTATGACGTATAACGTTATATACTATTACGATATAACGTGTAACGTTATATAGTATTACGTTATAACGTAAAACGTTATGTACCATTACGGTATTACGTATAACGTTATATAGTATTACGTAATAACGTATAACGTCATATACTAAATACCATACAACATGTAACGTTATGTAGTATGACGTTATATCGTTTAACGTTATCTAGTATTACGTTATAACGTATAACGTTATATACTATTACGATATAACGTGTATCGTTATATAGTATTACTTTATAACGTATAACGTCATATACTATTACCATACAACGTGTAACGTTATATAGTATGACGTTATAACGTTTAACCTTATATAGTATTACGTTATAACGTATAACGTCATATACTACTACGATATATCGTGTAACGTTATATAGTATTACGTTATAACGTATAACGTCATATACCATTACCATACTACGTGTAACGTTATATAGTATTACGCTGTAACGTATGACGTTATATAGTATTACGTAATAAGGTATAACGTCAAATACTATTACCTACAACGTGTAACGTTATATAGTATGACGTTATAACGCTTAACGTTATTTAGTATTACGTTAAAACGTTTAACGTTATGTAGTATTACTTTAAAACATATAACGATATATAGTATTACGTTATAACGTATAACGTTAAATAGTATTACGCTGTAACGTATAACGTTATATACTATTACCATACAACGTGTAACGTTATATAGTATTACGTTGTAACGTATGACGTTATATAGTATTACGTTATGACGTATAACGTTATATACTATTACGATATAACTTGTAACGTTATATAGTATTACGTTATAACGCATAACGTCATATAATATTACCACACAACGTGTAACGTTATATAGTATGACGTTATAACGTTTAACGTTATGTAGTATTACGTTAAAACATATAACGTTATATGGTATTACGTTATATCGTATAGCGTTAAATAGTATTACGTTGTAACGTATAACGTTGTATACTATTACCATACAACGGGTAACGTTATACAGTGTTACGATATAATGTGTAACGTTATATAGTATTACGTTATGACGTATAACGTTATATACTATTACGATATAACGTGTAACGTTATATAGTATTACGTTATAACGTAAAACGTTATGTACCATTACGGTATTACGTATAACGTTATATAGTAATACGTAATAACGTATAACGTCATATACTAAATACCATACAACATGTAACGTTATGTAGTATGACGTTATATCGTTTAACGTTATCTAGTATTACGTTATAACGTATAACGTTATATACTATTACGATATAACGTGTATCGTTATATAGTATTACTTTATAACGTATAACGTCATATACTATTACCATACAACGTGTAACGTTATATAGTATGACGTTATAACGTTTAACCTTATATAGTATTACGTTATAACGTATAACGTCATATACTACTACGATATATCGTGTAACGTTATATAGTATTACGTTATAACGTATAACGTCATATACCATTACCATACTACGTGTAACGTTATATAGTATTACGCTGTAACGTATGACGTTATATAGTATTACGTAATAAGGTATAACGTCAAATACTATTACCATACAACGTGTAACGTTATATAGTATGACGTTATAACGCTTAACGTTATTTAGTATTACGTTAAAACGTTTAACGTTATGTAGTATTACTTTAAAACATATAACGATATATAGTATTACGTTATAACGTATAACGTTAAATAGTATTACGCTGTAACGTATAACGTTATATACTATTACCATACAACGTGTAACGTTATATAGTATTACGTTGTAACGTATGACGTTATATAGTATTACGTTATAACGTATAACGTTATATACTATTACGATATAACGTGTAACGTTATATAATATTACGTTATACCGTTTAACGTTAAATAGTATTACGTTGTAACGTATAACGTTATATACTATTACCATACAACGTGTAAATTTATATAGTATTACGTTGTAACGTATGACGTTATATAGTATTACGTTATAACGTATAACGTTATATACTATTACCATACAACGGCTAACGTTATACAGTGTTACGATATAATGTGTAACGTTATATAGTATTACGTTAAAACATATAACGATATATAGTATTACGTTATAACGTATAACGTCATATACTATTACCATACAACGTGTAACGTTATATAGTATGACGTTATAACGTTTAATGTTATGTAGTATTACGTTAAAACATATAACGTTATATAGTATTACGTTTTAACGTATGACGTTAAATAGTATTACGTTGTAACGTATAACGTTATATACTATTACCATACAACGGGTAACGTTATACAGTGTTACGATATAATGTGTAACGTTATATAGTATTACGTTATGACGTATAACGTTATATACTATTACGATATAACGTGTAACGTTATATAGTATTACGTTATAACGTTTAACTTTAAATAGTACTACGTTGTAACGTATAACGCTATATACTATTACCATACAACGTGTACCGTTATATAGTATTACGCTGTAACGTATGACGTTACATAGTATTACTTTATAACGTATAACGTTATATACTATTACGATGTAACGTGTAACGTTATATAGTATTACGTTATAACGTAAAACGTTATGTACCATTACGGTATTACGTATAACGTTATATAGTATTACGTAATAACGTATAACGTCATATACTAAATACCATACAACATTTAACGTTATGTAGTATGACGTTATATCGTTTAACGTTATGTAGTATTACGTTATAACGTATAACGTTATATACTATTACGATATAACGTGTAACGTTATATAGTATGACGCTATAACGTTGAACGTTAAATAGTATTACGTTGTAACGTATAACGTTATATACTATTACCATACAACGTGTAAATTTATATAGTATTACGTTGTAACGTATGACGTTATATAGTATTACGTTATAACGTATAACGTTATATACTATTACGATATAACGTGTAACGTTATATAGTATTACGTTATAACGCATAACGTCATATACTATTACCATACAACGTGTAACGTTATGTAGTATGACGTTATATCGTTTAACGTTATGTAGTATTACGTTATAACGTATAACGTTATATACTATTACGATATAACGTGTATCGTTATATAGTATTACTTTATAACGTATAACGTCATATACTATTACCATACTACGTGTAACGTTATATAGTATTACGTTATAACGTATAACGTTAAATAGTATTGCGTTGTAACGTATATCGTTATATACTATTACCATACAACGGGTAACGTTATACAGTATTACGATATAATGTGTAATGTTATATAGTATTACGTAATAACGTATAACGTCATATACTATTACCATACAACGTGTAACGTTATATACTATGACGTTATAACGTTTAACGTAATATAGAATTACGTTAAAACATATAACGTTATATAGTATTACGTTATAACGTATAACGTTAAATAGTATTACGTTGTAACGTATATCGTTATATACTATTACCATACAACGGGTAACGTTATACAGTGTTACGATATAATGTGTAACGTTATATAGTATTCCGTTATAACGTATAACGTTATATACTATTACGATATAACGTGTAACGTTATATAGTATTACGTTATAACGTTTAACGTTAAATAGTATTACGTTGTAACATATAACGTTATATACTATTACCATACAACGTGTAACGTTATATAGTATTACGTTAAAACATATAACGTTATATGGTATTACGTTATATCGTATAGCGTTATACAGATTTACGTTATAACGTATAACGTTATATACTACTACTGTAAAACGTGTAACGTTACATAGTATTACGATATAACGTGTAACGTTATATAGTATTACGTTGTAACGTATAACGTTATATACTACTACTATACAACGTGTAACGTTATATAGTATTACGATATAACGTGTAACGTTATATAGTATTACGTAATAAGGTATAACGTCAAATACTATTACCATACAACGTGTAACGTTATATAGTATGACGTTATAACGCTTAACGTTATGTAGTATTACGTTAAAACGTTTAACGTTATGTAGTATTACGTTAAAACATATAACGATATATAGTATTACGTTATAACGTATAACGTTAAATAGTATTACGCTGTAACGTATAAAGTTATATACTATTACCATACAACGTGTAACGTTATATAGTATTACGTTGTAACGTATGACGTTATATAGTATTACGCTATGACGTATAACGTTATATACTATTACGATATAACTTGTAACGTTATATAGAATTACGTTATAACGTATAACGTCATATACTATTACCATACAACGTGTAACGTTAGATAGTGTGACGTTATAACGTTTAACGTTATGTAGTATTACGTTAAAACTTATAACGTTACATACTATTACGATATAACGTGTAACGTTATATAGTATTACGTTGTAACGTAAGACGTTATATAGTATTACGTTATGACGTATAACGTTATATAGTATTACGTTATGACGTATAACGTTATATAGTATTACGTTATAACGTATAACGTTATACAGTATTACGTTATAACGTATAACGTTATATACTACTACTATACAACGTGTAACGTTATATAGTATTACGTTATAACGTATAACGTTATATACTATTACGATATAACGTGTAACGTTATATAGTATTACGTTATAACGTTTAACGTTAAATAGTATTACGTTGTAACGTATAAGGTTATATACTATTACCATACAGCGTGTAAATTTATATAGTATTACGTTGTAACGTATGACGTTATATAGTATTACGTTATAACGTATAACGTTATATACTATTACGATATAACGTGTAACGTTATATAGTATTACGTTATAACGCATAACGTCATATACTATTACCATACAACGTGTAACGTTATATAGTATGACGTTATAACGTTTAACGTTATGTAGTATTACGTTAAAACATATAACGTTATATGGTATTACGTTATATCGTATAGCGTTAAATAGCATTACGTTGTAACGTATAACGTTATATACTATTACCATACAACGTGTAACGTTATATAGTATTGCGATATAACGTGTAACGTTATATAGTATTACGTTAAAACATATAACGATATATAGTATTACGTTGTAACGTATAACGTCATATACTATTACCATACAACGTGTAACGTTATATAGTATGACGTTATAACGTTTAACTTTAAATAGTACTACGTTGTAACGTATAACGCTATATACTATTACCATACAAAGTGTACCGTTATATAGTATTACGCTGTAACGTATGACGTTACATAGTATTACTTTATAACGTATAACGTTATATACTATTACGATGTAACGTGTAACGTTATATAGTATTACGTTATAACGTAAAACGTTATATACCATTACGGTATTACGTATAACGTTATATAGTATTACGTAATAACGTATAACGTCATATACTAAATACCATACAACATGTAACGTTATGTAGTATGACGTTATATCGTTTAACGTTATGTAGTATTACGTTATAACGTATAACGTTATCTACCATTACGATATAACGTGTATCGTTATATAGTATTACTTTATAACGTATAACGTCATATACTATTACCATACAACGTGTAACGTTATATAGTATGACGTTATAACGTTTAACCTTATATAGTATTACGTTATAACGTATAACGTTATATACTATTACGATGTAACGTGTAACGTTATATAGTATTACGTTATAACGTAAAACGTTATGTACCATTACGGTATTACGTATAACGTTATATAGTATTACGTAATAACGTATAACGTCATATACTAAATACCATACAACATGTAACGTTATGTAGTATGACGTTATATCGTTTAACGTTATGTAGTATTACGTTATAACGTATAACGTTATATAGTATTACGTAATAACGTATAACGTCATATACTAAATACCATACAACGTGTAACGTCATGTAGTATGACGTTATATCGTTTAACGTTATGTAGTATTACGTTATAACGTATAACGTTATATACTATTACGATATAACGTGTATCGTTATATAGTATTACTTTATAACGTATAACGTCATATACTATTACCATACAACGTGTAACGTTATATAGTATGACGTTATAACGTTTAACCTTATATAGTATTACGTTATAACGTATAACGTCATATACTATTACGATATATCGTGTAACGTTATATAGTATTACGTTATAACGTATAACGTCATATACCATTACCATACTACGTGTAACGTTATATAGTATTACGTTATAACGTATAACGTTATGTAGTATTACGTTAAAACATATAACGTTATATGGTATTACGTTATATCGTATAGCGTTAAATAGCATTACGTTGTAACGTATAACGTTATATACTATTACCATACAACGTGTAACGTTATATAGTATTGCGATATAACGTGTAACGTTATATAGTATTACGTTAAAACATATAACGATATATAGTATTACGTTGTAACGTATAACGTTATATACTATTACCATACAACGTGTAACGTTATATAGTATGACGTTATAACGTTTAATGTTATGTAGTATTACGTTAAAACATATAACGTTATATAGTATTACGTTTTAACGTATGACGTTAAATAGTATTACGTTGTAACGTATAACGTTATATACTATTACCATACAACAGGTAACGTTATACAGTGTTACGATATAATGTGTAACGTTATATAGTATTACGTTATGACGTATAACGTTATATACTATTACGATATAACGTGTAACGTTATATAGTATTACGTTATAACATTTAACGTTAAATAGTATTACGTTGTAACGTATAACGTTATATACTATTACCATACAACGTGTAACGTTATATAGTATTACGATATAACGTGTAACGTTATATAGTATTACGTTAAAACATATAACGTTATATGGTATTACGTTATATCGTATAGCGTTATACAGATTTACGTTATAACGTATAACGTTATATACTACTACTGTAAAACGTGTAACGTTATATAGAATTACGATATAACGTATAACGTTATATAGTATTACGTTGTAACGTATAACGTTATATACTATTACCATACAACGTGTAACGTTATATAGTATTACGATATAACGTGTAACGTTATATAGTATTACGATATAACGTGTAACGTTATATAGTATTACGATATAACGTGTAACGTTATATAGTATTACGATATAACGTGTAACGTTATATAGTATGACGTTATAACGTATAACGTTATATACTATTACGATATAACGTGTAACGTTATATAGTATTACGTTATAACGTTTAACGTTAAATAGTATTACGTTGTAACATATAACGTTATATACTATTACCATACAACGTGTAACGTTATATAGTATTACGTTGTAACGTAAGACGTTATATAGTATTACGTTATGACGTATAACGTTATATAGTATTACGTTATGACGTATAACGTTATATAGTATTACGTTATAACGTATAACGTTATACAGTATTACGTTATAACGTATAACGTTATATACTACTACTATACAACGTGTAACGTTATATAGTATTACGTTATAACGTATAACGTTATATACTATTACGATATAACGTGTAACGTTATATAGTATTACGTTATAACGTTTAACGTTAAATAGTATTACGTTGTAACGTATAAGGTTATATACTATTACCATACAGCGTGTAAATTTATATAGTATTACGTTGTAACGTTTGACGTTATATAGTATTACGTTATAACGTATAACGTTATATACTATTACGATATAACGTGTAACGTTATATAGTATTACGTTATAACGCATAACGTCATATACTATTACCATACAACGTGTAACGTTATATAGTATGACGTTATAACGTTTAACGTTATGTAGTATTACGTTAAAACATATAACGTTATATGGTATTACGTTATATCGTATAGCGTTAAATAGCATTACGTTGTAACGTATAACGTTATATACTATTACCATACAACGTGTAACGTTATATAGTATTGCGATATAACGTGTAACGTTATATAGTATTACGTTAAAACATATAACGATATATAGTATTACGTTGTAACGTATAACGTCATATACTATTACCATACAACGTGTAACGTTATATAGTATGACGTTATAACGTTTAACGTTATGTAGTATTACGTTAAAACATATAACGTTATATAGTATTACGTTTTAACGTATGACGTTAAATAGTATTACGTTGTAACGTATAACGTTATATACTATTACCATACAACAGGTAACGTTATACAGTGTTACGATATAATGTGTAACGTTATATAGTATTACGTTATGACGTATAACGTTATATACTATTACGATATAACGTGTAACGTTATATAGTATTACGTTATAACATTTAACTTTAAATAGTACTACGTTGTAACGTATAACGCTATATACTATTACCATACAACGTGTACCGTTATATAGTATTACGCTGTAACGTATGACGTTACATAGTATTACTTTATAACGTATAACGTTATATACTATTACGATGTAACGTGTAACGTTATATAGTATTACGTTATAACGTAAAACGTTATGTACCATTACGGTATTACGTATAACGTTATATAGTATTACGTAATAACGTATAACGTCATATACTAAATACCATACAACATGTAACGTTATGTAGTATGACGTTATATCGTTTAACGTTATGTAGTATTACGTTATAACGTATAACGTTATATACTATTACGATATAACGTGTAACGTTATATAGTATGACGTTATAACGTTGAACGTTATGTAGTATTACGTTAAAACATATAACGTTATATATTATTATGTTATAACGTATAACGTTATATAATATTACGATATATCGTGTAACGTTATATAGAATTACGTTATAACGTATAACGTCATATACTATTACCATACTACGTGTAACGTTATATAGTATTACGTTATAACGTATAACGTTAAATAGTATTACGATATAACGTGTAACGTTATATAGTATTACGTTATAACGCATAACGTCATATACTATTACCATACAACGTGTCACGTTATATAGTATGACGCTATAACGTTTAACGTTATGTAGTATTACGTTAAAACATATAACGTTATATAGTATTACGTTATAACGTATAACGTTTAATAGTATTACGTTGTAACGTATAACGTCATATAGTATTACCATACAACGTGTAAGGTTATATAGAATTTCGCTATAACGTACAACGTTAAATCGTATTACGTTATAACGTTTAACGATAAATAGTATTACGTTATAACGTATAACGTTATATAGTATTACGTTATAACGTATAACGTTATATACTATTACGATATAACGTGTAACGTTATATAGTATTACGTTATAACATATAACGTTAAATAGTATTACGTTGTAACGTATAACGTTATATACTATTACCATACAACGTGTAAATTTATATAGTATTACGTTGTAACGTATGACGTTATATAGTATTACGTTATAACGTATAACGTTATATACTATTACGATATAACGTGTAACGTTATATAGTATTACGTTATAACGCATAACGTCATATACTATTACCATACAACGTGTAACGTTATATAGTATGACGTTATAACGTTTAACGTTATGTAGTATTACGTTAAAACATATAACGTTATATGGTATTACGTTATATCGTATAGCGTTAAATAGTATTACGTTGTAACGTATAACGTTATATACTATTACCATACAACGGGTAACGTTATACAGTGTTACGATATAATGTGTAACGTTATATAGTATTACGTTAAAACATATAACGTTATATAGTATTACGTTATAACGTATAACGTTTAATAGTATTACGTTGTAACGTATAACGTCATATAGTATTACCATACAACGTGTAAGGTTATATAGAATTTCGCTATAACGTACAACGTTAAATCGTATTACGTTATAACGTTTAACGATAAATAGTATTACGTTAAAACATATAACGTTATATAGTATTACGTTTTAACGTATAACGTTATATACTATTACCATACAACGTGTAACGTTATGTAGTATTACGTTATAACGTATAACGTTATATACTATTACGATATAACGTGTATCGTTATATAGTATTACTTTATAACGTATAACGTCATATACTATTACCATACAACGTGAAACGTTATATAGTATGACGTTATAACGTTTAACCTTATATAGTATTACGTTATAACGTATGACGTCATATACTATTACGATATATCGTGTAACGTTATATAGTATTACGTTATAACGTATAACGTCATATACCATTACCATACTACGTGTAACGTTATATAGTATTACGTTATAACGTATAACGTTAAATAGTATTGCGTTGTAACGTATATCGTTATATACTATTACCATACAACGGGTAACGTTATACAGTATTACGATATAATGTGTAATGTTATATAGTATTACGTAATAACGTATAACGTCATATACTATTACCATACAACGTGTAACGTTATATACTATGACGTTATAACGTTTAACGTAATATAGAATTACGTTAAAACATATAACGGTATATAGTATTACGTTATAACGTATAACGTTAAATAGTATTACGTTGTAACGTATATCGTTATATACTATTACCATACAACGGGTAACGTCATACAGTGTTACGATATAATGTGTAACGTTATATGGTATTACGTTATATCGTATAGCGTTATATACTATTACGATATAACGTGTAACGTTATATAGTATTACGTTATAACGTATAACGTTAAATAGTATTACGTTGTAACGTATATCGTTATATACTATTACCATACAACGGGTAACGTCATACAGTGTTACGATATAATGTGTAACGTTATATAGTATTCCGTTATAACGTATAACGTCATATACTATTACCATACAACGTGTAACGTTATATAGTATGACGTTATAACGTTTAACCTTATATAGTATTACGTTATAACGTATAACGTCATATACTATTACGATATATCGTGTAACGTTATATAGTATTACGTTATAACGTATAACGTCATATACCATTACCATACTACGTGTAACGTTATATAGTATTACGTTATAACGTATAACGTTATGTAGTATTACGTTAAAACATATAACGTTATATGGTATTACGTTATATCGTATAGCGTTAAATAGCATTACGTTGTAACGTATAACGTTATATACTATTACCATACAACGGGTAACGTTATACAGTGTTACGATATAACGTGCAACGTTATATAGTATTACGTTAAAACATATAACGATATATAGTATTACGTTGTAACGTATAACGTTATATACTATTACCATACAACGCGTAACGTTATATAGTATGACGTTATAACGTTTAATGTTATGTAGTATTACGTTAAAACATATAACGTTATATAGTATTACGTTTTAACGTATGACGTTAAATAGTATTACGTTGTAACGTATAACGTTATATACTATTACCATACAACAGGTAACGTTATACAGTGTTACGATATAATGTGTAACGTTATATAGTATTACGTTATGACGTATAACGTTATATACTATTACGATATAACGTGTAACGTTATATAGTATTACGTTATAACATTTAACGTTAAATAGTATTACGTTGTAACGTATAACGTTATATACTATTACCATACAACGTGTAACGTTATATAGTATTACGATATAACGTGTAACGTTATATAGTATTACGTTAAAACATATAACGTTATATGGTATTACGTTATATCGTATAGCGTTATACAGATTTACGTTATAACGTATAACGTTATATACTACTACTGTAAAACGTGTAACGTTATATAGTATTACGTTATAACGTGTAACGTTATATAGTATTACGTTGTAACGTATAACGTTATATACTACTACTATACAACGTGTAACGTTATATAGTATTACGATATAACGTGTAACGTTATATAGTATTACGATATAACGTGTAACGTTATATAGTATTACGATATAACGTGTAACGTTATATAGTATTTCGTTATAACGTGTAACGTTATATAGTATGACGTTATAACGTATAACGTTATATACTATTACGATATAACGTGTAACGTTATATAGTATTACGTTATAACGTTTAACGTTAAATAGTATTACGTTGTAACATATAACGTTATATACTATTACCATACAACGTGTAACGTTATATAGTATTACGTTGTAACGTAAGACGTTATATAGTATTACGTTATGACGTATAACGTTATATAGTATTACGTTATGACGTATAACGTTATATAGTATTACGTTATAACGTATAACGTTATACAGTATTACGTTATAACGTATAACGTTATATACTACTACTATACAACGTGTAACGTTATATAGTATTACGTTATAACGTATAACGTTATATACTATTACGATATAACGTGTAACGTTATATAGTATTACGTTATAACGTTTAACGTTAAATAGTATTACGTTGTAACGTATAAGGTTATATACTATTACCATACAGCGTGTAAATTTATATAGTATTACGTTGTAACGTTTGACGTTATATAGTATTACGTTATAACGTATAACGTTATATACTATTACGATATAACGTGTAACGTTATATAGTATTACGTTATAACGCATAACGTCATATACTATTACCACACAACGTGTAACGTTATATAGTATGACGTTATAACGTTTAACGTTATGTAGTATTACGTTAAAACATATAACGTTATATGGTATTACGTTATATCGTATAGCGTTAAATAGCATTACGTTGTAACGTATAACGTTATATACTATTACCATACAACGGGTAACGTTATACAGTGTTACGATATAATGTGTAACGTTATATAGTATTACGTTAAAACATATAACGATATATAGTATTACGTTATAACGTATAACGTCATATACTATTACCATACAACGTGTAACGTTATATAGTATGACGTTATAACGTTTAATGTTATGTAGTATTACGTTAAAACATATAACGTTATATAGTATTACGTTTTAACGTATGACGTTAAATAGTATTACGTTGTAACGTATAACGTTATATACTATTACCATACAACAGGTAACGTTATACAGTGTTACGATATAATGTGTAACGTTATATAGTATTACGTTATGACGTATAACGTTATATACTATTACGATATAACGTGTAACGTTATATAGTATTACGTTATAACATTTAACTTTAAATAGTACTACGTTGTAACGTATAACGCTATATACTATTACCATACAACGTGTACCGTTATATAGTATTACGCTGTAACGTATGACGTTACATAGTATTACTTTATAACGTATAACGTTATATACTATTACGATGTAACGTGTAACGTTATATAGTATTACGTTATAACGTAAAACGTTATGTACCATTACGGTATTACGTATAACGTTATATAGTATTACGTAATAACGTATAACGTCATATACTAAATACCATACAACATGTAACGTTATGTAGTATGACGTTATATCGTTTAACGTTATGTAGTATTACGTTATAACGTATAACGTTATATACTATTACGATATAACGTGTAACGTTATATAGTATGACGTTATAACGTTGAACGTTATGTAGTATTACGTTAAAACATATAACGTTATATATTATTATGTTATAACGTATAACGTTATATAATATTACGATATATCGTGTAACGTTATATAGAATTACGTTATAACGTATAACGTCATATACTATTACCATACTACGTGTAACGTTATATAGTATTACGTTATAACGTATAACGTTAAATAGTATTACGATATAACGTGTAACGTTATATAGTATTACGTTATAACGCATAACGTCATATACTATTACCATACAACGTGTCACGTTATATAGTATGACGCTATAACGTTTAACGTTATGTAGTATTACGTTAAAACATATAACGTTATATAGTATTACGTTATAACGTATAACGTTTAATAGTATTACGTTGTAACGTATAACGTCATATAGTATTACCATACAACGTGTAAGGTTATATAGAATTTCGCTATAACGTACAACGTTAAATCGTATTACGTTATAACGTTTAACGATAAATAGTATTACGTTATAACGTATAACGTTATATAGTATTACGTTATAACGTATAACGTTATATACTATTACGATATAACGTGTAACGTTATATAGTATTACGTTATAACGTTTAACGTTAAATAGTATTACGTTGTAACGTATAACGTTATATACTATTACCATACAACGTGTAAATTTATATAGTATTACGTTGTAACGTATGACGTTATATAGTATTACGTTATAACGTATAACGTTATATATTATTACGATATAACGTGTAACGTTATATAGTATTACGTTATATCGTATAACGTCATATACTATTACCATACAACGTGTAACGTTATATAGTATGACGTTATAACGTTTAACGTTATGTAGTATTACGTTAAAACATATAACGTTATATGGTATTACGTTATATCGTATAGCGTTAAATAGTATTACGTTGTAACGTATAACGTTATATACTATTACCATACAACGGGTAACGTTATATAGTATTACGATATAATGTGTAACGTTATATAGTATTACGTTAAAACATATAACGTTATATAGTATTACGTTATAACGTATAACGTTTAATAGTATTACGTTGTAACGTATAACGTCATATAGTATTACCATACAACGTGTAAGGTTATATAGAATTTCGCTATAACGTACAACGTTAAATCGTATTACGTTATAACGTTTAACGATAAATAGTATTACGTTAAAACATATAACGTTATATAGTATTACGTTTTAACGTATAACGTTATATACTATTACGATGCAATGTGTAACGTTATGTAGTATTACGTTATAACGTATAACGTTATATACTATTACGATATAACGTGTATCGTTATATAGTATTACGTTATAACGTATAACGTTATATACTATTACCATACAACGTGAAACGTTATATAGTATGACGTTATAACGTTTAACCTTATATAGTATTACGTTATAACGTATGACGTCATATACTATTACGATATATCGTGTAACGTTATATAGTATTACGTTATAACGTATAACGTCATATACCATTACCATACTACGTGTAACGTTATATAGTATTACGTTATAACGTATAACGTTAAATAGTATTGCGTTGTAACGTATATCGTTATATACTATTACCATACAACGGGTAACGTTATACAGTATTACGATATAATGTGTAATGTTATATAGTATTACGTAATAACGTATAACGTCATATACTATTACCATACAACGTGTAACGTTATATACTATGACGTTATAACGTTTAACGTAATATAGAATTACGTTAAAACATATAACGGTATATAGTATTACGTTATAACGTATAACGTTAAATAGTATTACGTTGTAACGTATATCGTTATATACTATTACCATACAACGGGTAACGTCATACAGTGTTACGATATAATGTGTAACGTTATATGGTATTACGTTATATCGTATAGCGTTATATACTATTACGATATAACGTGTAACGTTATATAGTATTACGTTATAACGTATAACGTTAAATAGTATTACGTTGTAACGTATATCGTTATATACTATTACCATACAACGGGTAACGTCATACAGTGTTACGATATAATGTGTAACGTTATATAGTATTCCGTTATAACGTATAACGTCATATACTATTACCATACAACGTGTAACGTTATATAGTATGACGTTATAACGTTTAACCTTATATAGTATTACGTTATAACGTATAACTTTATATACTATTACGATGTAACGTGTAACGTTATATAGTATTACGTTATAACGTAAAACGTTATGTACCATTACGGTATTACGTATAACGTTATATAGTATTACGTAATAACGTATAACGTCATATACTAAATACCATACAACATGTAACGTTATGTAGTATGACGTTATATCGTTTAACGTTATGTAGTATTACGTTATAACGTATAACGTTATATACTATTACGATATAACGTGTATCGTTATATAGTATTACTTTATAACGTATAACGTCATATACTATTACCATACAACGTGTAACGTTATATAGTATGACGTTATAACGTTTAACCTTATATAGTATTACGTTATAACGTATAACGTCATATACTATTACGATATATCGTGTAACGTTATATAGTATTACGTTATAACGTATAACGTCATATACCATTACCATACAACGTGTAACGTTATATAGTATGACGTTATAACGCTTAACGTTATTTAGTATTACGTTAAAACGTTTAACGTTATGTAGTATTACGTTAAAACATATAACGATATATAGTATTACGTTATAACGTATAACGTTAAATAGTATTACGCTGTAACGTATAACGTCATATGCTATTACCATACAACGTGTAACGTTATATAGTACTACGTTGTAACGTATGACGTTATATAGTATTACGTTATGACGTATAACGTTATATACTATTACGATATAACTTGTAACGTTATATAGTATTACGTTATAACGTATAACGTCATATAATATTACCACACAACGTGTAACGTTAGATAGTGTGACGTTATAACGTTTAACGTTATGTAGTATTACGTTAAAACATATAACGTTATATAGTATTACGTTATAACGTATAACGTTAAATAGTATTACGTTGTAACGTATAACGTTATATACTATTACCATACAACGGGTAACGTTATACAGTGTTACGATATAATGTGTAACGTTATATAGTATTACGTTATGACGTATAACGTTATATACTATTAAGATATAACGTGTAACGTTATATAGTATTACGTTATAACGTTTAACATTAAATAGTACTACGTTGTAACGTATAACGCTATATACTATTACCATACAAAGTGTACCGTTATATAGTATTACGCTGTAACGTATGACGTTACATAGTATTACTTTATAACGTATAACGTTATATACTATTACGATGTAACGTGTAACGTTATATAGTATTACGTTATAACGTAAAACGTTATGTACCATTACGGTATTACGTATAACGTTATATAGTATTACGTAATAACGTATAACGTCATATACTAAATACCATACAACATGTAACGTTATGTAGTATGACGTTATATCGTTTAACGTTATGTAGTATTACGTTATAACGTATAACGTTATATACTATTACGATATAACGTGTACCGTTATATAGTATTACTTTATAACGTATAACGTCATATACTATTACCATACAACGTGTAACGTTATATAGTATGACGTTATAACGTTTAACCTTATAGAGTATTACGTTATAACGTATGACGTCATATACTATTACGATATATCGTGTAACGTTATATAGTATTACGTTATAACGTTTAATGTTATGTAGTATTACGTTATAACGTATAACGTCATATACTATTACCATACTACGTGTAACGTTATATAGTATTACGTTATAACGTATAACGTTAAATAGTATTACGATATAACGTGTAACGTTATATAGTATTACGTTATAACGCATAACGTCATATACTATTACCATACAACGTGTCACGTTATATAGTATGACGTTATAACGGTTAACGTTATGTAGTATTACGTTAAAACATATAACGTTATATAGTATTACGTTATAACGTATAACGTTTAATAGTATTACGTTGTAACGTATAACGTCATATACTATTACCATACAACGTGTAAGGTTACATAGAATTTCGCTATACCGTACAACGTTAAATAGTATTACGTTATAACGTATAACGATAAATAGTATTACGTTGTAACGTATGACGTTATATAGTATTACGTTATAACGTATAACGTTATATACTATTACGATATAACGTGTAACGTTATATAGTATTACGTTATAACGCATAACGTCATATACTATTACCATACAACGTGTAACGTTATATAGTATGACGTTATAACGTTTAACGTTATGTAGTATTACGTTAAAACATATAACGTTATATGGTATTACGTTATATCGTATAGCGTTAAATAGCATTACGTTGTAACGTATAACGTTATATACTATTACCATACAACGGGTAACGTTATACAGTGTTACGATATAATGTGTAACGTTATATAGTATTACGTTATGACGTATAACGTTATATACTATTACGATATAACGTGTAACGTTATATAGTATTACGTTATAACGTAAAACGTTATGTACCATTACGGTATTACGTATAACGTTATATAGTATTACGTAATAACGTATAACGTCATATACTAAATACCATACAACATGTAACGTTATGTAGTATGACGTTATATCGTTTAACGTTATCTAGTATTACGTTATAACGTATAACGTTATATACTATTACGATATAACGTGTATCGTTATATAGTATTACTTTATAACGTATAACGTCATATACTATTACCATACAACGTGTAACGTTATATAGTATGACGTTATAACGTTTAACCTTATATAGTATTACGTTATAACGTATAACGTCATATACTACTACGATATATCGTGTAACGTTATATAGTATTACGTTATAACGTATAACGTCATATACCATTACCATACTACGTGTAACGTTATATAGTATTACGCTGTAACGTATGACGTTATATAGTATTACGTAATAAGGTATAACGTCAAATACTATTACCATACAACGTGTAACGTTATATAGTATGACGTTATAACGCTTAACGTTATTTAGTATTACGTTAAAACGTTTAACGTTATGTAGTATTACGTTAAAACATATAACGATATATAGTATTACGTTATAACGTATAACGTTAAATAGTATTACGCTGTAACGTATAACGTTATATACTATTACCATACAACGTGTAACGTTATATAGTACTACGTTGTAACGTATGACGTTATATAGTATTACGTTATGACGTATAACGTTATATACTATTACGATATAACTTGTAACGTTATATAGTATTACGTTATAACGTATAACGTCATATAATATTACCATACAACGTGTAACGTTAGATAGTGTGACGTTATAACGTTTAACGTTATGTAGTATTACGTTAAAACATATAACGTTATATAGTATTACGTTATAACGTATAACGTTAAATAGTATTACGTTGTAACGTATAACGTTATATACTATTACCATACAACGGGTAACGTTATACAGTGTTACGATATAATGTGTAACGTTATATAGTATTACGTTATGACGTATAACCATATATACTATTAAGATATAACGTGTAACGTTATATAGTATTACGTTATAACGTTTAACTTTAAATAGTACTACGTTGTAACGTATAACGCTATATACTATTACCATACAAAGTGTACCGTTATATAGTATTACGCTGTAACGTATGACGTTACATAGTATTACTTTATAACGTATAACGTTATATACTATTACGATGTAACGTGTAACGTTATATAGTATTACGTTATAACGTAAAACGTTATGTACCATTACGGTATTACGTATAACGTTATATAGTATTACGTAATAACGTATAACGTCATATACTAAATACCATACAACATGTAACGTTATGTAGTATGACGTTATATCGTTTAACGTTATGTAGTATTACGTTATAACGTATAACGTTATATACTATTACGATATAACGTGTATCGTTATATAGTATTACTTTATAACGTATAACGTTATATACTATTACGATGTAACGTGTAACGTTATATAGTATTACGTTATAACGTAAAACGTTATGTACCATTACGGTATTACGTATAACGTTATATAGTATTACGTAATAACGTATAACGTCATATACTAAATACCATACAACATGTAACGTTATGTAGTATGACGTTATATCGTTTAACGTTATGTAGTATTACGTTATAACGTATAACGTTATATACTATTACGATATAACGTGTATCGTTATATAGTATTACTTTATAACGTATAACGTCATATACTATTACCATACAACGTGTAACGTTATATAGTATGACGTTATAACGTTTAACCTTATATAGTATTACGTTATAACGTATGACGTCATATACTATTACGATATATCGTGTAACGTTATATAGTATTACGTTATAACGTATAACGTTATATACTATTACGATATAACGTGTAACGTTATATAGTATTACGTTATAACGTTTAACGTTATGTAGTATTACGATAAAACATATAACGTTATATGGTATTACGTTATATCGTATAGCGTTAAATAGTATTACGTTGTAACGTATAACGTTATATACTATTACCATACAACGGGTAACGTTATACAGTGTTACGATATAATGTGTAACGTTATATAGTATTACGTTAAAACATATAACGATATATAGTATTACGTTATAACGTATAACGTCATATACTATTACCATACAACGTGTAACGTTATATAGTATGACGTTATAACGTTTAATGTTATGTAGTACTACGTTAAAACATATAACGTTATATAGTATTACGTTATAACGTATAACGTTAAATAGTATTACGTTGTCACGTATAACGTCATATACTATAACCATACAACGTGTAAGGTTATATAGAATTTCGCTATACCGTACAACGTTAAATAGTATTACGTTATAACGTATAACGATAAATAGTATTACGTTGTAACGTATAACGTTATGTACTATTACCATACAACGGGTAACGTTATACAGTGTTACGATATAATGTGTAACGTTATATAGTATTACGTTAAAACATATAACGATATATAGTATTACGTTATAACGTATAACGTCATATACTATTACCATACAACGTGTAACGTTATAACGTTTAATGTTATGTAGTATTACGTTAAAACATATAACGTTATATAGTATTACGTTTTAACGTATAACGTTATATACTATTACGATGCAATGTGTAACGTTATATAGTATTACGTTATAACGTAAAACGTTATGTACCATTACGGTATTACGTATAACGTTATATAGTATTACGTAATAACGTATAACGTCATATACTAAATACCATACAACATGTAACGTTATGTAGTATGACGTTATATCGTTTAACGTTATGTAGTATTACGTTATAACGTATAACGTTATATACTATTACGATATAACGTGTATCGTTATATAGTATTACTTTATAACGTATAACGTCATATACTATTACCATACAACGTGAAACGTTATATAGTATGACGTTATAACGTTTAACCTTATATAGTATTACGTTATAACGTATGACGTCATATACTATTACGATATATCGTGTAACGTTATATAGTATTACGTTATAACGTATAACGTCATATACCATTACCATACTACGTGTAACGTTATATAGTATTACGTTATAACGTATAACGTTAAATAGTATTGCGTTGTAACGTATATCGTTATATACTATTACCATACAACGGGTAACGTTATACAGTATTACGATATAATGTGTAATGTTATATAGTATTACGTAATAACGTACAACGTCATATACTATTACCATACAACGTGTAACGTTATATACTATGACGTTATAACGTTTAACGTAATATAGAATTACGTTAAAACATATAACGTTATATAGTATTACGTTAAAACGTATAACGTTAAATAGTATTACGTTGTAACGTATATCGTTATATACTATTACCATACAACGGGTAACGTCATACAGTGTTACGATATAATGTGTAACGTTATATAGTATTCCGTTATAACGTATAACGTTTAATAGTATTACGTTGTAACGTATAACGTCATATACTATTACCATACAACGTGTAAGGTTATATAGAATTTCGCTATACCGTACAACGTTAAATAGTATTACGTTATAACGTATAACGATAAATAGTATTACGTTGTAACGTATGACGTTATATAGTATTACGTTATAACGTATAACGTTATATACTATTACGATATAACGTGTAACGTTATATAATATTACGTTATACCGTTTAACGTTAAATAGTATTACGTTGTAACGTATAACGTTATATACTATTACCATACAACGTGTAAATTTATATAGTATTACGTTGTAACGTATGACGTTATATAGTATTACGTTATAACGTATAACGTTATATACTATTACCATACAACGGCTAACGTTATACAGTGTTACGATATAATGTGTAACGTTATATAGTATTACGTTAAAACATATAACGATATATAGTATTACGTTATAACGTATAACGTCATATACTATTACCATACAACGTGTAACGTTATATAGTATGACGTTATAACGTTTAATGTTATGTAGTATTACGTTAAAACATATAACGTTATATAGTATTACGTTTTAACGTATGACGTTAAATAGTATTACGTTGTAACGTATAACGTTATATACTATTACCATACAACGGGTAACGTTATACAGTGTTACGATATAATGTGTAACGTTATATAGTATTACGTTATGACGTATAACGTTATATACTATTACGATATAACGTGTAACGTTATATAGTATTACGTTATAACGTTTAACTTTAAATAGTACTACGTTGTAACGTATAACGCTATATACTATTACCATACAACGTGTACCGTTATATAGTATTACGCTGTAACGTATGACGTTACATAGTATTACTTTATAACGTATAACGTTATATACTATTACGATGTAACGTGTAACGTTATATAGTATTACGTTATAACGTAAAACGTTATGTACCATTACGGTATTACGTATAACGTTATATAGTATTACGTAATAACGTATAACGTCATATACTAAATACCATACAACATTTAACGTTATGTAGTATGACGTTATATCGTTTAACGTTATGTAGTATTACGTTATAACGTATAACGTTATATACTATTACGATATAACGTGTAACGTTATATAGTATGACGTTATAACGTTGAACGTTAAATAGTATTACGTTGTAACGTATAACGTTATATACTATTACCATACAACGTGTAAATTTATATAGTATTACGTTGTAACGTATGACGTTATATAGTATTACGTTATAACGTATAACGTTATATACTATTACGATATAACGTGTAACGTTATATAGTATTACGTAATAACGTATAACGTCATAGACCATTACCATACAATGTGTAACGTTAATAGTCTGACGTTATATCGTTTAACGTTATGTAGTATTACGTTATAACGTATAACGTTATATACTATTACGATATAACGTGTATCGTTATATAGTATTACTTTATAACGTATAACGTCATATACTATTACCATACAACGTGTAACGTTATATAGTATTACGTTATAACGTATAACGTTAAATAGTATTGCGTTGTAACGTATATCGTTATATACTATTACCATACAACGGGTAACGTTATACAGTATTACGATATAATGTGTAATGTTATATAGTATTACGTAATAACGTATAACGTCATATACTATTACCATACAACGTGTAACGTTATATACTATGACGTTATAACGTTTAACGTAATATAGAATTACGTTAAAACATATAACGTTATATAGTATTACGTTATAACGTATAACGTTAAATAGTATTACGTTGTAACGTATATCGTTATATACTATTACCATACAACGGGTAACGTTATACAGTGTTACGATATAATGTGTAACGTTATATAGTATTCCGTTATAACGTATAACGTTATATACTATTACGATATAACGTGTAACGTTATATAGTATTACGTTATAACGTTTAACGTTAAATAGTATTACGTTGTAACATATAACGTTATATACTATTACCATACAACGTGTAACGTTATATAGTATTACGTTAAAACATATAACGTTATATGGTATTACGTTATATCGTATAGCGTTATACAGATTTACGTTATAACGTATAACGTTATATACTACTACTGTAAAACGTGTAACGTTACATAGTATTACGATATAACGTGTAACGTTATATAGTATTACGTTGTAACGTATAACGTTATATACTACTACTATACAACGTGTAACGTTATATAGTATTACGATATAACGTGTAACGTTATATAGTATTACGTAATAACGTATAACGTCATATACTATTACCATACAACGTGTAACGTTATATAGTATGACGTTATAACGCTTAACGTTATGTAGTATTACGTTAAAACGTTTAACGTTATGTAGTATTACGTTAAAACATATAACGATATATAGTATTACGTTATAACGTATAACGTTAAATAGTATTACGCTGTAACGTATAAAGTTATATACTATTACCATACAACGTGTAACGTTATATAGTATTACGTTGTAACGTATGACGTTATATAGTATTACGCTATGACGTATAACGTTATATACTATTACGATATAACTTGTAACGTTATATAGAATTACGTTATAACGTATAACGTCATATACTATTACCATACAACGTGTAACGTTAGATAGTGTGACGTTATAACGTTTAACGTTATGTAGTATTACGTTAAAACTTATAACGTTATATAGTATTACGTTATAACGTATAACGTTAAATAGTATTACGTTGTAACTTATGACGCTATATACTATTACCATACAACGTGTAACGTTATATAGTATTACGTTATAACGTATAACGTTATATATAATTACGATATAGCGTGTAACGTTATATAGTATTACGTTGTAACGTAAGACGTTATATAGTATTACGTTATGACGTATAACGTTATATAGTATTACGTTATGACGTATAACGTTATATAGTATTACGTTATAACGTATAACGTTATACAGTATTACGTTATAACGTATAACGTTATATACTACTACTATACAACGTGTAACGTTATATAGTATTGCGATATAACGTATAACGTTATATACTATTACGATATAACGTGTAACGTTATATAGTATTACGTTATAACGTTTAACGTTAAATAGTATTACGTTGTAACGTATAAGGTTATATACTATTACCATACAGCGTGTAAATTTATATAGTATTACGTTGTAACGTATGACGTTATATAGTATTACGTTATAACGTATAACGTTATATACTATTACGATATAACGTGTAACGTTATATAGTATTACGTTATAACGTATAACGTCATATACTATTACCATACAACGTGTAACGTTATATAGTATGACGTTATAACGTTTAACGTTATGTAGTATTACGTTAAAACATATAACGTTATATGGTATTACGTTATATCGTATAGCGTTAAATAGCATTACGTTGTAACGTATAACGTTATATACTACTACTATACAACGTGTAACGTTATATAGTATTGCGATATAACGTGTAACGTTATATAGTATTACGTTAAAACATATAACGATATATAGTATTACGTTGTAACGTATAACGTTATATACTATTACCATACAACGTGTAACGTTATATAGTATGACGTTATAACGTTTAACTTTAAATAGTACTACGTTGTAACGTATAACGCTATATACTATTACCATACAAAGTGTACCGTTATATAGTATTACGCTGTAACGTATGACGTTACATAGTATTACTTTATAACGTATAACGTTATATACTATTACGATGTAACGTGTAACGTTATATAGTATTACGTTATAACGTAAAACGTTATATACCATTACGGTATTACGTATAACGTTATATAGTATTACGTAATAACGTATAACGTCATATACTAAATACCATACAACATGTAACGTTATGTAGTATGACGTTATATCGTTTAACGTTATGTAGTATTACGTTATAACGTATAACGTTATCTACCATTACGATATAACGTGTATCGTTATATAGTATTACTTTATAACGTATAACGTCATATACTATTACCATACAACGTGTAACGTTATATAGTATGACGTTATAACGTTTAACCTTATATAGTATTACGTTATAACGTATAACGTTATATACTATTACGATGTAACGTGTAACGTTATATAGTATTACGTTATAACGTAAAACGTTATGTACCATTACGGTATTACGTATAACGTTATATAGTATTACGTAATAACGTATAACGTCATATACTAAATACCATACAACATGTAACGTTATGTAGTATGACGTTATATCGTTTAACGTTATGTAGTATTACGTTATAACGTATAACGTTATATAGTATTACGTAATAACGTATAACGTCATATACTAAATACCATACAACATGTAACGTTATGTAGTATGACGTTATATCGTTTAACGTTATGTAGTATTACGTTATAACGTATAACGTTATATACTATTACGATATAACGTGTATCGTTATATAGTATTACTTTATAACGTATAACGTCATATACTATTACCATACAACGTGTAACGTTATATAGTATGACGTTATAACGTTTAACCTTATATAGTATTACGTTATAACGTATAACGTCATATACTATTACGATATAACGTGTAACGTTATATAGTATTACGTTATAACGTATAACGTCATATACTATTACCATACTACGTGTAACGTTATATAGTATTACGTTATAACGTATAACGTTATGTAGTATTACGTTAAAACATATAACGTTATATGGTATTACGTTATATCGTATAGCGTTAAATAGCATTACGTTGTAACGTATAACGTTATATACTACTACTATACAACGTGTAACGTTATATAGTATTGCGATATAACGTGTAACGTTATATAGTATTACGTTAAAACATATAACGATATATAGTATTACGTTGTAACGTATAACGTTATATACTATTACCATACAACGCGTAACGTTATATAGTATGACGTTATAACGTTTAATGTTATGTAGTATTACGTTAAAACATATAACGTTATATAGTATTACGTTTTAACGTATGACGTTAAATAGTATTACGTTGTAACGTATAACGTTATATACTATTACCATACAACAGGTAACGTTATACAGTGTTACGATATAATGTGTAACGTTATATAGTATTACGTTATGACGTATAACGTTATATACTATTACGATATAACGTGTAACGTTATATAGTATTACGTTATAACATTTAACGTTAAATAGTATTACGTTGTAACGTATAACGTTATATACTATTACCATACAACGTGTAACGTTATATAGTATTACGATATAACGTGTAACGTTATATAGTATTACGTTAAAACATATAACGTTATATGGTATTACGTTATATCGTATAGCGTTATACAGATTTACGTTATAACGTATAACGTTATATACTACTACTGTAAAACGTGTAACGTTATATAGAATTACGATATAACGTGTAACGTTATATAGTATTACGTTGTAACGTATAACGTTATATACTACTACTATACAACGTGTAACGTTATATAGTATTACGATATAACGTGTAACGTTATATAGTATTACGATATAACGTGTAACGTTATATAGTATTACCATACAACGTGTAACGTTATATAGTATGACGTTATAACGTTTAACGTTATGTAGTATTACGTTAAAACATATAACGTTATATGGTATTACGTTATATCGTATAGCGTTAAATAGCATTACGTTGTAACGTATAACGTTATATACTATTACCATACAACGGGTAACGTTATACAGTGTTACGATATAATGTGTAACGTTATATAGTATTACGTTAAAACATATAACGATATATAGTATTACGTTATAACGTATAACGTCATATACTATTACCATACAACGTGTAACGTTATATAGTATGACGTTATAACGTTTAATGTTATGTAGTATTACGTTAAAACATATAACGTTATATAGTATTACGTTTTAACGTATGACGTTAAATAGTATTACGTTGTAACGTATAACGTTATATACTATTACCATACAACAGGTAACGTTATACAGTGTTACGATATAATGTGTAACGTTATATAGTATTACGTTATGACGTATAACGTTATATACTATTACGATATAACGTGTAACGTTATATAGTATTACGTTATAACATTTAACGTTAAATAGTATTACGTTGTAACGTATAACGTTATATACTATTACCATACAACGTGTAACGTTATATAGTATTACGATATAACGTGTAACGTTATATAGTATTACGTTAAAACATATAACGTTATATGGTATTACGTTATATCGTATAGCGTTATACAGATTTACGTTATAACGTATAACGTTATATACTACTACTGTAAAACGTGTAACGTTATATAGAATTACGATATAACGTGTAACGTTATATAGTATTACGTTGTAACGTATAACGTTATATACTACTACTATACAACGTGTAACGTTATATAGTATTACGATATAACGTGTAACGTTATATAGTATTACGTTATAACGCATAACGTCATATACTATTACCATACAACGTGTAACGTTATATAGTATGACGTTATAACGTTTAACGTTATGTAGTATTACGTTAAAACATATAACGTTATATGGTATTACGTTATATCGTATAGCGTTAAATAGCATTACGTTGTAACGTATAACGTTATATACTATTACCATACAACGGGTAACGTTATACAGTGTTACGATATAATGTGTAACGTTATATAGTATTACGTTATGACGTATAACGTTATATACTATTACGATATAACGTGTAACGTTATATAGTATTACGTTATAACGTAAAACGTTATGTACCATTACGGTATTACGTATAACGTTATATAGTATTACGTAATAACGTATAACGTCATATACTAAATACCATACAACATGTAACGTTATGTAGTATGACGTTATATCGTTTAACGTTATCTAGTATTACGTTATAACGTATAACGTTATATACTATTACGATATAACGTGTATCGTTATATAGTATTACTTTATAACGTATAACGTCATATACTATTACCATACAACGTGTAACGTTATATAGTATGACGTTATAACGTTTAACCTTATATAGTATTACGTTATAACGTATAACGTCATATACTACTACGATATATCGTGTAACGTTATATAGTATTACGTTATAACGTATAACGTCATATACCATTACCATACTACGTGTAACGTTATATAGTATTACGCTGTAACGTATGACGTTATATAGTATTACGTAATAAGGTATAACGTCAAATACTATTACCATACAACGTGTAACGTTATATAGTATGACGTTATAACGCTTAACGTTATTTAGTATTACGTTAAAACGTTTAACGTTATGTAGTATTACGTTAAAACATATAACGATATATAGTATTACGTTATAACGTATAACGTTAAATAGTATTACGCTGTAACGTATAACGTTATATACTATTACCATACAACGTGTAACGTTATATAGTACTACGTTGTAACGTATGACGTTATATAGTATTACGTTATGACGTATAACGTTATATACTATTACGATATAACTTGTAACGTTATATAGTATTACGTTATAACGTATAACGTCATATAATATTACCATACAACGTGTAACGTTAGATAGTGTGACGTTATAACGTTTAACGTTATGTAGTATTACGTTAAAACATATAACGTTATATAGTATTACGTTATAACGTATAACGTTAAATAGTATTACGTTGTAACGTATAACGTTATATACTATTACCATACAACGGGTAACGTTATACAGTGTTACGATATAATGTGTAACGTTATATAGTATTACGTTATGACGTATAACCATATATACTATTAAGATATAACGTGTAACGTTATATAGTATTACGTTATAACGTTTAACTTTAAATAGTACTACGTTGTAACGTATAACGCTATATACTATTACCATACAAAGTGTACCGTTATATAGTATTACGCTGTAACGTATGACGTTACATAGTATTACTTTATAACGTATAACGTTATATACTATTACGATGTAACGTGTAACGTTATATAGTATTACGTTATAACGTAAAACGTTATGTACCATTACGGTATTACGTATAACGTTATATAGTATTACGTAATAACGTATAACGTCATATACTAAATACCATACAACATGTAACGTTATGTAGTATGACGTTATATCGTTTAACGTTATGTAGTATTACGTTATAACGTATAACGTTATATACTATTACGATATAACGTGTATCGTTATATAGTATTACTTTATAACGTATAACGTTATATACTATTACGATGTAACGTGTAACGTTATATAGTATTACGTTATAACGTAAAACGTTATGTACCATTACGGTATTACGTATAACGTTATATAGTATTACGTAATAACGTATAACGTCATATACTAAATACCATACAACATGTAACGTTATGTAGTATGACGTTATATCGTTTAACGTTATGTAGTATTACGTTATAACGTATAACGTTATATACTATTACGATATAACGTGTATCGTTATATAGTATTACTTTATAACGTATAACGTCATATACTATTACCATACAACGTGTAACGTTATATAGTATGACGTTATAACGTTTAACCTTATATAGTATTACGTTATAACGTATGACGTCATATACTATTACGATATATCGTGTAACGTTATATAGTATTACGTTATAACGTATAACGTTATATACTATTACGATATAACGTGTATCGTTATATAGTATGACGTTATAACGTTTAACGTTATGTAGTATTACGATAAAACATATAACGTTATATGGTCTTACGTTATATCGTATAGCGTTAAATAGTATTACGTTGTAACGTATAACGTTATATACTATTACCATACAACGGGTAACGTTATACAGTGTTACGATATAATGTGTAACGTTATATAGTATTACGTTAAAACATATAACGATATATAGTATTACGTTATAACGTATAACGTCATATACTATTACCATACAACGTGTAACGTTATATAGTATGACGTTATAACGTTTAATGTTATGTAGTACTACGTTAAAACATATAACGTTATATAGTATTACGTTATAACGTATAACGTTAAATAGTATTACGTTGTCACGTATAACGTCATATACTATAACCATACAACGTGTAAGGTTATATAGAATTTCGCTATACCGTACAACGTTAAATAGTATTACGTTATAACGTATAACGATAAATAGTATTACGTTGTAACGTATAACGTTATATACTATTACCATACAACGGGTAACGTTATACAGTGTTACGATATAATGTGTAACGTTATATAGTATTACGTTAAAACATATAACGATATATAGTATTACGTTATAACGTATAACGTCATATACTATTACCATACAACGTGTAACGTTATAACGTTTAATGTTATGTAGTATTACGTTAAAACATATAACGTTATATAGTATTACGTTTTAACGTATAACGTTATATACTATTACGATGCAATGTGTAACGTTATATAGTATTACGTTATAACGTAAAACGTTATGTACCATTACGGTATTACGTATAACGTTATATAGTATTACGTAATAACGTATAACGTCATATACTAAATACCATACAACATGTAACGTTATGTAGTATGACGTTATATCGTTTAACGTTATGTAGTATTACGTTATAACGTATAACGTTATATACTATTACGATATAACGTGTATCGTTATATAGTATTACTTTATAACGTATAACGTCATATACTATTACCATACAACGTGAAACGTTATATAGTATGACGTTATAACGTTTAACCTTATATAGTATTACGTTATAACGTATGACGTCATATACTATTACGATATATCGTGTAACGTTATATAGTATTACGTTATAACGTATAACGTCATATACCATTACCATACTACGTGTAACGTTATATAGTATTACGTTATAACGTATAACGTTAAATAGTATTGCGTTGTAACGTATATCGTTATATACTATTACCATACAACGGGTAACGTTATACAGTATTACGATATAATGTGTAATGTTATATAGTATTACGTAATAACGTACAACGTCATATACTATTACCATACAACGTGTAACGTTATATACTATGACGTTATAACGTTTAACGTAATATAGAATTACGTTAAAACATATAACGTTATATAGTATTACGTTAAAACGTATAACGTTAAATAGTATTACGTTGTAACGTATAACGTTATATACTATTACCATACAACGGGTAACGTTATACAGTGTTACGATATAATGTGTAACGTTATATAGTATTACGTTATGACGTATAACGTTATATACTATTACGATATAACGTGTAACGTTATATAGTATTACGTTATAACGTTTAACTTTAAATAGTACTACGTTGTAACGTATAACGCTATATACTATTACCATACAACGTGTACCGTTATATAGTATTACGCTGTAACGTATGACGTTACATAGTATTACTTTATAACGTATAACGTTATATACTATTACGATGTAACGTGTAACGTTATATAGTATTACGTTATAACGTAAAACGTTATGTACCATTACGGTATTACGTATAACGTTATATAGTATTACGTAATAACGTATAACGTCATATACTAAATACCATACAACATTTAACGTTATGTAGTATGACGTTATATCGTTTAACGTTATGTAGTATTACGTTATAACGTATAACGTTATATACTATTACGATATAACGTGTAACGTTATATAGTATGACGTTATAACGTTGAACGTTAAATAGTATTACGTTGTAACGTATAACGTTATATACTATTACCATACAACGTGTAAATTTATATAGTATTACGTTGTAACGTATGACGTTATATAGTATTACGTTATAACGTATAACGTTATATACTATTACGATATAACGTGTAACGTTATATAGTATTACGTTATAACGTATAACGTCATATACTATTACCATACAACGTGTAACGTTATGTAGTATGACGTTATATCGTTTAACGTTATGTAGTATTACGTTATAACGTATAACGTTATATACTATTACGATATAACGTGTATCGTTATATAGTATTACTTTATAACGTATAACGTCATATACTATTACCATACTACGTGTAACGTTATATAGTATTACGTTATAACGTATAACGTTAAATAGTATTGCGTTGTAACGTATATCGTTATATACTATTACCATACAACGGGTAACGTTATACAGTATTACGATATAATGTGTAATGTTATATAGTATTACGTAATAACGTATAACGTCATATACTATTACCATACAACGTGTAACGTTATATACTATGACGTTATAACGTTTAACGTAATATAGAATTACGTTAAAACATATAACGTTATATAGTATTACGTTATAACGTATAACGTTAAATAGTATTACGTTGTAACGTATATCGTTATATACTATTACCATACAACGGGTAACGTCATACAGTGTTACGATATAATGTGTAACGTTATATAGTATTCCGTTATAACGTATAACGTTATATACTATTACGATATAACGTGTAACGTTATATAGTATTACGTTATAACGTTTAACGTTAAATAGTATTACGTTGTAACATATAACGTTATATACTATTACCATACAACGTGTAACGTTATATAGTATTACGTTAAAACATATAACGTTATATGGTATTACGTTATATCGTATAGCGTTATACAGATTTACGTTATAACGTATAACGTTATATACTACTACTGTAAAACGTGTAACGTTACATAGTATTACGATATAACGTGTAACGTTATATAGTATTACGTTGTAACGTATAACGTTATATACTACTACTATACAACGTGTAACGTTATATAGTATTACGATATAACGTGTAACGTTATATAGTATTACGTAATAAGGTATAACGTCAAATACTATTACCATACAACGTGTAACGTTATATAGTATGACGTTATAACGCTTAACGTTATGTAGTATTACGTTAAAACGTTTAACGTTATGTAGTATTACGTTAAAACATATAACGATATATAGTATTACGTTATAACGTATAACGTTAAATAGTATTACGCTGTAACGTATAAAGTTATATACTATTACCATACAACGTGTAACGTTATATAGTATTACGTTGTAACGTATGACGTTATATAGTATTACGCTATGACGTATAACGTTATATACTATTACGATATAACTTGTAACGTTATATAGAATTACGTTATAACGTATAACGTCATATACTATTACCATACAACGTGTAACGTTAGATAGTGTGACGTTATAACGTTTAACGTTATGTAGTATTACGTTAAAACTTATAACGTTATATAGTATTACGTTATAACGTATAACGTTAAATAGTATTACGTTGTAACTTATGACGCTATATACTATTACCATACAACGTGTAACGTTATATAGTATTACGTTATAACGTATAACGTTATATATAATTACGATATAGCGTGTAACGTTATATAGTATTACGTTGTAACGTAAGACGTTATATAGTATTACGTTATGACGTATAACGTTATATAGTATTACGTTATGACGTATAACGTTATATAGTATTACGTTATAACGTATAACGTTATACAGTATTACGTTATAACGTATAACGTTATATACTACTACTATACAACGTGTAACGTTATATAGTATTACGTTATAACGTATAACGTTATATACTATTACGATATAACGTGTAACGTTATATAGTATTACGTTATAACGTTTAACGTTAAATAGTATTACGTTGTAACGTATAAGGTTATATACTATTACCATACAGCGTGTAAATTTATATAGTATTACGTTGTAACGTATGACGTTATATAGTATTACGTTATAACGTATAACGTTATATACTATTACGATATAACGTGTAACGTTATATAGTATTACGTTATAACGTATAACGTCATATACTATTACCATACAACGTGTAACGTTATATAGTATGACGTTATAACGTTTAACGTTATGTAGTATTACGTTAAAACATATAACGTTATATGGTATTACGTTATATCGTATAGCGTTAAATAGCATTACGTTGTAACGTATAACGTTATATACTACTACTATACAACGTGAAACGTTATATAGTATTGCGATATAACGTGTAACGTTATATAGTATTACGTTAAAACATATAACGATATATAGTATTACGTTGTAACGTATAACGTTATATACTATTACCATACAACGCGTAACGTTATATAGTATGACGTTATAACGTTTAACTTTAAATAGTACTACGTTGTAACGTATAACGCTATATACTATTACCATACAAAGTGTACCGTTATATAGTATTACGCTGTAACGTATGACGTTACATAGTATTACTTTATAACGTATAACGTTATATACTATTACGATGTAACGTGTAACGTTATATAGTATTACGTTATAACGTAAAACGTTATATACCATTACGGTATTACGTATAACGTTATATAGTATTACGTAATAACGTATAACGTCATATACTAAATACCATACAACATGTAACGTTATGTAGTATGACGTTATATCGTTTAACGTTATGTAGTATTACGTTATAACGTATAACGTTATCTACCATTACGATATAACGTGTATCGTTATATAGTATTACTTTATAACGTATAACGTCATATACTATTACCATACAACGTGTAACGTTATATAGTATGACGTTATAACGTTTAACCTTATATAGTATTACGTTATAACGTATAACGTTATATACTATTACGATGTAACGTGTAACGTTATATAGTATTACGTTATAACGTAAAACGTTATGTACCATTACGGTATTACGTATAACGTTATATAGTATTACGTAATAACGTATAACGTCATATACTAAATACCATACAACATGTAACGTTATGTAGTATGACGTTATATCGTTTAACGTTATGTAGTATTACGTTATAACGTATAACGTTATATAGTATTACGTAATAACGTATAACGTCATATACTAAATACCATACAACATGTAACGTTATGTAGTATGACGTTATATCGTTTAACGTTATGTAGTATTACGTTATAACGTATAACGTTATATACTATTACGATATAACGTGTATCGTTATATAGTATTACTTTATAACGTATAACGTCATATACTATTACCATACAACGTGTAACGTTATATAGTATGACGTTATAACGTTTAACCTTATATAGTATTACGTTATAACGTATAACGTCATATACTATTACGATATAACGTGTAACGTTATATAGTATCACGTTATAACGTATAACGTCATATACTATTACCATACTACGTGTAACGTTATATAGTATTACGTTATAACGTATAACGTTATGTAGTATTACGTTAAAACATATAACGTTATATGGTATTACGTTATATCGTATAGCGTTAAATAGCATTACGTTGTAACGTATAACGTTATATACTATTACCATACAACGTGTAACGTTATATAGTATTGCGATATAACGTGCAACGTTATATAGTATTACGTTAAAACATATAACGATATATAGTATTACGTTGTAGCGTATAACGTCATATACTATTACCATACAACGCGTAACGTTATATAGTATGACGTTATAACGTTTAACGTTATGTAGTATTACGTTAAAACATATAACGTTATATAGTATTACGTTTTAACGTATGACGTTAAATAGTATTACGTTGTAACGTATAACGTTATATACTATTACCATACAACAGGTAACGTTATACAGTGTTACGATATAATGTGTAACGTTATATAGTATTACGTTATGACGTATAACGTTATATACTATTACGATATAACGTGTAACGTTATATAGTATTACGTTATAACATTTAACGTTAAATAGTATTACGTTGTAACGTATAACGTTATATACTATTACCATACAACGTGTAACGTTATATAGTATTACGATATAACGTGTAACGTTATATAGTATTACGTTAAAACATATAACGTTATATGGTATTACGTTATATCGTATAGCGTTATACAGATTTACGTTATAACGTATAACGTTATATACTACTACTGTAAAACGTGTAACGTTATATAGAATTACGATATAACGTGTAACGTTATATAGTATTACGTTGTAACGTATAACGTTATATACTACTACTATACAACGTGTAACGTTATATAGTATTACGATATAACGTGTAACGTTATATAGTATTACGATATAACGTGTAACGTTATATAGTATTACGATATAACGTGTAACGTTATATAGTATTACGATATAACGTGTAACGTTATATAGTATGACGTTATAACGTATAACGTTATATACTATTACGATATAACGTGTAACGTTATATAGTATTACGTTATAACGTTTAACGTTAAATAGTATTACGTTGTAACATATAAAGTTATATACTATTACCATACAACGTGTAACGTTATATAGTATTACGTTGTAACGTAAGACATTATATAGTATTACGTTATGACGTATAACGTTATATAGTATTACGTTATGACGTATAACGTTATATAGTATTACGTTATAACGTATAACGTTATACAGTATTACGTTATAACGTATAACGTTATATACTACTACTATACAACGTGTAACGTTATATAGTATTACGTTATAACGTATAACGTTATATACTATTACGATATAACGTGTAACGTTATATAGTATTACGTTATAACGTTTAACGTTAAATAGTATTACGTTGTAACGTATAAGGTTATATACTATTACCATACAGCGTGTAAATTTATATAGTATTACGTTGTAACGTATGACGTTATATAGTATTACGTTATAACGTATAACGTTATATACTATTACGATATAACGTGTAACGTTATATAGTATTACGTTATAACGTATAACGTCATATACTATTACCATACAACGTGTAACGTTATATAGTATGACGTTATAACGTTTAACGTTATGTAGTATTACGTTAAAACATATAACGTTATATGGTATTACGTTATATCGTATAGCGTTAAATAGCATTACGTTGTAACGTATAACGTTATATACTATTACCATACAACGTGTAACGTTATATAGTATTACGATATAACGTGTAACGTTATATAGTATTACGTTAAAACATATAACGATATATAGTATTACGTTGTAACGTATAACGTTATATACTATTACCATACAACGCGTAACGTTATATAGTATGACGTTATAACGTTTAATGTTATGTAGTATTACGTTAAAACATATAACGTTATATAGTATTACGTTTTAAACTATGACGTTAAATAGTATTACGTTGTAACGTATAACGTTATATACTATTACCATACAACAGGTAACGTTATACAGTGTTACGATATAATGTGTAACGTTATATAGTATTACGTTATGACGTATAACGTTATATACTATTACGATATAACGTGTAACGTTATATAGTATTACGTTATAACATTTAACTTTAAATAGTACTACGTTGTAACGTATAACGCTATATACTATTACCATACAACGTGTACCGTTATATAGTATTACGCTGTAACGTATGACGTTACATAGTATTACTTTATAACGTATAACGTTATATACTATTACGATGTAACGTGTAACGTTATATAGTATTACGTTATAACGTAAAACGTTATGTACCATTACGGTATTACGTATAACGTTATATAGTATTACGTAATAACGTATAACGTCATATACTAAATACCATACAACATGTAACGTTATGTAGTATGACGTTATATCGTTTAACGTTATGTAGTATTACGTTATAACGTATAACGTTATATACTATTACGATATAACGTGTAACGTTATATAGTATGACGTTATAACGTTGAACGTTATGTAGTATTACGTTAAAACATATAACGTTATATATTATTATGTTATAACGTATAACGTTATATAATATTACGATATATCGTGTAACGTTATATAGAATTACGTTATAACGTATAACGTCATATACTATTACCATACTACGTGTAACGTTATATAGTATTACGTTATAACGTATAACGTTAAATAGTATTACGATATAACGTGTAACGTTATATAGTATTACGTTATAACGCATAACGTCATATACTATTACCATACAACGTGTCACGTTATATAGTATGACGCTATAACGTTTAACGTTATGTAGTATTACGTTAAAACATATAACGTTATATAGTATTACGTTATAACGTATAACGTTTAATAGTATTACGTTGTAACGTATAACGTCATATAGTATTACCATACAACGTGTAAGGTTATATAGAATTTCGCTATAACGTACAACGTTAAATCGTATTACGTTATAACGTTTAACGATAAATAGTATTACGTTATAACGTATAACGTTATATAGTATTACGTTATAACGTATAACGTTATATACTATTACGATATAACGTGTAACGTTATATAGTATTACGTTATAACGTTTAACGTTAAATAGTATTACGTTGTAACGTATAACGTTATATACTATTACCATACAACGTGTAAATTTATATAGTATTACGTTGTAACGTATGACGTTATATAGTATTACGTTATAACGTATAACGTTATATACTATTACGATATAACGTGTAACGTTATATAGTATTACGTTATAACGCATAACGTCATATACTATTACCATACAACGTGTAACGTTATATAGTATGACGTTATAACGTTTAACGTTATGTAGTATTACGTTAAAACATATAACGTTATATGGTATTACGTTATATCGTATAGCGTTAAATAGTATTACGTTGTAACGTATAACGTTATATACTATTACCATACAACGGGTAACGTTATACAGTGTTACGATATAATGTGTAACGTTATATAGTATTACGTTAAAACATATAACGATATATAGTATTACGTTATAACGTATAACGTCATATACTATTACCATACAACGTGTAACGTTATAACGTTTAATGTTATCTAGTATTACGTTAAAACATATAACGTTATATAGTATTACGTTTTAACGTATAACGTTATATACTATTACGATGCAATGTGTAACGTTATATAGTATTACGTTATAACGTAAAACGTTATGTACCATTACGGTATTACGTATAACGTTATATAGTATTACGTAATAACGTATAACGTCATATACTAAATACCATACAACATGTAACGTTATGTAGTATGACGTTATATCGTTTAACGTTATGTAGTATTACGTTATAACGTATAACGTTATATACTATTACGATATAACGTGTATCGTTATATAGTATTACTTTATAACGTATAACGTCATATACTATTACCATACAACGTGAAACGTTATATAGTATGACGTTATAACGTTTAACCTTATATAGTATTACGTTATAACGTATGACGTCATATACTATTACGATATATCGTGTAACGTTATATAGTATTACGTTATAACGTATAACGTCATATACCATTACCATACTACGTGTAACGTTATATAGTATTACGTTATAACGTATAACGTTAAATAGTATTGCGTTGTAACGTATATCGTTATATACTATTACCATACAACGGGAAACGTTATACAGTATTACGATATAATGTGTAATGTTATATAGTATTACGTAATAACGTATAACGTCATATACTATTACCATACAACGTGTAACGTTATATAGTATGACGTTATAACGTTTAACGTTATGTAGAATTACGTTAAAACATATAACGTTATATAGTATTACGTTATAACGTATAACGTTAAATAGTATTACGTTGTAACGTATATCGTTATATACTATTACCATACAACGGGTAACGTCATACAGTGTTACGATATAATGTGTAACGTTATATAGTATGACGTTATAACGTATAACGTTATATACTATTACGATATAACGTGTAACGTTATATAGTATTACGTTATAACGTTTAACGTTAAATAGTATTACGTTGTAACGTATAACGTTATATACTATTACCATACAACGTGTAACGTTATATAGTATTACGATATAACGTGTAACGTTATATAGTATTACGTTAAAACATATAACGTTATATGGTATTACGTTATATCGTATAGCGTTATACAGATTTACGTTATAACGTATAACGTTATATACTACTACTGTAAAACGTGTAACGTTATATAGAATTACGATATAACGTGTAACGTTATATAGTATTACGTTGTAACGTATAACGTTATATACTACTACTATACAACGTGTAACGTTATATAGTATTACGATATAACGTGTAACGTTATATAGTATTACGATATAACGTGTAACGTTATATAGTATTACGATATAACGTGTAACGTTATATAGTATTACGATATAACGTGTAACGTTATATAGTATTACGATATAACGTGTAACGTTATATAGTATTACGATATAACGTGTAACGTTATATAGTATTACGTAGTAACGTATAACGTCATAGACTATCACCATACAACGGGTAACGTCATACAGTGTTACGATATAATGTGTAACGTTATATAGTATGACGTTATAACGTATAACGTTATATACTATTACGATATAACGTGTAACGTTATATAGTATTACGTTATAACGTTTAACGTTAAATAGTATTACGTTGTAACATATAACGTTATATACTATTACCATACAACGTGTAACGTTATATAGTATTTCGATATAACGTGTAACGTTATATAGTATTACGTTAAAACATATAACGTTATATGGTATTACGTTATATCGTATAGCGTTATACAGATTTACGTTATAACGTATAACGTTATATACTACTACTGTAAAACGTGTAACGTTACATAGTATTACGATATAACGTGTAACGTTATATAGTATTACGTTGTAACGTGTAACGTTATATAGTATTACGTAGTAACGTATAACGTCATAGACTATTACCATACAATGTGTAACGTTATATAGTATTACGATATAACGTGTAACGTTATATAGTATTACGATATAACGTGTAACGTTATATAGTATTACGATATAACGTGTAACGTTATATAGTATTACGATATAACGTGTAACGTTATATAGTATTACGATATAACGTGTAACGTTATATAGTATTACGTAATAACGTATAACGTCATAGACTATTACCATACAATGTGTAACGTTATATAGTATTACGATATAACGTGTTTCGTTATATAGTATTACGTTATAACGTATAACATCATATACTATTATCATACAACGTGTAACGTTAATAGTATGACGTTATAACGTTTAACGTCATGTAGTATTACGATAAAACATATAACGTTATATGGTATTACGTTTTATCGTATAGCGTTATACAGTATTACGTTATAACGTATAACGTTATATACTACTACAATACAACGTGTAACGTTATATAGTATTACGATATAACGTGTAACGTTATATAGTATTACGTAATAAGGTATAACGTCAAATACTATTACCATACAACGTGTAACGTTATATAGTATGACGTTATAACGCTTAACGTTATGTAGTATTACGTTAAAACGTTTAACGTTATGTAGTATTACGTTAAAACATATAACGATATATAGTATTACGTTATAACGTATAACGTTAAATAGTATTACGCTGTAACGTATAAAGTTATATACTATTACCATACAACGTGTAACGTTATATAGTATTACGTTGTAACGTATGACGTTATATAGTATTACGCTATGACGTATAACGTTATATACTATTACGATATAACTTGTAACGTTATATAGAATTACGTTATAACGTATAACGTCATATACTATTACCATACAACGTGTAACGTTAGATAGTGTGACGTTATAACGTTTAACGTTATGTAGTATTACGTTAAAACATATAACGTTATATAGTATTACGTTATAACGTATAACGTTAAATAGTATTACGTTGTAACTTATGACGCTATATACTATTACTATACAACGTGTAACGTTATATAGTATTACGTTATAACGTATAACGTTATATACTATTACGATATAGCGTGTAACGTTATATAGTATTACGTTGTAACGTAAGACGTTATATAGTATTACGTTATGACGTATAACGTTATATAGTATTACGTTATGACGTATAACGTTATATAGTATTACGTTATAACGTATAACGTTATACAGTATTACGTTATAACGTATAACGTTATATACTACTACTATACAACGTGTAACGTTATATAGTATTACGTTATAACGTATAACGTTATATACTATTACGATATAACGTGTAACGTTATATAGTATTACGTTATAACGTTTAACGTTAAATAGTATTACGTTGTAACGTATAAGGTTATATACTATTACCATACAGCGTGTAAATTTATATAGTATTACGTTGTAACTTATGACGCTATATACTATTACCATACAACGTGTAACGTTATATAGTATTACGTTATAACGTATAACGTTATATACTATTACGATATAGCGTGTAACGTTATATAGTATTACGTTGTAACGTAAGACGTTATATAGTATTACGTTATGACGTATAACGTTATATAGTATTACGTTATGACGTATAACGTTATATAGTATTACGTTATAACGTATAACGTTATACAGTATTACGTTATAACGTATAACGTTATATACTACTACTATACAACGTGTAACGTTATATAGTATGACGTTATAACGTTTAACGTTATGTAGTATTACGTTAAAACATATAACGTTATATGGTATTACGATATATCGTATAGCGTTAAATAGCATTACGTTGTAACGTATAACGTTATATACTATTACCATACAACGGGTAACGTTATACAGTGTTACGATATAATGGGTAACGTTATATAGTATTACGTTAAAACATATAACGATATATAGTATTACGTTATAACGTATAACGTCATATACTATTACCATACAACGTGTAACGTTATATAGTATGACGTTATAACGTTTAACTTTAAATAGTACTACGTTGTAACGTATAACGCTATATACTATTACCATACAAAGTGTACCGTTATATAGTATTACGCTGTAACGTATGACGTTACATAGTATTACTTTATAACGTATAACGTTATATACTATTACGATATAACGTGTAACGTTATATAGTATTACGTTATAACGTTTAACGTTAAATAGTATTACGTTGTAACGTATAAGGTTATATACTATTACCATACAGCGTGTAAATTTATATAGTATTACGTTGTAACGTATGACGTTATATAGTATTACGTTATAACGTATAACGTTATATACTATTACGATATAACGTGTAACGTTATATAGTATTACGTTATAACGCATAACGTCATATACTATTACCATACAACGTGTAACGTTATATAGTATGACGTTATAACGTTTAACGTTATGTAGTATTACGTTAAAACATATAACGTTATATGGTATTACGTTATATCGTATAGCGTTAAATAGCATTACGTTGTAACGTATAACGTTATATACTATTACCATACAACGGGTAACGTTATACAGTGTTACGATAAAATGTGTAACGTTATATAGTATTACGTTAAAACATATAACGATATATAGTATTACGTTATAACGTATAACGTCATATACTATTACCATACAACGTGTAACGTTATATAGTATGACGTTATAACGTTTAATGTTATGTAGTATTACGTTAAAACATATAACGTTATATAGTATTACGTTTTAACGTATGACGTTAAATAGTATTACGTTGTAACGTATAACGTTATATACTATTACCATACAACGGGTAACGTTATACAGTGTTACGATATAATGTGTAACGTTATATAGTATTACGTTATGACGTATAACGTTATATACTATTACGATATAACGTGTAACGTTATATAGTATTACGTTATAACGTTTAACTTTAAATAGTACTACGTTGTAACGTATAACGCTATATACTATTACCATACAACGTGTACCGTTATATAGTATTACGCTGTAACGTATGACGTTACATAGTATTACTTTATAACGTATAACGTTATATACTATTACGTTGTAACGTATAACGTTATATACTATTACCATACAACGGGTAACGTTATACAGTGTTACGATATAATGTGTAACGTTATATAGTATTACGTTATAACGTAAAACGTTATGTACCATTACGGTATTACGTATAACGTTATATAGTATTACGTAATAACGTATAACGTCATATACTAAATACCATACAACATGTAACGTTATGTAGTATGACGTTATATCGTTTAACGTTATGTAGTATTACGTTATAACGTATAACGTTATATACTATTACGATATAACGTGTAACGTTATATAGTATGACGTTATAACGTTGAACGTTATGTAGTATTACGTTAAAACATATAACGTTATATATTATTACGTTATAACGTATAACGTTATATAATATTACGATATATCGTGTAACGTTATATAGAATTACGTTATAACGTATAACGTCATATACTATTACCATACTACGTGTAACGTTATATAGTATTACGTTATAACGTATAACGTTAAATAGTATTACGATATAACGTGTAACGTTATATAGTATTACGTTATAACGCATAACGTCATATACTATTACCATACAACGTGTCACGTTATATAGTATGACGCTATAACGTTTAACGTTATGTAGTATTACGTTAAAACATATAACGTTATATAGTATTACGTTATAACGTATAACGTTTAATAGTATTACGTTGTAACGTATAACGTCATATAGTATTACCATACAACGTGTAAGGTTATATAGAATTTCGCTATAACGTACAACGTTAAATCGTATTACGTTATAACGTTTAACGATAAATAGTATTACGTTATAACGTATAACGTTATATAGTATTACGTTATAACGTATAACGTTATATACTATTACGATATAACGTGTAACGTTATATAGTATTACGTTATAACGTTTAACGTTAAATAGTATTACGTTGTAACGTATAACGTTATATACTATTACCATACAACGTGTAACGTTATATAGTATGACGTTATAACGTTTAACGTTATGTAGTATTACGTTAAAACATATAACGTTATATGGTATTACGTTATATCGTATAGCGTTAAATAGTATTACGTTGTAACGTATAACGTTATATACTATTACCATACAACGGGTAACGTTATACAGTGTTACGATATAATGTGTAACGTTATATAGTATTACGTTAAAACATATAACGATATATAGTATTACGTTATAACGTATAACGTCATATACTATTACCATACAACGTGTAACGTTATAACGTTTAATGTTATCTAGTATTACGTTAAAACATATAACGTTATATAGTATTAGGTTTTAACGTATAACGTTATATACTATTACGATGCAATGTGTAACGTTATATAGTATTACGTTATAACGTAAAACGTTATGTACCATTACGGTATTACGTATAACGTTATATAGTATTACGTAATAACGTATAACGTCATATACTAAATACCATACAACATGTAACGTTACGTAGTATGACGTTATATCGTTTAACGTTATGTAGTATTACGTTATAACGTATAACGTTATATACTATTACGATATAACGTGTATCGTTATATAGTATTACTTTATAACGTATAACGTCATATACTATTACCATACAACGTGAAACGTTATATAGTATGACGTTATAACGTTTAACCTTATATAGTATTACGTTATAACGTATGACGTCATATACTATTACGATATATCGTGTAACGTTATATAGTATTACGTTATAACGTATAACGTCATATACCATTACCATACTACGTGTAACGTTATATAGTATTACGTTATAACGTATAACGTTAAATAGTATTGCGTTGTAACGTATATCGTTATATACTATTACCATACAACGGGTAACGTTATACAGTATTACGATATAATGTGTAATGTTATATAGTATTACGTAATAACGTATAACGTCATATACTATTACCATACAACGTGTAACGTTATATACTATGACGTTATAACGTTTAACGTAATATAGAATTACGTTAAAACATATAACGTTATATAGTATTACGTTATAACGTATAACGTTAAATAGTATTACGTTGTAACGTATATCGTTATATACTATTACCATACAACGGGTAACGTCATACAGTGTTACGATATAATGTGTAACGTTATATAGTATTCCGTTATAACGTATAACGTTATATACTATTACGATATAACGTGTAACGTTATATAGTATTACGTTATAACGTTTAACGTTAAATAGTATTACGTTGTAACATATAACGTTATATACTATTACCATACAACGTGTAACGTTATATAGTATTACGATATAACGTGTAACGTTATATAGTATTACGTTAAAACATATAACGTTATATGGTATTACGTTATATCGTATAGCGTTATACAGATTTACGTTATAACGTATAACGTTATATACTACTACTGTAAAACGTGTAACGTTACATAGTATTACGATATAACGTGTAACGTTATATAGTATTACGTTGTAACGTATAACGTTATATACTACTACTATACAACGTGTAACGTTATATAGTATTACGATATAACGTGTAACGTTATATAGTATTACGATATAACGTGTAACGTTATATAGTATTACGATATAACGTGTAACGTTATATAGTATTACGTAATAACGTATAACGTCATAGACTATTACCATACAATGTGTAACGTTATATAGTATTACGATATAACGTGTTTCGTTATATAGTATTACGTTATAACGTATAACATCATATACTATTATCATACAACGTGTAACGTTAATAGTATGACGTTATAACGTTTAACGTCATGTAGTATTACGATAAAACATATAACGTTATATGGTATTACGTTATATCGTATAGCGTTATACAGTATTACGTTATAACGTATAACGTTATATACTACTACTATACAACGTGTAACGTTATATAGTATTACGATATAACGTGTAACGTTATATAGTATTACGTAATAAGGTATAACGTCAAATACTATTACCATACAACGTGTAACGTTATATAGTATGACGTTATAACGCTTAGCGTTATGTAGTATTACGTTAAAACGTTTAACGTTATGTAGTATTACGTAAAAACATATAACGATATATAGTATTACGTTATATCGTATAACGTTAAATAGTATTACGCTGTAACGTATAAAGTTATATACTATTACCATACAACGTGTAACGTTATATAGTATTACGTTGTAACGTATGACGTTATATAGTATTACGCTATGACGTATAACGTTATATACTATTACGATATAACTTGTAACGTTATATAGAATTACGTTATAACGTATAACGTCATATACTATTACCATACAACGTGTAACGTTAGATAGTGTGACGTTATAACGTTTAACGTTATGTAGTATTACGTTAAAACTTATAACGTTATATAGTATTACGTTATAACGTATAACGTTAAATAGTATTACGTTGTAACTTATGACGCTATATACTATTACCATACAACGTGTAACGTTATATAGTATTACGTTATAACGTATAACGTTATATACTATTACGATATAGCGTGTAACGTTATATAGTATTACGTTGTAACGTAAGACGTTATATAGTATTACGTTATGACGTATAACGTTATATAGTATTACGTTATGACGTATAACGTTATATAGTATTACGTTATAACGTATAACGTTATACAGTATTACGTTATAACGTATAACGTTATATACTACTACTATACAACGTGTAACGTTATATAGTATTACGTTATAACGTATAACGTTATATACTATTACGATATAACGTGTAACGTTATATAGTATTACGTTATAACGTTTAACGTTAAATAGTATTACGTTGTAACGTATAAGGTTATATACTATTACCATACAGCGTGTAAATTTATATAGTATTACGTTGTAACGTATGACGTTATATAGTATTACGTTATAACGTATAACGTTATATACTATTACGATATAACGTGTAACGTTATATAGTATTACGTTATAACGCATAACGTCATATACTATTACCATACAACGTGTAACGTTATATAGTATGACGTTATAACGTTTAACGTTATGTAGTATTACGTTAAAACATATAACGTTATGTGGTATTACGTTATATCGTGTAGCGTTAAATAGCATTACGTTGTAACGTATAACGTTATATACTATTACCATACAACGGGTAACGTTATACAGTGTTACGATATAATGTGTAACGTTATATAGTATTACGTTAAAACATATAACGATATATAGTATTACGTTATAACGTATAACGTCATATACTATTACCATACAACGTGTAACGTTATATAGTATGACGTTATAACGTTTAACTTTAAATAGTACTACGTTGTAACGTATAACGCTATATACTATTACCATACAAAGTGTACCGTTATATAGTATTACGCTGTAACGTATGACGTTACATAGTATTACTTTATAACGTATAACGTTATATACTATTACGATATAACGTGTATCGTTATATAGTATTACTTTATAACGTATAACGTCATATACTATTACCATACAACGTGTAACGTTATATAGTATGACGTTATAACGTTTAACCTTATATAGTATTACGTTATAACGTATAACGTTATATACTATTACGATGTAACGTGTAACGTTATATAGTATTACGTTATAACGTAAAACGTTATGTACCATTACGGTATTACGTATAACGTTATATAGTATTACGTAATAACGTATAACGTCATATACTAAATACCATACAACATGTAACGTTATGTAGTATGACGTTATATCGTTTAACGTTATGTAGTATTACGTTATAACGTATAACGTTATATACTATTACGATATAACGTGTATCGTTATATAGTATTACTTTATAACGTATAACGTCATATACTATTACCATACAACGTGTAACGTTATATAGTATGACGTTATAACGTTTAACCTTATATAGTATTACGTTATAACGTATAACGTCATATACTATTACGATATATCGTGTAACGTTATATAGTATTACGTTATAACGTATAACGTCATATACCATTACCATACTACGTGTAACGTTATATAGTATTACGTTATAACGTATAACGTTAAATAGTATTGCGTTGTAACGTATATCGTTATATACTATTACCATACAACGGGAAACGTTATACAGTATTACGATATAATGTGTAATGTTATATAGTATTACGTAATAACGTATAACGTCATATACTATTACCATACAACGTGTAACGTTATATAGTATGACGTTATAACGTTTAACGTTATGTAGAATTACGTTAAAACATATAACGTTATATAGTATTACGATATAACGTGTAACGTTATATAGTATTACGTAGTAACGTATAACGTCATAGACTATTACCATACAACGGGTAACGTCATACAGTGTTACGATATAATGTGTAACGTTATATAGTATGACGTTATAACGTATAACGTTATATACTATTACGATATAACGTGTAACGTTATATAGTATTACGATATAACGTGTAACGTTATATAGTATTACGATATAACGTGTAACGTTATATAGTATTACGATATAACGTGTAACGTTATATAGTATTACGATATAACGTGTAACGTTATATAGTATTACGTTGTAACGTATAACGTCATAGACTATTACCATACAACGGGTAACGTCATACAGTGTTACGATATAATGTGTAACGTTATATAGTATGACGTTATAACGTATAACGTTATATACTATTACGATATAACGTGTAACGTTATATAGTATTACGTTATAACGTTGAACGTTAAATAGTATTACGTTGTAACATATAACGTTATATACTATTACCATACAACGTGTAACGTTATATAGTATTACGATATAACGTGTAACGTTATATAGTATTACGTTAAAACATATAACGTTATATGGTATTACGTTATATCGTATAGCGTTATACAGATTTACGTTATAACGTATAACGTTATATACTACTACTGTAAAACGTGTAACGTTATATAGAATTACGATATAACGTGTAACGTTATATAGTATTACGTTGTAACGTATAACGTTATATACTACTACTATACAACGTGTAACGTTATATAGTATTACGATATAACGTGTAACGTTATATAGTATTACGATATAACGTGTAACGTTATATAGTATTACGATATAACGTGTAACGTTATATACTATTACCATACAACGCGTAACGTTATATAGTATTACGTAATAACGTATAACGTCATATACTATTACCATACAACGTGTAACGTTATATAGTATTACAATTTAACGTGTAACGTTATATAGTATTACGTAATAACGTATAACGTCATAGACTATTTTCATACAACGTGTAACGTTAATAGTATGACGTTATAACGTTTAACGTCATGTAGTATTACGATAAAACATATAACGTTATATGGTATTACGTTTTATCGTATAGCGTTATACAGTATTACGTTATAACGTATAACGTTATATACTACTACTATACAACGTGTAACGTTATATAGTATTACGATATGACGTGTAACGTTATATAGTATTACGTAATAAGGTATAACGTCAAATACTATTACCATACAACGTGTAACGTTATATAGTATTACGTTATAACATATAACGTTATATACTATTACGATATAACGTGTAACATTATATAGTATTACGTAGTAACGTATAACGTCATAGACTATTACCATACAATGTGTAACGTTATATAGTATTACGATATAACGTGTTTCGTTATATAGTATTAGGTTATAACGTATAACGTTATATACTATTACGATGTAACGTGTAACGTTATATAGTATTACGATATAACGTGTAACGTTATATAGTATTACGTTATAACGTATAACGTTAAATACTGTTACGCTGTAACGTATAACGTTATATACTATTACCATACAACGTGTAACGTTATATAGTATTACGTTGTAACTTATGACGCTATATACTATTACCATACAACGTGTAACGTTATATAGTATTACGTTATAACGTATAACGTTATATACTATTACGATATAACGTGTAACGTTATATAGTATTACGTTATAACGTATAACATCATATACTATTATCATACAACGTGTAACGTTAATAGTATGACGTTAAAACGTTTAACGTCATGTATTATTACGATAAAGCATATAACGTTATATGGTATTACGTTATACCGTATAGCGTTATACAGTATTACGTTATAACGTATAACGTTATATACTACTACTATACAACGTACAACGTTATATACTACTACTATACAACGTGTAACGTTATATAGTATTACGTTATAACGTATAACGTTATATACTATTACGATATAACGTGTAACGTTATATAGTATTACGTTATAACGTTTAACGTTAAATAGTATTACGTTGTAACGTATAACGTTATATACTATTACCATACAACGCGTAACGTTATATAGTATTACGTAATAACGTATGACGTTATATAGTATTACGTTATGACGTTTAACGTTATATAGTATTACAATATAACGTTTAACGTTATATAGTATTACGTAATAACGTATAACGTCATAGACTATTATCATACAACGTGTAACGTTAATAGTATGACGTTATAACGTTTAACGTCATGTAGTATTACGATAAAACATATAACGTTATATGGTATTACGTTTTATCGTATAGCGTTATACAGTATTATGTTATAACGTAAAACGTTATATACTACTACTATACAACGTGTAACGTTATATAGTATTACGATATAACGTGTAACGTTATATAGTATTACGATATAACGTGTAACGTTATATAGTATTACGATATAACGTGTAACGTTATATAGTATTACGTAATAACGTATAACGTCAAATACTATTACCATACAACGTGTAACGTTATATAGTATGACGTTATAACGCTTAACGTTATGTAGTATTACGTTAAAACGTTTAACGTTATGTAGTATTACGTTAAAACATATAACGATATATAGTATTACGTTATAACGTATAACGTCATAGATTATTACCATACAACGTGTAACGTTATATAGTATGACGTTATAACGTTTAACGTTATGTAGTATTACGTTAAAACATATAACGTTATATAGTATTACGTTATAACGTATAACGTTAAATAGTATTACGTTGTAACTTATGACGCTATATACTATTACCATACAACGTGTAACGTTATATAGTATTACGTTATAACGTATAACGTTATATACTATTACGATATAACGTGCAACGTTATATAGTATTACGTAATAACGTATAACGTCATAGACTATTACCGTACTATGTGTAACGTTATATAGTATTACGATATAACGTGTTTCGTTATATAGTCTTAGGTTATAACGTATAACGTTATATACTATTACGATATAACGAGTAACGTTATATAGTATTACGATATAACGTGTAACGTTATATAGTATTACGTTGTAACGTATAACGTTATATACTATTACCATACAACGCGTAACGTTATATAGTATTACGTAATAACGTATAACGTCATATACTATTACCATACAACGTGTAACGTTATATAGTATTACGTTATAACGTATAACGTTATATACTACTACTATACAACGTGTAACGTTATATACTATTACGATATAACGTGTAACGTTATATAGTATTACGATATAACGTGTAACGTTATATAGTATTACGATATAACGTGTAAAGTTATATAGTATTACGTAATAAGGTATAACGTCAAATACTATTACCATACAACGTGTAACGTTATATAGTATGACGTTATAACGCTTAGCGTTATGTAGTATTACGTTAAAACGTTTAACGTTATGTGGTATTACGTTAAAACATATAACGTTATATAGTATTACGTTATAACGTATAACGTTAAATAGTATTACGTTGTAACGTATACCGTTATATAGTATTACCATACAACGTGTATCGTTATATAGTATTACGTTGAAACTTATGACGTTATATACTATTACCATACAACGTGTAACGTTATATAGTATTACGTTATAACGTATAACGTTATATACGATTACGATATAACGTGTAACGTTATATAGTATTACGTTATAACGTATAACGTTATATACTACTACTATACAACGTGTAACGTTATATACTATTACGATATAACGTGTAACGTTATATAGTATTACGATATAACGTGTAACGTTATATAGTATTACGATATAACGTGTAAAGTTATATAGTATTACGTAATAAGGTATAACGTCAAATACTATTACCATACAACGTGTAACGTTATATAGTATGACGTTATAACGCTTAGCGTTATGTAGTATTACGTTAAAACGTTTAACGTTATGTAGTATTACGTTAAAACATATAACGTTATATAGTATTACGTTATAACGTATAAGGTCATATACTATTACCATACAACGTGTAACGTTATATAGTATGACGTCATAACGTTTAACGTTATGTAGTATTACGTTAAAACATATAACGTTATATACTATCACGATATAACGTGTAACGTTAAATAGTATTACGTTGTAACGTATAACGTTATATACTATTACGATATAACGTGTAACTTCATATAGTATTACGTTGTAACCTAAAACGTTATGTACTATTACGATATAAAGTGTAACGCTATATAGTATTACGTTATAACGCATAACGTCATATACTATTACCATACAACGGGTAACGTTATACAGTGTTACGATATAATGTGTAACGTTATATAGTATTACGTTATGACGTATAACGTTATATACTATTACGATATAACGTGTAAGTTTATATAGTATTACGTTATAACGTTTAACGTTAAATAGTATTACGTTGTAACGTATAACGCTATATACTATTACCATACAACGTGTAACGTTATATAGTATGACGTTATAACGTTTAACGTTGTGTAGTATTACGTTAAAACATATAACGTTATATAGTAATACGTTATAACGTATAACGTAATATACTATTACCATACAACGTGTAACGTTATATAGTATTACGTTTGAACGTATGACGTTATATAGTATTACGTTATGACGTATAACGTTATATACTATTACGATATAACTTGTAACGTTATATAGTATTACGTTATAACGTATAACGTCATAGATTATTACCATACAACGTGTAACGTTATATAGTATGACGTTATAACGTTTAACGTTATGTAGTATTACGTTAAAACATATAACGTTATATAGTATTACGTTATAACGTATAAGGTCATATACTATTACCATACAACGTGTAACGTTATATAGTATGACGTCATAACGTTTAACGTTATGTAGTATTACGTTAAAACATATAACGTTATATACTATCACGATATAACGTGTAACGTTATATAGTATTACGTAATAACGTATAACGTCATAGACTATTATGATACAACGTGTAACGTTAGTAGTATGACGTTATAACGTTTAACGTCATGTAGTATTACGATAAAACATATAACGTTATATGGTATTACGTTTTATCGTATAGCGTTATACAGTATTACGTTATAACGTGTAACGTTACATAGTATTACGTAATAAGGTATAACGTCAAATACTATTACCATACAACGTGTAACGTTATATAATATGACGTTATAACGTTTAACGTTGTGTAGTATTACGTTAAAACATATAACGTTATATAGTAATACGTTATAACGTATAACGTTATATACTATTACGATATAACGTGTAACTTCATATAGTATTACGTTATAACCTAAAACGTTATGTACTATTACGGTATTACGTATAACGTTATATAGTATTACGTAATAACGTATAACGTCATATACTAAATACCATACAACGTGTAACGTTATGCAGTATGACGTTATATCGTTTAACGTTATGTAGTATTACGTTATAACGTATAACGTTATATACTATTACGATATAACGTGTATCGTTATATAGTATTACTTTATAACATATAACGTCATATACTATTACCATACAACGTGTAACGTTATATAGTATGACGTTATAACGTTTAACCTTATGTAGTATTACGTTAAAACATATAACGTTATATAGTATTACGTTATAACGTATAACGTTAAATAGTATTGCGTTGTAACGTATATCGTCATATACTATTACCATACAACGTGTAACGTTATATAGTATTACGTTGTAACGTTTGACGTTATGTAGTATTACGTAGTAACGTTATATAATATTACGATATGTCGTGTAACGTTATATAGTAATACGTAATAACATATAACGTCATAGACCATTACCATAAAATGTGAAACGTTATATATTATTACGTTGTAACGCATAACGTTATACACTATTACCATACAACGTGTAACGTTATATAGTATTACGTTGTAACGTTTGACGTTATATAGTATTTCTTTATAACGTATAACGTTATATACTATTACGATATAACGTGTAACGTTATATAGTATTACGTTATAACGCATAACGTCATATACTATTACCATACAACGTGTAACGTTATATAGTATTACGTTGTAACTTATGACGTTATATACTATTACCATACAACGTGTAACGTTATATAGTATTACTTTATAACGTATAACGTTATATATTATCACGATATAACGTGTAACGTTATATAGTATTACGTAGTAACGTATAACGTCATAGACTATTACCATACAACGTGTAACGTTATATAGTATTACGTTGTAACTTATGACGTTATATACTATTACCATACAACGTGTAACGTTATATAGTATTACGTTATAACGTATAACGTTATATACTATTACGATATAACGTGTAACATTATATAGTATTACGTAGTAACGTATAACGTCATAGACTACTACCATACAATGTGTAACGTTATATAGTATTACGATATAACGTGTTTCGTTATATAGTATTAGGTTATAACGTATAACGTTATATACTATTACGATATAACGTGTAACGTTATATAGTATTACGATATAACGTGTAACGTTATATAGTATTACGTTGTAACGTATAACGTTATATACTATTACCATACAACGCGTAACGTTATATAGTATTACGTAATAACGTATAACGTCATATACTATTACCATACAACGTGTAACGTTATATAGTATTGCAATATAACGTGTAACGTTATATAGTATTACGATATAACGTGTAAAGTTATATAGTATTACGTAATAATGTATAACGTCATATACTATTACCATACAACGTGTAACGTTATAGAGTATGACGTTGTAACGTTTAACGTTATGTAGTATTACGTTATAACGTATAACGTTAAATAGTATTACGTTGTAACGTATAACGTTATATAGTAATACGAAATAACAGATAACGTCATAGACCATTACCATACAACGCGTAACGTTATATAGTATTACGTAATAACGTATAACGTCATATACTATTACCATACAACGTGTACGTTATATAGCATTACGTTATAACGTTTAACGTTAAATAGTATTACGTTGTAACGTATAACGTTATATACTATTACCATACAACGTGTAACATTATATATTACGTTGTAACGTATGACGTTATATAGAATTACGTTATAACGTATAACGTCATATACTATTACGATATATCGTGTAACGTTATATAGTATTACGTTATAACGTATAACGTCATATACCATTACCATACTACGTGTAACGTTATATAGTATTACGTTATAACGTATAACGTTAAATAGTATTGCGTTGTAACGTATATCGTTATATACTATTACCATACAACGGGTAACGTTATATAGTATTACGTAATAACGTATGACGTTATATAGTATTACGTTATGACGTATAACGTTATATAGTATTACAATATAACGTTTAACGTTATATAGTATTACGTAATAACGTATAACGTCATAGACTATTATCATACAACGTGTAACGTTAGTAGTATGACGTTATAACGTTTAACGTCATGTAGTATTACGATAAAACATATAACGTTATATGGTATTACGTTTTATCGTATAGCGTTATACAGTATTACGTTATAACGTGTAACGTTACATAGTATTACGTAATAAGGTATAACGTCAAATACTATTACCATACAACGTGTAACGTTATATAGTATGACGTTATAACGCTTAACGTTATGTAGTATTACGTCAAAACGTTTAACGTTATGTTGTATTACGTTAAAACATATAACGATATATAGTATTACGTTATAACGTATAACGTTAAATAGTATTACGCTGTAACGTATAACGCTATATACTATTACCATACAACGTGTAACGTTATATAGTATTACGTTGTAACGTATGACGTTATATAGTATTACGTTATGACGTATCACGTTATATACTATTACGATATCTTGTAACGTTATATAGTATTACGTTATAACGTATAAGGTCATATACTATTACCATACAACGTGTAACGTTATATAGTATGACGTTATAACGTTTAACGTTATGTAGTATTACGTTAAAACATATAACGTTATATAGTATTACGTTATAACGTATAACGTTAAATAGTATTACGATGTAACTTATGACGCTATATACTATTACCATACAACGTGTAACGTTATATAGTATTACGTTATAACGTATAACGTTATATACTATCACGATATAACGTGTAACGTTATATAGTATTACGTAGTAACGTATAACGTCATAGACTATTACCATACAACGTGTAACGTTATATAGTATTACGTTGTAACGTATAACGTTATATACTATTACCATACAACGCGTAACGTTATATAGTATTACGTAATAACGTATAACGTCATATACTATTACCATACAACGTGTAACGTTATATAGTATTACAATATAACGTGTAACGTTATATAGTATTACGTAATAACGTATAACGTCATAGACTATTTTCATACAACGTGTAACGTTAATAGTATGACGTTATAACGTTTAACGTCATGTAGTATTGCGATAAAACATATAACGTTATATGGTATTACGTTATATCGTATAGCGTTATACAGTATTACGTTATAACGTATAACGTTATATACTACTACTATACAACGTGTAACGTTATATAGTATTACGATATAACGTGTAACGTTATATAGTATTACGATATAACGTGTAACGTTATATAGTATTACGTTGTAACGTATAACGTTATATACTATTACGATATAACGTGTAACGTTAAATAGTATTACGTTGTAACGTATACCGTTATATAGTATTACCATACAACGTGTAACGTTATATAGTATTACGTTGTAACTTATGACGTTATATACTATTACCATACAACGTGTAACGTTATATAGTATGACGTTATATCGTTTAACGTTATGTAGTATTACGTTATAACGTATAACGTTATATACTATTACGATATAACGTGTATCGTTATATAGTATTACTTTATAACGTATAACGTCATATACTATTACCATACAACGTGTAACGTTATATAGTATGACGTTATAACGTTTAACCTTATGTAGTATTACGTTAAAACATATAACGTTATATAGTATTACCTTATAACGTATAACGTTAAATAGTATTGCGTTGTAACGTATATCGTTATATACTATTACTATACAACGTGTAACGTTATATAGTATTACAATGTAACCTGTAACGTTATATAGTATTACGTTATAACGTATAACGTTAAATAGTATTACGTTGTAACTTATGACGCTATATACTATTACCATACAACGTGTAACGTTATATAGTATTACGTTATAACGTATAACGTTATATACTATTACGATATAACGTGTAACGTTATATAGTATTGCGTAGTAACGTATAACGTTATATACTATTACGATATAACGTGTAACATTATATAGTATTACGTAGTAACGTATAACGTTATATAATATTACGATATATCGTGTAACGTTATATAGTAATACGTAATAACGTATAACGTCATATACTAAATACCATACAACGTGTAACGTTATGTAGTATGACGTTATATCGTTTAACGTTATGTGGTATTACGTTATAACGTATAACGTTATATACTATTACGATATAACGTGTATCGTTATATAGTATTACTTTATAACGTATAACGTCATATACTATTACCATACAACGTGTAACGTTATATAGTATGACGTTATAACGTTTAACCTTATGGAGAATTACGTTAAAACATATAACGTTATATAGTATTACGTTATAACATATAACGTTAAATAGTACTACGTTCTAACGTATATCGTTATATACTATTACCATACAACGGGTAACGTTATACAGTGTTACGATATAATGTGTAACGTTATATAGTATTACGTTATAACGTATAACGTTATATACTATTACGATATAACGTGTAACGTTATATAGTATTACGTTATAACGTATAACGATAAATAGTATTACGTTATAACGTATAACGTTATATAGTATTACGTTATAACGTAAAACGTTATATAGTAATACGTAATAACATATAACGTCATAGACCATTACCATAAAATGTGTAACGTTATATATTATTACGTTGTAACGTATAACGTTATACACTATTACCATACAACGTGTAACGTTATATAGTATTACGTTGTAACGTGTGACGTTATATAGTATTACTTTATAACGTATAACGTCATATGCTATTACCATACAACGTGTAACGTTATATAGTATGACGTTATAACGTTTAACGTTATGTAGTATTACGTAATAACGTATAACGTCATATACTATTACCATACAACGTGTAACGTTATATAGTATTACAATATAACGTGTAACGTTATATAGTATTACGTAATAACGTATAACGTCATAGACTATTTTCATACAACGTGTAACGTTAATAGTATGACGTTATAACGTTTAACGTCATGTAGTATTGCGATAAAACATATAACGTTATATGGTATTACGTTATATCGTATAGCGTTATACAGTATTACGTTGTAACGTATAACGTTATATACTATTACCATACAACGTGTAACGCTATATAGTATTACGTTGTAACGTATGACGTTATATAGTATTACGTTATAACGTATAACGTCATATACTATTACGATATAATGTGTAATGTTATATAGTATTACGTAATAACGTATAACGTCATATACTATTACCATACAACGTGTAACGTTATATAGTATGACGTTATAACGTTCAACGTTATGTAGAATTACGTTAAAACATATAACGTTATATAGTATTACGTTATAACGAATAACGTTAAATAGTATTACGTTGTAACGTATATCGTTATATACTATTACCATACAACGGGTAACGTCATACAGTCTTACGATATAATGTGTAACGCTATATAGTATTACGTTATAACGTATATCGTTATATACTATTACCATACAACGGGTAACGTCATACAGTCTTACGATATAATGTGTAACGTTATATAGTATTACGTAGTAACGTATAACGTCATAGACTATTACCATACAATGTGTAACGTTATATAGTATTACGATATAACGTGTTTCGTTATATAGTATTACGTTATAACGTATAACATCATATACTATTATCATACAACGTGTAACGTTAATAGTATGACTCTATAACGTTTTACGTCATGTAGTATTACGATAAAACATATAACGTTATATGGTATTACGTTATACCGTATAGCGTTATACAGTATTACGTTATAACGTATAACGTCATATACTACTACTATACAACGTATAACGTCATATACTATTACCATACAACGTGTAACGTTATATAGTATGACGCTATAACGTTTAACGTTATGTAGTATTACGTTAAAACATATAATGTTATATAGTATTACGTTATAACGTATAACGTTAAATAGTATTACGTTGTAACGTATACCGTTATATAGTATTACCATACAACGTATAACGTTATATACTATTACGTAATAACGTGTAACGTTATATAGTATTAGGTTATAACGTTTAACGTTAAATTGTATTACGTTGTAACGTATAACGTTATATGCTATTACCATACAACGTGTAACGTTATATACTATTACGATATAACGTGTAACGTTATATAGTATTACGTTATAACGTAAAACGTTATGTACTATTGCGGTATTACGTATAACGTTATATAGTATTACGTAATAACATATAACGTCATAGACCATTACCATACAACGCGTAACGTTATATAGTATTACTTAATAACGTATAACGTCATATACTATTACCATACAACGTGTAACGTTATATAGTATGACGTTATAACGTTTAACGTTATGTAGTATTACGTTAAAACATATAACGTTATATAGTATTACGTTATAACGTATAACGTTATATAATATTACGATATATCGTGTAACGTTATATAGTATTACGTTATAACGTATAACGTCATATGCTATTACCATACTACGTGTAACGTTATATAGTATTACGTTATAACGTATAACGATAAATAGTATTACGTTATAACGTATAACGTTATATAGTATTACGTTATAACGTAAAACGTTATATAGTAATACGAAATAACATATAACGTCATAGACCATTACCATACAACGCGTAACGTTATATAGTATTACGTAATAACGTATAACGTCATATACTATTACCATACAACGTGTAACGTTATATAGTATTACGTTGTAACGTATGACGTTATATAGTATTACGTTATAACGTATAACGTTATATACTATTACCATACAACGTGTAACGTTATATAATATTCCGTTTAACGTTCTGTAGCATTACGTTATAACGTTTATCGTTATGTAGAATTAAGTTAAATTATGTAACGTTATATGGTATTACGTTATAACGTATACCGTTATATACGATTACCATACAACGTGTAACATTATATAGTATTACGTTGTAACGTATAACGTTATATACTATTACCATACAACGTGTAACGTTATATAATATTCCGTTTAACGTTCTGTAGTATTACGTTATAACGTTTATCGTTATGTAGAATTAAGTTAAATTATGTAACGTTATATAGTATTACGTTATAACGTATACCGTTATATACGATTACCATACAACGTGTAACATTATATAGTATTACGTTGTAACGTATAACTTTATATACTATTACCATACAACGTGTAAAGTTATATAGTATTACGTTGTAACGTATGACGTTATATAGTATTACGTTATAACGTATAACGTCATATACTATTACCATACAACGTGTAACGTTATATAGTATTACGTTGTAACGTATGACGTTATATAGTATTACGTTATAACGTATAACGTTATATACTATTACCATACAACGCGTAACGTTATATAGTATTACGTAATAACGTATAACGTTAAATAGTATTACGTTGTAACGTATAACGTTATATACTATTACAATAGAACGCGTAACGTTATATAGTATTACGTAACAACGTATAACGTCATATACTATTACCATACAAGGTGTAACGTTATATAGTATGACGTTATATCGTTTAACGTTATGTAGTATTACGTTAAAACATATAACGTTATATAGCATTACGTTATAACGTATGACGTTAAATAGTATTACGTTGTAACGTATAACGTTATATACTATTACCATACAACGTGTAACGTTATATAGTATTACAATGTAACCTGTAACGTTACATAGTATTACGTAATAACGTATAACGTCAGAGACTATTACCATACAACGTGTAACGTTATATAGTAATTCGCTATAACGTGTTTCGTTATATAGTATTACGTTATAACGTATAACATCATATACTATTATCATACAATGTGTGATGTTAATAGTATGACGTTATAACGTTTAACGTCATGTAGTACTACGATAAAACATATAACGTTATATGGTATTACGTTATATCGTATAGCGTTATACAGTATTGCGTAGTAACGTATAACGTCATAGACTATTACCATACAACGTGTAACGTTATATAGTATTACGTTGTAACTTATGACGTTATATACTATTACCATACAACGTGTAACGTTATATAGTATTACGTTATAACGTATAACGTTATATACTATCACGATATAACGTGTAACGTTATATAGTATTACGTAGTAACGTATAACATCATAGACTATTACCATACAACGTGTAACGTTATATAGTATTACGTTATAACGTATAACGTTATATACTATTACGATATAACGTGTAACATTATATAGTATTACGTAGTAACGTATAACGTCATAGATTATTACCATACAATGTGTAACGTTATATAGTATTACGATATAACGTGTAACATTATATAGTATTACGTAGTAACGTATAACGTCATAGACTATTACCATACAACGTGTAACGTTATATAGTATTACGTTGTAACTTATGACGTTATATACTATTACCATACAACGTGTAACGTTATATAGTATTACGTTATAACGTATAACGTTATATACTATTACGATATAACGTGCAACATTATATAGTATTACGTAGTAACGTATAACGTCACAGATTATTACCATACAATGTGTAACGTTATATAGTATTACGATATAACGTGTAACATTATATAGTATTACGTAGTAACGTATAACGTCATAGATTATTACCATACAATGTGTAACGTTATATAGTATTACGATATAACGTGTTTCGTTATATAGTATTACGTAATAACGTATAACGTCATAGACTATTTTAATACAACGTGTAACGTTAATAGTATGACGTTATAACGTTTAACGTCATGTAGTATTGCGATAAAACATATAACGTTATATGGTATTACGTTATATCGTATAGCGTTATACAGTATTACGTTATAACGTATAACGTTATATACTACTACTATACAGCGTGTAACGTTATATAGTATTACGATATAACGTGTAACGTTATATAGTATTACGATATAACGTGTAAAGTTATATAGTATTACGTAATAAGGTATAGCGTCAAATACTATTACCATACAACGTGTAACGTTATATAGTATGACGTTATAACGCTTAACGTTATGTAGTATTACGTTAAAACGTTTAACGTTATGTAGTATTACGTTAAAACATATAACGATATATAGCATTACGTTATAACGTATAACGTTAAATAGTATTACGCTGTAACGTATGACGTTATATAGTATTACGTTATGACGTATAACGTTATATACTATTACGATATAACGTGTAACGTTATATAGTATTACGTTATAACGTATAACGTCATATACTATTACCATACAACGTGTAACGTTATATAGTATGACGTTATAACGTTTAACGTTATGTAGTATTACGTTAAAACATATAACGTTATATAGTATTACGTTATAACGTATAACGTTAAATAGTATTACGTTGTAACGTATACCGTTATATAGTATTACCATACAACGTGTAACGTTATATAGTATTACGTTGTAACTTATGACGTTATATACTATTACCATACAACGTGTAACGTTATATAGTATGACGTTATAACGTTTAACGTTATGTAGTATTACGTTAAAACATATAACGTTATATAGTATTACGTTATAGCGTATAACGTTAAATAGTATTACGTTGTAACGTATAACGTTATATACTATTACCATACAACGGGTAACGTTATACAGTGTTACGATATAATGTTTAACGTTATATATTATTACGTTATGACGTATAACGTTATATACTATTACGATAGAACGTGTAACGTTATATAGTATTACGCTGTAACGTATGACGTTATATACTATTACGATATAACGTGTAACGTTATATAGTATTACGTTATAACGCATAACGTCATATACTATTACCATACAACGGGTAACGTTATACAGTGTTACGATATAATGTGTAACGTTATATAGTATTACGTTATGACGTATAACGTTATATACTATTACGATATAACGTGTAACTATATAACGTTATATACTATTACGATATAACGTGTAACGTTATATAGTATTACGTTATAACGTTTAACGTTAAATAGTATTACGAGATAACGTGTAACGTTATATGGTATTACGCTATAACGCATAACGTCATATACTATTACCATACAACGTGTAACGTTATAGAGTATGACGTTATAACGTTTAACGTTATGTAGTATTACGTTATAACGTATAACGTTAAATAGTATTACGTTGTAACGTATAACGTTATATACTATTACGATATAACGTGTAACGTTATATAGTATTACGTTATAACGCATAACGTCATATACTATTACCATACAACGGGTAACGTTATACAGTGTTACGATATAATGTGTAACGTTATATAGTATTACGTTATGACGTATAACGTTATATACTATTACCATACAACGTGTAAAGTTTTATATAGTATGACGTTATAACGTTTAACTTCATATAGTATTACGTTATAACGTAAAACGTTATGTACTATTACGGTATTACGTATAACGTTATATAGTATTACGTAATAACGTATAACGTCATATACTAAATACCATACAACGTGTAACGTTATGTAGTATGACGTTACATCGTTTAACGTTATGTAGTATTACGTTATAACGTATAACGTTATATACTATTACGATATAACGTGTATCGTTATATAGTATTACTTTATAACGTATAACGTCATATACTATTACCATACAACGTGTAACGTTATATAGTATGACGTTATAACGTTTAACCTTATGTAGTATTACGTTAAAACATATAACGTTATATAGTATTACGTTATAACGTATAACGTTAAATAGTATTGCGTTGTAACGTATATCGTTATATACTATTACCATACAACGGGTAACGTTATACAGTATTACGATATAATGTGTAACGTTATATAGTATTACGTAATAACGTATAACGTCATATACTATTACCATACAACGTGTAACGTTATATAGTATTACGATATAACGTGTAACGTTATATAGTATTACGTTGTAACGTATAACGTTGTATACTATTACCATACAACGCGTAACGTTATATAGTATTACGTAATAACGTATAACGTCATATACTATTACCATACAACGTGTAACGTTATATAGTATTACAATATAACGTGTAACGTTATATAGTATTACAATATAACGTGTAACGTTATATAGTATTACGTTGTAACGTATAACTTTATATACTATTACCATACAACGTGTAACGTTATATAGTATTACGTTGTAACGTATGACGTTATATAGTATTACGTTATAACGTTTAACGTTCTGTAGTATTACATTATAACGTATAACGTTATATACTATTACGTAATAACGTGTAACGTTATATAGTAATACGTTATAACGTATAACGTTATATAATATTACGATATATCGTGTAACGTTATATAGTATTACGTTATAACGTATAACGTCATATGCTATTACCATACTACGTGTAACGTTATATAGTATTACGTTATAAGGTATAACGATAAATAGTATTACGTTATAACGTATAACGTTATATAGTATTACGTTATAACGTAAAACGTTATATAGTAATACGTAATAACATATAACGTCATAGACCATTACCATACAACGCGTAAAGTTATATAGTATTACGTAATAACGTATAACGTCATATACTATTACCATACAACGTGTAACGTTATATAGTATTACGTTGTAACGTATGACGTTATATAGTATTACGTTATAACGTATAACGTTATATACTATTACCATACAACGTGTAACGTTATATAATATTACGTTTAACGTTCTGTAGTATTACGTTATAACGTCTAACGTTATGTAGAATTAAGTTAAATTATGTAACGTTATATAGTATTACGTTGTAACGTATACCGTTATATACGATTACCATACAACGTGTAACATTATATAGTATTACGTTGTAACGTATAACTTTATATACTATTACCATACAACGTGTAAGGTTATATAGTATTACGTTGTAACGTATGACGTTATATAGTATTACGTTATAACGCATAACGTCATATACTATTACCATACAACGTGTAACGTTATATAGTATTACGTTGTAACGTATGACGTTATATAGTATTACGTTATAACGTATAACGTTATATACTATTACCATACAACGCGTAACGTTATATAGTATTACGTAATAATGTATAACGTTAAATAGTATTACGTTGTAACGTATAACGTTATATACTATTACAATACAACGCGTAACGTTATATAGTATTACGTAATAACGTATAACGTCATATACTATTACCATACAAGGTGTAACGTTATATAGTATGACGTTATATCGTTTAACGTTATGTAGTATTACGTTAAAACATATAATGTTATATAGCATTACGTTATAACGTATGACGTTAAATAGTATTACGTTGTAACGAATAACGTTATATACTATTACCATACAACGTGTAACGTTATATAGTATTACAATGTAACGTGTAACGTTATATAGTTTTACGTAATAACGTATAACGTCTGAGACTATTACCATACAACGTGTAACGTTATATAGTAATTCGCTATAACGTTTAACGTTAAATAGTATTACGTTGTAACGTATAACGTTATATACTATTACCATACAACGTGTTACGTTATATAGTATGACGTAATAACGTTTAACGTTATGTAGTATTACGTTAAAACATATAACGTTATATAGTAATACGTTATAACGTATAACGTTATATAGTATTACGTTATAAAGTATAACGATAAATAGTATTACGTTATAACGTATAACGTTATATAGTATTACGTTATAACGTATAACGTTATATACTATTACCATACAACGTGTAACGTTATATAATATTCCGTTTAACGATCTGTAGTATTACGTTATAACGTTTATCGTTATGTAGAATTAAGTTAAATTATGTAACTTTATATAGTATTACGTTGTAACGTATACCGTTATATACGATTACCATACAACGTGTAACATTATATAGTATTACGTTGTAACGTATAACTTTATATACTATTACCATACAACGTGTAAAGTTATATAGTATTACGTTGTAACGTATGACGTTATATAGTATTACGTTATAACGTATAACGTCATATACTATTACCATACAACGTGTAACGTTATATAGTATTACGTTGTAACGTATGACGTTATATAGTATTACGTTATAACGTATAACGTTATATACTATTACCATACAACGCGTAACGTTATATAGTATTACGTAATAACGTATAACGTTAAATTTTATTACGTTGTAACGTATAACGTTATATACTATTACAATAGAACGCGTAACGTTATATAGTATTACGTAACAACGTATAACGTCATATACTATTACCATACAAGGTGTAACGTTATATAGTATGACGTTATATCGTTTAACGTTATGTAGTATTACGTTAAAACATATAACGTTATATAGCATTACGTTATAACGTATGACGTTAAATAGTATTACGTTGTAACGTATAACGTTATATACTATTACCATACAACGTGTAACGTTATATAGTATTACAATGTAACCTGTAACGTTATATAGTATTACGTAATAACGTATAACGTCATGTACTATTACCATACAACGTGTAACGTTATATAGTATGACGTTATAACGTATAACGTTATATACTATTACGATATAACGTGTAACGTTATATAGTATTGCGTAGTAACGTATAACGTCATAGACTATTACCATACAACGTGTAACGTTATATAGTATTACGTTGTAACTTATGACGTTATATACTATTACCATACAACGTGTAACGTTATATAGTATTACGTTATAACGTATAACGTTATATACTATCACGATATAACGTGTAACGTTATATAGTATTACGTAGTAACGTATAACATCATAGACTATTACCATACAACGTGTAACGTTATATAGTATTACGTTATAACGTATAACGTTATATACTATTACGATATAACGTGTAACATTATATAGTATTACGTAGTAACGTATAACGTCATAGATTATTACCATGCAATGTGTAACGTTATATAGTATTACGATATAACGTGTAACATTATATAGTATTACGTAGTAACGTATAACGTCATAGACTATTACCATACAACGTGTAACGTTATATAGTATTACGTTGTAACTTATGACGTTATATACTATTACCATACAACGTGTAACGTTATATAGTATTACGTTATAACGTATAACGTTATATACTATTACGATATAACGTGTAACATTATATAGTATTACGTAGTAACGTATAACGTCATAGATTATTACCATACAATGTGTAACGTTATATAGTATTACGATATAACGTGTAACATTATATAGTATTACGTAGTAACGTATAACGTCATAGACTATTACCATACAATGTGTAACGTTATATAGTATTACGATATAACGTGTTTCGTTATATAGTATTACGTAATAACGTATAACGTCATAGACTATTTTAATACAACGTGTAACGTTAATAGTATGACGTTATAACGTTTAACGTCATGTAGTATTGCGATAAAACATATAACGTTATATGGTATTACGTTATATCGTATAGCGTTATACAGTATTACGTTATAACGTATAACGTTATATACTACTACTATACAGCGTGTAACGTTATATAGTATTACGATATAACGTGTAACGTTATATAGTATTACGATATAACGTGTAAAGTTATATAGTATTACGTAATAAGGTATAACGTCAAATACTATTACCATACAACGTGTAACGTTATATAGTATGACGTTATAACGCTTAACGTTATGTAGTATTACGTTAAAACGTTTAACGTTATGTAGTATTACGTTAAAACATATAACGATATATAGCATTACGTTATAACGTATAACGTTAAATAGTATTACGCTGTAACGTATGACGTTATATAGTATTACGTTATGACGTATAACGTTATATACTATTACGATATAACGTGTAACGTTATATAGTATTACGTTATAACGTATAACGTCATATACTATTACCATACAACGTGTAACGTTATATAGTATGACGCTATAACGTTTAACGTTATGTAGTATTACGTTAAAACATATAACGTTATATAGTATTACGTTATAACGTATAACGTTAAATAGTATTACGTTGTAACGTATACCGTTATATAGTATTACCATACAACGTGTAACGTTATATAGTATTACGTTGTAACTTATGACGTTATATACTATTACCATACAACGTGTAACGTTATATAGTATGACGTTATAACGTTTAACGTTATGTAGTATTACGTTAAAACATATAACGTTATATAGTATTACGTTATAGCGTATAACGTTAAATAGTATTACGTTGTAACGTATAACGTTATATACTATTACCATACAACGGGTAACGTTATACAGTGTTACGATATAATGTGTAACGTTATATATTATTACGTTATGACGTATAACGTTATATACTATTACGATAGAACGTGTAACGTTATATAGTATTACGCTGTAACGTATGACGTTATATACTATTACGATATAACGTGTAACGTTATATAGTATTACGTTATAACGCATAACGTCATATACTATTACCATACAACGGGTAACGTTATACAGTGTTACGATATAATGTGTAACGTTATATAGTATTACGTTATGACGTATAACGTTATATACTATTACGATATAACGTGTAACTATATAACGTTATATACTATTACGATATAACGTGTAACGTTATATAGTATTACGTTATAACGTTTAACGTTAAATAGTATTACGAGATAACGTGTAACGTTATATGGTATTACGCTATAACGCATAACGTCATATACTATTACCATACAACGTGTAACGTTATAGAGTATGACGTTATAACGTTTAACGTTATGTAGTATTACGTTATAACGTATAACGTTAAATAGTATTACGTTGTAACGTATAACGTTATATACTATTACGATATAACGTGTAACGTTATATAGTATTACGTTATAACGCATAACGTCATATACTATTACCATACAACGGGTAACGTTATACAGTGTTACGATATAATGTGTAACGTTATATAGTATTACGTTATGACGTATAACGTTATATACTATTACGATATAACGTGTAACGTTATATAGTATTACGTTATAACGTTTAACGTTAAATAGTATTACGTTGTAACGTATAACGCTATATACTATTACCATACAACGTGTAAAGTTTTATATGGTATGACGTTATAACGTTTAACTTCATATAGTATTACGTTATAACGTAAAACGTTATGTACTATTACGGTATTACGTATAACGTTATATAGTATTACGTAATAACGTATAACGTCATATACTAAATACCATACAACGTGTAACGTTATGTAGTATGACGTTATATCGTTTAACGTTATGTAGTATTACGTTATAACGCATAACGTCATATACTATTACCATACAACGGGTAACGTTATACAGTGTTACGATATAACGTGTTTCGTTATATAGTATTACGTTGTAACGTATAACATTATATACCATTACCATACAACGCGTAACGTTATATAGTATTACGTTATAACGTATAACGTCATATACTATTACCATACAACGTGTAACGTTATATAGTATTACAATATAACGTGTAACGTTATATAGTATTACAATATAACGTGTAACGTTATATAGTATTACGTTGTAACGTATAACTTTATATACTATTACCATACAACGTGTAACGTTATATAGTATTACGTTGTAACGTATGACGTTATATAGTATTACGTTATAACGTTTAACGTTCTGTAGTATTACGTTAAAACATATAACGTTATATAGTTTTACGTTATAACGTATAACGTTATATAATATTACGATATATCGTGTAACGTTATATAGTATTACGTTATAACGTATAACGTCATATGCTATTACCATACTACGTGTAACGTTACATAGTATTACGTTATAACGTATAACGATAAATAGTATTACGTTATAACGTATAACGTTATATAGTATTACGTTATAACGTAAAACGTTATGTACTATTACGGTATTACGTATAACGTTATATAGTATTACGTAATAACGTATAACGTCATATACTAAATACCATACAACGTGTAACGTTATGTAGTATGACGTTATATCGTTTAACGTTATATAGTATTACAATATAACGTGTAAAGTTATATAGTATTACGTTGTAACGTATGACGTTATATAGTATTACGTTATAACGCATAACGTCATATACTATTACCATACAACGTGTAACGTTATATAGTATTACGTTGTAACGTATGACGTTATATAGTATTACGTTATAACGTATAACGTTATATACTATTACCATACAACGCGTAACGTTATATAGTATTACGTAATAACGTATAACGTTAAATAGTATTACGTTGTAACGTATAACGTTATATACTATTACGATATAACGTGTAACGTTATATAGTATTACGTTATAACGCATAACGTCATATACTATTACCATACAACGGGTAACGTTATACAGTGTTACGATATAATGTGTAACGTTATATAGTATTACGTTATAACGTTTAACGTTAAATAGTATTACGTTGTAACGTATAACGCTATATACTATTACCATACAACGTGTAAAGTTTTATATAGTATGACGTTATAACGTTTAACTTCATATAGTATTACGTTATAACGTAAAACGTTATGTACTATTACGGTATTACGTATAACGTTATATAGTATTACGTAATAACGTATAACGTCATATACTAAATACCATACAACGTGTAACGTTATGTAGTATGACGTTATATCGTTTAACGTTATATAGTATTACAATATAACGTGTAACGTTATATAGTATTACGTTGTAACGTATAACTTTATATACTATTACCATACAACGTGTAACGTTATATAGTATTACGTTGTAACGTATGACGTTATATAGTATTACGTTATAACGTTTAACGTTCTGTAGTATTACATTATAACGTATAACCTTATATACTATTACGTAATAACGTGTAACGTTATGTAGTAATACGTTATAACGTATAACGTTATATAATATTACGATATATCGTGTAACGTTATATAGTATTACGTTATAACGTATAACGTCATATGCTATTACCATACTACGTGTAACGTTATATAGTATTACGTTATAAGGTATAACGATAAATAGTATTACGTTATAACGTATAACGTTATATAGTATTACGTTATAACGTAAAACGTTATATAGTAATACGTAATAACATATAACGTCATAGACCATTACCATACAACGCGTAACGTTATATAGTATTACGTAATAACGTATAACGTCATATACTATTACCATACAACGTGTAACGTTATATAGTATTACGTTGTAACGTATGACGTTATATAGTATTACGTTATAACGTATAACGTTATATACTATTACCATACAACGCGTAACGTTATATAGTATTACGTAATAATGTATAACGTTAAATAGTATTACGTTGTAACGTATAACGTTATATACTATTACAATACAACGCGTAACGTTATATAGTATTACGTAATAACGTATAACGTCATATACTATTACCATACAAGGTGTAACGTTATATAGTATGACGTTATATCGTTTAACGTTATGTAGTATTACGTTAAAACATATAATGTTATATAGCATTACGTTATAACGTATGACGTTAAATAGTATTACGTTGTAACGAATAACGTTATATACTATTACCATACAACGTGTAACGTTATATAGTATTACAATGTAACGTGTAACGTTATATAGTTTTACGTAATAACGTATAACGTCTGAGACTATTACCATACAACGTGTAACGTTATATAGTAATTCGCTATAACGTGTTTCGTTATATAGTATTACTTTATAACGTATAACGTCATATACTATTACCATACAACGTGTAACGTTATATAGTATGACGTTATAACGTTTAACCTTATGTAGTATTACGTTAAAACATATAACGATATATAGTATTACGTTATAACGTATAACGTTAAATAGTATTGCGTTGTAACGTATATCGTTATATACTATTACCATACAACGGGTAACGTTATACAGTATTACGATATAATGTGTAACGTTATATAGTATTACGTAATAACGTATAACGTCATATACTATTACCATACAACGTGTAACGTTATATAGTATGACGTAATAACGTTTAACGTTATGTAGTATTACGTTAAAACATATAACGTTATATAGTAATACGTTATAACGTATAACGTTATATAGTAATACGTTATAAAGTATAACGATAAATAGTATTACGATATAACGTATAACGTTATATAGTATTACGTAATAACGTATAACGTCATATACTATTACCATACAACATGTAACGTTATATAGTATTACAATGTAACGTGTAACGTTATATAGTATTACGTTGTAACTTATGACGTTATTTACTATTACAATACAATGTGTAACGTTATATAGTATTACGATATAACGTGTTTCGTTATATAGTATTACGTTGTAACGTATAACATTATATACTATTACCATACAACGCGTAACGTTATATAGTATTACGTAATAACGTATAACGTCGTATACTATTACCATACAACGTGTAACGTTATATAGTATTACAATATAACGTGTAACGTTATATAGTATTACAATATAACGTGTAACGTTATATAGTATTACGTTGTAACGTATAACTTTATATACTATTACCATACAACGTGTAACGTTATATAGTATTACGTTGTAACGTATGACGTTATATAGTATTACGTTATAACGTTTAACGTTCTGTAGTATTACGTTATAACGTATTACGTTATATACTATTACCGAATAACGTGTAACGTTATATAGTAATACGTTATAACGTTTAACGTTAAATAGTATTACGTTGTAACGTATAACGTTATATACTATTACCATACAACGTGTAACGTTATATAGTATGACGTAATAACGTTTAACGTTATGTAGTATTACGTTAAAACATATAACGTTATATAGTAATACGTTATAACGTATAACGTTATATAGTATTACGTTATAAAGTATAACGATAAATAGTATTACGTTATAACGTATAACGTTATATAGTATTACGTAATAACGTATAACGTCATATACTATTACCATACAACGTGTAACGTTATATAGTATTACAATGTAACGTGTAACGTTATATAGTATTACGTTGTAACGTATAACGTTGTATACTATTACCATACAACGTGTAACGTTATATAGCATTACGTTGTAACTTATGACGTTATTTACTATTACAATACAATGTGTAACGTTATAGTATTACGATATAACGTGTTTCGTTATATAGTATTACGTTGTAACGTATAACATTATATACTATTACCATACAACGCGTAACGTTATATAGTATTACGTAATAACGTATAACGTCATATACTATTACCATACAACGTGTAACGTTATATAGTATGACGTTATATCGTTTAACGTTATGTAGTATTACATTATATCGTTTAACGTTATGTAGTATTACGTTAAAACATATAACGTTATATAGCATTACGTTATAACGTATGACGTTAAATAGTATTACGTTGTAACGAATAACGTTATATACTATTACCATACAACCTGTAACGTTATATAGTATTACAATGTAACGTGTAACGTTATATAGTTTTACGTAATAACGTATAACGTCAGAGACTATTACCATACAACGTGTAACGTTATATAGTAATTCGCTATAACGTGTTTCGTTATATAGTATTACGTTATAACGTATAACATCATATACTATTATCATACAATGTGTGATGTTAATAGTATGACGTTATAACGTTTAACGTCATGTAGTACCACGATAAAACATATAACGTTATATGGTATTACGTTATATCGTATAGCGTTATACAGTATTACGTTATAACGTATAGCGTTATATACTACTAGTATACAACGTGTAACTTTATATAGTATTACGATATTACGTGTAACGTCATATGCTATTACCATACAACGTGTAACGTTATATAGTATTACGTTGTAACGTATGACGTTATATACTATTACCATACAACGTGTAACGATATGTAGTATTACGTTATAACGTATATCGTTAAATAGTATTACGTTGTATCGTATAACGTTATATACTATTACCATACAACGTGTAACGTTATATAGTATCACGTTGTAACGTATGACGTTATATAGTATTACGTTATGACGTATAGCGTTATATACTCTTACGATATAACGTGTAACGTTAATAGTATGACGCTATAACGTTTAACGTTATGTAGTATTACGTTAAAACATATAACATTATATGGTATTACGTTATAACGTATGACGTTAAATAGTATTACGTTGTAAGGTATAACGTTATATACTATTACCATACAACATGTAACGTTATATAGTATTACCTTGTAACTTATGACGTTATATACTATAACCATACAACGTGTAACGTTATATAGTATTACGTTAAAACGTATAATGTTAAATAGTGTTACGTTATAACGTATAACGTCATATACTATTACCATACAACGTGTAACGTTAATAGTATGACGCTATAACGTTTAACGTTATGTAGTATTACGTTAAAACATATAACATTATATGGTATTACGTTATAACGTATAGCGTTACATAGTATTACGTTGTAACGTTTAACGTTATATACTATTACCATACAACACGTAACGTTATATAGTATTACCTTGTAACTTATGACGTTAAATACTATCACCATACAACGTGTTACGATATATAGTATTACGATATAATGTGTAACGTTATATAGTATTACCTTGTAACTTATGACGTTATATACTATAACCATACAACGTGTAACGTTATATACTATTACGATATAACGTGTAACGTTATATAGTATTATGTTATAACGTATAACGTCATATACTATTACCATACAAGGTGCAACGTTATATAGTATGACGTTATAACGTTTAACGTTATGTAGTATTACGTTAAAACATATAACGTTATATAGCATTACGTTATAACGTATGACGTTAAATAGTATTACGTTGTAACGTATAACGTTATATACTATTACCATACAACATGTAGCGTTATATAGTATTACAATATAACGTGTAACGTTATATAGTATGGCGTTATAACGTTTAACGTTATGTACTATTACGTTAAAACATATAACGTTATATAGTATTACGTTCTAACGTATAACGTTAAATAGTATTACGTTGTAACGTATAACATTATATACTATTACCATACAACGCGTAACGTTATATAGTATTACGTAATAACGTATAACGTCATATACTATTACCATACAACGTGTAACGTTATATAGTATTACAATATAACGTGTAACGTTATATAGTATTACGTTGTAACGTATAACTTTATATACTATTACCATACAACGTGTAACGTTATATAGTATTACGTTGTAACGTATGACGTTATATAGTATTACGTTATAACGTATAACGTTATATACTATTACGATATAACTTGTAACGTTATATAGTATTACGTTATAATGTTTAACGTTAAATAGTATTACGTTGTAACGTATACCGTTATATACGATTACCATACAACGTGTGACATTATATAGTATTACGTTGTAACGTATGACGTTATATACTATTACCATACAATGTGTAACGTTATATACTACTACTATACAACGTGTAACGTTATATAGTATTACGATATAACGTGTAACGTTGTATAGTATTACGTTATAACGTGTAACGTTATATAGTATTAGGTAATAACGTATAACGTCATAGACTATTACCATACAATGTGTAACGTTATATAGTATTACAATATAACGTGAAACGTTATATAGTATTACGTAATAACGTATAACGTCATAGACTATTACCATACAATAAGTAACGTTATATAGTATTTCGATATAACGTGTAACGTTATATAGTATTACGATATAACGTATAACGTTAAATAGTATTACGTTGTAACGTATAACGTTGTATACTATTACTATACAACGTGTAACGTTATATAGTATTACGTTGTAACTTATGACGTTATACACTATTACCATACAATGTGTAACGTTATATACTACTACTATACAACGTGTAACGTTATATAGTATTACGATATAACGTGTAACGTTGTATAGTATTACGTTATAACGTGTAACGTTATATAGTATTACGCAATAACGTATAACGTCAAATACTATTACCATACAACGTGTAACGTTATATAGTATGACGATATAACGTTTAACGTTATGTAGTATTACGTTGTAACGTATAACGTTATATACTATTACGATATAACTTGTAACGTTATATAGTGTTACGTTATAACGTATAACGTTATATACTATTACGATATATCGTGTAACGTTATATAGTATTACGTTATAACGTATAACGTCATATACTATTACCATACTACGTGTAACGTTATATAGCATTGCGTTATAACGTATAACGTCATATACTATTACCATACTACGTGTAACATTATATAGTATTACGTTATAACGTATAACGTCATATACTATTACCATACAACGTGTAACGTTATATAGTATGACGTTATAACGTTTAACGTTATGTAGTATTACGTTAAAACATATAGCGTTAAATAGTATTACGTTATAACGTATAACGTTAAATAGTATTACGTTGTAACGTATAACGTTATATACTATTACCATACAACGTGTAACGTTATATAGTATTACGTTTTAACTTATGACGTTATATCCTATTACCATACAACGTGTAACGTTATATAATATTACGTTATAACGTATAACGTTATATACTATTACGATATAACGTGCAACGTTATATAGTATTACGTAGTAACGTATAACGCCATAGACTATTACCATACAATGTGTAACGTTATATAGTATGACGTTATAACGTTTAACGTTATGTAGTATTACGTTAAAACATAAAACGTTATATAGTAATACGTTATAACGTATAACGTTATATACTATTACGATATAACGTGTAACGTCATATACTATTACCATAAAACGTGTATCGTTATATAGCATGACGTTATAACGTTTAACGTTATGTAGTATTACGTTAAAACATATAACGTTATATAGTATGACGTTATAACGTTTAACGTTATGTAGAATTAAGTTAAAATATGTAACGTTATATAGTATTACGTTATAACGTATAACGTTAAATAGTATTACGTTGTAACGTATAACGTTATATACTATTACCATACAACGTGTATCGTTATATAGTATTACGTTATAACGTTTAACGTTCTGTAGTATTACGTTATAACGTATAACGTTAGATAGTATTACGCTGTAACGTATAACGTTATATACTACTACTATACAACGTGCAACGTTAATAGAATGACGTTATAACGTTTAACCTTATGTAGTATTACGTTAAAACATATAACGTTATATAGTATGACGTTATAACGTTTAACGTTATGTAGAATTAAGTTAAAATATGTAACGTTATATAGTATTACGTTATAATGTATAACGTTAAATAGTATTACGTTGTAACGTATAACTTTATATACTATTACCATACAACGTGTAACTTCATATAGTATGACGTTATAACGTTTAACGTTATGTAGTATTACGTTAAAACATATAACGTTATATAGTATTACGTTATAACGTATAACGCTATATACTATTACGATATATTGTGTAACGTTATATAGCATTACGTTATAACGTATAACGTCATATACTATTACCATACTAGGTGTAACGATATATAGTATTACGTTATAACGTATAACGTTAAATAGTATTACGTTGTAACGTGTAACGTCATATACTATTACCATACAACGTGTAACGTTATATAGTATTACGATATAATGTGTAACGTTATATAGTATTACCTAATGACGTATAACGTCATATACTATTACCATACAACGTGTATCGTTATATAGTGTGACGTTATAGTGTTTAACGTTATGTAGTATTACGTTAAGACATATAACGTTATATAGTAATACGTTATAACGTATAACGACATATACTATTACGATATAACGTGTAACGTCATATACTATTACCATACAACGTGTAACGTTATATAGTATTTCGCTATAACGTGTTTCGTTATATAGTATTACGTTATATCGTATAACATCATATACTATTATCATACAATTTGTGATGTTAATAGTATGACGTTATAACGTTTAACGTCATTGTAGTATTACGCTAAAACATATAACGTTATATGGTATTACGTTATATCGTATAGCGTTATACAGTATTACGTTCTAACGTATAACGTTATATACTACTAGTATACAACGTGTAACGTTATATAGTATTACGATATTACGTGTAACGTCATATGCTATTACCATACAACGTGTAACGTTATATAGTATTACGTTGTAACGTATGACGTTATATAGTATTACTTTATAACGTATAACGTCATATACTTTTACCATACAACGTGTAACGATATATAGTATTACGATATAACGTGTAACGTTATATAGTATTACGTAATAACGTATAACGTCAAATACTATTACCATACAACGTGTAACGTTATATAGTATGACGTTATAACGTTTAACGTTATGTAGTATTACCTTAAAACATATAACGATATAAAGTATTACGTTATAACGTATAACGTTAAATAGTATTACGTTGTAACGTATAACGTTATATACTATTACCATACAACGTGTAACGTTATATAGTATTACGTTGTAACTTATGATGTTATATACTATTACCATACAACGTGTAACGTTATATAGTATTACGATATAATGTGTAACGTTATATAGTATTACGTAATGGCGTATAACGTCATATACTATTACCATGAAACGTGTGTCGTTATATAGTGTGACGTTATAACGTTTAACGTTATGTAGTATTACGTTAAAACATATAACGTTATATAGTAATACGTTATAACGTATAACGTTATATAATATTACGATATAACGTGTAACGTCATATACTATTACCATACAACGTGTATCGTTATATAGTATGACGTTATAACGTTTAACGTTATGTAGTATTACGTTAAAACATATAACGTTATATAGTAATACGTTAAAACGTATAACGTTATATACTATTACGATATAACATGTAACGTCATATACTATTACCATACAACGTGTAACGTTATATAGTATGACGTTATAACGTTTAACGTTATGTAGTATTACGTTAAAACATATAACGTTATATAGTATTACGTTATAACGTATAACGTTATATACTATTACGATATATCGTGTAACGTTATATAGTATTACGTTATAACGTATAACGTGATATACTATTACCATACTACGTGTAACGTTATATAGCATTGCGTTATAACGTATAACGTCATATACTATTACCATACAACGTGTAACGTTATATAGTATGACGTTATAACGTTTAACGTTATGTAGTATTACGTTAAAACATATAACGTTATATAGTATTACGTTATAACGTATAACGTCATATACTACTACGATATATCGTGTAACGTTATATAGTATTACGTTATAACGTATAACGTCATATACTATTACCATACTACGTGTAACGTTATATAGTATTACGTTATAACGTATAACGTCATATACTACTACCATACAACGTGTAACGTTATATAGTATGACGTTATAACGTTTAACGTTATGTAGTATTACGTTAAAACATATAACGTTATATAGCATTACGTTATAACGTATGACGTTAAATAGTATTACGTTGTAACGTATAACGTTATATACTATTACCATACAACATGTAGCGTTATATAGTATTACAATATAACGTGTAACGTTATATAGTATGGCGTTATAACGTTTAACGTTATGTACTATTACGTTAAAACATATAACGTTATATAGTATTACGTTCTAACGTATAACGTTAAATAGTATTACGTTGTAACGTATAACATTATATACTATTACCATACAACGCGTAACGTTATATAGTATTACGTAATAACGTATAACGTCATATACTATTACCATACAACGTGTAACGTTATATAGTATTACAATATAACGTGTAACGTTATATAGTATTACGTTGTAACGTATAACTTTATATACTATTACCATACAACGTGTGACATTATATAGTATTACGTTGTAACGTATGACGTTATATACTATTACCATACAATGTGTAACGTTATATACTACTACTATACAACGTGTAACGTTATATAGTATTACGATATAACGTGTAACGTTGTATAGTATTACGTTATAACGTGTAACGTTATATAGTATTAGGTAATAACGTATAACGTCATAGACTATTACCATACAATGTGTAACGTTATATAGTATTACAATATAACGTGAAACGTTATATAGTATTACGTAATAACGTATAACGTCGTAGACTATTACCATACAATAAGTAACGTTATATAGTATTTCGATATAACGTGTAACGTTATATAGTATAACGATATAACGTATAACGTTAAATAGTATTACGTTGTAACGTATAACGTTGTATACTATTACTATACAACGTGTAACGTTATATAGTATTACGTTGTAACTTATGACGTTATACACTATTACCATACAATGTGTAACGTTATATACTACTACTATACAACGTGTAACGTTATATAGTATTACGATATAACGTGTAACGTTGTATAGTATTACGTTATAACGTGTAACGTTATATAGTATTACGCAATAACGTATAACGTCAAATACTATTACCATACAACGTGTAACGATATATAGTATGACGATATAACGTTTAACGTTATGTAGTATTACGTTGTAACGTATAACGTTATATACTATTACGATATAACTTGTAACGTTATATAGTGCTACGTTATAACGTATAACGTTATATACTATTACGATATATCGTGTAACGTTATATAGTATTACGTTATAACGTATAACGTCATATACTATTACCATACTACGTGTAACGTTATATAGCATTGCGTTATAACGTATAACGTCATATACTATTACCATACTACGTGTAACATTATATAGTATTACGTTATAACGTATAACGTCATATACTATTACCATACAACGTGTAACGTTATATAGTATGACGTTATAACGTTTAACGTTATGTAGTATTACGTTAAAACATATAGCGTTAAATAGTATTACGTTATAACGTATAACGTTAAATAGTATTACGTTGTAACGTATAACGTTATATACTATTACCATACAACGTGTAACGTTATATAGTATTACGTTTTAACTTATGACGTTATATCCTATTACCATACAACGTGTAACGTTATATAGTATTACGTTATAACGTATAACGTTATATACTATTACGATATAACGTGCAACGTTATATAGTATTACGTAGTAACGTATAACGCCATAGACTATTACCATACAATGTGTAACGTTATATAGTATGACGTTATAACGTTTAACGTTATGTAGTATTACGTTAAAACATAAAACGTTATATAGTAATACGTTATAACGTATAACGTTATATACTATTACGATATAACGTGTAACGTCATATACTATTACCATACAACGTGTATCGTTATATAGCATGACGTTATAACGTTTAACGTTATGTAGTATTACGTTAAAACATATAACGTTATATAGTATGACGTTATAACGTTTAACGTTATGTAGAATTAAGTTAAAATATGTAACGTTATATAGTATTACGTTATAACGTATAACGTTAAATAGTATTACGTTGTAACGTATAACGTTATATACTATTACCATACAACGTGTATCGTTATATAGTATTACGTTATAACGTTTAACGTTCTGTAGTATTACGTTATAACGTATAACGTTAGATAGTATTACGCTGTAACGTATAACTTTATATACTATTACCATACAACGTGTAACGTTCATAGTATGACGTTATAACGTTTAACGTCATGTAGTATTACGATAAAACATATAACGTTATATGGTATTACGTTATATCGTATAGCGTTATACAGTATCACGTTATAACGTATAACGTTATATACTACTACTATACAACGTGCAACGTTAATAGAATGACGTTATAACGTTTAACCTTATGTAGTATTACGTTAAAACATATAACGTTATATAGTATGACGTTATAACGTTTAACGTTATGTAGAATTAAGTTAAAATATGTAACGTTATATAGTATTACGTTATAATGTATAACGTTAAATAGTATTACGTTGTAACGTATAACTTTATATACTATTACCATACAACGTGTAACTTCATATAGTATGACGTTATAACGTTTAACGTTATGTAGTATTACGTTAAAACATATAACGTTATATAGTATTACGTTATAACGTATAACGCTATATACTATTACGATATATTGTGTAACGTTATATAGCATTACGTTATAACGTATAACGTCATATACTATTACCATACTAGGTGTAACGATATATAGTATTACGTTATAACGTATAACGTTAAATAGTATTACGTTGTAACGTGTAACGTCATATACTATTACCATACAACGTGTAACGTTATATAGTATTACGATATAATGTGTAACGTTATATAGTATTACCTAATGACGTATAACGTCATATACTATTACCATACAACGTGTATCGTTATATAGTGTGACGTTATAGTGTTTAACGTTATGTAGTATTACGTTAAGACATATAACGTTATATAGTAATACGTTATAACGTATAACGACATATACTATTACGATATAACGTGTAACGTCATATACTATTACCATACAACGTGTAACGTTATATAGTATTTCGCTATAACGTGTTTCGTTATATAGTATTACGTTATATCGTATAACATCATATACTATTATCATACAATTTGTGATGTTAATAGTATGACGTTATAACGTTTAACGTCATTGTAGTATTACGCTAAAACATATAACGTTATATGGTATTACGTTATATCGTATAGCGTTATACAGTATTACGTTATAACGTATAACGTTATATACTACTAGTATACAACGTGTAACGTTATATAGTATTACGATATTACGTGTAACGTCATATGCTATTACCATACAACGTGTAACGTTATATAGTATTACGTTGTAACGTATGACGTTATATAGTATTACTTTATAACGTATAACGTCATATACTTTTACCATACAACGTGTAACGATATATAGTATTACGATATAACGTGTAACGTTATATAGTATTACGTAATAACGTATAACGTCAAATACTATTACCATACAACGTGTAACGTTATATAGTATGACGTTATAACGTTTAACGTTATGTAGTATTACGTTAAAACATATAACGATATAAAGTATTACGTTATAACGTATAACGTTAAATAGTATTACGTTGTAACGTATAACGTTATATACTATTACCATACAACGTGTAACGTTATATAGTATTACGTTGTAACTTATGATGTTATATACTATTACCATACAACGTGTAACGTTATATAGTATTACGATATAATGTGTAACGTTATATAGTATTACGTAATGGCGTATAACGTCATATACTATTACCATGAAACGTGTGTCGTTATATAGTGTGACGTTATAACGTTTAACGTTATGTAGTATTACGTTAAAACATATAACGTTATATAGTAATACGTTATAACGTATAACGTTATATAATATTACGATATAACGTGTAACGTCATATACTATTACCATACAACGTGTATCGTTATATAGTATGACGTTATAACGTTTAACGTTATGTAGTATTACGTTAAAACATATAACGTTATATAGTAATACGTTAAAACGTATAACGTTATATACTATTACGATATAACATGTAACGTCATATACTATTACCATACAACGTGTAACGTTATATAGTATGACGTTATAACGTTTAACGTTATGTAGTATTACGTTAAAACATATAACGTTATATAGTATTACGTTATAACGTATAACGTTATATACTATTACGATATATCGTGTAACGTTATATAGTATTACGTTATAACATATAACGTGATATACTATTACCATACTACGTGTAACGTTATATAGCATTGCGTTATAACGTATAACGTCATATACTATTACCATACAACGTGTAACGTTATATAGTATGACGTTATAACGTTTAACGTTATGTAGTATTACGTTAAAACATATAACGTTATATAGTATTACGTTATAACGTATAACGTCATATACTACTACGATATATCGTGTAACGTTATATAGTATTACGTTATAACGTATAACGTCATATACTATTACCATACTACGTGTAACGTTATATAGTATTACGTTATAACGTATAACGTCATATACTACTACCATACAACGTGTAACGTTATATAGTATGACGTTATAACGTTTAACGTTATGTAGTATTACGTTAAAACATATAACGTTATATAGTATTACGTTATAACGTTAACGTTAAATAGTATTACGTTGTAACGTATAACGTTATATACTATTACCATACAACGTGTAACGTTATATAGTATTACGTTTTAACTTATGACGTTATATACTATTACCATACAACGTGTAACGTTATATAGTATTACGTTATAACGTATAACGTTATATACTATTACGATATAACGTGCAACGTTATATAGTATTACGTAGTAACGTATAACGTCATAGACTATTACCATACAATGTGTAACGTTATATAGTATGACGTTATAACGTTTAACGTTATGTAGTATTACGTTAAAACATATAACGTTATATAGTAATACGTTATAACGTATAACGTTATATACTATTACGATATAACGTGTAACGTCATATACTATTACCATACAACGCGTATCGTTATATAGTATTACGTAATAACGTATAACGTCATATACTATTACCATACAACGTGTAACGTTATATAGTATTACAATATAACGTGTAACGTTATATAGTATTACGTAATAACGTATAACGTCATATACTATTACCATACTACGTGTAACGTTATATAGCATTACGTTATAACGTATAACGTCATATACTATTACCATACAACGTGTAACGTTATATAGTATGACGTTATAACGTTTAACGTTATGTAGTATTACGTTAAAACATATAACGTTATATATTATTACGTTATAACGTATAACGTCATATACTATTACGATATATCGTGTAACGTTATATAGTATTACGTTATAACGTATAACGTCATATACTATTACCATACTACGTGTAACGTTATATAGTATGACGTTATAACGTTTAACGTTATATAGTATTACGTAGTAACGTATAACGTTATATACTATTACCATACAACGTGTAACGTTATATAGTATGACGTTATAACGTTTAACGTTATGTAGTATTACGTTAAAACATATAACGTTATATAGTATTACGTTATAACGTATAACGTTAAATACTATTACGTTGTAACGTATAACGTTATATACTATTACCATACAACGTGTAACGTTATATAGTATGACGTTATAACGTTTAACGTTATGTAGTATTACGTTAAAACATATAACGTTATGTAGTATTACGTTAAAACATATAACGTTATATAGTATTACGTTATAACGTATAACGTCATATACTATTACGATATAACGTGTAACGTCATATACTATTACCATACAACGTGTAACGTTATATAGTATGACGTTATAACGTTTAACGTTATGTAGTATTACGTTAAAACATATAACGTTATATAGTATTACGTTATAACGTATAACGTTAAAAAGTATTACGTTGTAACGTATAACGTTATATACTATTACCATACAACGTGTAACGTTATATAGTATTACGTTTTAACTTATGACGTTATATACTATTACCATACAACGTGTAACGTTATATAGTATTACGTTATAACGTATAACGTTATATACTATTACGATATAACGTGCAACGTTATATAGTAATACGTAGTAACGTATAACGTCATAGACTATTACCATACAATGTGTAACGTTATATCGTATTACGATATAACGTGTTTCGTTATATAGTATTACGTTATAACGTATAACATCATATACTATTATCATACAACGTGTAACGTTAATAGTATGACGTTATAACGGTTAACGTCATGTAGTATTACGATAAAACATATAACGTTATATGGTATTACGTTATATCGTATAGCGTTATACAGTATTACGTTATAACGTATAACGTTATATACTACTACTATACAACGTGTAACGTTATATAGTATTACGATATAACGTGTAACGTTATATAGTATTACGTTATAACGTGTAACGTTATATAGTATTACGTTATAACGTATAACGTCAAATACTATTACCATACAACGTGTAACGTTATATAGTATGACGTTATAACGTTTAACGTTATGTAGTATTACGATAAAACATATAACGATATATAGTATTACGTTATAACGTATAACGTTAAATAGTATTACGTTGTAACGTATAACGTTATATACTATTACCATACAACAAGTAACGTTATATAGTATTACGTTGTAACTTATGACGTTATATACTATTACTATACAACGTGTAACGTTATGTAGTATTACGATATAACGTATAACGTTAAATAGTGTTACGTTATAACGTATAACGTCATATACTGTTACCATACAACGTGTAACGTTAATAGTATGACGCTATAACGTTTAACGTTATGTAGTATTACGATAAAACATATAACATTATATGGTATTACGTTATAACGTATAGCGTTACATAGTATTACGTTGTAACGTATAACGATATATACTATTACCATACAACGTGTAACGTTATATACTATTACGATATAACGTGTAACGTTATATAGTATTACGTAGTAACGTATAACGTCAAATATTATTACCATACAACGTGTAACGTTATATAGTATGACGTAATAACGTATAACGTTAAATAGTATTACGTTGTAACGTATAACGTTATATACTATTACTATATAACGTGTAACGTTATATAGTATGACGTTATAACGCATAACGTCATATACTATTACCATACAACGTGTAACGTTATATAGTATGACGTTATAACGTTTAACGTTATGTAGTATTACGTTAAAACATATAACGTTATATAGTATTACGTTATAACGCATAACGTTAAATAGTATTACGTTGTAACGTATAACGTTATATACTATTACCATACACCGCGTATCGTTATATAGTATTACGTAATAACGTATAACGTCATATACTATTACCATACAACGTGTAACGTTATATAGTATTACAATATAACGTGTAACGTTATATAATATTACGTAATAACGTATAACGTCATAGACTATTACCATACAATGTGTAACGTTATATAGTATTACGATATAACGTTTTTCGTTATATAGTATTACGTTATAACGTATAACATCATATACTATTATCATACAATGTGTAACGTTATATAGTATTACGTTGTAACGTATGACGTTATATAGTATTACGTAATAACGTATAACGTCATATACTATTCCCATACGACGTGTAACGTTATATAGTATTACTCTGTAACGTATGACGTTATATAGTATTACGTTATGACGTATAACGTAATATACTATTACGATATAACGTGTAACGTTATATAGTATTACGTAATAACGTATAGCATCATATACTATTCCCATACGACGTGTAACGTTATATAGTATTACGTTGTAACGTATGACGTTATATAGTATTACGTTATGACGTATAACGTTATATACTATTACGATATAACGTGTAACGTTATATAGTATTACGTAATAACGTATAACGTCATATACTTTCACCATACGACGTGTAACGTTATATAGTATTACAATATAACGTGTTTCGTTATATAGTATTACGTTATAACGTATAACATCATATACTATTATCATACAACGTGGAACGTTAATAGTATGACGTTATAACGTTTAACCTTATGTAGTACTACGTTAAAACATATAACGTTATATAGTATGACGTTATAACGTTTAACGTTATGTAGAATTAAGTTAAAATATGTAACGTTATATAGTATTACGTTGTAACGTATGACGTTATATAGTATTACGTTATGACGTATAACGTTATATACTATTACGATATAACGAGTAACGTTATATAGTATTACGTAATAGCGCATAACGTCATATACTATTACCATACATGTAGTATTACGTTAAAACATATAACGTTATATAGTATTACGTTATAACGCATAACGTTAAATAGTATTACGTTGTAACGTATAACGTTATATACTATTACCATACAACGCGTATCGTTATATAGTATTACGTAATAACGTATAACGTCATATACTATTACCATACAACGTGTAACGTTATATAGTATTACATATATAACGTATACTGTTACATATATAACAGTATATAGTATTACAATATAACGTGTAACGTTATATAATATTACGTACTAACGTATAACGTCATAGACTATTACCATACAATGTGTAACGTTATATAGTATTACGATATAACGTTTTTCGTTATATAGTATTACGTCATAACGTATAACATCATATACTATTATCATACAATGTGTAACGTTATATAGTATTACGTTGTAACGTATGACGTTATATAGTATTACGTAATAACGTATAACGTCATATACTATTCCCATACGACGTGTAACGTTATATAGTATTACGTTGTAACGTATGACGTTATATAGTATTACGTTATGACGTATAACGTAATATACTATTACGATATAACGTGTAACGTTATATAGTATTACGTAATAACGTATAGCGTCATATACTATTCCCATACGACGTGTAACGTTATATAGTATTACGTTGTAACGTATGACGTTATATAGTATTACGTTATGACGTATAACGTTATATACTATTACGATATAACGTGTAACGTTATATAGTATTACGCAATAACGTATAACGTCATATACTTTTACCATACGACGTGTAACGTTATATAGTATTACAATATAACGTGTTTCGTTATATAGTATTACGTTATAACGTATAACATCATATACTATTATCATACAACGTGGAACGTTAATAGTATGACGTTATAACGTTTAACCTTATGTAGTACTACGTTAAAACATATAACGTTATATAGTATGACGTTATAACGTTTAACGTTATGTAGAATTAAGTTAAAATATGTAACGTTATATAGTATTACGTTATAACGTATAACGTTAAATAGTATTACGTTGTAACGTATAACGTTATATACTATTACCATACAACGTGTAACGTTATATAGTATTACGTTATAACGTTTAACGTCATGTAGTATTACGTTATAACGTATAACGTTATATAGTATTACGTTGTAACGTATAACTGTATATACTATTACCATACAACGTGTAACGTTATATAGTATTACGTAATAACGTATAATGTCATATACTATTGCCATACTAGGTGTAACGTTATATAGTATTACGTTATAACGTATAACGTTAAATAGTATTACGTTGTAACGTATAACGTCATATACTATTACCATACAACGTGTAACGTTATATAGTATTACGATATAATGTGTAACGTTATATAGTATTACCTAATGACGTATAACGTCATATACTATTACCATACAACGTGTATCGTTATATAGTGTGACGTTATAGTGTTTAACGTTATGTAGTATTACGTTAAGACATATAACGTTATATAGTAATACGTTATAACGTATAACGACATATACTATTACGATATAGCGTGTAACGTCATATACTATTACCATACAACGTGTAACTTCATATAGTATGACGTTATAACGTTTAACGTTATGTAGTATTACGTTAAAACATATAACGTTATATAGTATTACGTTATAACGCATAACGTTAAATAGTATTACGTTGTAACGTATAACGTTATATACTATTACCATACAACGCGTATCGTTATATAGTATTACGTAATAACGTATAACGTCATATACTATTACCATACAACGTGTAACGTTATATAGTATTACAATATAACGTGTAACGTTATATAGTATTACGTAATAACGTATAACGTCATAGGCTATTACCATACAATGTGTAACGTTATATAGTATTACGATATAACGTGTTTCGTTATATAGTATTACGTTATAACGTATAACATCATATACTATTATCATACAATGTGTAACGTTATATAGTATTACGTTGTAACGTATGACGTTATATAGTATTACGTAATAACGTATAACGTCATATACTATTCCCATACGACGTGTAACGTTATATAGTATTACGTTGTAACGTATGACGTTATATAGTATTACGTTATGACGTATAACGTAATATACTATTACGATATAACGTGTAACGTTATATAGTATTACGTAATAACGTATAACGTCATATACTATTCCCATACGACGTGTAACGTTATATAGTATTACGTTGTAACGTATGACGTTATATAGTATTACGTTATGACGTATAACGTTATATACTATTACGATATAACGTGTAACGTTATATAGTATTACGTAATAACGTATAACGTCATATACTATTACCATACGACGTGTAACGTTATATAGTACTACGATATAACGTGTTTCGTTATATAGTATTACGTTATAACGTATAACATCATATACTATTATCATACAACGTGGAACGTTAATAGTATGACGTTATAACGTTTAACCTTATGTAGTACTACGTTAAAACATATAACGTTATATAGTATGACGTTATAACGTTTAACGTTATGTAGAATTAAGTTAAAATATGTAACGTTATATAGTATTACGTTATAACGTATAACGTTAAATAGTATTACGTTGTAACGTATAACGTTATATACTATTACCATACAACGTTTAACGTTATGTAGTATTACGTTAAAACATATAACGTTATATAGTAATACGTTATAACGTATAACGTTAAATCGTATTACGTTGTAACGTATAACGTTATATACTATTACCATACAACGTGTAACGTTATATAGTATTACGTTTTAACTTATGACGTTATATACTATTACCATACAACGTGTAACGTTATATAGTATTACGTTATAACGTATAACGTTATATACTATTACGATATAACGTGCAACGTTATATAGTATTACGTAGTAACGTATAACGTCATAGACTATTACCATACAATGTGTAACGTTATATAGTATGACGTTATAACGTTTAACGTTATGTAGTATTACGTTAAAACATATAACGTTATATAGTAATACGTTATAACGTATAACGTTATATACTATTACGATATAACGTGTAACGTCATATACTATTACCATACAACGTGTATCGTTATATAGCATGACGTTATAACGTTTAACGTTATGTAGTATTACGTTAAAACATATAACGTTATATAGTAATACGTTATAACGTATAACGTTATATACTATTACGATATAACGTGTAACGTCATATACTATTACCATACAACGTGTAACGTTATATAGTATGACGTTATAACGTTTAACGTTATGTAGTATTACGTTAAAACATATAACGCTATATAGTATTACGTTATAACGTATAACGTTAAATAGTATTACGTTGTAACGTATAACGTTATATACTATTACCATACAACGCGTATCGTTATATAGTATTACGTAATAACGTATAACGTCATATACTATTACCATACAACGTGTAACGTTATATAGTATTACAATATAACGTGTAACGTTATATAGTATTACGTAATAACGTATAACGTCATATACTATTACCATACTACGTGTAACGTTATATAGCATTACGTTATAACGTATAACGTCATATACTATTACCATACAACGTGTAACGTTATATAGTATGACGTTATAACGTTTAACGTTATGTAGTATTACGTTAAAACATATAACGTTATATATTATTACGTTATAACGTATAACGTCATATACTATTACGATATATCGTGTAACGTTATATAGTATTACGTTATAACGTATAACGTCATATACTATTACCATACTACGTGTAACGTTATATAGTATGACGTTATAACGTTTAACGTTATATAGTATTACGTAGTAACGTATAACGTTATATACTATTACCATACAACGTGTAACGTTATATAGTATGACGTTATAACGTTTAACGTTATGTAGTATTACGTTAAAACATATAACGTTATATAGTATTACGTTATAACGTATAACGTTAAAAAGTATTACGTTGTAACGTATAACGTTATATACTATTACCATACAACGTGTAACGTTATAAAGTATGACGTTATAACGTTTAACGTTATGTAGTATTACGTTAAAACATATAACGTTATGTAGTATTACGTTAAAACATATAACGTTATATAGTATTACGTTATAACGTATAACGTCATATACTATTACGATATAACGTGTAACGTCATATACTATTACCATACAACGTGTAACGTTATATAGTATGACGTTATAACGTTTAACGTTATGTAGTATTACGTTAAAACATATAACGTTATATAGTATTACGTTATAACGTATAACGTTATAAAGTATTACGTTGTAACGTATAACGTTATATACTATTACCATACAACGTGTAACGTTATATAGTATTACGTTTTAACTTATGACGTTATATACTATTACCATACAACGTGTAACGTTATATAGTATTACGTTATAACGTATAACGTTATATACTATTACGATATAACGTGCAACGTTATATAGTAATACGTAGTAACGTATAACGTCATAGACTATTACCATACAATGTGTAACGTTATATCGTATTACGATATAACGTGTTTCGTTATATAGTATTACGTTATAACGTATAACATCATATACTGTTATCATACAACGTGTAACGTTAATAGTATGACGTTATAACGGTTAACGTCATGTAGTATTACGATAAAACATATAACGTTATATGGTATTACGTTATATCGTATAGCGTTATACAGTATTACGTTATAACGTATAACGTTATATACTACTACTATACAACGTGTAACGTTATATAGTATTACGATATAACGTGTAACGTTATATAGTATTACGTTATAACGTGTAACGTTATATAGTATTACGTTATAACGTATAACGTCAAATACTATTACCATACAACGTGTAACGTTATATAGTATGACGTTATAACGTTTAACGTTATGTAGTATTACGATAAAACATATAACGATATATAGTATTACGTTATAACGTATAACGTTAAATAGTATTACGTTGTAACGTATAACGTTATATACTATTACCATACAACAAGTAACGTTATATAGTATTACGTTGTAACTTATGACGTTATATACTATTACTATACAACGTGTAACGTTATGTAGTATTACGATATAACGTATAACGTTAAATAGTGTTACGTTATAACGTATAACGTCATATACTGTTACCATACAACGTGTAACGTTAATAGTATGACGCTATAACGTTTAACGTTATGTAGTATTACGATAAAACATATAACATTATATGGTATTACGTTATAACGTATAGCGCTACATAGTATTACGTTGTAACGTATAACGATATATACTATTACCATACAACGTGTAACGTTATATACTATTACGATATAACGTGTAACGTTATATAGTATTACGTAGTAACGTATAACGTCAAATATTATTACCATACAACGTGTAACGTTATATAGTATGACGTAATAACGTATAACGTTAAATAGTATTACGTTGTAACGTATAACGTTATATACTATTACTATATAACGTGTAACGTTATATAGTATGACGTTATAACGCATAACGTCATATACTATTACCATACAACGTGTAACGTTATATAGTATGACGTTATAACGTTTAACGTTATGTAGTATTACGTTAAAACATATAACGTTATATAGTATTACGTTATAACGCATAACGTTAAATAGTATTACGTTGTAACGTATAACGTTATATACTATTACCATACAACGCGTATCGTTATATAGTATTACGTAATAACGTATAACGTCATATACTATTACCATACAACGTGTAACGTTATATAGTATTACAATATAACGTGTAACGTTATATAATATTACGTAATAACGTATAACGTCATAGACTATTACCATACAATGTGTAACGTTATATAGTACTACGATATAACGTTTTTCGTTATATAGTATTACGTTATAACGTATAACATCATATACTATTATCATACAATGTGTAACGTTATATAGTATTACGTTGTAACGTATGACGTTATATAGTATTACGTAATAACGTATAACGTCATATACTATTCCCATACGACGTGTAACGTTATATAGTATTACTCTGTAACGTATGACGTTATATAGTATTTCGTTATGACGTATAACGTAATATACTATTACGATATAACGTGTAACGTTATATAGTATTACGTAATAACGTATAGCATCATATACTATTCCCATACGACGTGTAACGTTATATAGTATTACGTTGTAACGTATGACGTTATATAGTATTACGTTATGACGTATAACGTTATATACTATTACGATATAACGTGTAACGTTATATAGTATTACGTAATAACGTATAACGTCATATACTTTCACCATACGACGTGTAACGTTATATAGTATTACAATATAACGTGTTTCGTTATATAGTATTACGTTATAACGTATAACATCATATACTATTATCATACAACGTGGAACGTTAATAGTATGACGTTATAACGTTTAACCTTATGTAGTACTACGTTAAAACATATAACGTTATATAGTATGACGTTATAACGTTTAACTTTATGTAGAATTAAGTTAAAATATGTAACGTTATATAGTATTACGTTGTAACGTATGACGTTATATAGTATTACGTTATGACGTATAACGTTATATACTATTACGATATAACGAGTAACGTTATATAGTATTACGTAATAGCGCATAACGTCATATACTATTACCATACAACGTGTAACGTTATATAGTATGACGTTATAACGTTTAACGTTATGTAGTATTACGTTAAAACATATAACGTTATATAGTATTACGTTATAACGCATAACGTTAAATAGTATTACGTTGTAACGTATAACGTTATATACTATTACCATACAACGCGTATCGTTATATAGTATTACGTAATAACGTATAACGTCATATACTATTACCATACAACGTGTAACGTTATATAGTATTACAATATAACGTGTAACGTTATATAGTATTACGTAATAACGTATAACGTCATAGACTATTACCATACAATGTGTAACGTTATATAGTATTACGATATAACGTTTTTCGTTATATAGTATTACGTTATAACGTATAACATCATATACTATTATCATACAATGTGTAACGTTATATAGTATTACGTTGTAACGTATGACGTTATATAGTATTACGTAATAACGTATAACGTCATATACTATTCCCATGCGACGTGTAACGTTATATAGTATTACGTTGTAACGTATGACGTTATATAGTATTACGTTATGACGTATAACGTAATATACTATTACGATATAACGTGTAACGTTATATAGTATTACGTAATAACGTATAGCGTCATATACTATTCCCATACGACGTGTAACGTTATATAGTATTACGTTGTAACGTATGACGTTATATAGTATTACGTTATGACGTATAACGTTATATACTATTACGATATAACGTGTAACGTTATATAGTATTACGCAATAACGTATAACGTCATATACTTTTACCATACGACGTGTAACGTTATATAGTATTACAATATAACGTGTTTCGTTATATAGTATTACGTTATAACGTATAACATCATATACTATTATCATACAACGTGGAACGTTAATAGTATGACGTTATAACGTTTAACCTTATGTAGTACTACGTTAAAACATATAACGTTATATAGTATGACGTTATAACGTTTAACGTTATGTAGAATTAAGTTAAAATATGTAACGTTATATAGTATTACGTTATAACGTATAACGTTAAATAGTATTACGTTGTAACGTATAACGTTATATACTATTACCATACAACGTGTAACGTTATATAGTATTACGTTATAACGTTTAACGTCATGTAGTATTACGTTAAGACATATAACGTTATATAGTAATACGTTATAACGTATAACGACATATACTATTACGATATAGCGTGTAACGTTATATAGTATTACGTTGTAACGTATAACTGTATATACTATTACCATACAACGTGTAACGTTATATAGTATTACGTAATAACGTATAATGTCATATACTATTACCATACTAGGTGTAACGTTATATAGTATTACGTTATAACGTATAACGTTAAATAGTATTACGTTGTAACGTATAACGTCATATACTATTACCATACAACGTGTAACGTTATATAGTATTACGATATAATGTGTAACGTTATATAGTATTACCTAATGACGTATAACGTCATATACTATTACCATACAACGTGTATCGTTATATAGTGTGACGTTATAGTGTTTAACGTTATGTAGTATTACGTTAAGACATATAACGTTATATAGTAATACGTTATAACGTATAACGACATATACTATTACGATATAGCGTGTAACGTCATATACTATTACCATACAACGTGTAACTTCATATAGTATGACGTTATAACGTTTAACGTTATGTAGTATTACGTTAAAACATATAACGTTATATAGTATTACGTTATAACGCATAACGTTAAATAGTATTACGTTGTAACGTATAACGTTATATACTATTACCATACAACGCGCAACGTTATATAGTATTACGTATTAACGTATAACGTCATATACTATTACCATACAACGTGTAACGTTATATAGTATTACAATATAACGTGTATCGTTATATAGTATTACGTAATAACGTATAACGTCATAGACTATTACCATACAATGTGTAACGTTATATAGTATTACGATATAACGTGTTTCGTTATATAGTATTACGTTATAACGTATAACATCATATACTATTATCATACAACGTGTAACGTTATATAGTATTACGTTGTAACGTATGACGTTATATAGTATTACGTAATAACGTATAACGTCATATACTATTCCCATACGACGTGTAACGTTATATAGTATTACGTTGTAACGTATGACGTTATATAGTATTACGTTATGACGTATAACGTAATATACTATTACGATATAACGTGTAACGTTATATAGTATTACGTAATAACGTATAACGTCATATACTATTCCCATACGACGTGTAACGTTATATAGTATTACGTTGTAACGTATGACGTTATATAGTATTACGTTATGACGTATAACGTTATATACTATTACGATATAACGTGTAACGTTATATAGTATTACGTAATAACGTATAACGTCATATACTATTACCATGCGACGTGTAACGTTATATAGTATTACAATATAACGTGTTTCGTTATATAGTATTACGTTATAACGTATAACATCATATACTATTATCATACAACGTGGAACGTTAATAGTATGACGTTATAACGTTTAACCTTATGTAGTACTACGTTAAAACATATAACGTTATATAGTATGACGTTATAACGTTTAACGTTATGTAGAATTAAGTTAAAATATGTAACGTTATATAGTATTACGTTATAACGTATAACGTTAAATAGTATTACGTTGTAACGTATAACGTTATATACCATTACCATACAACGTGTAACGTTATATAGTATTACGTTATAACGTTTAACGTCATGTAGTATTACGTTATAACGTATAACGTTATATAGTATTACGTTGTAACGTATAACTTTATATACTATTACCATACAACGTGTAACGTTATATAGTATTACGTAATAACGTATAACGTCATATACTATTACCATACTAGGTGTAACGTTATATAGTATTACGTTATAACGTATAACGTTAAATAGTATTACGTTGTAACGTATAACGTCATATACTATTACCATACAACGTGTAACGTTATATAGTATTACGATATAATGTGTAACGTTATATAGTATTACCTAATGACGTATAACGTCATATACTATTACCATACAACGTGTATCGTTATATAGTGTGACGTTATAGTGTTTAACGTTATGTAGTATTACGTTAAGACATATAACGTTATATAGTAATACGTTATAACGTATAACGACATATACTATTACGATATAGCGTGTAACGTCATATACTATTACCATACAACGTGTAACTACATATAGTATGACGTTATAACGTTTAACGTTATGTAGTATTACGTTAAAACATATAACGTTATATAGTATTACGTTATAACGTGTAACGTTATATAGTATTACGTAATAACGTATAACGTTATATAGTATTACGTTATAACGTATAACGTCATATACTATTACCATACTAGGTGTAACGTTATATAGTATTAAGTTATAACGTATAACGTTAAAAAGTATTACGTTGTAACGTATAACGTCATATACTATTACCATACAACATGTAACGTTATATAGTATTTCGCTATAACGTGTTTCGTTATATAGTATTACGTTATATCGTATAACATCATATACTATTATCATACAATTTGTGATGATAATGGTATGACGTTATAACGTTTAACGTAATGTAGTATTACGCTAAAACATATAACGTTATATGGTATTACGTTATATCGTATAGCGTTATACAGTATTACGTTATAACGTATAACGTTATATACTACAACTATACAACGTGTAACGTTATATAGTATTACGTTGTAACGTATGACGTTATATAGTATTACTTTATAACGTGTAACGTCATATACTATTACCATACAACGTGTATCGTTATATAGTATGACGTTATAACGTTTAACGTTATGTAGTATTACGTTAAAACATATAACGTTATATAGTAATACGTTAAAACGTATAACGTTATATACTATTACGATATAACGTGTAACGTCATATACTATTACCATACAACGTGTAACGTTATATAGTATGACGTTATAACGTTTAACGTTATGTAGTATTACGTTAAAACATATAACGTTATATAGTATTACGTTATAACGTATAACGTTATATACTATTACGATATATCGTGTAACGTTATATAGTATTACGTTATAACGTATAACGTCATATACTATTACCATACTACGTGTAACGTTATATAGCATTGCGTTATAACGTATAACGTCATATACTATTACCATACTACGTGTAACGTTATATAGTATTACGTTATAGCGTATAACGTCATATACTATTACCATACAACGTGTAACGTTATATAGTATGAAGTTATAACGTTTAACGTTATGTAGTATTACGTTACAACATATAACGTTATATAGTATTACGTTATAACGTATAACGTTAAATAGTATTACGTTGTAACGTATAACGTTATATACTATTACCATACAACGTGTAACGTTATATAGTATTACGTTTTAACTTATGACGTTATATACTATTACCATACAACGTGTAACGTTATATAGTATTACGTTATAACGTATAACGTTATATACTATTACGATATAACGTATAACGTTATATACTATTACGATATAACGTGTAACGTCACATACTATTACCATACAACGTGTATCGTTATATAGCATGACGTTATAACGTTTAACGTTATGTAGTATTACGTTAAAACATATAACGTTATATAGTATGACGTTATAACGTTTAACGTTATGTAGAATTAAGTTAAAATATGTAACGTTATATAGTATTACGTTATAACGTATAACGTTAAATAGTATTACGTTGTAACGTATAACTTTATATACTATTACCATACAACGTGTAACTTCATGTAGTATGACGTTATAACGTTTAACGTTATGTAGTATTACGTTAAAACATGTAACGTTATATAGTATGACGTTATAACGTTTAACGTTATGTAGAATTAAGTTAAAATATGTAACGTTATATGGTATTACGTTATATCGTATAGCGTTATACAGTATCACGTTATAACGTATAACGTTATATACTACTACTATACAACGTGCAACGTTAATAGAATGACGATATAACGTTTAACCTTATGTAGTATTACGTTAAAACATATAACGTTATATAGTATGACGTTATAACGTTTAACGTTATGTAGAATTAAGTTAAAATATGTAACGTTATATAGTATTACGTTATAACGTATAACGTTAAATAGTATTACGTTGTAACGTATAACTTTATATACTATTACCATACAACGTGTAACTTCATGTAGTATGACGTTATAACGTTTAACGTTATGTAGTATTACGTTAAAACATGTAACGTTATATAGTATGACGTTATAACGTTTAACGTTATGTAGAATTAAGTTAAAATATGTAACGTTATATAGTATTACGTTATAACGTATAACGTTAAATAGTATTTCGTTGTAACGTATAACGTTATATACTATTACGATATTACGTGCAACGTTATATAGTATTACGTAGTAACGTATAACGTCATAGACTATTACCATACAACGTGTAACGTTATATAGTATTACGATATAATGTGTAACGTTATATAGTATTACCTAATGACGTATAACGTCATATACCATTACCATACAACGTGTATCGTTATATAGTGTGACGTTATAGTGTTTAACGTTATGTAGTATTACGTTAAGACATATAACGTTATATAGTAATACGTTATAACGTATAACGACATATACTATTACGATATAACGTGTAACGTCATATACTATTACCATACAACGTGTAACGTTATATAGTATTTCGCTATAACGTGTTTCGTTATATAGTGTTACGTTATATCGTATAACATCATATACTATTATCATACAATTTGTGATGTTAATAGTATGACGTTATAACGTTTAACGTCGTGTAGTATTACGCTAAAACATATAACGTTATATGGTATTACGTTATATCGTATAGCGTTATACAGTATTACGTTATAACGTATAACGTTATATACTACTACCATACAACGTGTAACGTTATATAGTATGACGTTTTAACGTTTAACGTTAGGTAGTATTACGTTAAAACATATATCGTTATATAGTATTACGTTATAACGTATAACGTTAAATAGTATTACGTTGTAACGTATAACGTTATATACTATTACCATACAACGTGTAACGTTATATAGTATTACGTTTTAACTTATGACGTTATATACTATTACCATACAACGTGTAACGTTATATAGTATTACGTTATAACGTATAACGTTATATACTATTACGATATTACGTGCAACGTTATATAGTATTACGTAGTAACGTATAACGTCATAGACTATTACCATACAATGTGTAACGTTATATAGTCTGACGTTATAACGTTTAACGTTATAAGGTATTACGTTAAAACATATAACGTTATATAGTAATACGTTATAACGTATAACGTTATATACTATTACGATATAACGTGTAACGTCATATACTATTACCATACAACGTGTATCGTTATATAGCATGACGTTATAACGTTTAACGTTATGTAGTATTACGTTAAAACGTATAACGTTATATAGTAATACGTTATAACGTATAACGTTAAATCGTATTACGTTGTAACGTATATCGTTATATACTATTACCATACAACGTGTAACGTTATATAGTATTACGTTTTAACTAATGACGTTATATACTATTACCATACAACGTGTAACGCTATATAGTATTACGTTATAACGTATAACGTTATATACTATTACGATATAACGTGCAACGTTATATAGTATTACGTAGTAACGTATAACGTCATAGACTATTACCATACAATGTGTAACGTTATATAGTATGACGTTATAACGTTTAACGTTTGTAGTATTACGTTAAAACATATAACGTTATATAGTAATACGTTATAACGTATAACGTTATATACTATTACGATATAACGTGTAACGTCATATACTATTACCATACAACGTGTATCGTTATATAGCATGACGTTATAACGTTTAACGTTATGTAGTATTACATTAAAACTTATAACGTTATATAGTAATACGTTATAACGTATAACGTTATATACTATTACGATATAACGTGTAACGTCATATACTATTACCATACAACGTGTAACGTTATATAGTATGACGTTATAACGTTTAACGTTATGTAGTATTACGTTAAAACATATAACGTTATATAGTATTACGTTATAACGTATAACGTTAAATAGTATTACGTTGTAACGTATAACGTTATATACCATTACCATACAACGCGTATCGTTATATAGTATTACGTAATAACGTATAACGTCATATACTATTACCATACAACGTGTAACGTTATATAGTATTACAATATAACGTGTAACGTTATATATTATTACGTAATAACGTATAACGTCATATACTATTACCATACAACGTGTAACGTTATATAGTATTACAATATAACGTGTAACGTTATATAGTATTACGTAATAACGTATAACGTCATAGACTATTACCATACAATGTGTAACGTTATATAGTATTACGATATAACGTGTTTCGTTATATAGTATTGCGTTATAACGTATAACATCATATACTATTATCATACAATGTGTAACGTTATATAGTATTACGTTGTAACGTATGACGTTATATAGTATTACGTAATAACGTATAACGTCATATACTATTCCCATACGACGTGTAACGTTATATAGTATTACGTTGTAACGTATGACGTTATATAGTATTACGTTATGACGTATAACGTTATATACTATTACGATATAACGGTTAACGTTATATAGTATTACGTAATAACGTATAACGTCATATACTATTACCATACGACGTGTAACGTTATATAGTATTACAATATAACGTGTTTCGTTATATAGTATTACAATATAACGTGTTTCGTTATATAGTATTACGTTATAACGTATAACATCATATACTATTATCATACAACGTGGAACGTTAATAGTATGACGTTATAACGTTTAACCTTATGTAGTACTACGTTAAAACATATAACGTTATATAGTATGACGTTATAACGTTTAACGTTATGTAGAATTAAGTTAAAATATGTAACGTTATATAGTATTACGTTATAACGTATAACGTTAAATAGTATTACGTTGTAACGTATAACGTTATATACTATTACCATACAACGTGTAACGTTATATAGTATTACGTTATAACGTATAACGTTATATACTATTACGATATAACGTGCAACGATATATAGTATTACGTAGTAACGTATAACGTCATAGACTATTACCATACAATGTGTAACGTTATATAGTATGACGTTATAACGTTTAAGGTTATGTAGTATTACGTTAAAACATATAACGTTATATAGTATTACGTTATAACGTATAACGTTAAATAGTATTACGTTGTAACGTATAACGTTATATACTATTACCATACAACGTGTAACGTTATATAGTATTACGTTTGAACTTATGACGTTATATACTATTACCATACAACGTGTAACGTTATATAGTATTACGTTATAACGTATAACGTTATATACTATTACGATATAACGTGCAACGTTATATAGTATTACGTAGTAAAGTATAACGTCATAGACTATTACCATACAATGTGTAACGTTATATAGTATGACGTTATAACGTTTAACGTTATGTAGTATTACGTTAAAACATATAACGTTATATAGTAATACGTTATAACGTATAACGTTATATACTATTACGATATAACGTGTAACGTCATATACTATTACCATACAACGTGTATCGTTATATAGCATGACGTTATAACGTTTAACGTTATGTAGTATTACGTTAAAACATATAACGTTATATAGTATGACGTTATAACGTTTAACGTTATGTAGAATTAAGTTAAAATATGTAACGTTATATAGTATTACGTTATAACGTATAGCGTTAAATAGTATTACGTTGTAACGTATAACGTTATATACTATTACCATACAACGTGTATCGTTATATAGTATTACGTTATAACGTTTAACGTTCTGTAGTATTACGTTATAACTTATAACGTTATATAGTATTACGCTGTAACGTATAACTTTATATACTATTACCATACAACGTGTAACGTTCATAGTATGACGTTATAACGTTTAACGTCATGTAGTATTACGATAAAACATATAACGTTATATGGTATTACGTTATATCGTATAGCGTTATACAGTATCACGTTATAACGTATAACGTTATATACTACTACTATACAACGTGCAACGTTAATAGAATGACGTTATAACGTTTAACCTTATGTAATATTACGTTAAAACATATAACGTTATATAGTATGACGTTATAACGTTTAACGTTATGTAGAATTAAGTTAAAATATGTAACGTTATATAGTATTACGTTATAACGTATAACGTTAAATAGTATTACGTTGTAACGTATAACTTTATATACTATTACCATACAACGTGTAACTTCATATAGTATGACGTTATAACGTTTAACGTTATGTAGTATTACGTTAAAACGTATAACGTTATATAGTATTACGTTATAACGTATAACGATATATACTATTACGATATATCGTGTAACGTTATATAGCATTACGTTATAACGTATAACGTCATATACTATTACCATACTAGGTGTAACGATATATAGTATTACGTTATAACGTATAACGTTAAATAGTATTACGTTGTAACGTATAACGTCATATACTATTACCATACAACGTGTAACGTTATATAGTATTACGATATAATGTGTAACGTTATATAGTATTACCTAATGACGTATAACGTCATATACTATTACCATACAACGTGTATCGTTATATAGTGTGACGTTATAGTGTTTAACGTTATGTAGTATTACGTTAAGACATATAACGTTATATAGTAATACGTTATAACGTATAACGACATATACTATTACGATATAACGTGTAACGTCATATACTATTACCATACAACGTGTAACGTTATATAGTATTTCGCTATAACGTGTTACGTTATATAGTATTACGTAATAACGTATAACGTCATAGACTATTACCATACAATATGTAACGTTATATAGTATTACGATATAACGTGTTTCGTTATATAGTATTACGTTATAACGTATAACATCATATACTATTATCATAGAATGTGTAACGTTATATAGTATTACGTTGTAACGTATGACGTTATATAGTATTACGTAATAACGTATAACGTCATATACTATTCCCATACGACGTGTAACGTTATATTGTATTACGTTGTAACGTATGACGTTATATAGTATTACGTTATGACGTATAACGTTATATACTATTACGATATAACGTGTAACGTTATATAGTATTACGTAATAACGTATAACGTCATATACTATTACCATACGACGTGTAACGTTATATAGTATTACAATATAACGTGTTTCGTTATATAGTATTACAATATAACGTGTTTCGTTATATAGTATTACAATATAACGTGTTTCGTTATATAGTATTACGTTATAACGTATAACATCATATACTATTATCATACAACGTGGAACGTTAATAGTATGACGTTATAACGTTTAACCTTATGTAGTACTACGTTAAAACATATAACGTTAAATAGTATGACGTTATAACGTTTAACGTTATGTAGAATTAAGTTAAAATATGTAACGTTATATAGTATTACGTTATAACGTATAACGTTATATAGTATTACGTTGTAACGTATAACGTTATATACTATTACCATACAACGTGTAACGTTATATAGTATTACGTTATAACGTATAACGTTATATACTATTACGATATAACGTGCAACGATATATAGTATTACGTAGTAACGTATAACGTCATAGACTATTACCATACAATGTGTAACGTTACATAGTATGACGTTATAACGTTTAACGTTATGTAGTATTACGTTAAAACATATAACGTTATATAGTAATACGTTATAACGTATAACGTTATATACTATTACGATATAACGTGTAACGTCATATACTATTACCATACAACGTGTATCGTTATATAGCATGACGTTATAACGTTTAACGTTATGTAGTATTACGTTAAAACATATAACGTTATATAGTAATACGTCATAACGTATAACGTTAAATCGTATTACGTTGTAACGTATATCGTTATATACTATTACCATACAACGTGTAACGTTATATAGTATTACGATATTACGTGTAACGTCATATGCTATTACCATACAACGTGTAACGTTATATAGTATTACGTTGTATCGTATGACGTTATATAGTATTACTTTATAACGTGTAACGTCATATACTATTACCATACAACGTGTATCGTTATATAGTATGACGTTATAACGTTTAACGTTATGTAGTATTACGTTAAAACATATAACGTTATATAGTAATACGTTAAAACGTATAACGTTATATACTATTACGATATAACGTGTAACGTCATATACTATTACCATGCAACGTGTAACGTTATATAGTATGACGTTATAACGTTTAACGTTATGTAGTATTACGTTAAAACATATAACGTTATATAGTATTACGTTGTAACGTATAACGTTATATACTATTACGATATATCGTGTAACGTTATATAGTACTACGTTATAACGTATAACGTCATATACTATTACCATACTACGTGTAACGTTATATAGCATTGCGTTATAACGTATAACGTCATATACTATTACCATACTACGTGTAACGTTATATAGTATTACGTTATAACGTATAACCTCATATACTATTACCATACAACGTGTAACGTTATATAGTATGACGTTATCACGTTTAAGGTTATGTAGTATTACGTTAAAACATATAACGTTATATAGTATTACGTTATAACGTATAACGTTAAATAGTATTACGTTGTAACGTATAACGTTATATACTATTACCATACAACGTGTAACGTTATATAGTATTACGTTGTAACGTATGACGTTATATAGTATTACGTAATAACGTATAACGTCATATACTATTACCATGAGGCGTGTAACGTTATATAGAATGACCCTATATCGTTTAACGTTATGTAGTATTACGTTAAAACATATAACGTTATATAGTATTACCTTATAACGTATAACGTCATATACTATTACCATACAACGTGTAACGTTATATAGTATGACGTTATAACGTTTAACGTTATAAAGTAATACGTTATAACGTATAACGCTAAATAGTATTACGCTGTAACGTATAACTTTATATACCATTACCATACAACGTGTAACGTTATATAGTACTACGTTATAACGTTTAACGTTATAAAGTATTACGTTATAACGTATAACGCTAAATAGTATTACGTTGTAACGTATAGCGTCATATACTATTACCATGCAACGTGTAACGTTATGTCTCTTAACGTTATGTAGTATTACGTTAAGACATATAACGTTATATAGTATTACGTTATAACGTATAACGTCATATACTATTACCATACAACGTGTAACGTTATATAGTATGACGTTATAACGTATAACGCTAAATAGTATTACGTTGTAACGTATAACGTTATATACCATTACCATTCAACGTGTAACGTTATATAGTATTACGTAATAACGTGTAACGTTATATAGTATTACGTTGTAACGTTTAACGTTATAAAGTATTACGTTATAACGTATAACGCTAAATAGTATTACGTTGTAACGTATAATGTTATATACCATTACCATACATAGTGTAACGTTATATAGTATTACGTTATATCGTATAACGTCATATACTATTACCATACAACGTGTAACGTTATATAGTATGACGTTATAACGTTTAAAGTTATAAAGTAATACGTTATAACGTATAACGCTAAATAGTATTACGCTGTAACGTATAACGTTATATACCATTACCATACAACGTGTAACGTTATATAGTACTACGTTATAACGTTTAACGTTATAAAGTATTACGTTATAACGTATGACGCTAAATAGTATTACGTTGTAACGTATAGCGTCATATACTATTACCATGCAACGTGTAACGTTATATCTCTTAACGGTATGTAGTATTACGTTAAAACATATAACGTTATATAGTATTACGTAATAACGTGTAACGTTACATAGTATTACGTTATAACGTATAGCGTCATATAGTATTACCATACTACGTGTAACGTTATATACTATTACGATATAACGTGTAACGTTATATAGTATTACGATATAACGTGTAACGTTATATAGTATTACGTAATAACGTATAACGTCATATACTATTACCATGAGGCGTGTAACGTTATATAGTATGACGTTATAACGTTTAACGTTATATACTATTACGTTAAAATATATAACGTTATATAGTATTACGTTATAACTTATAACGTTAGATAGTATTACGTTGTAGCGTATATCGTTATATACTATTACCATACAACGGGTAACGTTATATAGTATTACGATATAATGGGTAACGTTATGTAGTATTACGTTAAAACATATAACGTTATATAGTATAACGTTATAACGTATAACGTTAAATAGTATTACGATGTAACGTATAACGTTATATGCTATTACCATACAACGTGTAACGTTATATAGTATGACGTTATAACGTTTAACGTTATGTAGTATTACGGTGAAACATATAACGTTAGTCAGTATTACGTTATAACGTATAACGTTAGATAGCATTACGTTGTAACGTATATCGTTATATACTATTACCATACAACGGGTAACGTTATATAGTATTACGATATAATGGGTAACGTTATATAGTATTACGTTAAAACATATAAGGTTATATAGTATAACGTTATAACGTATAACGTTAAATAGTATTACGTTGAAACGTATAACGTTATATACTATTACCATACAACGTGTAACGTTATATAGTATTACGTTGTAACGTATGACGTTATATGCTATTACCATACAACGTGTAACGTTATATAGTATTACGTTGTAACGTATGACGTTATATACTATTACCATACAACGTGTAACGTTATATAGTATGACGTTATAACGTTTAACGTTATATACGATTACGTTAAAACATATAACGTTATATAGTATTACGTAATAACGTATAACGTCATATACTATTACCATGAGGCGTGTAACGTTATATAGAATGACCTTATATCGTTTAGCGTTATGTAGTATTACGTTAAAACATATAACGTTATATAGTATTACGTTATAACGTATAACGTCATATACTATTACCATACAACGTGTAACGTTATATAGTATTACGTTATAACGTTTAACGTTATAAAGTAATACGTTATAACGTATAACGCTAAATAGTATTACGCTGTAACGTATAACGTCATATACTATTACCGTACAACGTGTAACGTTATATAGTATGACGTTATAACGTTTAACGTTATAAAGTAATACGTTATAACGTATAACGCTAAATAGTATTACGCTGTAACGTATAGCGTCATATACTATTACCATGCAACGTGAAACGTTATGTCTCTTAACGTTATGTAGTATTACGTTAAGACATATAACGTTATATAGTATTACGTTATAACGTATAACGTCATATACTATTACCATACAACGTGTAACGTTATATAGTATGACGTTATAACGTATAACGCTAAATAGTATTACGTTGTAACGTATAACGTTATATACTACTACTATACAACGTGCAACGTTAATAGAATGACGTTATAACGTTTAACCTTATGTAATATTACGTTAAAACATATAACGTTATATAGTATGACGTTATAACGTTTAACGTTATGTAGAATTAAGTTAAAATATGTAACGTTATATAGTATTACGTTATAACGTATAACGTTAAATAGTATTACGTTGTAACGTATAACTTTATATACTATTACCATACAACGTGTAACTTCATATAGTATGACGTTATAACGTTTAACGTTATGTAGTATTACGATAAAACGTATAACGTTATATAGTATTACGTTATAACGTATAACGATATATACTATTACGATATATCGTGTAACGTTATATAGCATTACGTTATAACGTATAACGTCATATACTATTACCATACTAGGTGTAACGATATATAGTATTACGTTATAACGTATAACGTTAAATAGTATTACGTTGTAACGTATAACGTCATATACTATTACCATACAACGTGTAACGTTATATAGTATTACGATATAATGTGTAACGTTATATAGTATTACCTAATGACGTATAACGTCATATACTATTACCATACAACGTGTATCGTTATATAGTGTGACGTTATAGTGTTTAACGTTATGTAGTATTACGTTAAGACATATAACGTTATATAGTAATACGTTATAACGTATAACGACATATACTATTACGATATAACGTGTAACGTCATATACTATTACCATACAACGTGTAACGTTATATAGTATTTCGCTATAACGTGTAACGTTATATAGTATTACGTAATAACGTATAACGTCATAGACTATTACCATACAATGTGTAACGTTATATAGTATTACGATATAACGTGTTTCGTTATATAGTATTACGTTATAACGTATAACATCATATACTATTATCATACAACGTGTAACGTTATATAGTATTACGTTGTAACGTATGACGTTATATAGTATTACGTAATAACGTATAACGTCATATACTATTCCCATACGACGTGTAACGTTATATTGTATTACGTTGTAACGTATGACGTTATATAGTATTACGTTATGACGTATAACGTTATATACTATTACGATATAACGTGTAACGTTATATAGTATTACGTAATAACGTATAACGTCATATACTATTACCATACGACGTGTAACGTTATATAGTATTACAATATAACGTGTTTCGTTATATAGTATTACAATATAACGTGTTTCGTTATATAGTATTACAATATAACGTGTTTCGTTATATAGTATTACGTTATAACGTATAACATCATATACTATTATCATACAACGTGGAACGTTAATAGTATGACGTTATAACGTTTAACCTTATGTAGTACTACGTTAAAACATATAACGTTAAATAGTATGACGTTATAAAGTTTAATGTTATGTAGAATTAAGTTAAAATATGTAACGTTATATAGTATTACGTTATAACGTATAACGTTAAATAGTATTACGTTGTAACGTATAACGTTATATACTATTACCATACAACGTGTAACGTTATATAGTATTACGTTATAACGTATAACGTTATATACTATTACGATATAACGTGCAACGATATATAGTATTACGTAGTAACGTATAACGTCATAGACTATTACCATACAATGTGTAACGTTACATAGTATGACGTTATAACGTTTAACGTTATGTAGTATTACGTTAAAACATATAACGTTATATAGTAATACGTTATAACGTATAACGTTATATACTATTACGATATAACGTGTAACGTCATATACTATTACCATACAACGTGTATCGTTATATAGCATGACGTTATAACGTTTAACGTTATGTAGTATTACGTTAAAACATATAACGTTATATAGTAATACGTTATAACGTATAACGTTAAATCGTATTACGTTGTAACGTATATCGTTATATACTATTACCATACAACGTGTAACGTTATATAGTATTACGATATAATGTGTAACGTTATATAGTATTACCTAATAACGTATAACGTCATATACTATTACCATACAACGTGTGTCGTTATATAGTATGACGTTATAGTGTTTAACGTTATGTAGTATTACGTTAAAACATATAACGTTATATAGTAATACGTTATAACGTATAACGACATATACTATTACGATATAGCGTGTAACGTCATATACTATTACCATACAACGTGTAACGTTATATAGTATGACGTTATAACGTTTAACGTTATGTAGTATTACGTTAAAACATATAACGTTATATAGTAATACGTTATAACGTATAACGACATATACTATTACGATATAGCGTGTAACGTTATATAGTATTACGTTATAACGTATAACGTCATATACTATTACCATACTAGGTGTAACGTTATATAGTATTAAGTTATAACGTATAACGTTAAAAAGTATTACGTTGTAACGTATAACGTCATATACTATTACCATACAACGTGTAACGTTATATAGTATTTCGCTATAACGTGTTTCGTTATATAGTATTACGTTATATCGTATAACATCATATACAATTATCATACAATTTGTGATGATAATAGTATGACGTTATAACGTTTAACGTAATGTAGTATTACGCTAAAACATATAACGTTATATGGTATTACGTTATATCGTATAGCGTTATACAGTATTACGTTATAACGTATAACGTTATATACTACTAGTATACAACGTTTAACGTTATATAGTATTACGATATTACGTGTAACGTCATATGCTATTACCATACAACGTGTAACGTTATATAGTATTACGTTGTATCGTATGACGTTATATAGTATTACTTTATAACGTGTAACGTCATATACTATTACCATACAACGTGTATCGTTATATAGTATGACGTTATAACGTTTAACGTTATGTAGTATTACGTTAAAACATATAACGTCATATACTATTACCATACAAAGTGTAACGTTATATAGTATTACGATATAATGTGTAACGTTATATAGTATTACCTAATGACGTATAACGTCATATACTATTACGATATAACGTGTATCGTTATATAGTGTGACGTTATAGTGTTTAACGTTATGTAGTATTACGTTAAGACATATAACGTTATATAGTAATACGTTATAACGTATAACGACATATACTATTACGATATAACGTGTAACGTCATATACTATTACCATACAACGTGTAACGTTATATAGTATTTCGCTATAACGTGTTACGTTATATAGTATTACGTAATAACGTATAACGTCATAGACTATTACCATACAATGTGTAACGTTATATAGTATTACGATATAACGTGTTTCGTTATATAGTATTACGTTATAACGTATAACATCATATACTATTATCATAGAATGTGTAACGTTATATAGTATTACGTTGTAACGTATGACGTTATATAGTATTACGTAATAACGTATAACGTCATATACTATTCCCATACGACGTGTAACGTTATATTGTATTACGTTGTAACGTATGACGTTATATAGTATTACGTTATGACGTATAACGTTATATACTATTACGATATAACGTGTAACGTTATATAGTATTACGTAATAACGTATAACGTCATATACTATTACCATACGACGTGTAACGTTATATAGTATTACAATATAACGTGTTTCGTTATATAGTATTACAATATAACGTGTTTCGTTATATAGTATTACAATATAACGTGTTTCGTTATATAGTATTACGTTATAACGTATAACATCATATACTATTATCATACAACGTGGAACGTTAATAGCATGACGTTATAACGTTTAACCTTATGTAGTACTACGTTAAAACATATAACGTTAAATAGTATGACGTTATAACGTTTAACGTTATGTAGAATTAAGTTAAAATATGTAACGTTATATAGTATTACGTTATAACGTATAACGTTAAATAGTATTACGTTGTAACGTATAACGTTATATACTATTACCATACAACGTGTAACGTTATATAGTATTACGTTATAACGTATAACGTTATATACTATTACGATATAACGTGCAACGATATATAGTATTACGTAGTAACGTATAACGTCATAGACTATTACCATACAATGTGTAACGTTACATAGTATGACGTTATAACGTTTAACGTTATGTAGTATTACGTTAAAACATATAACGTTATATAGTAATACGTTATAACGTATAACGTTATATACTATTACGATATAACGTGTAACGTCATATACTATTACCATACAACGTGTATCGTTATATAGCATGACGTTATAACGTTTAACGTTATGTAGTATTACGTTAAAACATATAACGTTATATAGTAATACGTCATAACGTATAACGTTAAATCGTATTACGTTGTAACGTATATCGTTATATACTATTACCATACAACGTGTAACGTTATATAGTATTACGATATAATGTGTAACGTTATATAGTATTACCTAATGACGTATAACGTCATATACTATTACCATACAACGTGTATCGTTATGTAGTGTGACGTTATAGTGTTTAACGTTATGTAGTATTACGTTAAAACATATAACGTTATATAGTAATACGTTATAACGTATAACGACATATACTATTACGATATAGCGTGTAACGTCATATACTATTACCATACAACGTGTAACTTCATATAGTATGACGTTATAACGTTTAACGTTATGTAGTATTACGTTAAAACATATAACGTTATATAGTAATACGTTATAACGTATAACGACATATACTATTACGATATAGCGTGTAACGTTATATAGTATTACGTTATAACGTATAACATCATATACTATTACCATACTAGGTGTAACGTTATATAGTATTAAGTTATAACGTATAACGTTAAAAAGTATTACGTTGTAACGTATAACGTCATATACTATTACCATACAACGTGTAACGTTATATAGTATTTCGCTATAACGTGTTTCGTTATATAGTATTACGTTATATCGTATAACATCATATACTATTATCATACAATTTGTGATGATAATAGTATGACGTTATAACGTTTAACGTAATGTAGTATTACGCTAAAACATATAACGTTATATGGTATTACGTTATATCGTATAGCGTTATACAGTATTACGTTATAACGTATAACGTTATATACTACTAGTATACAACGTTTAACGTTATATAGTATTACGATATTACGTGTAACGTCATATGCTATTACCATACAACGTGTAACGTTATATAGTATTACGTTGTATCGTATGACGTTATATAGTATTACTTTATAACGTGTAACGTCATATACTATTACCATACAACGTGTATCGTTATATAGTATGACGTTATAACGTTTAACGTTATGTAGTATTACGTTAAAACATATAACGTTATATAGTAATACGTTAAAACGTATAACGTTATATACTATTACGATATAACGTGTAACGTCATATACTATTACCATGCAACGTGTAACGTTATATAGTATGACGTTATAACGTTTAACGTTATGTAGTATTACGTTAAAACATATAACGTTATATAGTATTACGTTGTAACGTATAACGTTATATACTATTACGATATATCGTGTAACGTTATATAGTACTACGTTATAACGTATAACGTCATATACTATTACCATACTACGTGTAACGTTATATAGCATTGCGTTATAACGTATAACGTCATATACTATTACCATACTACGTGTAACGTTATATAGTATTACGTTATAACGTATAACCTCATATACTATTACCATACAACGTGTAACGTTATATAGTATGACGTTATCACGTTTAAGGTTATGTAGTATTACGTTAAAACATATAACGTTATATAGTATTACGTTATAACGTATAACGTTAAATAGTATTACGTTGTAACGTATAACGTTATATACTATTACCATACAACGTGTAACGTTATATAGTATTACGTTGTAACGTATGACGTTATATAGTATTACGTAATAACGTATAACGTCATATACTATTACCATGAGGCGTGTAACGTTATATAGAATGACCCTATATCGTTTAACGTTATGTAGTATTACGTTAAAACATATAACGTTATATAGTATTACGTTATAACGTATAACGTCATATACTATTACCATACAACGTGTAACGTTATATAGTATGACGTTATAACGTTTAACGTTATAAAGTATTACGTTATAACGTATAACGCTAAATAGTATTACGCTGTAACGTATAACTTTATATACCATTACCATACAACGTGTAACGTTATATAGTACTACGTTATAACGTTTAACGTTATAAAGTATTACGTTATAACGTATAACGCTAAATAGTATTACGTTGTAACGTATAGCGTCATATACTATTACCATGCAACGTGTAACGTTATGTCTCTTAACGTTATGTAGTATTACGTTAAGACATATAACGTTATATAGTATTACGTTATAACGTATAACGTCATATACTATTACCATACAACGTGTAACGTTATATAGTATGACGTTATAACGTATAACGCTAAATAGTATTACGTTGTAACGTATAACGTTATATACCATTACCATTCAACGTGTAACGTTATATAGTATTACGTAATAACGTGTAACGTTATATAGTATTACGTTGTAACGTTTAACGTTATAAAGTATTACGTTATAACGTATAACGCTAAATAGTATTACGTTGTAACGTATAATGTTATATACCATTACCATACATAGTGTAACGTTATATAGTATTACGTTATATCGCATAACGTCATATACTATTACCATACAACGTGTAACGTTATATAGTATGACGTTATAACGTTTAAAGTTATAAAGTAATACGTTATAACGTATAACGCTAAATAGTATTACGCTGTAACGTATAACGTTATATACCATTACCATACAACGTGTAACGTTATATAGTACTACGTTATAACGTTTAACGTTATAAAGTATTACGTTATAACGTATGACGCTAAATAGTATTACGTTGTAACGTATAGCGTCATATACTATTACCATGCAACGTGTAACGTTATATCTCTTAACGGTATGTAGTATTACGTTAAAACATATAACGTTATATAGTATTACGTAATAACGTGTAACGTTACATAGTATTACGTTATAACGTATAGCGTCATATAGTATTACCATACTACGTGTAACGTTATATACTATTACCATACAACGTGTAACGTTATATAGTATTACGATATAACGTGTAACGTTATATAGTATTACGTAATAACGTATAACGTCATATACTATTACCATGAGGCGTGTAACGTTATATAGTATGACGTTATAACGTTTAACGTTATATACTATTACGTTAAAATATATAACGTTATATAGTATTACGTTATAACTTATAACGTTAGATAGTATTACGTTGTAGCGTATATCGTTATATACTATTACCATACAACGGGTAACGTTATATAGTATTACGATATAATGGGTAACGTTATGTAGTATTACGTTAAAACATATAACGTTATATAGTATAACGTTATAACGTATAACGTTAAATAGTATTACGATGTAACGTATAACGTTATATGCTATTACCATACAACGTGTAACGTTATATAGTATGACGTTATAACGTTTAACGTTATGTAGTATTACGGTGAAACATATAACGTTAGTCAGTATTACGTTATAACGTATAACGTTAGATAGCATTACGTTGTAACGTATATCGTTATATACTATTACCATACAACGGGTAACGTTATATAGTATTACGATATAATGGGTAACGTTATGTAGTATTACGTTAAAACATATAAGGTTATATAGTATAACGTTATAACGTATAACGTTAAATAGTATTACGTTGAAACGTATAACGTTATATGCTATTACCATACAACGTGTAACGTTATATAGTATTACGTTGTAACGTATGACGTTATATGCTATTACCATACAACGTGTAACGTTATATAGTATTACGTTGTAACGTATGACGTTATATACTATTACCATACAACGTGTAACGTTATATAGTATGACGTTATAACGTTTAACGTTATATACGATTACGTTAAAACATATAACGTAATATAGTATTACGTAATAACGTATAACGTCATATACTATTACCATGAGGCGTGTAACGTTATATAGAATGACCTTATATCGTTTAACGTTATGTAGTATTACGTTAAAACATATAACGTTATATAGTATTACGTTATAACGTATAACGTCATATACTATTACCATACAACGTGTAACGTTATATAGTATGACGTTATAACGTTTAACGTTATAAAGTAATACGTTATAACGTATAACGCTAAATAGTATTACGCTGTAACGTATAACGTTATATGCTATTACCATACAACGTGTAACGTTATATAGTATGACGTTATAACGTTTAACGTTATGTAGTATTACGGTGAAACATATAACGTTAGTCAGTATTACGTTATAACGTATAACGTTAGATAGCATTACGTTGTAACGTATATCGTTATATACTATTACCATACAACGGGTAACGTTATATAGTATTACGATATAATGGGTAACGTTATGTAGTATTACGTTATAACGTTTAACGTTATAAAGTATTACGTTATAACGTATAACGCTAAATAGTATTACGTTGTAACGTATAGCGTCATATACTATTACCATGCAACGTGTAACGTTATGTCTCTTAACGTTATGTAGTATTACGTTAAGACATATAACGTTATATAGTATTACGTTATAACGTATAACGTCATATACTATTACCATACAACGTGTAACGTTATATAGTATGACGTTATAACGTATAACGCTAAATAGTATTACGTTGTAACGTATAACGTTATATACCATTACCATTCAACGTGTAACGTTATATAGTATTACGTAATAACGTGTAACGTTATATAGTATTACGTTGTAACGTTTAACGTTATAAAGTATTACGTTATAACGTATAACGCTAAATAGTATTACGTTGTAACGTATAATGTTATATACCATTACCATACATAGTGTAACGTTATATAGTATTACGTTATATCGCATAACGTCATATACTATTACCATACAACGTGTAACGTTATATAGTATGACGTTATAACGTTTAAAGTTATAAAGTAATACGTTATAACGTATAACGCTAAATAGTATTACGCTGTAACGTATAACGTTATATACCATTACCATACAACGTGTAACGTTATATAGTACTACGTTATAACGTTTAACGTTATAAAGTATTACGTTATAACGTATGACGCTAAATAGTATTACGTTGTAACGTATAGCGTCATATACTATTACCATGCAACGTGTAACGTTATATCTCTTAACGGTATGTAGTATTACGTTAAAACATATAACGTTATATAGTATTACGTAATAACGTGTAACGTTACATAGTATTACGTTATAACGTATAGCGTCATATAGTATTACCATACTACGTGTAACGTTATATACTATTACCATACAACGTGTAACGTTATATAGTATTACGATATAACGTGTAACGTTATATAGTATTACGTAATAACGTATAACGTCATATACTATTACCATGAGGCGTGTAACGTTATATAGTATGACGTTATAACGTTTAACGTTATATACTATTACGTTAAAATATATAACGTTATATAGTATTACGTTATAACTTATAACGTTAGATAGTATTACGTTGTAGCGTATATCGTTATATACTATTACCATACAACGGGTAACGTTATATAGTATTACGATATAATGGGTAACGTTATGTAGTATTACGTTAAAACATATAACGTTATATAGTATAACGTTATAACGTATAACGTTAAATAGTATTACGATGTAACGTATAACGTTATATGCTATTACCATACAACGTGTAACGTTATATAGTATGACGTTATAACGTTTAACGTTATGTAGTATTACGGTGAAACATATAACGTTAGTCAGTATTACGTTATAACGTATAACGTTAGATAGCATTACGTTGTAACGTATATCGTTATATACTATTACCATACAACGGGTAACGTTATATAGTATTACGATATAATGGGTAACGTTATGTAGTATTACGTTAAAACATATAAGGTTATATAGTATAACGTTATAACGTATAACGTTAAATAGTATTACGTTGAAACGTATAACGTTATATACTATTACCATACAACGTGTAACGTTATATAGTATTACGTTGTAACGTATGACGTTATATGCTATTACCATACAACGTGTAACGTTATATAGTATTACGTTGTAACGTATGACGTTATATACTATTACCATACAACGTGTAACGTTATATAGTATGACGTTATAACGTTTAACGTTATATACGATTACGTTAAAACATATAACGTAATATAGTATTACGTAATAACGTATAACGTCATATACTATTACCATGAGGCGTGTAACGTTATATAGAATGACCTTATATCGTTTAACGTTATGTAGTATTACGTTAAAACATATAACGTTATATAGTATTACGTTATAACGTATAACGTCATATACTATTACCATACAACGTGTAACGTTATATAGTATGACGTTATAACGTTTAACGTTATAAAGTAATACGTTATAACGTATAACGCTAAATAGTATTACGCTGTAACGTATAACGTCATATACTATTACCGTACAACGTGTAACGTTATATAGTATGACGTTATAACGTTTAACGTTATAAAGTAATACGTTATAACGTATAACGCTAAATAGTATTACGCTGTAACGTATAGCGTCATATACTATTACCATGCAACGTGAAACGTTATGTCTCTTAACGTTATGTAGTATTACGTTAAGACATATAACGTTATATAGTATTACGTTATAACGTATAACGTCATATACTATTACCATACAACGTGTAACGTTATATAGTATGACGTTATAACGTATAACGCTAAATAGTATTACGTTGTAACGTATAACGTTATATACTACTACTATACAACGTGCAACGTTAATAGAATGACGTTATAACGTTTAACCTTATGTAATATTACGTTAAAACATATAACGTTATATAGTATGACGTTATAACGTTTAACGTTATGTAGTATTACGTTAAAATATATAACGTTATATAGAATTACGTTATAACGTATAACGTTAAATAGTATTACGTTGTAACGTATAACTTTATATACTATTACCATACAACGTGCAACGTTGTATAGTATGACGTTATAACGTTTAACGTTATGTAGTATTACGTTAAAACGTATAACGTTATATAGTATTACGTTATAACGTATAACGTTATATACTATTACGATATAACGTGTAACGTTATATAGTATTACGTTATAACGTATAACGTCATATACTATTACCATACTACGTGTAACGTTTTATAGTATTACGTTATAACGTATAACGTTAAATAGTATTACGTTGTAACGTATAACATTATATACTATTACCATACAACGTGTAACGTTATATAGTATTACGATATAATGTGTAACGTTATATAGTATTACCTAATGACGTATAACGTCATATACTATTACCATACAACGTGTATCGTTATATAGTGTGACGTTATAGTGTTTAACGTTATGTAGTATTACGTTAAGACATATAACGTTATATAGTAATACGTTATAACGTATAACGACATATACTATTACGATATAACGTGTAACGTCATATACTATTACCATACAACGTGTAACGTTATATAGTATTACGATATAACGTGTAACGTTATATAGTATTACGTAATAACGTATAACGTCATAGACTATTACCATACAATGTGTAACGTTATATAGTATTACGATATAACGTGTTTCGTTATATAGTATTACGTTATAACGTATAACATCATATACTATTATCATACAACGTGTAACGTTATATAGTATTACGTTGTAACGTATGACGTTATATAGTATTACGTAATAACGTATAACGTCATATACTATTCCCATACGACGTGTAACGTTATATTGTATTACGTTGTAACGTATGACGTTATATAGTATTACGTTATGACGTATAACGTTATATACTATTACGATATAACGTGTAACGTTATATAGTATTACGTAATAACGTATAACGTCATATACTATTACCATACAACGTGTAACGTTATATAGTATTACAATATAACGTGTTTCGTTATATAGTATTACAATATAACGTGTTTCGTTATATAGTATTACAATATAACGTGTTTCGTTATATAGTATTACGTTATAACGTATAACATCATATACTATTATCATACAACGTGGAACGTTAATAGTATGACGTTATAACGTTTAACCTTATGTAGTACTACGTTAAAACATATAACGTTAAATAGTATGACGTTATAAAGTTTAACGTTATGTAGAATTAAGTTAAAATATGTAACGTTATATAGTATTACGTTATAACGTATAACGTTAAATAGTATTACGTTGTAACGTATAACGTTATATACTATTACCATACAACGTGTAACGTTATATAGTATTACGTTATAACGTATAACGTTATATACTATTACGATATAACGTGCAACGATATATAGTATTACGTAGTAACGTATAACGTCATAGACTATTACCATACAATGTGTAACGTTACATAGTATGACGTTATAACGTTTAACGTTATGTAGTATTACGTTAAAACATATAACGTTATATAGTAATACGTTATAACGTATAACGTTATATACTATTACGATATAACGTGTAACGTCATATACTATTACCATACAACGTGTATCGTTATCTGGTATGACGTTATAACGTTTAACGTTATGTAGTATTACGTTAAAACATATAACGTTATACAGTATTACGTTATAACGTATAACGATAAATCGTATTACGTTGTAACGTATATCGTTATATACTATTACCATACAACGTGTAACGTTATATAGTATTACGATATAATGTGTAACGTTATATAGTATTACCTAATGACGTATAACGTCATATACTATTACCATACAACGTGTATCGTTATATAGTGTGACGTTATAGTGTTTAACGTTATGTAGTATTACGTTAAAACATATAACGTTATATAGTAATACGTTATAACGTATAACGACATATACTATTACGATATAGCGTGTAACGTCATATACTATTACCATACAACGTGTAACTTCATATAGTATGACGTTATAACGTTTAACGTTATGTAGTATTACGTTAAAACATATAACGTTATATAGTAATACGTTATAACGTATAACGACATATACTATTACGATATAGCGTGTAACGTTATATAGTATTACGTTATAACGTATAACGTCATATACTATTACCATACTAGGTGTAACGTTATATAGTATTAAGTTATAACGTATAACGTTAAAAAGTATTACGTTGTAACGTATAACGTCATATACTATTACCATACAACGTGTAACGTTATATAGTATTTCGCTATAACGTGTTTCGTTATATAGTATTACGTTATATCGTATAACATCATATACTATTATCATACAATTTGTGATGATAATAGTATGACGTTATAACGTTTAACGTAATGTAGTATTACGCTAAAACATATAACGTTATATGGTATTACGTTATATCGTATAGCGTTATACAGTATTACGTTATAACGTATAACGTTATATACTACTAGTATACAACGTTTAACGTTATATAGTATTACGATATTACGTGTAACGTCATATGCTATTACCATACAACGTGTAACGTTATATAGTATTACGTTGTATCGTATGACGTTATATAGTATTACTTTATAACGTGTAACGTCATATACTATTACCATACAACGTGTATCGTTATATAGTATGACGTTATAACGTTTAACGTTATGTAGTATTACGTTAAAACATATAACGTTATATAGTAATACGTTAAAACGTATAACGTTATATACTATTACGATATAACGTGTAACGTCATATACTATTACCATGCAACGTGTAACGTTATATAGTATGACGTTATAACGTTTAACGTTATGTAGTATTACGTTAAAACATATAACGTTATATAGTATTACGTTGTAACGTATAACGTTATATACTATTACGATATAACGTGTAACGTTATATAGTACTACGTTATAACGTATAACGTCATATACTATTACCATACTACGTGTAACGTTATATAGCATTGCGTTATAACGTATAACGTCATATACTATTACCATACTACGTGTAACGTTATATAGTATTACGTTATAACGTATAACCTCATATACTATTACCATACAACGTGTAACGTTATATAGTATGACGTTATCACGTTTAACGTTATGTAGTATTACGTTAAAACATATAACGTTATATAGTATTACGTTATAACGTATAACGTTAAATAGTATTACGTTGTAACGTATAACGTTATATACTATTACCATACAACGTGTAACGTTATATAGTATTACGTTGTAACGTATATCGTTATATAGTATTACGTAATAACGTATAACGTCATATACTATTACCATGAGGCGTGTAACGTTATATAGAATGACCCTATATCGTTTAACGTTATGTAGTATTACGTTAAAACATATAACGTTATATAGTATTACGTTATAACGTATAACGTCATATACTATTACCATACAACGTGTAACGTTATATAGTATTACGTTATAACGTTTAACGTTATAAAGTAATACGTTATAACGTATAACGCTAAATAGTATTACGCTGTAACGTATAACTTTATATACCATTACCATACAACGTGTAACGTTATATAGTACTACGTTATAACGTTTAACGTTATAAAGTATTACGTTATAACGTATAACGCTAAATAGTATTACGTTGTAACGTATAGCGTCATATACTATTACCATGCAACGTGTAACGTTATGTCTCTTAACGTTATGTAGTATTACGTTAAGACATATAACGTTATATAGTATTACGTTATAACGTATAACGTCATATACTATTACCATACAACGTGTAACGTTATATAGTATGACGTTATAACGTATAACGCTAAATAGTATTACGTTGTAACGTATAACGTTATATACCATTACCATTCAACGTGTAACGTTATATAGTATTACGTAATAACGTGTAACGTTATATAGTATTACGTTGTAACGTTTAACGTTATAAAGTATTACGTTATAACGTATAACGCTAAATAGTATTACGTTGTAACGTATAATGTTATATACCATTACCATACATAGTGTAACGTTATATAGTATTACGTTATATCGTATAACGTCATATACTATTACCATACAACGTGTAACGTTATATAGTATGACGTTATAACGTTTAAAGTTATAAAGTAATACGTTATAACGTATAACGCTAAATAGTATTACGCTGTAACGTATAACGTTATATACCATTACCATACAACGTGTAACGTTATATAGTATGACGTTATAACGTTTAACGTTATAAAGTAATACGTTATAACGTATAACGCTAAATAGTATTACGCTGTAACGTATAGCGTCATATACTATTACCATGCAACGTGAAACGTTATGTCTCTTAACGTTATGTAGTATTACGTTAAGACATATAACGTTATATAGTATTACGTTATAACGTATAACGTCATATACTATTACCATACAACGTGTAACGTTATATAGTATGACGTTATAACGTATAACGCTAAATAGTATTACGTTGTAACGTATAACGTTATATACTACTACTATACAACGTGCAACGTTAATAGAATGACGTTATAACGTTTAACCTTATGTAATATTACGTTAAAACATATAACGTTATATAGTATGACGTTATAACGTTTAACGTTATGTAGAATTAAGTTAAAATATGTAACGTTATATAGTATTACGTTATAACGTATAACGTTAAATAGTATTACGTTGTAACGTATAACTTTATATACTATTACCATACAACGTGTAACTTCATATAGTATGACGTTATAACGTTTAACGTTATGTAGTATTACGTTAAAACGTATAACGTTATATAGTATTACGTTATAACGTATAACGATATATACTATTACGATATATCGTGTAACGTTATATAGTATTACGTTATAACGTATAACGTCATATACTATTACCATACTAGGTGTAACGATATATAGTATTACGTTATAACGTATAACGTTAAATAGTATTACGTTGTAACGTATAACGTCATATACTATTACCATACAACGTGTAACGTTATATAGTATTACGATATAATGTGTAACGTTATATAGTATTACCTAATGACGTATAACGTCATATACTATTACCATACAACGTGTATCGTTATATAGTGTGACGTTATAGTGTTTAACGTTATGTAGTATTACGTTAAGACATATAACGTTATATAGTAATACGTTATAACGTATAACGACATATACTATTACGATATAACGTGTAACGTCATATACTATTACCATACAACGTGTAACGTTATATAGTATTTCGCTATAACGTGTTACATTATATAGTATTACGTAATAACGTATAACGTCATAGACTATTACCATACAATGTGTAACGTTATATAGTATTACGATATAACGTGTTTCGTTATATAGTATTACGTTATAACGTATAACATCATATACTATTATCATACAATGTGTAACGTTATATAGTATTACGTTGTAACGTATGACGTTATATAGTATTACGTAATAACGTATAACGTCATATACTATTCCCATACGACGTGTAACGTTATATTGTATTACGTTGTAACGTATGACGTTATATAGTATTACGTTATGACGTATAACGTTATATACTATTACGATATAACGTGTAACGTTATATAGTATTACGTAATAACGTATAACGTCATATACTATTACCATACGACGTGTAACGTTATATAGTATTACAATATAACGTGTTTCGTTATATAGTATTACAATATAACGTGTTTCGTTATATAGTATTACGTTATAACGTATAACATCATATACTATTATCATACAACGTGGAACGTTAATAGTATGACGTTATAACGTTTAACCTTATGTAGTACTACGTTAAAACATATAACGTTAAATAGTATGACGTTATAAAGTTTAACGTTATGTAGAATTAAGTTAAAATATGTAACGTTATATAGTATTACGTTATAACGTATAACGTTATATAGTATTACGTTGTAACGTATAACGTTATATACTATTACCATACAACGTGTAACGTTATATAGTATTACGTTATAACGTATAACGTTATATAGTATTACGATATAACGTGCAACGATATATAGTATTACGTAGTAACGTATAACGTCATAGACTATTACCATACAATGTGTAACGTTACATAGTATGACGTTATAACGTTTAACGTTATGTAGTATTACGTTAAAACATATAACGTTATATAGTAATACGTTATAACGTATAACGTTATATACTATTACGATATAACGTGTAACGTCATATACTATTACCATACAACGTGTATCGTTATATAGCATGACGTTATAACGTTTAACGTTATGTAGTATTACGTTAAAACATATAACGTTATATAGTAATACGTTATAACGTATAACGTTAAATCGTATTACGTTGTAACGTATATCGTTATATACTATTACCATACAACGTGTAACGTTATATAGTATTACGATATAATGTGTAACGTTATATAGTATTACCTAATGACGTATAACGTCATATACTATTACCATACAACGTGTATCGTTATGTAGTGTGACGTTATAGTGTTTAACGTTATGTAGTATTACGTTAAAACATATAACGTTATATAGTAATACGTTATAACGTATAACGACATATACTATTACGATATAGCGTGTAACGTCATATACTATTACCATACAACGTGTAACTTCATATAGTATGACGTTATAACGTTTAACGTTATGTAGTATTACGTTAAAACATATAACGTTATATAGTAATACGTTATAACGTATAACGACATATACTATTACGATATAGCGTGTAACGTTATATAGTATTACGTTATAACGTATAACGTCATATACTATTACCATACTAGGTGTAACGTTATATAGTATTAAGTTATAACGTATAACGTTAAAAAGTATTACGTTGTAACGTATAACGTCATATACTATTACCATACAACGTGTAACGTTATATAGTATTTCGCTATAACGTGTTTCGTTATATAGTATTACGTTATATCGTATAACATCATATACTATTATCATACAATTTGTGATGATAATAGTATGACGTTATAACGTTTAACGTAATGTAGTATTACGCTAAAACATATAACGTTATATGGTATTACGTTATATCGTATAGCGTTATACAGTATTACGTTATAACGTATAACGTTATATACTACTAGTATACAACGTTTAACGTTATATAGTATTACGATATTACGTGTAACGTCATATGCTATTACCATACAACGTGTAACGTTATATAGTATTACGTTGTATCGTATGACGTTATATAGTATTACTTTATAACGTGTAACGTCATATACTATTACCATACAACGTGAGTCGTTATATAGTATGACGTTATAATGTTTAACGTTATGTAGTATTACGTTAAAACATATAACGTTATATAGTAATACGTTAAAACGTATAACGTTATATACTATTACGATATAACGTGTAACGTCATATACTATTACCATCCAACGTGTAACGTTATATAGTATGACGTTATAACGTTTAACGTTATGTAGTATTACGTTAAAACGTATAACGTTATATAGTATTACGTTGTAACGTATAACGTTATATACTATTACGATATAACGTGTAACGTTATATAGTACTACGTTATAACGTATAACGTCATATACTATTACCATACTACGTGTAACGTTATATAGCATTGCGTTATAACGTATAACGTCATATACTATTACCATACTACGTGTAACGTTATATAGTATTACGTTATAACGTATAACCTCATATACTATTACCATACAACGTGTAACGTTATATAGTATGACGTTATCACGTTTAACGTTATGTAGTATTACGTTAAAACATTTAACGTTATATAGTATTACGTTATAACGTATAACGTTATATAGTATTACGTTGTAACGTATAACGTTATATACTATTACCATACAACGTGTAACGTTATATAGTATTACGTTGTAACGTATGACGTTATATAGTATTACGTAATAACGTATAACGTCATATACTATTACCATGAGGCGTGTAACGTTATATAGAATGACGCTATATCGTTTAACGTTATGTAGTATTACGTTAAAACATATAACGTTATATAGTATTACGTTATAACGTATAACGTCATATACTATTACCATACAACGTGTAACGTTATATAGTATGACGTTATAACGTTTAACGTTATAAAGTAATACGTTATAACGTATAACGCTAAATAGTATTACGCTGTAACGTATAACTTTATATACCATTACCATACAACGTGTAACGTTATATAGTACTACGTTATAACGTTTAACGTTATAAAGTATTACGTTATAACGTATAACGCTAAATAGTATTACGTTGTAACGTATAGCGTCATATACTATTACCATGCAACGTGTAACGTTATGTCTCTTAACGTTATGTAGTATTACGTTAAGACATATAACGTTATATAGTATTACGTTATAACGTATAACGTCATATACTATTACCATACAACGTGTAACGTTATATAGTATGACGTTATAACGTATAACGCTAAATAGTATTACGTTGTAACGTATAACGTTATATACCATTACCATTCAACGTGTAACGTTATATAGTATTACGTAATAACGTGTAACGTTATATAGTATTACGTTGTAACGTTTAACGTTATAAAGTATTACGTTATAACGTATAACGCTAAATAGTATTACGTTGTAACGTATAATGTTATATACCATTACCATACATAGTGTAACGTTATATAGTATTACGTTATATCGTATAACGTCATATACTATTACCATACAACGTGTAACGTTATATAGTATGACGTTATAACGTTTAAAGTTATAAAGTAATACGTTATAACGTATAACGCTAAATAGTATTACGCTGTAACGTATAACGTTATATACCATTACCATACAACGTGTAACGTTATATAGTACTACGTTATAACGTTTAACGTTATAAAGTATTACGTTATAACGTATGACGCTAAATAGTATTACGTTGTAACGTATAGCGTCATATACTATTACCATGCAACGTGTAACGTTATATCTCTTAACGGTATGTAGTATTACGTTAAAACATATAACGTTATATAGTATTACGTAATAACGTGTAACGTTACATAGTATTACGTTATAACGTATAGCGTCATATAGTATTACCATACTACGTGTAACGTTATATACTATTACCATACAACGTGTAACGTTATATAGTATTACGATATAACGTGTAACGTTATATAGTATTACGTAATAACGTATAACGTCATATACTATTACCATGAGGCGTGTAACGTTATATAGTATGACGTTATAACGTTTAACGTTATATACTATTACGTTAAAATATATAACGTTATATAGTATTACGTTATAACTTATAACGTTAGATAGTATTACGTTGTAGCGTATATCGTTATATACTATTACCATACAACGGGTAACGTTATATAGTATTACGATATAATGGGTAACGTTATGTAGTATTACGTTAAAACATATAACGTTATATAGTATAACGTTATAACGTATAACGTTAAATAGTATTACGATGTAACGTATAACGTTATATGCTATTACCATACAACGTGTAACGTTATATAGTATGACGTTATAACGTTTAACGTTATGTAGTATTACGGTGAAACATATAACGTTAGTCAGTATTACGTTATAACGTATAACGTTAGATAGCATTACGTTGTAACGTATATCGTTATATACTATTACCATACAACGGGTAACGTTATATAGTATTACGATATAATGGGTAACGTTATGTAGTATTACGTTAAAACATATAAGGTTATATAGTATAACGTTATAACGTATAACGTTAAATAGTATTACGTTGAAACGTATAACGTTATATGCTATTACCATACAACGTGTAACGTTATATAGTATTACGTTGTAACGTATGACGTTATATACTATTACCATACAACGTGTAACGTTATATAGTATTACGTTGTAACGTATGACGTTATATACTATTACCATACAACGTGTAACGTTATATAGTATGACGTTATAACGTTTAACGTTATATACGATTACGTTAAAACATATAACGTTATATAGTATTACGTTATAACGTATAACGTCATATACTATTACCATGAGGCGTGTAACGTTATATAGAATGACCTTATATCGTTTAACGTTATGTAGTATTACGTTAAAACATATAACGTTATATAGTATTACGTTATAACGTATAACGTCATATACTATTACCATACAACGTGTAACGTTATATAGTATGACGTTATAACGTTTAACGTTATAAAGTAATACGTTATAACGTATAACGTTATATAGTATTACGTTGTAACGTATAACGTCATATACTATTACCGTACAACGTGTAACGTTATATAGTATGACGTTATAACGTTTAACGTTATAAAGTAATACGTTATAACGTATAACGCTAAATAGTATTACGCTGTAACGTATAGCGTCATATACTATTACCATGCAACGTGAAACGTTATGTCTCTTAACGTTATGTAGTATTACGTTAAGACATATAACGTTATATAGTATTACGTTATAACGTATAACGTCATATACTATTACCATACAACGTGTAACGTTATATAGTATGACGTTATAACGTATAACGCTAAATAGTATTACGTTGTAACGTATAACGTTATATACTACTACTATACAACGTGCAACGTTAATAGAATGACGTTATAACGTTTAACCTTATGTAATATTACGTTAAAACATATAACGTTATATAGTATGACGTTATAACGTTTAACGTTATGTAGAATTAAGTTAAAATATGTAACGTTATATAGTATTACGTTATAACGTATAACGTTAAATAGTATTACGTTGTAACGTATAACTTTATATACTATTACCATACAACGTGTAACGTTATATAGTATGACGTTATAACGTTTAACGTTATGTAGTATTACGTTAAAACGTATAACGTTATATAGTATTACGTTATAACGTATAACGATATATACTATTACGATATATCGTGTAACGTTATATAGTATTACGTTATAACGTATAACGTCATATACTATTACCATACTAGGTGTAACGATATATAGTATTACGTTATAACGTATAACGTTAAATAGTATTACGTTATAACGTATAACGTCATATACTATTACCATACAACGTGTAACGTTATATAGTATTACGATATAATGTGTAACGTTATATAGTATTACCTAATGACGTATAACGTCATATACTATTACCATACAACGTGTATCGTTATATAGTGTGACGTTATAGTGTTTAACGTTATGTAGTATTACGTTAAGACATATAACGTTATATAGTAATACGTTATAACGTATAACGACATATACTATTACGATATAACGTGTAACGTCATATACTATTACCATACAACGTGTAACGTTATATAGTATTTCGCTATAACGTGTAACGTTATATAGTATTACGTAATAACGTATAACGTCATAGACTATTACCATACAATGTGTAACGTTATATAGTATTACGATATAACGTGTTTCGTTATATAGTATTACGTTATAACGTATAACATCATATACTATTATCATACAACGTGTAACGTTATATAGTATTACGTTGTAACGTATGACGTTATATAGTATTACGTAATAACGTATAACGTCATATACTATTACCATACAACGTGTAACGTTATATTGTATTACGTTGTAACGTATGACGTTATATAGTATTACGTTATAACGTGTAACGTTATATAGTATTACGTTGTAACGTTCAACGTTATATAGTATTACGTAATAACGTATAACGTCATATACTATTACCATACGACGTGTAACGTTATATAGTATTACAATATAACGTGTTTCGTTATATAGTATTACAATATAACGTGTTTCGTTATATAGTATTACAATATAACGTGTTTCGTTATATAGTATTACGTTATAACGTATAACATCATATACTATTATCATACAACGTGGAACGTTAATAGTATGACGTTATAACGTTTAACCTTATGTAGTACTACGTTAAAACATATAACGTTAAATAGTATGACGTTATAAAGTTTAACGTTATGTAGAATTAAGTTAAAATATGTAACGTTATATGGTATTACGTTATAACGTATAACGTTATATAGTATTACGTTGTAACGTATAACGTTATATACTATTACCATACAACGTGTAACGTTATATAGTATTACGTTATAACGTATAACGTTATGTAGTATTACGATATAACGTGTAACGATATATAGTATTACGTAGTAACGTATAACGTCATAGACTATTACCATACAATGTGTAACGTTACATAGTATGACGTTATAACGTTTAACGTTATGTAGTATTACGTTAAAACATATAACGTTATATAGTAATACGTTATAACGTATAACGTTATATACTATTACGATATAACGTGTAACGTCATATACTATTACCATACAACGTGTATCGTTATATAGCATGACGTTATAACGTTTAACGTTATGTAGTATTACGTTAAAACATATAACGTTATATAGTAATACGTCATAACGTATAACGTTAAATCGTATTACGTTGTAACGTATATCGTTATATACTATTACCATACAACGTGTAACGTTATATAGTATTACGATATAACGTGTAACGTTATATAGTATTACCTAATGACGTATAACGTCATATACTATTACCATACAACGTGTATCGTTATGTAGTGTGACGTTATAGTGTTTAACGTTATGTAGTATTACGTTAAAACATATAACGTTATATAGTAATACGTTATAACGTATAACGACATATACTATTACGATATAGCGTGTAACGTCATATACTATTACCATACAACGTGTAACTTCATATAGTATGACGTTATAACGTTTAACGTTATGTAGTATTACGTTAAAACATATAACGTTATATAGTAATACGTTATAACGTATAACGACATATACTATTACGATATAGCGTGTAACGTTATATAGTATTACGTTATAACGTATAACGTCATATACTATTACCATACTAGGTGTAACGTTATATAGTATTAAGTTATAACGTATAACGTTAAAAAGTATTACGTTGTAACGTATAACGTCATATACTATTACCATACAACGTGTAACGTTATATAGTATTTCGCTATAACGTGTTTCGTTATATAGTATTACGTTATATCGTATAACATCATATACTATTATCATACAATTTGTGATGATAATAGTATGACGTTATAACGTTTAACGTAATGTAGTATTACGCTAAAACATATAACGTTATATGGTATTACGTTATATCGTATAGCGTTATACAGTATTACGTTATAACGTATAACGTTATATACTACTAGTATACAACGTTTAACGTTATATAGTATTACGATATTACGTGTAACGTCATATGCTATTACCATACAACGTGTAACGTTATATAGTATTACGTTGTATCGTATGACGTTATATAGTATTACTTTATAACGTGTAACGTCATATACTATTACCATACAACGTGTATCGTTATATAGTATGACGTTATAACGTTTAACGTTATGTAGTATTACGTTAAAACATATAACGTTATATAGTAATACGTTAAAACGTATAACGTTATATACTATTACGATATAACGTGTAACGTCATATACTATTACCATGCAACGTGTAACGTTATATAGTATGACGTTATAACGTTTAACGTTATGTAGTATTACGTTAAAACATATAACGTTATATAGTATTACGTTGTAACGTATAACGTTATATACTATTACGATATATCGTGTAACGTTATATAGTATTACGTTATAACGTATAACGTCATATACTATTACCATACTACGTGTAACGTTATATAGCATTGCGCTATAACGTATAACGTCATATACTATTACCATACTACGTGTAACGTTATATAGTATTACGTTATAACGTATAACCTCATATACTATTACCATACAACGTGTAACGTTATATAGTATGACGTTATCACGTTTAAGGTTATGTAGTATTACGTTAAAACATATAACGTTATATAGTATTACGTTATAACGTATAACGTTAAATAGTATTACGTTGTAACGTATAACGTTATATACTATTACCATACAACGTGTAACGTTATATAGTATTACGTTGTAACGTATGACGTTATATAGTATTACGTAATAACGTATAACGTCATATACTATTACCATGAGGCGTGTAACGTTATATAGAATGACCCTATATCGTTTAACGTTATGTAGTATTACGTTAAAACATATAACGTTATATAGTATTACGTTATAACGTATAACGTCATATACTATTACCATACAACGTGTAACGTTATATAGTATGACGTTATAACGTTTAACGTTATAAAGTAATACGTTATAACGTATAACGCTAAATAGTATTACGCTGTAACGTATAACTTTATATACCATTACCATACAACGTGTAACGTTATATAGTACTACGTTATAACGTTTAACGTTATAAAGTATTACGTTATAACGTATAACGCTAAATAGTATTACGTTGTAACGTATAGCGTCATATACTATTACCATGCAACGTGTAACGTTATGTCTCTTAACGTTATGTAGTATTACGTTAAGACATATAACGTTATATAGTATTACGTTATAACGTATAACGTCATATACTATTACCATACAACGTGTAACGTTATATAGTATGACGTTATAACGTATAACGCTAAATAGTATTACGTTGTAACGTATAACGTTATATACCATTACCATTCAACGTGTAACGTTATATAGTATTACGTAATAACGTGTAACGTTATATAGTATTACGTTGTAACGTTTAACGTTATAAAGTATTACGTTATAACGTATAACGCTAAATAGTATTACGTTGTAACGTATAATGTTATATACCATTACCATACATAGTGTAACGTTATATAGTATTACGTTATATCGTATAACGTCATATACTATTACCATACAACGTGTAACGTTATATAGTATGACGTTATAACGTTTAAAGTTATAAAGTAATACGTTATAACGTATAACGCTAAATAGTATTACGTTGTAACGTATAACGTTATATACCATTACCATACAACGTGTAACGTTATATAGTACTACGTTATAACGTTTAACGTTATAAAGTATTACGTTATAACGTATGACGCTAAATAGTATTACGTTGTAACGTATAGCGTCATATACTATTACCATGCAACGTGTAACGTTATATCTCTTAACGGTATGTAGTATTACGTTAAAACATATAACGTTATATAGTATTACGTAATAACGTGTAACGTTACATAGTATTACGTTATAACGTATAGCGTCATATAGTATTACCATACTACGTGTAACGTTATATACTATTACCATACAACGTGTAACGTTATATAGTATTACGATATAACGTGTAACGTTATATAGTATTACGTAATAACGTATAACGTCATATACTATTACCATGAGGCGTGTAACGTTATATAGTATGACGTTATAACGTTTAACGTTATATAGTATTACGTTAAAACATATAACGTTATATAGTATTACGTTATAACGTATAACGTTAGATAGTATTACGTTGTAACGTATATCGTTATATACTATTACCATACAACGGGTAACGTTATATAGTATTACGATATAATGGGTAACGTTATGTAGTATTACGTTAAAACATATAACGTTATATAGTATAACGTTATAACGTATAACGTTAAATAGTATTACGATGTAACGTATAACGTTATATGCTATTACCATACAACGTGTAACGTTATATAGTATGACGTTATAACGTTTAACGTTATGTAGTATTACGGTGAAACATATAACGTTAGTCAGTATTACGTTATAACGTATAACGTTAGATAGCATTACGTTGTAACGTATATCGTTATATACTATTACCATACAACGGGTAACGTTATATAGTATTACGATATAATGGGTAACGTTATGTAGTATTACGTTAAAACATATAAGGTTATATAGTATAACGTTATAACGTATAACGTTAAATAGTATTACGTTGAAACGTATAACGTTATATGCTATTACAATACAACGTGTAACGTTATATAGTATTACGTTGTAACGTATGACGTTATATGCTATTACCATACAACGTGTAACGTTATATAGTATTACGTTGTAACGTATGACGTTATATACTATTACCATACAACGTGTAACGTTATATAGTATGACGTTATAACGTTTAACGTTATATACGATTACGTTAAAACATATAACGTTATATAGTATTACGTAATAACGTATAACGTCATATACTATTACCATGAGGCGTGTAACGTTATATAGAATGACCTTATATCGTTTAACGTTATGTAGTATTACGTTAAAACATATAACGTTATATAGTATTACGTTATAACGTATAACGTCATATACTATTACCATACAACGTGTAACGTTATATAGTATGACGTTATAACGTTTAACGTTATAAAGTAATACGTTATAACGTATAACGCTAAATAGTATTACGCTGTAACGTATAACGTCATATACTATTACCGTACAACGTGTAACGTTATATAGTATGACGTTATAACGTTTAACGTTATAAAGTAATACGTTATAACGTATAACGCTAAATAGTATTACGCTGTAACGTATAGCGTCATATACTATTACCATGCAACGTGAAACGTTATGTCTCTTAACGTTATGTAGTATTACGTTAAGACATATAACGTTATATAGTATTACGTTATAACGTATAACGTCATATACTATTACCATACAACGTGTAACGTTATATAGTATGACGTTATAACGTATAACGCTAAATAGTATTACGTTGTAACGTATAACGTTATATACCATTACCATTCAACGTGTAACGTTATATAGTATTACGTAATATCGTGTAACGTTATATAGTATTACGTTATAACGTTTAACGTTATAAAGTATTACGTTATAACGTATAACGCTAAATAGTATTAAGTTGTAACGTATAATGTTATATACCATTACCATACAACGTGTAACGTTATATAGTATTACGTTATAACGTATAACGTCATATACTATTACCATACAACGTGAAACGTTATATAGTATGACGTTATAACGTTTAAAGTTATAAAGTAATATGTTATAACGTATAACGCTAAATAGTATTACGCTGTAACGTATAACGTTATATACCATTACCATACAACGTGTAACGTTATATAGTACTACGTTATAACGTTTAACGTTATAAAGTATTACGTTATAACGTATGACGCTAAATAGTATTACGTTGTAACGTATAGCGTCATATACTATTACCATGCAACGTGTAACGTTATATCTCTTAACGGTATGTAGTATTACGTTAAAACATATAACGTTATATAGTATTACGTAATAACGTGTAACGTTACATAGTATTACGTTATAACGTATAGCGTCATATAGTATTACCATACTACGTGTAACGTTATATACTATTACCATACAACGTGTAACGTTATATAGTATTACGATATAACGTGTAACGTTATATAGTATTACGTAATAACGTATAACGTCATATACTATTACCATGAGGCGTGTAACGTTATATAGTATGACGTTATAACGTTTAACGTTATATACTATTACGTTAAAATATATAACGTTATATAGTATTACGTTATAACGTATAACGTTAAGTAGTATTACGTTGTAACGTATAACGTTATATACTATTACCATACAACGTGTAACGTTATATAGTATTACGTTTGAACTTATGACGTTATATACTATTACCATACAACGTGTAACGTTATATAGTATTACGTTAAAACATATAACGTTATATAGTATTACGTTATAACGTATAACGTTAGATAGTATTACGTTGTAACGTATATCGTTATATACTATTACCATACAACGGGTAACGTTATATAGTATTACGATATAATGGGTAACGTTATGTAGTATTACGTTAAAACATATAACGTTATATAGTATAACGTTATAACGTATAACGTTAAATAGTATTACGATGTAACGTATAACGTTATATGCTATTACCATACAACGTGTAACGTTATATAGTATGACGTTATAACGTTTAACGTTATGTAGTATTACGGTGAAACATATAACGTTAGTCAATATTACGTTATAACGTATAACGTTAGATAGCATTACGTTGTAACGTATATCGTTATATACTATTACCATACCACGCGTAACGTTATATAGTATTACGATATAATGGGTAACGTTATGTAGTATTACGTTAAAACATATAAGGTTATATAGTATAACGTTATAACGTATAACGTTAAATAGTATTACGTTGAAACGTATAACGTTATATGCTATTACCATACAATGTGTAACGTTATATAGTATTACGTTGTAACGTATGACGTTATACGCTATTACCATACAACGTGTAACGTTATATAGTATTACGTTGTAACGTATGACGTTATATACTATTACCATACAACGTGTAACGTTATATAGTATGACGTTATAACGTTTAACGTTATATACGATTACGTTAAAACATATAACGTTATATAGTATTACGTTGTAACGTATGTCGTTATATACTATGACCATACAACGGGTAACGTTATATAGTATTACGATATAATGGGTAACGTTATAAATTAATACGTTATAACGTATAACGCTAAATAGTATTACGTTGTAGCGTATAACGTTATATACCATTACCATACAACGTGTAACGTTATATAGTATTACGTAATAACGTGTAACGTTATATAGTATTACGTTATAACGTTTACCGTTATAAAGTATTTCGTTATAACGTATAACGCTAAATAGTATTACGTTGTAACGTATAATGTTATATACCACTACCATACATCGTGTAACGTTATATAGTATTACGTAACAACGTGTAACGTTATATAGTATTACGTTATAACGTATAGCGTCATATGCTATTACCATACTACGTGTAACGTTATATCTTTTAACGTTATGTAGTATTACGTTAAAACATATAACGTTATATAGTATTACGTTATAACGTATAACGTCATATACTATTACCATACAACGTGTAACGTTATATAGTATAACGTTATAACGTTTAACGTTATATAGTATTACGTTAAAACATATAACGTTATATAGTATTACGTTATAACGTATAACGTTAAATAGTATTACGATGTAACGTATAACGTTATATACTATTACCATACAACGTGTAACGTTATATAGTATTACGTAATAACGTGTAACGTTATATAGTATTACGTTATAACGTATAACGTCATATAATATTACCATACAACGTGTAACGCTATATAGTATGACGTTATAACGTTTAACGTTATATACGATTACGTTAAAACATATAACGTTATATAGTATTACGTTATATCGTATAACGTCATATACTATTACCATACAACGTGTAACGTTATATAGTATGACGTTATAACGTTTAACGTTATAAAGTAATACGTTATAACGTATAACGCTAAATAGTATTACGCTGTAACGTATAACTTTATATACCATTACCATACAACGTGTAACGTTATATAGTATGACGTTATAACGTTTAACGTTATGTAGTATTACGGTGAAACATATAACGTTAGTCAATATTACGTTATAACGTATAACGTTAGATAGCATTACGTTGTAACGTATATCGTTATATACTATTACCATACCACGCGTAACGTTATATAGTATTACGATATAATGGGTAACGTTATGTAGTATTACGTTAAAACATATAAGGTTATACAGTATAACGTTATAACGTATAACGTTAAATAGTATTACGTTGAAACGTATAACGTTATATGCTATTACCATACAACGTGTAACGTTATATAGTATTACGATATAATGGGTAACGTTATGTAGTATTACGTTAAAACATATAACGTTATATAGTATAACGTTATAACGTATAACGTTAAATAGTATTACGATGTAACGTATAACGTTATATGCTATTACCATACAACGTGTAACGTTATATAGTATGACGTTATAACGTTTAACGTTATGTAGTATTACGGTGAAACATATAACGTTAGTCAATATTACGTTATAACGTATAACGTTAGATAGCATTACGTTGTAACGTATATCGTTATATACTATTACCATACCACGCGTAACGTTATATAGTATTACGATATAATGGGTAACGTTATGTAGTATTACGTTAAAACATATAAGGTTATATAGTATAACGTTATAACGTATAACGTTAAATAGTATTACGTTGAAACGTATAACGTTATATGCTATTACCATACAACGTGTAACGTTATATAGTATTACGTTGTAACGTATGACGTTATACGCTATTACCATACAACGTGTAACGTTATATAGTATTACGTTGTAACGTATGACGTTATATACTATTACCATACAACGTGTAACGTTATATAGTATGACGTTATAACGTTTAACGTTATATACGATTACGTTAAAACATATAACGTTATATAGTATTACGTTGTAACGTATGTCGTTATATACTATGACCATACAACGGGTAACGTTATATAGTATTACGATATAATGGGTAACGTTATAAATTAATACGTTATAACGTATAACGCTAAATAGTATTACGTTGTAGCGTATAACGTTATATACCATTACCATACAACGTGTAACGTTATATAGTATTACGTAATAACGTGTAACGTTATATAGTATTACGTTATAACGTTTACCGTTATAAAGTATTTCGTTATAACGTATAACGCTAAATAGTATTACGTTGTAACGTATAATGTTATATACCATTACCATACATCGTGTAGCGTTATATAGTATTACGTAATAACGTGTAACGTTATATAGTATTACGTTATAACGTATAGCGTCATATGCTATTACCATACTACGTGTAACGTTATATCTTTTAACGTTATGTAGTATTACGTTAAAACATATAACGTTATATAGTATTACGTTATAACGTATAACGTCATATACTATTACCATACAACGTGTAACGTTATATAGTATAACGTTATAACGTTTAACGTTATATAGTATTACGTTAAAACATATAACGTTATATAGTATTACGTTATAACGTATAACGTTAAATAGTATTACGTTGTAACGTATAACGTTATATACTATTACCATACAACGTGTAACGTTATATAGTATTACGTAATAACGTGTAACGTTATATAGTATTACGTTATAACGTATAACGTCATATAATATTACCATACAACGTGTAACGCTATATAGTATGACGTTATAACGTTTAACGTTATATACGATTACGTTAAAACATATAACGTTATATAGTATTACGTTATATCGTATAACGTCATATACTATTACCATACAACGTGTAACGTTATATAGTATGACGTTATAACGTTTAACGTTATAAAGTAATACGTTATAACGTATAACGCTAAATAGTATTTCGCTGTAACGTATAACTTTATATACCATTACCATACAACGTGTAACGTTATATAGTATGACGTTATAACGTTTAACGTTATGTAGTATTACGGTGAAACATATAACGTTAGTCAATATTACGTTATAACGTATAACGTTAGATAGCATTACGTTGTAACGTATATCGTTATATACTATTACCATACCACGCGTAACGTTATATAGTATTACGATATAATGGGTAACGTTATGTAGTATTACGTTAAAACATATAAGGTTATATAGTATAACGTTATAACGTATAACGTTAAATAGTATTACGTTGAAACGTATAACGTTATATGCTATTACCATACAACGTGTAACGTTATATAGTATTACGATATAATGGGTAACGTTATGTAGTATTACGTTAAAACATATAACGTTATATAGTATAACGTTATAACGTATAACGTTAAATAGTATTACGATGTAACGTATAACGTTATATGCTATTACCATACAACGTGTAACGTTATATAGTATGACGTTATAACGTTTAACGTTATGTAGTATTACGGTGAAACATATAACGTTAGTCAATATTACGTTATAACGTATAACGTTAGATAGCATTACGTTGTAACGTATATCGTTATATACTATTACCATACCACGCGTAACGTTATATAGTATTACGATATAATGGGTAACGTTATGTAGTATTACGTTAAAACATATAAGGTTATATAGTATAACGTTATAACGTATAACGTTAAATAGTATTACGTTGAAACGTATAACGTTATATGCTATTACCATACAACGTGTAACGTTATATAGTATTACGTTGTAACGTATGACGTTATACGCTATTACCATACAACGTGTAACGTTATATAGTATTACGTTGTAACGTATGACGTTATATACTATTACCATACAACGTGTAACGTTATATAGTATGACGTTATAACGTTTAACGTTATATACGATTACGTTAAAACATATAACGTTATATAGTATTACGTTATATCGTATAACGTTAAATAGTATTACGTTGTAACGTATAACGTTATATACTATTACCATACAACGTGTAACGTTATATAGTATTACGATATAACGTGTAACGTTATATAGTATTACGTAATAACGTATAACGTCATATACTATTACCATGAGGCGTGTAACGTTATATAGAATGACCCTATATCGTTTAACGTTATGTAGTATTACGTTAAAACATATAACGTTATATAGTATTACGTTATAACGTATAACGTCATATACTATTACCATACAACGTGTAACGTTATATAGTATGACGTTATAACGTTTAACGTTATAAAGTAATACGTTATAACGTATAACGCTAAATAGTATTACGCTGTAACGTATAACTTTATATACCATTACCATACAACGTGTAACGTTATATAGTACTACGTTATAACGTTTAACGTTATAAAGTATTACGTTATAACGTATAACGCTAAATAGTATTACGTTGTAACGTATAGCGTCATATACTATTACCATGCAACGTGTAACGTTATGTCTCTTAACGTTATGTAGTATTACGTTAAGACATATAACGTTATATAGTATTACGTTATAACGTATAACGTTATATACCATTACCATTCAACGTGTAACGTTATATAGTATTACGTAATAACGTGTAACGTTATATAGTATTACGTTATAACGTTTAACGTTATAAAGTATTACGTTATAACGTATAACGCTAAATAGTATTACGTTGTAACGTATAATGTTATATACCATTACCATACAACGTGTAACGTTATATAGTATTACGTTATATCGTATAACGTCATATACTATTACCATACAACGTGTAACGTTATATAGTATGACGTTATAACGTTTAAAGTTATAAAGTAATACGTTATAACGTATAACGCTAAATAGTATTACGCTGTAACGTATAACGTTATATACCATTACCATACAACGTGTAACGTTATATAGTACTACGTTATAACGTTTAACGTTATAAAGTATTACGTTATAACGTATGACGCTAAATAGTATTACGTTGTAACGTATAGCGTCATATACTATTACCATGCAACGTGTAACGTTATATCTCTTAACGGTATGTAGTATTACGTTAAAACATATAACGTTATATAGTATTACGTAATAACGTGTAACGTTACATAGTATTACGTTATAACGTATAGCGTCATATAGTATTACCATACTACGTGTAACGTTATATACTATTACCATACAACGTGTAACGTTATATAGTATTACGATATAACGTGTAACGTTATATAGTATTACGTAATAACGTATAACGTCATATACTATTACCATGAGGCGTGTAACGTTATATAGTATGACGTTATAACGTTTAACGTTATATACTATTACGTTAAAACATATAACGTTATATAGTATTACGTTATAACGTATAACGTTAGATAGTATTACGTTGTAACGTATATCGTTATATACTATTACCATACAACGGGTAACGTTATATAGTATTACGATATAATGGGTAACGTTATGTAGTATTACGTTAAAACATATAACGTTATATAGTATAACGTTATAACGTATAACGTTAAATAGTATTACGATGTAACGTATAACGTTATATGCTATTACCATACAACGTGTAACGTTATATAGTATGACGTTATAACGTTTAACGTTATGTAGTATTACGGTGAAACATATAACGTTAGTCAGTATTACGTTATAACGTATAACGTTAGATAGCATTACGTTGTAACGTATATCGTTATATACTATTACCATACAACGGGTAACGTTATATAGTATTACGATATAATGGGTAACGTTATGTAGTATTACGTTAAAACATATAAGGTTATATAGTATAACGTTATAACGTATAACGTTAAATAGTATTACGTTGAAACGTATAACGTTATATGCTATTACCATACAACGTGTAACGTTATATAGTATTACGTTGTAACGTATGACGTTATATGCTATTACCATACAACGTGTAACGTTATATAGTATTACGTTGTAACGTATGACGTTATATACTATTACCATACAACGTGTAACGTTATATAGTATGACGTTATAACGTTTAACGTTATATACGATTACGTTAAAACATATAACGTTATATAGTATTACGTAATAACGTATAACGTCATATACTATTACCATGAGGCGTGTAACGTTATATAGAATGACCTTATATCGTTTAACGTTATGTAGTATTACGTTAAAACATATAACGTTATATAGTATTACGTTATAACGTATAACGTCATATACTATTACCATACAACGTGTAACGTTATATAGTATGACGTTATAACGTTTAACGTTATAAAGTAATACGTTATAACGTATAACGCTAAATAGTATTACGCTGTAACGTATAACGTCATATACTATTACCGTACAACGTGTAACGTTATATAGTATGACGTTATAACGTTTAACGTTATAAGGTAATACGTTATAACGTATAACGCTAAATAGTATTACGCTGTAACGTATAGCGTCATATACTATTACCATGCAACGTGAAAAGTTATGTCTCTTAACGTTATGTAGTATTACGTTAAGACATATAACGTTATATAGTATTACGTTATAACGTATAACGTCATATACTATTACCATACAACGTGTAACGTTATATAGTATGACGTTATAACGTATAACGCTAAATAGTATTACGTTGTAACGTATAACGTTATATACCATTACCATTCAACGTGTAACGTTATATAGTATTACGTAATATCGTGTAACGTTATATAGTATTACGTTATAACGTTTAACGTTATAAAGTATTACGTTATAACGTATAACGCTAAATAGTATTAAGTTGTAACGTATAATGTTATATACCATTACCATACAACGTGTAACGTTATATAGTATTACGTTATAACGTATAACGTCATATACTATTACCATACAACGTGTAACGTTATATAGTATGACGTTGTAACGTTTAAAGTTATAAAGTAATATGTTATAACGTATAACGCTAAATAGTATTACGCTGTAACGTATAACGTTATATACCATTACCATACAACGTGTAACGTTATATAGTACTACGTTATAACGTTTAACGTTATAAAGTATTACGTTATAACGTATGACGCTAAATAGTATTACGTTGTAACGTATAGCGTCATATACTATTACCATGCAACGTGTAACGTTATATCTCTTAACGGTATGTAGTATTACGTTAAAACATATAACGTTATATAGTATTACGTAATAACGTGTAACGTTACATAGTATTACGTTATAACGTATAGCGTCATATAGTATTACCATACTACGTGTAACGTTATATACTATTACCATACAACGTGTAACGTTATATAGTATTACGATATAACGTGTAACGTTATATAGTATTACGTAATAACGTATAACGTCATATACTATTACCATGAGGCGTGTAACGTTATATAGTATGACGTTATAACGTTTAACGTTATATACTATTACGTTAAAATATATAACGTTATATAGTATTACGTTATAACTTATAACGTTAGATAGTATTACGTTGTAACGTATATCGTTATATACTATTACCATACAACGGGTAACGTTATATAGTATTACGATATAATGGGTAACGTTATGTAGTATTACGTTAAAACATATAACGTTATATAGTATAACGTTATAACGTATAACGTTAAATAGTATTACGATGTAACGTATAACGTTATATGCTATTACCATACAACGTGTAACGTTATATAGTATGACGTTATAACGTTTAACGTTATGTAGTATTACGGTGAAACATATAACGTTAGTCAGTATTACGTTATAACGTATAACGTTAGATAGCATTACGTTGTAACGTATATCGTTATATACTATTACCATACAACGGGTAACGTTATATAGTATTACGATATAATGGGTAACGTTATGTAGTATTACGTTAAAACATATAAGGTTATATAGTATAACGTTATAACGTATAACGTTAAATAGTATTACGTTGAAACGTATAACGTTATATGCTATTACCATACAACGTGTAACGTTATATAGTATTACCATACAACGTGTAACGTTATATAGTATTACGTTGTAACGTATGACGTTATATACTATTACCATACAACGTGTAACGTTATATAGTATGACGTTATAACGTTTAACGTTATATACGATTACGTTAAAACATATAACGTTATATAGTATTACGTAATAACGTATAACGTCATATACTATTACCATGAGGCGTGTAACGTTATATAGAATGACCTTATATCGTTTAACGTTATGTAGTATTACGTTAAAACATATAACGTTATATAGTATTACGTTATAACGTATAACGTCATATACTATTACCATACAACGTGTAACGTTATATAGTATGACGTTATAACGTTTAACGTTATAAAGTAATACGTTATAACGTATAACGCTAAATAGTATTACGCTGTAACGTATAACGTCATATACTATTACCGTACAACGTGTAACGTTATATAGTATGACGTTATAACGTTTAACGTTATAAAGTAATACGTTATAACGTATAACGCTAAATAGTATTACGCTGTAACGTATAGCGTCATATACTATTACCATGCAACGTGTAACGTTATATCTCTTAACGTTATGTAGTATTACGTTAAAACATATAACGTTATATAGTATTACGTTATAACGTATAACGTCATATACTATTACCATACAACGTGTAACGTTATATAGTATGACGTTATAACGTTTAACGTTATAAAGTAATACGTTATAACGTATAACGCTAAATAGTATTACGTTGTAACGTATAACGTTATATACCATTACCATACAACGTGTAACGTTATATAGTATTACGTAATAACGTGTACCGTTATATAGTATTACGTTATAACGTATAACGCTAAATAGTATTACGTTGTAACGTATAATGTTATATACCATTACCATACAACGTGTAACGTTATATAGTATTACGTTATAACGTATAACGTCATATACTATTACCATACAACGTGTAACGTTATATAGTATGACGTTATAACGTTTAACATTATAAAGTAATACGTTATAACGTATAACGCTAAATAGTATTACGCTGTAACGTATAACGTTATATACCATTACCATACAACGTGTAACGTTATATAGTACTACGTTATAACGTTTAACGTTATAAAGTATTACGTTATAACGTATAACGCTAAATAGTATTACGTTGTAACGTATAGCGTCTCATACTATTACCATACAACGTGTAACGTTATATCTTTTAACGTTATGTAGTATTACGTTAAAACATATAACGTTATATAGTATTACGTTATAACGTATAACGTCATAAACTATTACCATACAACGTGTAACGTTATATAGTATAACGTTATAACGTTTAACGTTATATAGTATTACGTTAAAACATATAACGGTATATAGTATTACGTTATAACGTATAACGTTAAATAGTATTACGTTGTAACGTATAACGTTATATACTATTACCATACAACGTGTAACGTTATATAGTATTACGTAATAATGTGTAACGTTACATAGTATTACGTTATAACGTATAGCGTCATATAGTATTACCATACTACGTGTAACGTTATATAGTATTACGTTATAACGTATAACGTCATATAATATTACCATACAACGTGTAACGTTATATAGGATGACGTTATAACGTTTAACGTTATATACTATTACGTTAAAACATATAACGTTATATAGTATTACGTTATATCGTATAACGTTAAATAGTATTACGTTGTAACGTATAACGTTATATACTATTACCATACAACGTGTAACGTTATATAGTATTACGTAATAACGTGTAACGTTACATAGTATTACGTTATAACGTATAACGTCATATACTATTACCATACACCGTGTAACGTTATATAGTATTACGATATAAAGTGTAACGTTATATAGTATTACGTAATAACGTATAACGTCATATACTATTACCATGAGGCGTGTAACGTTATATAGTATGACGTTATAACGTTTAACGTTATACACTATTACGTTAAAACATATAACGTTATGTAGTATTACGTTAAAACAAATAACGTTATACAGTATTACGTTATAACGTATTACGTTAGATAGTATTACGTTGTAACGTATATCGTTATATACTATTACCATACAACGGGTAAGTTTATATAGTATTAAGATATAATGGGTAACGTTTTGTAGTATTACGTTAAAACATATAACGTTATATAGTATAACGTTATAACGTATAACATTAAATAGTATTGCGTTGTAACGTATAACGTTATATGCTATTACCCGACAACGTGTAACGTTATATAGTATTACGTTTTAACGTATGACGTTATATGCTATTACCATACAACGTGTAACGTTATATAGTATTACGTTGTAACGTATGACGTTATGTACTATTACCATACAACGTGTAACGTTATATAGTATGACGTTATAACGTATAACGTCATACACTATTACCATACAACGTGTAACGTTATATAGTATTACGATATAACGTGTAACGTTATATAGTATTACGTAATAACGTATAACGTCATATACTATTACCATGAGGCGTGTAACGTTATATAGTATGACGTTTAACGTTTAACGTTATGTAGTATTACGTTAAAACACATAACGTTATATAGTATAACGTTATAACGTGTAACGTTAGATAGTATTACGTAGTAACGTATAACGTTATATACTATTACCATACAACGTCTAACGTTATATAATATTACGTTGTAACGTATCACGTTATATGCTATTACCATACAACGTGTAACGTTATATAGTATTACGTTGTAACGTATGACGTTATATAGTATTACGTTATAACGTATAACGTCATATACTATTACCATACAACGTGTATCGTTATACAGTATGACGTTATAACGTTTAACGTTATGTAGTATTACGTTAAAACATATAACGTTATATAGTATTACGTTATAACGTATAGCGTTAAATAGTATTACGTTGCAACGTATAACGTTATATACCATTACCATACAACGTGTATCGTTATACAGTATTACGTTATAACGTTTAACGTTCTGGAGTATTACGTTATAACGTATAACGTTATATACTGTTACGATATAACGTGTAACGTTAGATAGTATTACGTTATAATGTATAACGTTATATACTATATACAACGTGTAACGTTATATAGTATGACGTTATATCGTTTAACGTTATGTAGTATTACGTTAAAACATATAACGTTATATAGTATTACGTTATAACGTATAGCGTTAAATAGTATTACGTTGCAACGTATAACGTTATATACCATTACCATACAACGTGTATCGTTATATAGTATTACGTTATAACGTATAACGTCATATACTATTACCATACAACGTGTAACGTTATATAGTATGACGTTATAACGTTTAACGTTATAAAGTAATACGTTATAACGTATAACGCTAAATAGTATTACGCTGTAACGTATAACGTTATATACCATTACCATGCAACGTGTAACGTTATATCTCTTAACGTTATGTAGTATTACGTTAAAACATATAACGTTATATAGTATTACGTTATAACGTATAACGTCATATACTATTACCATACAACGTGTAACGTTATATAGTATGACGTTATAACGTTTAACGTTATAAAGTAATACGTTATAACGTATAACGCTAAATAGTATTACGTTGTAACGTATAACGTTATATACCATTACCATACAACGTGTAACGTTATATAGTATTACGTAATAACGTGTAACGTTATATAGTATTACGTTATAACGTTTAACGTTATAAAGTATTACGTTATAACGTATAACGCTAAATAGTATTAGGTTGTAACGTATAATGTTATATACCATTACCATACAACGTGTAACGTTATATAGTATTACGTTATAACGTATAACGTCATATACTATTACCATACAACGTGTAACGTTATATAGTATGACGTTATAACGTTTAACGTTATAAAGTAATACGTTATAACGTATAACGCTAAATAGTATTACGCTGTAACGTATAACGTTATATACCATTACCATACAACGTGTAACGTTATATAGTACTACGTTATAACGTTTAACGTTATAAAGTATTACGTTATAACGTATAACGCTAAATAGTATTACGTTGTAACGTATAGCGTCATATAATATTACCATACAACGTGTAACGTTATATCTTTTAACGTTATGTAGTATTACGTTAAAACATATAACGTTATATAGTATTACGTTATAACGTATAACGTCATAAACTATTACCATACAACGTGTAACGTTATATAGTATAACGTTATAACGTTTAACGTTATATAGTATTACGTTAAAACATATAACGGTATATAATATTACGTTATAACGTATAACGTTAAATAGTATTACGTTGTAACGTATGACGTTATATACTGTTACCATACAACGTGTAACGTTATATAGTATTACTTTTTAACGTATGACGTTATATGCTATTACCATACAACGTGTAACGTTATATAGTATTACGTAATAACATGTAACGTTATATAGTATCACGTTATAACGTATAACGTTATATACCATTACCATACAACGTGTAACGTTATATAGTATTACGTAATAACGTGTTACGTTATATAGTATTACGTTATAACGTTTAACGTTATAAAGTATTACGTTATAACGTATAACGCTAAATAGTATTACGTTGTAACGTATAATGTTATATACCATTACCATACAGCGTGTAACGTTATATAGTATTACGTTATAACGTATAACGTCATATACTATTACCATACAACGTGTAACGTTATATAGTATGACGTTATAACGTTTAACGTTATAAAGTAATACGTTATAACGTATAACGCTAAATAGTATTACGTTGTAACGTATAACGTTATATACCATTACCATACAACGTGTAACGTTATATAGTATTACGTAATAACGTGTTACGTTATATAGTATAACGTTATAACGTTTAACGTTATAAAGTAATACGTTATAACGTATAACGCTAAATAGTATTACGTTGCAACGTATAACGTTATATACCATTACCATACAACGTGTAACGTTATATAGTATTACGTAATAACGTGTAACGTTATATAGTATCACGTTATAACGTATAACGTCATATACCATTACCATACAACGTGTAACGTTATATAGTACTACGTTATAACGTTTAACGTTATAAAGTACTACGTTATAACGTATAACGCTAAATAGTATTACGTTGTAACGTATAGCGTCATATACTATTACCATACAACGTGTAACGTTATATCTTTTAACGTTATGTAGTATTACGTTAAAACATATAACGTTATATAGTATTACGTTATAACGTATAACGTCATAAACTATTACCATACAACGTGTAACGTTATATAGTATAACGTTATAACGTTTAACGTTATATAGTATTACGTTAAAACATATAACGGTATATAGTATTACGTTATAACGTATAACGTTAAATAGTATTACGTTGTAACGTATAACGTTATATACTATTACCATACAACGTGTAACGTTATATAGTATTACGTAATAACGTGTAACGTTACATAGTATTACGTTATAACGTATAGCGTCATATAGTATTACCATACTTCGTGTAACGTTATATAGTATTACGTTATAACGTATAACGTCATATAATATTACCATACAACGTGTAACGTTATATAGGATGACGTTATAACGTTTAACGTTATATACTATTACGTTAAAACATATAACGTTATATAGTATTACGTTATATCGTATAACGTTAAATAGTATTACGTTGTAACGTATAACGTCATATACTATTACCATACAACGTGTAACGTTATATAGTATTACGATATAACGTGTAACGTTATATAGTATTACGTAATAACGTATAACGTCATATACTATTACCATGAGGCGTGTAACGTTATATAGTATGACGTTATAACGTTTAACGTTATAGACTATTACGTTAAAACATATAACGTTATGTAGTATTACGTTAAAACAAATAACGTTATACAGTATTACGTTATAACGTATTACGTTAGATAGTATTACGTTGTAACGTATATCGTTATATACTATTACCATACAACGGGTAAGTTTATATAGTATTAAGATATAATGGGTAACGTTTTGTAGTATTACGTTAAAACATATAACGTTATATAGTATAACGTTATAACGTATAACATTAAATAGTATTACGTTGTAACGTATAACGTTATATGCTATTACCCGACAACGTGTAACGTTATATAGTATTACGTTTTAACGTATGACGTTATATGCTATTACCATACAACGTGTAACGTTATATAGTATTACGTTGTAACGTATGACGTTATGTACTATTACCATACAACGTGTAACGTTATATAGTATGACGTTATAACGTATAACGTCATACACTATTACCATACAACGTGTAACGTTATATAGTATTACGTAATAACGTATAACGTCATATACTATTACCATGAGGCGTGTAACGTTATATAGTATGACGTTATAACGTTTAACGTTATATACTATTACGTTAAAACATATAACGTTATATAGTATTACGTTATATCGTATAACGTTAAATAGTATTACGTTGTAACGTATAACGTTATATACTATTACCATACAACGTGTAACGTTATATAGTATTACGTTTTAACGTATGACGTTATATGCTATTACCATACAACGTGTAACGTTATATAGTATTAAGTTGTAACGTATGACGTTATATACTATTACCATACAACGTGTAACGTTATATAGTATGACGTTATAACGTTTAACGTTATGTAGTATTACGTTAAAACACATAACGTTATATAGTATAACGTTATAACGTGTAACGTTAGATAGTATTACGTAGTAACGTATAACGTTATATACTATTACCATACAACGTCTAACGTTATATAATATTACGTTGTAACGTATCACGTTATATGCTATTACCATACAACGTGTAACGTTATATAGTATTACGTTGTAACGTATGACGTTATATAGTATTACGTTATAACGTATAACGTCATATACTATTACCATACAACGTGTATCGTTATACAGTATGACGTTATAACGTTTAACGTTATGTAGTATTACGTTAAAACATATAACGTTATATAGTATAACGTTATAACGTATAACGTTAGATAGTATTACGTAGTAACGTATAACGTTATATACTATTACCATACAACGTCTAACGTTATATAATATTGCGTTGTAACGTATCACGTTATATGCTATTACAATACAACGCGTAACGTTATATAGTATTACGGTATAATGGGTAACGTTATGTAGTATTACGTTAAAACATATAAGGTTATATAGTATAACGTTATAACGTATAACGTTAAATAGTATTACGTTGAAACGTATAACGTTATATGCTATTACCATACAACGTGTAACGTTATATAGTATTACGTTGTAACGTATGACGTTATACGTTATTACCATACAACGTGTAACGTTATATAGTATGACGTTATAACGTTTAACGTCATATACTATTACCATACAACGTGTAACGATATATAGTATTACGTTGTAACGTATGACGTTATATACTATTACCATACAACGTGTAACGTTATATAGTATTACGTTATAACGTTTTACGTTATGTAGTATTACGTTATAACGTATAACGTTATATAGTATTACGTTGTAACGTATGACGTTATGTACTATTACCATACAACGTGTATCGTTATATAGTATTACGTTATAACGTTTAACGTTCTGGAGTATTACGTTATAACGTATAACGTTATATACTGTTACGATATAACGTGTAACGTTATATAGTATTACGTTATAACGTATAACGTCATATACTATTACCATACAACCTGTAACGTTACATAGCATGACGTTATAACGTTTAACGTTATGTAGTATTACGTTAAAACATATAACGTTATATAGTATTACGTTATAACGTATAACGTTAGATAGTATTACGTTGTAACGTATATCGTTATATGCTATTACCATACAACGCGTAACGTTATATAGTATTACGATATAATGGGTAAAGCTATGTAGTATTACGTTAAAACATATAACGTTATATAGTATAACGTTATAACGTATAACGTTGAATAGTATTACGTTGTAACGTATAACGTCATATACTATTACCATACAACGTGTAACGTTATATAGTATTACTTTTTAACGTATGACGTTATATGCTATTACCATACAACGTGTAACGTTATATAGTATTACGTAATAACATGTAACGTTATATAGTATCACGTTATAACGTATAACGTCATATACTATTACCATACAACGTGTATCGTTATACAGTATGACGTTATAACGTTTAACGTTATGTAGTATTACGTTAAAACATATAACGTTATATAGTATTACGTTATAACGTATAGCGTTAAATAGTATTACGTTGCAACGTATAACGTTATATACCATTACCATACAACGTGTAACGTTATATAGTATTACGATATAATGGGTAAAGCTATGTAGTATTACGTTAAAACATATAACGTTATATAGTATAACGTTATAACGTATAACGTTGAATAGTATTACGTTGTAACGTATGACGTTATATGCTATTACCATACAACGTGTAACGTTATATAGTATTACGTTGTAACGTATGACGTTATATACTGTTACCGTACAACGTGTAACGTTATATAGTATTACGTTGTAACGTATGACGTTATATAGTATTACGTTATAACGTATAACGTCATATACTATTACCATACAACGTGTTTCGTTATACAGTATGACGTTATAACGTTTAACGTTATGTAGTATTACGTTAAAACATATAACGTTATATAGTATTACGTTATAACGTATAGCGTTAAATAGTATTACGTTGCAACGTATAACGTTATATACCATTACCATACAACGTGTAACGTTATATAGTATTACGTAATAACGTGTAACGTTATATAGTATCACGTTATAACGTATAACGTCATATACTATTACCATACAACGTGTAACGTTATATAGTATGACGTTATAACGTTTAACGTTATAAAGTAATACGTTATAACGTATAACGCCAAATAGTATTACGTTGTAACGTATAACGTTATATACCATTACCATACAACGTGTAACGTTATATAGTATTACGTAATAACGTGTTACGTTATATAGTATAACGTTATAACGTTTAACGTTATAAAGTAATACGTTATAACGTATAACGCTAAGTAGTATTACGTTGCAACGTATAACGTTATATACCATTACCATACAACGTGTAACGTTATATAGTATTACGTAATAACGTGTAACGTTATATAGTATCACGTTATAACGTATAACGTCATATACCATTACCATACAACGTGTAACGTTATATAGTACTACGTTATAACGTTTAACGTTATAAAGTATTACGTTATAACGTATAACGCTAAATAGTATTACGTTGTAACGTATAGCGTCATATACTATTACCATACAACGTGTAACGTTATATCTTTTAACGTTATGTAGTATTACGTTAAAACATATAACGTTATATAGTATTACGTTATAACGTATAACGTCATAAACTATTACCATACAACGTGTAACGTTATATAGTATAACGTTATAACGTTTAACGTTATATAGTATTACGTTAAAACATATAACGGTATATAGTATTACGTTATAACGTATAACGTCATAAACTATTACCATACAACGTGTAACGTTATATAGTATAACGTTATAACGTTTAACGTTATAAAGTATTACGTTATAACGTATAACGCTAAATAGTATTACGTTGTAACGTATAGCGTCATATACTATTACCATACAACGTGTAACGTTATATCTTTTAACGTTATGTAGTATTACGTTAATACATATAACGTTATATAGTATTACGTTATAACGTATAACGTCACAAAACTATTACCATACAACGTGTAACGTTATATAGTATAACGTTATAACGTTTAACGTTATATAGTATTACGTTAAAACATATAACGGTATATAGTATTACGTTATAACGTATAACGTTAAATAGTATTACGTTGTAACGTATAACGTTATATACTATTACCATACAACGTGTAACGTTATATAGTATTACGTAATAACGTGTAACGTTACATAGTATTACGTTATAACGTATAGCGTCATATAGTATTACCATACTTCGTGTAACGTTATATAGTATTACGTTGTAACGTGTGACGTTATATAGTATTACGTTATAACGTATAACGTCATATACTATTACCATACAACGTGTATCGTTATGTAGTATTACGTTATAACGTATAACGTTAAATAGTATTACGTTGTAACGTATAACGTTATATACTATTACCATACAACGTGTAACGTTATATAGTATTACGTTGTAACGTGTGAAGTTATATAGTATTACGTTATAACGTATAACGTCATATACTATTACCATACAACGTGTATCGTTATGTAGTATTACGTTATAACGTATAACGTTAAATAGTATTACGTTGTAACGTATAACGTTATATACTATTACCATACAACGTGTAACGTTATATAGTATGATGTTATAACGTTTAACGTTATATACTATTACGTTAAAACATATAACGTTATATAGTATTACCATACTACGTGTAACGTTATATAGTATTACGTTATAACGTATAACGTCATATACTATTACCATACAACGTGTAACGTTATATAGTATAACGTTATAACGTTTAACGTTATATAGTATTACGTTAAAACATATAACGTTATATAGTATTACGTTATAACGTATAACGTTAAATAGTATTACGTTGTAACGTATAACGTTATATACTATTACCATACAACGTGTAACGTTATATAGTATTACGTAATAACTTGTAACGTTATATAGTATTACGTTATAACGTATAGCGTCATATAGTATTACCATACTACGTGTAACGTTATATAGTATTACGTTATAACGTATAACGTCATATAATAGTACCATACAACGTGTAACGTTATATAGTGTGACGTTATAACGTTTAACGTTATATACTATTACGTTAAAACATATAACGTTATATAGTATTACGTTATATCGTATAACGTTAAATAGTATTACGTTGTAACGTATAACGTTATATACTATTACCATACAACGTGTAACGCTATATAGTATTACGTTGTAACGTATGACGTTATATGCTATTACCATACAACGTGTAACGTTATATAGTATTACGTTGTAACGTATGACGTTATGTACTATTACCATACAACGTGTATCGTTATATAGTATTACGATATAACGTTTAACGTTCTGGAGTATTACGTTATAACGTGTAACGTTATATATTGTTACGATATAACGTGTAACGTTATATGGTATTACGTTAAAACATATAACGTTATATAGTATTACGTTATAACGTATAATGTTAAATAGTATTACGTTGTAACGTATAACGTCATATTCTATTACCATACAACGTGTAACGTTATATAGTATAACGTTATAACGTTTCACGTTATATAGTATTACGTTAAAACATATAACGTTATATAGTATTACGTTGTAACGTATAACGTTAAATAGTATTACGTTGTAACGTATAACGTTATATACTATTACCATACAACGTGTAACGTTATATAGTATTACGTAATAACGTGTAACGTTATATAGTATTTCGTTATAACGTATAGCGTCATATAGTATTACCATACTACGTGTAACGTTATATAGTATTACGTTATAACGTATAGCGTCATATAGTATTACCATACTACGTATAACGTTAAATTGTATTACGTTGTAACGTATAACGTTATATACTATTACCATACAACGTGTAACGTTATATAGTATGACATTATAACGTTTAACGTTATATACTATTACGTTAAAACATATAACGTTATATAGTATTGCGTTATATCGTAAAACGTTAAATAGGGTTACGTTGTAACGTATAACGTTATGTACTATTACCATACAACGTGTAACGTTATATAGTATTACGTTGTAACGTATGACGTTATATGCTATTACCATACAACGTGTAACGTTATATAGTATTACGTTGTAACGTATGACGTTATGTACTATTACCATACAACGTGTATCGTTATATAGTATTACGATATAACGTTTAACGTTCTGGAGTATTACGTTATAACGTATAACGTCTTATACTAATACCATACAACGTGTATCGTTATATAGTATTACGTTATAACGTTTAACGTTCTGGAGTATTACGTTATAACGTATAACGTTATATACTGTTACGATATAACGTGTAACGTTATATAGTATTACGTTGTAACGTATGACGTTATATGCTATTACCATACAACGTGTAACGTTATATAGTATTATGTTGTAACGTATGACGTTATATACTGTTACCACACAACGTGTAACGTTATATAGTATTACGTTGTAACGTATGACGTTATATAGTAATACGTTATAACGTATAACGTCATATACTATTACCATACCAAGTGTATCGTTATACAGTATGACGTTATAACGTTTAATGTTATGTAGTATTACGTTGAAACATATAACGTTATATAGTATTACGTTATAACGTATAGTGTTAAATAGTATTACGTTGCAACGTATAACGATATATACCATTACCATACAACGTTTAACGTTATATAGTATTACGTAATAACGTATAGCGTCATATACTATTACCATACAACGTGTAACGTTATATAGTATGACGTTATATCGTTTAACGTTATGTAGTATTACGCTAAAACATATAACGTTATATAGTATTACGTTATAACGTATAACGCTAAATAGTATTACGTTATAATGTATAACGTTATATACTATTTACAACGTGTAACGTTATATTGTATGACGTTATAACGTTTAACGTTATGTAGTATTACGTTAAAACATATAACGTTATATAGTATAACGTTATAACATATAACGCTAAATAGTATTACGTTGTAACGTATAACGTTATATACCATTACCATACAACGTGTAACGTTATATAGTATTACGTAATAACGTGTAACGTTATATAGTATTACGTTATAACGTTTACCGTTATAAAGTATTACGTTATAACGTATAACGCTAAATAGTATTACGTTGTAACGTATAACGTTATATACTATTATCATACAACGTGTAACGTTATATAGTATTACGTTATAGCGTATAGCGTCATATAGTATTACCATACTACGTGTAACGTTATATAGCATTACGTTGTAACGTATGACGTTATATACTATTACCATACAACGTGTAACGTTATATAGTATGACGTTATAACGTTTAGCGTCATATACTATTACCATACAACGTGTAACGATATATAGTATTACGTTGTAACGTATGACGTTATATACTATTACCATACAACGTGTAACGTTATATAGTATTACGTTATAACGTTTTACGTTATGTAATATTACGTTATAACGCATAACGTTATATAGTATTACGTTGTAACTTATAACGTCATATACTATTACCATACAACGTGTAACGTTTTATAGTATGACGTTATAACGTTTAACGTTATATACTATTACCATACAACGTTTAACGTTATATAGTGTTACGTTATAACGTTTTACGTTATGTAGTATTACGTTAAAACATATGACGTTATATAGTATTACGTTGTAACGTATAACGTTATATACTATTACCATACAACGAGTAACGTTATGTAGTATTACGTTGTAACGTATGACGTTATATAGTATTACGTTATAACGTATAACGTCATATACTATTACCATACAACGTGTAACGTTAGATAGTATTACGTTATAATGTATAACGTTATATACTATTTACAACGTGTAACGCTAAATAGTATTACGTTATAACGTATAACGTCATATACTATTACCATACAACGTGTAACGTTTTATAGTATGACGTTATAACGTTTAACGTCATATACTATTATCATACAACGTGTAACGTTATATAGTATTACGCTATAACGTACAACGTTATCTAGTATTACGTTATAAGGTATAACGTTAAATAGTATTACGCTGTAACGTATAACATTATATAGTATTACCATACAACGTTTAACGTTATATAGTATTACGTTATAACGTTTTACGTTATGTAGTATTACGTTATAACGTATAACGTTAAATAGTATTACGCTGTAACGTATAACGTTATATACTATTATCATACAACGTGTATCGTTATATAGTATTACGTTATAACGTTTAACGTTCTGGAGTATTACGTTATAACGTATAACGTTATATACTGTTACGATATAACGTGTAACGTTAGATAGTATTACGTTATAATGTATAACGTTATATACTATATACAACGTGTAACGTTATATAGTATGGCGTTATAACGTTTAACGTTATGTAGTATTACGTTAAAACATATAACGTTATATAGTATAACGTTATAACGTATAACGTTAAATAGTATTACGATGTAACGTATAACGTTATATGCTATTACCATACAACGTGTAACGTTATATAGTATGACGTTATAACGTTTAACGTTATGTAGTATTACGGTGAAACATATAACGTTAGTCAGTATTACGTTATAACGTATAACGTTAAATAGTATTACGTTGTAACGTATAACGTTTTATACTATTACCATACCACGTGTAACGTTATATAGTATGACGTTATAACATTTAACGTTATGTCGTATTACGTTAAAACATATAACGTCTTATACTAATACCATACAACGTGTATCGTTATATAGTATTACGTTATAACGTTTAACGTTCTGGAGTATTACGTTATAACGTATAACGTTATATACTGTTACGATATAACGTGTAACGTTATATAGTATTACGTTGTAACGTATAACGTTATATACTATTACCATACAACGTGTAACGTTATATGGTATGACGTTATAACGTTTAACGTTATGTCGTATTACGTTAAAACATATAACGTCTTATACTAATACCATACAACGTGTAACGTTATATAGTATGACGTTATAACGTTTAACGTTATGTAGTATTACGGTGAAACATATAACGTTAGTCAGTATTACGTTATAACGTATAACGTTAAATAGTATTACGTTGTAACGTATAACGTTTTATACTATTACCATACAACATGTAACGTTATATAGTATTACGTTGTAACGTATGACGTTATATACTGTTACCATACAACGTGTAACGTTATATAGTATTTCGTTGCCACGTATAACGTTATATAGTATTACGTTATAACGTATAACGTCTTATACTAATACCATACAACGTGTATCGTTATATAGTATTACGTTATAACGTTTAACGTTCTGGAGTATTACGTTATAACGTATAACGTTATATACTATTACCATACAACGTGTAACGTTATATAGTATTACGTTGTAACGTATGACGTTATATACTATTACCATACAACGTGTAACGTTATATAGTATTATGTTGTAACGTATGACGTTATATACTGTTACCACACAACGTGTAACGTTATATAGTATTACGTAATAACATGTAACGTTATATAGTATTACGTTATAACGTATAGCGTCATATAGTATTACCATACTACGTGTAACGTTATATAGTATTACGTTATAACGTATAACGTCATATAATATTACCATACAACGTGTAACGCTATATAGTATGACGTTATAACGTTTAACGTTATATACGATTACGTTAAAACATATAACGTTATATAGTATTACGTTATATCGTATAACGTTAAATAGTATTACGTTGTAACGTATAACGTTATATACTATCACCATACAACGTGTAACGTTATATAGTATTACGATATAACGTGTAACGTTATATAGTATTACGTAATAACGTATAACGTCAAATACTATTACCATGAGGCGTGTAACGTTATATAGTATGACGTTATAACGTTTAACGTTATATACTATTACGTTAAAACATATAACGTTATATAGTATTACGTTATATCGTATAACGTTAAATAGTATTACGTTGTAACGCATAACGTTATATACTATTACCATACAACGTGTAACGTTAGATAGTATTACGTTATAATGTATAACGTTATATACTATTTACAACGTGTAACGTTATATAGTATGACGTTATAACGTTTAACGTTATGTAGTATTACGTTAAAACATATAACGTTATATAGTATAACGTTATAACGTATAACGTTAAATAGTATTACGTTGTAACGTATAACATTATATACTATTACCATACAACGTGTATCGTTATACAGTATGACGTTATAACGTTTAATGTTATATAGTATTACGTTAAAACATATAACGTTATATAGTATTACGTTATAACGTATAGCGTTAAATAGTATTACGTTGCAACGTATAACGATATATACCATTACCATACAACGTTTAACGTTATATAGTATTACGTAATAACGTATAGCGTCATATACTATTACCATGCAACGTGTAACGTTATATAGTATGACGTTATATCGTTTAACGTTATGTAGTATTACGCTAAAACATATAACGTTATATAGTATTACGTTATATCGTATAATGCTAAATAGTATTACGTTATAACGTATAACGTCATATACTATTACCATACAACGTGTAACGTTATATAGTATGACGTTATAACGTTTAACGTTATAAAGTAATACGTTATAACGTACAACGCTAAATAGTATTACGTTGTAACGTATAACGTTATATACCATTACCATACAACGTGTAACGTTATATAGTATTACGTAATAACGTGTAACGTTATATAGTATTACGTTATAACGTTTACCGTTATAAAGTATTACGTTATAACGTATAACGCTAAATAGTATTACGTTGTAACGTATAATGTTATATACCATTACCATACAACGTGTAACGTTATATAGTATTACGTAATAACGTGTAACGTTATATAGTATTACGTTATAACGTATAACGTCATATACTATTACCATACAACGTGTAACGTTATATAGTATAACGTTATAACGTTTAACGTTATATAGTATTACGTTAAAACATATAACGTTATATAGTATTATGTTATAACTTATAACGTTAAATACTATTACGTTGTAACGTATAACGTTATATACTATTACCATACAACGTGTAACGTTATATAGTATTACGTAATAACATGTAACGTTATATAGTATTACGTTATAACGTATAGCGTCATATAGTATTACCATACTACGTGTAACGTTATATAGTATTACGTTATAACGTATAACGTCATATAATATTACCATACAACGTGTAACGCTATATAGTATGACGTTATAACGTTTACCGTTATATACGATTACGTTAAAACATATAACGTTATATGGTATTACGTTATATCGTATAACGTTAAATAGTATTACGTTGTAACGTATAACGTTATATACTATCACCATACAACGTGTAACGTTATATAGTATTACGATATAACGTGTAACGTTATATAGTATTACGTAATAACGTATAACGTCATATACTATTACCATGAGGCGTGTAACGTTATATAGTATGACGTTATAGCGTTTAACGTTATATACTATTACGTTAAAACATATAACGTTATATAGTATTACGTTATATCGTATAACGTTAAATAGTATTACGTTGTAACGTATAACGTTATATACTATTACCATACAACGTGTAACGTTATACAGTATGACGTTATAACGTTTAACGTTATGTAGTATTACGTTAAAACATATAACGTTATACAGTATTACGTTATAACGTATAACGTTAGATAGTATTACGCTGTAACGTATATCGTTATATACTATTACCATACAACGGGTAACGTTATATAGTGTTACGATATAATGGGTAACGTTATGTAGTATTACGTTAAAACATATAACGTTATATAGTATAACGTTATAACGTATAACGTTAAATAGTATTACGATGTAACGTATAACGTTATATGCTATTACCATACAACGTGTAACGTTATATAGTATTACGTAATAACGTGTAACGTTATATAGTATTACGTTATAACGTATAGCGTCATATACTATTACCATACAACGTGTAATGTTATATAGAATGACCTTATATCGTTTAACGTTATGTAGTATTACGCTAAAACATATAACGTTATATAGTATTACGTTATAACGTATAACGCTAAATAGTATTACATTGTAACGTATAACGTTATATACCATTACCATACAACGTGTAACGTAATATAGTATTACGTAATAACGTGTAACGTTATATACTATTACGTTAAAACATATAACGTTATATAGTATTACGTTATATCGTATAACGTTAAATAGTATTACGTTGTAACGTATAACGCTATATACTGTTACGATATAACGTGTAACGTTATATGGTATTACGTTATAACGTATAACGTCATATAATATTACCATACAACGTGTAACGTTATATAGTATGACGTTATAACGTTTAACGTTATGTAGTATTACGTTAAAACATATAATGTTATATAGTATTACGTTATAACGTATAACGTCATATAATATTACCATACAACGTGTAACGTTATATAGTATGACGTTATAACGTTTAACGTTATATACTAATACGTTAAAACATATAACGTTATATAGAATTACGTTATATCGTATAACGTTAAATAGTATTACGTTGTAACGTATAACGTTATATACTATTACCATACAACGTGTAACGTTATATAGTATTACGTTATAACGTATAGCGTCATATAGTATTACCATACTACGTGTAACGTTATATAGTATTACGTTATAACGTATAACGTCATATAATATTACCATACAACGTGTAACGTTATATAGTATGACGTTATAACGTTTAACGTTATATACTATTACGTTAAAACATATAACGTTATATAGTATTACGTTATATCGTATAACGTTAAATAGTATTACGTTGTAACGTATAACGTTATATACTGTTACGTTATAACGTATAGCGTTATATGGTATTACGTTATAACGTATAACGTCATATAATATTACCATACAACGTGTAACGTTATATAGTATGACGTTATAACGTTTAAGGTCATGTAGTATTACGTTAAAACATATAATGTTATATAGTATTACGTTATAACGTATAACGTCATATAATATTACCATACAACGTGTAACGTTATATAGTATGACGTTACAACGTTTAACGTTATATACTAATACGTTAAAACATATAACGTTATATAGAATTACGTTATATCGTATAACGTTAAATAGTATTACGTTGTAACGTATAACGTTATATACTATTACCATACAACGTGTAACGTTATATAGTATTACGTTATAACGTATAGCGTCATATAGTATTACCATACTACGTGTAACGTTATATAGTATTACGTTATAACGTATAACGTCATATAATATTACCATACAACGTGTAACGTTATATAGTATGACGTTATAACGTTTAACGTTGTATACTATTACGTTAAAACATATAACGTTATATAGTATTACGTTATATCGTATAACGTTAAATAGTATTACGTTGTAACGTATAACGTTATATACTGTTACGATATAACGTGTAACGTTATATGGTATTACGTTATAACGTATAACGTCATATAATATTACCATACAACGTGTAACGTTATATAGTATGACGTTATAACGTTTAACGTTATGTAGTATTACGTTAAAACATATAATGTTATATAGTATTACGTTATAACGTATAACGTCATATAATATTACCATACAACGTGTAACGTTATATAGCATGACGTTATAACGTTTAACGTTATATACTAATACGTTAAAACATATAACGTTATATAGTATTACGTTATATCGTATAACGTTAAATAGTATTACGTTGTAACGTATAACGTTATATACTATTACCATACAACGTGTAACGTTATATAGTATTACGTTGCAACGTATAACGTTATATAGTATTACGTTATAACGTATAACGTCTTATACTAATACCATACAACGTGTAACGTTATATAGTATGACGTTATAACGTTTAACGTTATATACTAATACGTTAAAACATATAACGTTATATACTAATACGTTAAAACATATAACGTTATATAGTATTACGTTATAACGTATAACGTTAAATAGTATTACGTTGTAACGTATAACGTTATATACTATTACCATACAACGTGTAACGTTATATAGTATTACGCTATAATGTATAACGTTATATACTATATACAACGTGTAACGTTATATAGTATCACGTTATAACGTTTAACGTTATGTAGTATTACGTTAAAACATATAACGTTATATAGCATAACGTTATAACGTATAACGTTAAATAGTATTACGTTGTAACGTATAACATTATATACTATTACCATACAACGTGTAACGTTATATAGTATTACGTTGTAACGTATGACGTTATATACTGTTACCATACAACGTGTAACGTTATATAGTATTACGTTGCAACGTATAACGTTATATAGTATTACGTTATAACGTATAACGTTATATACTATTACCATACAACGTATAGCGTTAAATAGTATTACGTTATAACGTATAACGTCATATACTATTACCATACAACGTGTATCGTTATATAGTATTACGTTATAATGTTTAACGTTCTGGAGTATTACGTTATAACGTATAACGTTATATACTGTTACGATATAACGTGTAACGTTATATAGTATTACGTTGTAACGTATAACGTTATATACTATTACCATACAACGTGTAACGTTATATAGTATTACGTTATAATGTTTAACGTTCTGGAGTATTACGTTATAACGTATAACGTTATATACTGTTACGATATAACGTTTAACGTTATGTAGTATTACGTTAAAACATATAACGTCTTATACTAATACCATACAACGTGTAACGTTATATAGTATGACGTTATAACGTTTAACGTTATGTAGTATTACGGTGAAACATATAACGTTAGTCAGTATTACGTTATAACGTATAACGTTAAATAGTATTACGTTGTAACGTATAACGTTTTATACTATTACCATACAACGTGTAACGTTATATAGTATTACGTTGTAACGTATGACGTTATATACTGTTACCATACAACGTGTAACGTTATATAGTATTACGTTGCAACGTATAACGTTATATAGTATTACGTTATAACGTATAACGTCTTATACTAATACCATACAACGTGTATCGTTATATAGTATTACGTTATAACGTTTAACGTTCTGGAGTATTACTTTATAACGTATAACGTTATATACTGTTACGATATAACGTGTAACGTTACATAGTATTACGTTGTAACGTATAACGTTATATACTATTACCATACAACGTGTAACGTTATATAGTATTACGTTGTAACGTATGACGTTATATACTATTACCATACAACGTGTAACGTTATATAGTATTATGTTGTAACGTATGACGTTATATACTGTTACCACACAACGTGTAACGTTATATAGTATTACGTTGTAACGTATGACATTATATAGTATTACGTTATAACGTATAACGTCATATACTATTACCATACCAAGTGTATCGTTATACAGTATGACGTTATAACGTTTAATGTTATGTAGTATTACGTTAAAACATATAACGTTATATAGTATTACGTTATAACGTATAGCGTTAAATAGTATTACGTTGCAACGTATAACGATATATACCATTACCATACAACGTGTAACGTTATATAGTATCACGTAATAACGTGTAACGTTATATAGTATTACGTTATAACGTTTACCGTTATAAAGTATTACGTTATAACGTACAACGCTAAATAGTATTACGTTGTAACGTATAACGTTATATACCATTACCATACAACGTGTAACGTTATATAGTATCACGTAATAACGTGTAACGTTATATAGTATTACGTTATAACGTTTACCGTTATAAAGTATTACGTTATAACGTATAACGCTAAATAGTATTACGTTGTAACGTATAATGTTATATACCATTACCATACAACGTGTAACGTTATATAGTATTACGTAATAACGTGTAACGTTATATAGTATTACGTTATAACGTATAACGTCATATACTATTACCATACAACGTGTAACGTTATATAGTATAACGTTATAACGTTTAACGTTATATAGTATTACGTTAAAACATATAACGTTATATAGTATTACGTTATAACGTATAACGTTAAATACTATTACGTTGTAACGTATAACGTTATATACTATTACCATACAACGTGTAACGTTATATAGTATTACGTAATAACGTGTAACGTTATATAGTATTACGTTATAACGTATAGCGTCATATAGTATTACCATACTACGTGTAACGTTATATAGTATTACGTTATAACGTATAACGTCATATAATATTACCATACAACGTGTAACGCTATATAGTATGACGTTATAACGTTTACCGTTATATACGATTACGTTAAAACATATAACGTTATATAGTATTACGTTATATCGTATAACGTTAAATAGTATTACGTTGTAACGTATAACGTTATATACTATTACCATACAACGTGTAACGTTATATAGTATTACGATATAACGTGTAACGTTATATAGTATTACGTAATAACGTATAACGTCATATACTATTACCATGAGGCGTGTAACGTTATATAGTATGACGTTATAACGTTTAACGTTATATACTATTACGTTAAAACATATAACGTTATATAGTATTACGTTATATCGTATAACGTTAAATAGTATTACGTTGTAACGTATAACGTTATATACTATTACCATACAACGTGTAACGTTATACAGTATGACGTTATAACGTTTAACGTTATGTAGTATTACGTTAAAACATATAACGTTATACAGTATTACGTTATAACGTATAACGTTAAATAGTATTACGTTGTAACGTATATCGTTATATACTATTACCATACAACGGGTAACGTTATATAGTATTACGATATAATGGGTAACGTTATGTAGTATTACGTTAAAACATATAACGTTATATAGTATAACGTTATAACGTATAACGTATAACGTTAAATAGTATTACGATGTAACATATAACGTTATATGCTATTACCATACAACGTGTAACGTTATATAGTATTACGTAATAACGTGTAACGTTATATAGTATTACGTTATAACGTATAGCGTCATATACTATTACCATACAACGTGTAATGTTATATAGAATGACCTTATATCGTTTAACGTTATGTAGTATTACGCTAAAACATATAACGTTATATAGTATTACGTTATAACGTATAACGCTAAATAGTATTACGTTATAACGTATAACGTCATAGACTATTACCATACAACGTGTAACGTTATATAGTATGACGTTATAACGTTTAACGTTATAAAGTAATACGTTATAACGTATAACGCTAAATAGTATTCCGTTGTAACGTATAACGTTATATACCATTACCATACAACGTGTAACGTTATATAGTATTACGTTATAACGTATAACGTCATATACTATTACCATACAACGTGTATCGTTATATAGTATTACGTAATAACGTGTAACGTTATATAGTATTACGTTATAACGTATAGCGTCATATACTATTACCATACAACGTGTAATGTTATATAGAATGACCTTATATCGTTTAACGTTATGTAGTATTACGCTAAAACATATAACGTTATATAGTATTACGTTATAACGTATAACGCTAAATAGTATTCCGTTGTAACGTATAACGTTATATACCATTACCATACAACGTGTAACGTTATATAGTATGACGTTATAACGTTTAACGTTATAAAGTAATACGTTATAACGTATAACGCTAAATAGTATTCCGTTGTAACGTATAACGTTATATACCATTACCATACAACGTGTAACGTTATATAGTATGACGTTATAACGTTTAACGTTATGTAGTATTACGTTAAAACATATAATGTTATATAGTATTACGTTATAACGTATAACGTCATATAATATTACCATACAACGTGTAACGTTATATAGTATGACGTTATAACGTTTAACGTTATATACTAATACGTTAAAACATATAACGTTATATAGAATTACGTTATATCGTATAACGTTAAATAGTATTACGTTGTAACGTATAACGTTATATACTATTACCATACAACGTGTAACGTTATATAGTATTACGTTATAACGTATAGCGTCATATAGTATTACCATACTACGTGTAACGTTATATAGTATTACGTTATAACGTATAACGTCATATAATATTACCATACAACGTGTAACGTTATATAGTATGACGTTATAACGTTTAACGTTATATACTATTACGTTAAAACATATAACGTTATATAGTATTACGTTATATCGTATAACGTTAAATAGTATTACGTTGTAACGTATAACGTTATATACTGTTACGATATAACGTGTAACGTTATATGGTATTACGTTATAACGTATAACGTCATATAATATTACCATACAACGTGTAACGTTATATAGTATGACGTTATAACGTTTAACGTTATGTAGTATTACGTTAAAACATATAATGTTATATAGTATTACGTTATAACGTATAACGTCATATAATATTACCATACAACGTGTAACGTTATATAGTATGACGTTACAACGTTTAACGTTATATACTAATACGTTAAAACATATAACGTTATATAGAATTACGTTATATCGTATAACGTTAAATAGTATTACGTTGTAACGTATAACGTTATATACTATTACCATACAACGTGTAACGTTATATATTATTACGTTATAACGTATAGCGTCATATAGTATTACCATACTACGTGTAACGTTATATAGTATTACGTTATAACGTATAACGTCATATAATATTACCATACAACGTGTAACGTTATATAGTATGACGTTATAACGTTTAACGTTGTATACTATTACGTTAAAACATATAACGTTATATAGTATTACGTTATATCGTATAACGTTAAATAGTATTACGTTGTAACGTATAACGTTATATACTGTTACGATATAACGTGTAACGTTATATGGTATTACGTTATAACGTATAACGTCATATAATATTACCATACAACGTGTAACGTTATATAGTATGACGTTATAACGTTTAACGTTATGTAGTATTACGTTAAAACATATAATGTTATATAGTATTACGTTATAACGTATAACGTCATATAATATTACCATACAACGTGTAACGTTATATAGCATGACGTTATAACGTTTAACGTTATATACTAATACGTTAAAACATATAACGTTATATAGTATTACGTTATATTGTATAACGTTAAATAGTATTACGTTGTAACGTATAACGTTATATACTATTACCATACAACGTGTAACGTTATATAGTATTACGTTGCAACGTATAACGTTATATAGTATTACGTTATAACGTATAACGTCTTATACTAATACCATACAACGTGTAACGTTATATAGTATGACGTTATAACGTTTAACGTTATATACTAATACGTTAAAACATATAACGTTATATACTAATACGTTAAAACATATAACGTTATATAGTATTACGTTATATCGTATAACGTTAAATAGTATTACGTTGTAACGTATAACGTTATATACTATTACCATACAACGTGTAACGTTATATAGTATTACGCTATAATGTATAACGTTATATACTATATACAACGTGTAACGTTATATAGTATCACGTTATAACGTTTAACGTTATGTAGTATTACGTTAAAACATATAACGTTATATAGCATAACGTTATAACGTATAACGTTAAATAGTATTACGTTGTAACGTATAACATTATATACTATTACCATACAACGTGTAACGTTATATAGTATTACGTTGTAACGTATGACGTTATATACTGTTACCATACAACGTGTAACGTTATATAGTATTACGTTGCAACGTATAACGTTATATAGTATTACGTTATAACGTATAACGTTATATACTATTACCATACAACGTATAGCGTTAAATAGTATTACGTTATAACGTATAACGTCATATACTATTACCATACAACGTGTATCGTTATATAGTATTACGTTATAATGTTTAACGTTCTGGAGTATTACGTTATAACGTATAACGTTATATACTGTTACGATATAACGTGTAACGTTATATAGTATTACGTTGTAACGTATAACGTTATATACTATTACCATACAACGTGTAACGTTATATAGTATTACGTTATAATGTTTAACGTTCTGGAGTATTACGTTATAACGTATAACGTTATATACTGTTACGATATAACGTTTAACGTTATGTAGTATTACGTTAAAACATATAACGTCTTATACTAATACCATACAACGTGTAACGTTATATAGTATGACGTTATAACGTTTAACGTTATGTAGTATTACGGTGAAACATATAACGTTAGTCAGTATTACGTTATAACGTATAACGTTAAATAGTATTACGTTGTAACGTATAACGTTTTATACTATTACCATACAACGTGTAACGTTATATAGTATTACGTTGTAACGTATGACGTTATATACTGTTACCATACAACGTGTAACGTTATATAGTATTACGTTGCAACGTATAACGTTATATAGTATTACGTTATAACGTATAACGTCTTATACTAATACCATACAACGTGTATCGTTATATAGTATTACGTTATAACGTTTAACGTTCTGGAGTATTACTTTATAACGTATAACGTTATATACTGTTACGATATAACGTGTAACGTTACATAGTATTACGTTGTAACGTATAACGTTATATACTATTACCATACAACGTGTAACGTTATATAGTATTACGTTGTAACGTATGACGTTATATACTATTACCATACAACGTGTAACGTTATATAGTATTATGTTGTAACGTATGACGTTATATACTGTTACCACACAACGTGTAACGTTATATAGTATTACGTTGTAACGTATGACATTATATAGTATTACGTTATAACGTATAACGTCATATACTATTACCATACCAAGTGTATCGTTATACAGTATGACGTTATAACGTTTAATGTTATGTAGTATTACGTTAAAACATATAACGTTATATAGTATTACGTTATAACGTATAGCGTTAAATAGTATTACGTTGCAACGTATAACGATATATACCATTACCATACAACGTTTAACGTTATATAGTATTACGTAATAACGTATAGCGTCATATACTATTACCATGCAACGTGTAACGTTATATAGTATGACGTTATATCGTTTAACGTTATGTAGTATTACGCTAAAACATATAACGTTATATAGTATTACGTTATACCGTATAACGCTAAATAGTATTACGTTATAACGTATAACGTCATATACTATTACCATACAACGTGTAACGTTATATAGTATGACGTTATAACGTTTAACGTTATAAAGTAATACGTTATAACGTACAACGCTAAATAGTATTACGTTGTAACGTATAACGTTATATACCATTACCATACAACGTGTAACGTTATATAGTATCACGTAATAACGTGTAACGTTATATAGTATTACGTTATAACGTTTACCGTTATAAAGTATTACGTTATAACGTATAACGCTAAATAGTATTACGTTGTAACGTATAATGTTATATACCATTACCATACAACGTGTAACGTTATATAGTATTACGTAATAACGTGTAACGTTATATAGTATTACGTTATAACGTATAACGTCATATACTATTACCATACAACGTGTAACGTTATATAGTATGACGTTATAACGTTTAACGTTATATAGTATTACGTTAAAACATATAACGTTATATAGTATTACGTTATAACGTATAACGTTAAATACTATTACGTTGTAACGTATAACGTTATATACTATTACCATACAACGTGTAACGTTATATAGTATTACGTAATAACGTATAACGTTATATAGTATTACGTTATAACGTATATCGTCATATAGTATTACCATACTACGTGTAACGTTATATAGTATTACGTTATAACGTATAACGTCATATAATATTACCATACAACGTGTAACGCTATATAGTATGACGTTATAACGTTTACCGTTATATACGATTACGTTAAAACATATAACGTTATATAGTATTACGTTATATCGTATAACGTTAAATAGTATTACGTTGTAACGTATAACGTTATATACTATTACCATACAACGTGTAACGTTATATAGTATTACGATATAACGTGTAACGTTATATAGTATTACGTAATAACGTATAACGTCATATACTATTACCATGAGGCGTGTAACGTTATATAGTATGACGTTATAACGTTTAACGTTATATACTATTACGTTAAAACATATAACGTTATATAGTATTACGTTATATCGTATAACGTTAAATAGTATTACGTTGTAACGTATAACGTTATATACTATTACCATACAACGTGTAACGTTATACAGTATGACGTTATAACGTTTAACGTTATGTAGTATTACGTTAAAACATATAACGTTATACAGTATTACGTTATAACGTATAACGTTAAATAGTATTACGTTGTAACGTATATCGTTATATACTATTACCATACAACGGGTAACGTTATATAGTATTACGATATAATGGGTAACGTTATGTAGTATTACGTTAAAACATATAACGTTATATAGTATAACGTTATAACGTATAACGTATAACGTTAAATAGTATTACGATGTAACATATAACGTTATATGCTATTACCATACAACGTGTAACGTTATATAGTATTACGTAATAACGTGTAACGTTATATAGTATTACGTTATAACGTATAGCGTCATATACTATTACCATACAACGTGTAATGTTATATAGAATGACCTTATATCGTTTAACGTTATGTAGTATTACGCTAAAACATATAACGTTATATAGTATTACGTTATAACGTATAACGCTAAATAGTATTACGTTATAACGTATAACGTCATAGACTATTACCATACAACGTGTAACGTTATATAGTATGACGTTATAACGTTTAACGTTATAAAGTAATACGTTATAACGTATAACGCTAAATAGTATTCCGTTGTAACGTATAACGTTATATACCATTACCATACAACGTGTAACGTTATATAGTATTACGTTATAACGTATAACGTCATATACTATTACCATACAACGTGTATCGTTATATAGTATTACGTAATAACGTGTAACGTTATATAGTATTACGTTATAACGTATAGCGTCATATACTATTACCATACAACGTGTAATGTTATATAGAATGACCTTATATCGTTTAACGTTATGTAGTATTACGCTAAAACATATAACGTTATATAGTATTACGTTATAACGTATAACGCTAAATAGTATTCCGTTGTAACGTATAACGTTATATACCATTACCATACAACGTGTAACGTTATATAGTATGACGTTATAACGTTTAACGTTATAAAGTAATACGTTATAACGTATAACGCTAAATAGTATTCCGTTGTAACGTATAACGTTATATACCATTACCATACAACGTGTAACGTTATATAGTATGACGTTATAACGTTTAACGTTATGTAGTATTACGTTAAAACATATAATGTTATATAGTATTACGTTATAACGTATAACGTCATATAATATTACCATACAACGTGTAACGTTATATAGTATGACGTTATAACGTTTAACGTTATATACTAATACGTTAAAACATATAACGTTATATAGAATTACGTTATATCGTATAACGTTAAATAGTATTACGTTGTAACGTATAACGTTATATACTATTACCATACAACGTGTAACGTTATATAGTATTACGTTATAACGTATAGCGTCATATAGTATTACCATACTACGTGTAACGTTATATAGTATTACGTTATAACGTAAGACGTCATATAATATTACCATACAACGTGTAACGTTATATAGTATGACGTTATAACGTTTAACGTTATATACTATTACGTTAAAACATATAACGTTATATAGTATTACGTTATATCGTATAACGTTAAATAGTATTACGTTGTAACGTATAACGTTATATACTGTTACGATATAACGTGTAACGTTATATGGTATTACGTTATAACGTATAACGTCATATAATATTACCATACAACGTGTAACGTTATATAGTATGACGTTATAACGTTTAACGTTATGTAGTATTACGTTAAAACATATAATGTTATATAGTATTACGTTATAACGTATAACGTCATATAATATTACCATACAACGTGTAACGTTATATAGTATGACGTTACAACGTTTAACGTTATATACTAATACGTTAAAACATATAACGTTATATAGAATTACGTTATATCGTATAACGTTAAATAGTATTACGTTGTAACGTATAACGTTATATACTATTACCATACAACGTGTAACGTTATATAGTATTACGTTATAACGTATAGCGTCATATAGTATTACCATACTACGTGTAACGTTATATAGTATTACGTTATAACGTATAACGTCATATAATATTACCATACAACGTGTAACGTTATATAGTATGACGTTATAACGTTTAACGTTGTATACTATTACGTTAAAACATATAACGTTATATAGTATTACGTTATATCGTATAACGTTAAATAGTATTACGTTGTAACGTATAACGTTATATACTGTTACGATATAACGTGTAACGTTATATGGTATTACGTTATAACGTATAACGTCATATAATGTTACCATACAACGTGTAACGTTATATAGTATGACGTTATAACGTTTAACGTTATGTAGTATTACGTTAAAACATATAATGTTATATAGTATTACGTTATAACGTATAACGTCATATAATATTACCATACAACGTGTAACGTTATATAGCATGACGTTATAACGTTTAACGTTATATACTAATACGTTAAAACATATAACGTTATATAGTATTACGTTATATCGTATAACGTTAAATAGTATTACGTTGTAACGTATAACGTTATATACTATTACCATACAACGTGTAACGTTATATAGTATTACGCTATAATGTATAACGTTATATACTATATACAACGTGTAACGTTATATAGTATCACGTTATAACGTTTAACGTTATGTAGTATTACGTTAAAACATATAACGTTATATAGCATAACGTTATAACGTATAACGTTAAATAGTATTACGTTGTAACGTATAACATTATATACTATTACCATACAACGTGTAACGTTATATAGTATTACGTTGTAACGTATGACGTTATATACTGTTACCATACAACGTGTAACGTTATATAGTATTACGTTGCAACGTATAACGTTATATAGTATTACGTTATAACGTATAACGTCTTATACTAATACCATACAACGTGTAACGTTATATAGTATGACGTTATAACGTTTAACGTTATATACTAATACGTTAAAACATATAACGTTATATACTAATACGTTAAAACATATAACGTTATATAGTATTACGTTATATCGTATAACGTTAAATAGTATTACGTTGTAACGTATAACGTTATATACTATTACCATACAACGTGTAACGTTATATAGTATTACGCTATAATGTATAACGTTATATACTATATACAACGTGTAACGTTATATAGTATCACGTTATAACGTTTAACGTTATGTAGTATTACGTTAAAACATATAACGTTATATAGCATAACGTTATAACGTATAACGTTAAATAGTATTACGTTGTAACGTATAACATTATATACTATTACCATACAACGTGTAACGTTATATAGTATTACGTTGTAACGTATGACGTTATATACTGTTACCATACAACGTGTAACGTTATATAGTATTACGTTGCAACGTATAACGTTATATAGTATTACGTTATAACGTATAACGTCATATAATATTACCATACAACGTGTAACGTTATATAGTATTACGTTATAACGTATAACGTCATATACTATTACCATACAACGTGTATCGTTATATAGTATTACGTTATAATGTTTAACGTTCTGGAGTATTACGTTATAACGTATAACGTTATATACTGTTACGATATAACGTGTAACGTTATATAGTATTACGTTGTAACGTATAACGTTATATACTATTACCATACAACGTGTAACGTTATATAGTATTACGTTATAATGTTTAACGTTCTGGAGTATTACGTTATAACGTATAACGTTATATACTGTTACGATATAACGTTTAACGTTATGTAGTATTACGTTAAAACATATAACGTCTTATACTAATACCATACAACGTGTAACGTTATATAGTATGACGTTATAACGTTTAACGTTATGTAGTATTACGGTGAAACATATAACGTTAGTCAGTATTACGTTATAACGTATAACGTTAAATAGTATTACGTTGTAATGTATAACGTTTTATACTATTACCATACAACGTGTAACGTTATATAGTATTACGTTGTAACGTATGACGTTATATACTGTTACCATACAACGTGTAACGTTATATAGTATTACGTTGCAACGTATAACGTTATATAGTATTACGTTATAACGTATAACGTCTTATACTAATACCATACAACGTGTATCGTTATATAGTATTACGTTATAACGTTTAACGTTCTGGAGTATTACTTTATAACGTATAACGTTATATACTGTTACGATATAACGTGTAACGTTATATAGTATTACGTTGTAACGTATAACGTTATATACTATTACCATACAACGTGTAACGTTATATAGTATTACGTTGTAACGTATGACATTATATAGTATTACGTTATAACGTATAACGTCATATACTATTACCATACCAAGTGTATCGTTATACAGTATGACGTTATAACGTTTAATGTTATGTAGTATTACGTTAAAACATATAACGTTATATAGTATTACGTTATAACGTATAGCGTTAAATAGTATTACGTTGCAACGTATAACGATATATACCATTACCATACAACGTTTAACGTTATATAGTATTACGTAATAACGTATAGCGTCATATACTATTACCATGCAACGTGTAACGTTATATAGTATGACGTTATATCGTTTAACGTTATGTAGTATTACGCTAAAACATATAACGTTATATAGTATTACGTTATATCGTATAACGCTAAATAGTATTACGTTATAACGTATAACGTCATATACTATTACCATACAACGTGTAACGTTATATAGTATGACGTTATAACGTTTAACGTTATAAAGTAATACGTTATAACGTACAACGCTAAATAGTATTACGTTGTAACGTATAACGTTATATACCAATACCATACAACGTGTAACGTTATATAGTATCACGTAATAACGTGTAACGTTATATAGTATTACGTTATAACGTTTACCGTTATAAAGTATTACGTTATAACGTATAACGCTAAATAGTATTACGTTGTAACGTATAATGTTATATACCATTACCATACAACGTGTAACGTTATATAGTATTACGTAATAACGTGTAACGTTATATAGTATTACGTTATAACGTATAACGTCATATACTATTACCATACAACGTGTAACGTTATATAGTATGACGTTATAACGTTTAACGTTATATAGTATTACGTTAAAACATATGACGTTATATAGTATTACGTTATAACGTATAACGTTAAATACTATTACGTTGTAACGTATAACGTTATATACTATTACCATACAACGTGTAACGTTATATAGTATTACGTAATAACGTGTAACGTTATATAGTATTACGTTATAACGTATAGCGTCATATAGTATTACCATACTACGTGTAACGTTATATAGTATTACGTTATAACGTATAACGTCATATAATATTACCATACAACGTGTAACGCTATATAGTATGACGTTATAACGTTTACCGTTATATACGATTACGTTAAAACATATAACGTTATATAGTATTACGTTATATCGTATAACGTTAAATAGTATTACGTTGTAACGTATAACGTTATATACTATCACCATACAACGTGTAACGTTATATAGTATTACGATATAACGTGTAACGTTATATAGTATTACGTAATAACGTATAACGTCATATACTATTACCATGAGGCGTGTAACGTTATATAGTATGACGTTATAACGTTTAACGTTATATACTATTACGTTAAAACATATAACGTTATATAGTATTACGTTATATCGTATAACGTTAAATAGTATTACGTTATAACGTATAGCGTCATATACTATTACCATACAACGTGTAATGTTATATAGAATGACCTTATATCGTTTAACGTTATGTAGTATTACGCTAAAACATATAACGTTATATAGTATTACGTTATAACGTATAACGCTAAATAGTATTACGTTATAACGTATAACGTCATAGACTATTACCATACAACGTGTAACGTTATATAGTATGACGTTATAACGTTTAACGTTATAAAGTAATACGTTATAACGTATAACGCTAAATAGTATTCCGTTGTAACGTATAACGTTATATACCATTACCATACAACGTGTAACGTTATATAGTATTACGTTATAACGTATAACGTCATATACTATTACCATACAACGTGTATCGTTATATAGTATTACGTAATAACGTGTAACGTTATATAGTATTACGGTATAACGTATAGCGTCATATACTATTACCATACAACGTGTAATGTTATATAGAATGACCTTATATCGTTTAACGTTATGTAGTATTACGCTAAAACATATAACGTTATATAGTATTACGTTATAACGTATAACGCTAAATAGTATTCCGTTGTAACGTATAACGTTATATACCATTACCATACAACGTGTAACGTTATATAGTATTACGTAATAACGTGTAACGTTATATACTATTACGTTAAAACATATAACGTTATATAGTATTACGTTATATCGTATAACGTTAAATAGTATTACGTTGTAACGTATAACGCTATATACTGTTACGATATAACGTGTAACGTTATATGGTATTACGTTATAACGTATAACGTCATATAATATTACCATACAACGTGTAACGTTATATAGTATGACGTTATAACGTTTAACGTTATATACTAATACGTTAAAACATATAACGTTATATAGAATTACGTTATATCGTATAACGTTAAATAGTATTACGTTGTAACGTATAACGTTATATACTATTACCATACAACGTGTAACGTTATATAGTATTACGTTATAACGTATAGCGTCATATAGTATTACCATACTACGTGTAACGTTATATAGTATTACGTTATAACGTATAACGTCATATAATATTACCATACAACGTGTAACGTTATATAGTATGACGTTATAACGTTTAACGTTATATACTATTACGTTAAAACATATAACGTTATATAGTATTACGTTATATCGTATAACGTTAAATAGTATTACGTTGTAACGTATAACGTTATATACTGTTACGATATAACGTGTAACGTTATATGGTATTACGTTATAACGTATAACGTCATATAATATTACCATACAACGTGTAACGTTATATAGTATGACGTTATAACGTTTAACGTTATGTAGTATTACGTTAAAACATATAATGTTATATAGTATTACGTTATAACGTATAACGTCATATAATATTACCATACAACGTGTAACGTTATATAGTATGACGTTATAACGTTTAACGTTATATACTAATACGTTAAAACATATAACGTTATATAGAATTACGTTATATCGTATAACGTTAAATAGTATTACGTTGTAACGTATAACGTTATATACTATTACCCTACAACGTGTAACGTTACATAGTATTACGTTATAACGTATAGCGTCATATAGTATTACCATACTACGTGTAACGTTATATAGTATTACGTTATAACGTATAACGTCATATAATATTACCATACAACGTGTAACGTTATATAGTATGACGTTATAACGTTTAACGTTATGTAGTATTACGTTAAAACATATAATGTTATATAGTATTACGTTATAACGTATAACGTCATATAATATTACCATACAACGTGTAACGTTATATAGTATGACGTTATAACGTTTAACGTTATATACTAATACGTTAAAACATATAACGTTATATAGTATTACGTTATATCGTATAACGTTAAATAGTATTACGTTGTAACGTATAACGTTATATACTGTTACCATACAACGTGTAACGTTATATAGTATTACGCTATAATGTATAACGTTATATACTATATACAACGTGTAACGTTATATAGTATCACGTTATAACGTTTAACGTTATGTAGTATTACGTTAAAACATATAACGTTATATAGCATAACGTTATAACGTATAACGTTAAATAGTATTACGTTGTAACGTATAACATTATATACTATTACCATACAACGTGTAACGTTATATAGTATTACGTTGTAACGTATGACGTTATATACTGTTACCATACAACGTGTAACGTTATATAGTATTACGTTGCAACGTATAACGTTATATAGTATTACGTTATAACGTATAACGTCTTATACTAATACCATACAACGTGTATCGTTATATAGTATTACGTTATAACGCTTAACGTTCTGGAGTATTACGTTATAACGTATAACGTTATATACTGTTACGATATAACGTGTAACGTTATATAGTATTACGTTATAACGTATAACGTCATATACTATTACCATACAACGTGTATCGTTATATAGTATTACGTTATAACGTTTAACGTTATATAGTATTACGTTATAACGTATAGCGTCATATACTATTACCATACAACGTGTAACGTTATATAGTATTACGTCATAACGTTTAACGTTCTGGAGTATTACGTTATAACGTATACCGTTATATAGTATTACGTTGTAACGTATAATGTTATATACTATTACCATACAACGTGTAACGTTATATAGTATTACGTTGTAACGTATGACGTTATATGCTATTACCATACAACGTGTAACGTTATATAGTATTACGTTGTAACGTATGACGTTATATACTGTTACCATACAACGTGTAACGTTATTTAGTATTACGTTGTAACGTATGACGTTATATAGTATTACGTTATAACGTATAATGTCATATACTATTACCATACAACGTGTATCGTTATACAGTATGACGTTATAACGTTTAACGCTATGTAGTATTACGTTAAAACATATAACGTTATGTAGTATTACGTTATAACGTATAGCGTTAAATAGTATTACGTTGCAAGGTATAACGTTATATAGCATTACCATACAACGTGTAACGTTATATAGTATTACGTAATAACGTGTAACGTTATATAGTATTACGTTATAACGTATAACGTCATATACTTTTACCATACAACGTGTAACGTTATATAGTATGACGTTATAACGTTTAACGTTATATACTATTACGTTAAAACATATAACGTTATATAGTATTACGTTATATCGTATAACGTTAAATAGTATTACGATGTAACGTATAACGTTATATGCTATTACCATACAACGTGTAACGTTATATAGTATTACGTAATAACGTGTAACGTTATATAGTATTACGTTATAACGTATAGCGTCATATACTATTACCATACAACGTGTAATGTTATATAGAATGACCTTATACCGTTTAACGTTATGTAGTATTACGCTAAAACATATAACGTTATATAGTATTACGTTATAACGTATAACGTCTTATACTAATACCATACAACGTGTATCGTTATATAGTATTACGTTATAACGTTTAACGTTCTGGAGTATTACGTTATAACGTATAACGTCATATACTATTACCATACAACGTGTATCGTTATATAGTATTACGTTAAAACATATAACGTTATGTAGTATTACGTTAAAACATATAACGTTATGTAGTATTACGTTATAACGTATAGCGTTAAATAGTATTACGTTGCAACGTATAACGATATATACTATTACCATACAACGTGTAATGTTATATAGAATGACCTTATATCGTTTAACGTTATGTAGTATTACGCTAAAACATATAACGTTATATAGTATTACGTTATAACGTATAACGTCTTATACTAATACCATACAACGTGTATCGTTATATAGTATTACGTTATAACGTTTAACGTTCTAGAGTATTACGTTATAACGTATAACGTTATATACTGTTACGATATAACGTGTAACGTTTTATAGTATTTCGTTATAACGTATAACGTCATATACTATTACCATACAACGTGTATCGTTATATAGTATTACGTTAAAACATATAACGTTATGTAGTATTACGTTAAAACATATAACGTTATGTAGTATTACGTTATAACGTATAGCGTTAAATAGTATTACGTTGCAACGTATAACGATATATACTATTACCATACAACGTGTAATGTTATATAGAATGACCTTATATCGTTTAACGTTATGTAGTATTACGCTAAAACATATAACGTTAAATAGTATTACGTTATAACGTATAACGTCATATAATATTACCATACAACGTGTAACGTTATATAGTATGACGTTATAACGTTTAACGTTATATACTATTACGTTAAAACATATAACGTTATATAGTATTACGTTATATCGTATAACGTTAAATAGTATTACGTTGTAACGTATAACGTTATATACTATTACCATACAACGTGTAACGTTATATAGTATTACGTTGTAACGTATGACGTTATATAGTATTACGTTATAACGTATAACGTCTTATACTAATACCATACAACGTGTATCGTTATATAGAATGACCTTATATCGTTTAACGTTATGTAGTATTACGCTAAAACATATAACGTTATATATTATTACGTTATAACGTATAACGCTAAATAGTATTACGTTATAACGTATAACGTCATATACTATTACCATACAACGTGTAACGTTATATAGTATGACGTTATAACGTTTAACGTTATATACTATTACGTTAAAACATATAACGTTATATAGTATTACGTTATAACGTATAGCGTCATATACTATTACCACACAACGTGTAACGTTATATAGTATGACGTTATATCGTTTAACGTTATGTAGTATTACGCTAAAACATATAACGTTATATAGTATTACGTTATAACGTATAACGCTAAATAGTATTACGTTGTAACGTATAACGTTATATGCTATTACCATACAACGTGTAACGTTATATAGTATTACGTTGTAACGTATGACGTTATATGCTATTACCATACAACGTGTAACGTTATATAGTATTACGTAATAACGTGTAACGTTATATAGTATTACGTTATAACGTATAGCGTCATATACTATTACCATACAACGTGTAATGTTATATAGAATGACCTTATATCGTTTAACGTTATGTAGTATTACGCTAAAACATATAACGTTATATAGTATTACGTTATAACGTATAACGCTAAATAGTATTACGTTATAACGTATAACGTCATAGACTATTACCATACAACGTGTAACGTTATATAGTATTACGTAATAACGTGTAACGTTATATAGTATTACGTTATAACGTATAGCGTCATATAGTATTACTATACTACGTGTAACGTTATATAGTATTACGTTATAACGTATAACGTCATATAATATTACCATACAACGTGTAACGTTATATAGTATGACGTTATAACGTTTAACGTTATATACTATTACGTTAAAACATATATCGTTATATAGTATTACGTTATATCGTATAACGTTAAATAGTATTACGTTGTAACGTATAACGTTATATACTATTACCATACAACGTGTAACGTTATATAGTATTACGTTGCAACGTATAACGTTATATAGTATTACGTTATAACGTATAACGTCTTATACTAATACCATACAACGTGTATCGTTATATAGTATTACGTTACAACGTTTAACGTTCTGGAGTATTACGTTATAACGTATAACGTTATATACTGTTACGATATAACGTGTAACGTTATATAGTATTACGTTATAACGTATAACGTCATATACTATTACCATACAACGTGTATCGTTATATAGTATTACGTTATAACGTTTAACGTTCTGGAGTATTACGTTATAACGTATAACGTTATATACCGTTACGATATAACGTGTAACGTTATATAGTATGACGTTATATCGTTTAACGTTATGTAGTATTACGTTATATCGTTTAACGTTATGTAGTATTACGCTAAAACATATAACGTTATATAGTATTACGTTATAACGTATAACGCTAAATAGTATTACGTTGTAACGTATAACGTTATATACTATTACCATACAACGTGTAACGTTATATAGTATTACGTTGTAACGTATGACGTTATATGCTATTACCATACAACGTGTAACGTTATATAGTATTACGTTGTAACGTATGACGTTATATACTATTACCATACAACGTGTAACGTTATATAGTATGACGTTATAACGTTTAACGTCATATACTATTACCATACAACGTGTAACGATATATAGTATTACGTTGTAACGTATGACGTTATATACTATTACCATACAACGTGTAACGTTATATAGTATTACGTTATAACGTTTTACGTTATGTAATATTACGTTATAACGCATAACGTTATATAGTATTACGTTGTAACGTATAACGTCATATACTATTACCATACAACGTGTAACGTTTTATAGTATGACGTTATAACGTTTTGACGTCATATACTATTACCATACAACGTGTAACGTTATATAGTATTACGTTGTAACGTATGACGTTATATGCTATTACCATACAACGTGTAACGTTATATAGTATTACGTTGTAACGTATGACGTTATATACTATTACCATACAACGTGTAACGTTATATAGTATGACGTTATAACGTATAGCGTCATATACTATTACCACACAACGTGTAACGTTATATAGTATGACGTTATATCGTTTAACGTTATGTAGTATTACGCTAAAACATATAACGTTATATAGTATTACGTTATAACGTATAACGCTAAATAGTATTACGTTGTAACGTATAACGTTATATACCATTACCATACAACGTGTAACGTTATATAGTATTACGTAATAACGTGTAACGTTATATAGTATTACGTTATAACGTATAGCGTCATATACTATTACCATACAACGTGTAATGTTATATAGAATGACCTTATATCGTTTAACGTTATGTAGTATTACGCTAAAACATATAACGTTATATAGTATTACGTTATAACGCATAACGTTAAATAGTATTACGTAATAACGTATCACGTCATATACTATGACCATACAACGTGTAACGTTATATAGTATTACGTAATAACGTGTAACGTTATATAGTATTACGTTATAACGTATAGCGTCATATAGTATTACTATACTACGTGTAACGTTATATAGTATTACGTTATAACGTATAACGTCATATAATATTACCATACAACGTGTAACGTTATATAGTATGACGTTATAACGTTTAACGTTATATACTATTACGTTAAAACATATATCGTTATATAGTATTACGTTATATCGTATAACGTTAAATAGTATTACGTTGTAACGTATAACGTTATATACTATTACCATACAACGTGTAACGTTATATAGTATTACGTTGCAACGTATAACGTTATATAGTATTACGTTATAACGTATAACGTCTTATACTAATACCATACAACGTGTATCGTTATATAGTATTACGTTACAACGTTTAACGTTCTGGAGTATTACGTTATAACGTATAACGTTATATACTGTTACGATATAACGTGTAACGTTATATAGTATTACGTTATAACGTATAACGTCATATACTATTACCATACAACGTGTATCGTTATATAGTATTACGTTATAACGTTTAACGTTCTGGAGTATTACGTTATAACGTATAACGTTATATACCGTTACGATATAACGTGTAACGTTATATAGTATGACGTTATATCGTTTAACGTTATGTAGTATTACGTTATATCGTTTAACGTTATGTAGTATTACGCTAAAACATATAATGTTATATAGTATTACGTTATAACGTATAACGCTAAATAGTATTACGTTGTAACGTATAACGTTATATGCTATTACCATACAACGTGTAACGTTATATAGTATTACGTTGTAACGTATGACGTTATATGCTATTACCATACAACGTGTAACGTTATATAGTATTACGTTGTAACGTATGACGTTATATACTATTACCATACAACGTGTAACGTTATATAGTATGACGTTATAACGTTTAACGTCATATACTATTACCATACAACGTGTAACGATATATAGTATTACGTTGTAACGTATGACGTTATATACTATTACCATACAACGTGTAACGTTATATAGTATTACGTTATAACGTTTTACGTTATGTAATATTACGTTATAACGCATAACGTTATATAGTATTACGTTGTAACGTATAACGTCATATACTATTACCATACAACGTGTAACGTTTTATAGTATGACGTTATAACGTTTTGACGTCATATACTATTACCATACAACGTGTAACGTTATATAGTATTACGCTATAACGTACAACGTTATCTAATATTACGTTATAACGTATAACGTTATATAGTATTACGTTGTAACGTATAACGTTATATACTATTACCATACAACGTGTAACGTTATATAGTATTACGTTGTAACGTATGACGTTATATGCTATTACCATACAACGTGTAACGTTATATAGTATTACGTTGTAACGTATGACGTTATATACTGTTACCACACAACGTGTAACGTTATATAGTATTACGTTGTAACGTATGACGTTATATAGCATTACGTTATAACGTATAACGTCATATACTATTACCATACAACGTGTAACGTTAGATAGTATTACGTTATAATGTATAACGTTATATACTATTTACAACGTGTAACGTTATATAGTATGACGTTATAACGTTTAACGTTATGTAGTATTACGTTAAAACATATAACGTTATATAGTATAACGTTATAACGTATAACGTTAAATAGTATTACGTTGTAACGTATAACATTATATACTATTACCATACAACGTGTATCATTATACAGTATGACGTTATAACGTTTAACGTTATGTAGTATTACGTTAAAACATATAACGTTATATAGTATTACGTTATAACGTATAGCGTTAAATAGTATTACGTTGCAACGTATAACGTTATATACCATTACCATACAACGTGTAACGTTATATAGTATTACGTAATAACGTATAGCGTCATATACTATTACCATACAACGTGTAACGTTATATAGTATTACGTTATAACGTTTGACGTTCTGGAGTATTTCGTTATAACGTATAGCGTCATATACTATTACCATACAACGTGTAACGTTATATAGTATTACGTTATAACGTTTAGCGTTCTGGAGTATTACGTTATAACGTATACCGTTATATAGTATTACGTTGTAACGTATAACGTTATATACTATTTCCATACAACGTGTAACGTTATATAGTATTACGTTGTAACGTATGACGTTATATACTGTTACCATACAACGTGTATCGTTATATAGTATTACGTTACAACGTTTAACGTTCTGGAGTATTACGTTATAACGTATAACGTTATATACTGTTACGATATAACGTGTAACGTTATATAGTATTACGTTATAACGTATAACGTCATATACTATTACCATACAACGTGTATCGATATATAGTATTACGTAATAACGTGTAAAGTTATATAGTATTACGTTATAACGTATAGCGTCATATACTATTACCATACAACGTGTAACGTTATATAGTATGACCTTATAACGTTTAACGTTATGTAGTATTACGTTAAAACATATAACGTTATATAGTATAACGTTATAACGTATAACGTTAAATAGTATTACGTTGTAACGTATAACATTATATACTATTACCATACAACGTGTAACGTTATATAGTATTACGATGTAACGTATGACGTTATATACTGTTACCATACAACGTGTAACGTTATATAGTATTACGTTGCAACGTATAACGTTGTATAGTATTACGTTATAACGTATAACGTCTTATACTAATACCATACAACGTGTATCGTTATATAGTATTACGTTACAACGTTTAACGTTCTGGAGTATTACGTTATAACGTATAACGTTATATACTGTTACGATATAACGTGTAACGTTATATAGTATTACGTTATAACGTTTAACGTCATATACTATTACCATACAACGTGTATCGTTATATAGTATTACGTAATAACGTGTAAAGTTATATAGTATTACGTTATAACGTATAGCGTCATATACTATTACCATACAACGTGTAACGTTATATAGTATGACCTTATAACGTTTAACGTTATGTAGTATTATGTTAAAACATGTAACGTTATATAGTATAACGTTATAACGTATAACGTTAAATAGTATTACGTTGTAACGTATAACGTTATATACTATTTCCATACAACGTGTAACGTTATATAGTATTACGTTGTAACGTATGACGTTATATACTGTTACCATACAACGTGTAACGTTATATAGTATTACGTTGCAACGTATAACGTTATATAGTATTACGTTATAACGTATAACGTCTTATACTAATACCATACAACGTGTATCGTTATATAGTATTACGTTATAACGCTTAACGTTCTGGAGTATTACGTTATAACGTATAACGTTATATACTGTTACGATATAACGTGTAACGTTATATAGTATTACGTTATAACGTATAACGTCATATACTATTACCATACAACGTGTATCGTTATATAGTATTACGTTATAACGTTTAACGTTATATAGTATTACGTTATAACGTATAGCGTCATATACTATTACCATACAACGTGTAACGTTATATAGTATTACGTCATAACGTTTAACGTTCTGGAGTATTACGTTATAACGTATACCGTTATATAGTATTACGTTGTAACGTATAATGTTATATACTATTACCATACAACGTGTAACGTTATATAGTATTACGTTGTAACGTATGACGTTATATGCTATTACCATACAACGTGTAACGTTATATAGTATTACGTTGTAACGTATGACGTTATATACTGTTACCATACAACGTGTAACGTTATATAGTATTACGTTGTAACGTATGACGTTATATACTGTTACCATACAACGTGTAACGTTATATAGTATTACGTAATAACGTGTAACGTTATATAGTATTACGTTATAACGTATAACGTTAAATAGTATTACGTTGTAACGTATAACATTATATACTATTACCATACAACGTGTAACGTTATATAGTATTACGTTGTAACGTATGACGTTATATACTGTTACCATACAACGTGTAACGTTATATACTATTACGCTGCAACGTATAACGTTATATAGTATTACGTTATAACGTATAACGTCTTATACTAATACCATACAACGTGTATCGTTATATAGTATTACGTTATAACGTTTAACGTTCTGGAGTAATACGTCATAACGTATAACGTTATATACTGTTACGATATAACGTGTAACGTTATATAGTATTACGTTATAACGTATAACGTTATATAGTATTACGTTATAACGTATAACGTCATATACTATTACCATACAACGTGTATCGTTATATAGTATTACGTTATAACGTATAGCGTCATATACTATTACCATACAACGTGTAACGTTATATAGTATTACGTTATAACGTATAACGTCATATACTATTACCATACAACGTGTATCGTTATATAGTATTACGTTGTAACGTATGACGTTATATAGTATCACGTTATAACGTATAATGTCATATACTATTACCATACAACGTGTATCGTTATACAGTATGACGTTATAACGTTTAACGTTATGTAGTATTACGTTAAAACATATAACGTTATGTAGTATTACGTTATAACGTATAACGTCATATAATATTACCATACAACGTGTAACGTTATATAGTATGACGTTATAACGTTTAACGTTATATACTATTACGTTAAAACATATAACGTTATATAGTATTACGTTATATCGTATAACGTTAAATAGTATTACGATGTAACGTATAACGTTATATGCTATTACCATACAACGTGTAACGTTATATAGTATTACGTAATAACGTGTAACGTTATATAGTATTACGTTATAACGTATAGCGTCATATACTATTACCATACAACGTGTAATGTTATATAGAATGACCTTATATCGTTTAACGTTATGTACTATTACGTTAAAACATATAACGTTATATAGTATTACGTTATATCGTATAACGTTAAATAGTTTTACGTTGTAACGTATAACGTTATATACTGTTACGATATAACGTGTAACGTTATATGGTATTACGTTATAACGTATAACGTCATATAATATTACCATACAACGTCTAACGTTATATAGTATGACGTTATAACGTTTAACGTTATATACTAATACGTTAAAACATATAACGTTATATAGTATTACGTTATATCGTATAACGTTAAATAGTATTACGTTGTAACGTATAACGTTATATACTATTACCATACAACGTGTAACGTTATATAGTATTACGCTATAATGTATAACGTTATATACTATATACAACGTGTAACGTTATATAGTATCACGTTATAACGTTTAACGTTATGTAGTATTACGTTAAAACATATAACGTTATATAGTATAACGTTATAACGCATAACGTTAAATAGTATTACGTTGTAACGTATAACATTATATACTATTACCATACAACGTGTAACGTTATATAGTATTACGTTGTAACGTATGACGTTATATACTGTTACCATACAACGTGTAACGTTATATAGTATTACGTTGCAACGTATAACGTTATATAGTATTACGTTATAACGTATAACGTCTTATACTAATACCATACAACGTGTATCGTTATATAGTATTACGTTATAACGATTAACGTTCTGGAGTATTACGTTATAACGTATAACGTTATATACTGTTACGATATAACGTGTAACGTTATATAGTATTACGTTATAACGTATAACGTCATATACTATTACCATACAACGTGTATCGTTATATAGTATTACGTTATTACGTTTAACGTTATATAGTATTACGTTATAACGTATAGCGTCATATACTATTACCATACAACGTGTAACGTTATATAGTATTACGTTGTAACGTATGACGTTATATGCTATTACCATACAACGTGTAACGTTATATAGTATGACGTTATAACGTTTAACGTTATATACTATGACGTTAAAACATATAACGTTATATAGTATTACGTTATATCATATAACGTTAAATAGTATTACGTTGTAACGTATAACGTTATATACTATTACCATACAACGTGTAACGTTATATAGTATTACGTTGTAACGTATGACGTTATGTACTATTACCATACAACGTGTATCGTTATATAGTATGACGTTATAACGTTTAACGTTATATAGTATTACGTTATAACGTATAGCGTCATATACTATTACCATACAACGTGTAATGTTATATAGAATGACCTTATATCGTTTAACGTTATGTAGTATAACGCTAATACATATAACGTTACATAGTATTACGTTATAACGTATAACGTCTTATACTAATACCATACAACGTGTATCGTTATATAGTATTACGTTATAACGTTTACCGTTCTGGAGTATTACGTTATAACGTATAACGTTATATACTGTTACGATATAACGTGTAACGTTATATAGTATTACGTTATAACGTATAACGTCATATACTATTACCATACAACGTGTATCGTTATATAGTATTACGTTAAAACATATAACGTTATGTAGTATTACGTTAAAACATATAACGTTATGTAGTATTACGTTAAAACATATAACGTTATGTAGTATTACGTTATAACGTATAGCGTTAAATAGTATTACGTTGCAACGTATAACTTTATATAGTATTACGTTATATCGTATAACGTTAAATAGTATTACGTTGTAACGTATGACGTTATGTACTATTACCATACAACGTGTATCGTTATATAGTATGACGTTATAACGTTTAACGTTATATAGTATTACGTTATAACGTATAGCGTCATATACTATTACCATACAACGTGTAATGTTATATAGAATGACCTTATATCGTTTAACGTTATGTAGTATTACGCTAAAACATATAACGTTATATAGTATTACGTTATAACGTATAACGTCTTATACTAATACCATACAACGTGTATCGTTATATAGTATTACGTTATAACGTTTAACGTTCTGGAGTATTACGTTATAACGTATTACGTTATATACTGTTACGATATAACGTGTAACGTTATATAGTATTACGTTATAACGTATAACGTCATATACTATTACCATACAACGTGTATCGTTATATAGTATTACGTTAAAACATATAACGTTATGTAGTATTACGTTAAAACATATAACGTTATGTAGTATTACGTTATAACGTATAGCGTTAAATAGTATTACGTTGCAACGTATAACGATATATACTATTACCATACAACGTGTAATGTTATATAGAATGACCTTATATCGTTTAACGTTATGTAGTATTACGCTAAAACATATAACGTTATATAGTATTACGTTATAACGTATAACGTCTTATACTAATACCATACAACGTGTATCGTTATATAGTATTACGTTATAACGTTTAACGTTCTAGAGTATTACGTTATAACGTATAACGTTATATACTGTTACGATATAACGTGTAACGTTTTATAGTATTTCGTTATAACGTATAACGTCATATACTATTACCATACAACGTGTATCGTTATATAGTATTACGTTAAAACATATAACGTTATGTAGTATTACGTTAAAACATATAACGTTATGTAGTATTACGTTATAACGTATAGCGTTAAATAGTATTACGTTGCAACGTATAACGATATATACTATTACCATACAACGTGTAATGTTATATAGAATGACCTTATATCGTTTAACGTTATGTAGTATTACGCTAAAACATATAACGTTAAATAGTATTACGTTATAACGTATAACGTCATATAATATTACCATACAACGTGTAACGTTATATAGTATGACGTTATAACGTTTAACGTTATATACTATTACGTTAAAACATATAACGTTATATAGTATTACGTTATATCGTATAACGTTAAATAGTATTACGTTGTAACGTATAACGTTATATACTATTACCATACAACGTGTAACGTTATATAGTATTACGTTGTAACGTATGACGTTATATAGTATTACGTTATAACGTATAACGTCTTATACTAATACCATACAACGTGTATCGTTATATAGAATGACCTTATATCGTTTAACGTTATGTAGTATTACGCTAAAACATATAACGTTATATAGTATTACGTTATAACGTATAACGCTAAATAGTATTACGTTATAACGTATAACGTCATATACTATTACCATACAACGTGTAACGTTATATAGTATGACGTTATAACGTTTAACGTTATATACTATTACGTTAAAACATATAACGTTATATAGTATTACGTTATAACGTATAGCGTCATATACTATTACCACACAACGTGTAACGTTATATAGTATGACGTTATATCGTTTAACGTTATGTAGTATTACGCTAAAACATATAACGTTATATAGTATTACGTTATAACGTATAACGCTAAATAGTATTACGTTGTAACGTATAACGTTATATACCATTACCATACAACGTGTAACGTTATATAGTATTACGTAATAACGTGTAACGTTATATAGTATTACGTTATAACGTATAGCGTCATATACTATTACCATACAACGTGTAATGTTATATAGAATGACCTTATATCGTTTAACGTTATGTAGTATTACGCTAAAACATATGACGTTATATTGTATGACGTTATAACGCATAACGTTAAATAGTATTACGTAATAACGTATCACGTCATATACTATGACCATACAACGTGTAACGTTATATAGTATTACGTAATAACGTGTAACGTTATATAGTATTACGTTATAACGTATAGCGTCATATAGTATTACTATACTACGTGTAACGTTATATAGTATTACGTTATAACGTATAACGTCATATAATATTACCATACAACGTGTAACGTTATATAGTATGACGTTATAACGTTTAACGTTATGTAGTATTACGTTAAAACATATATCGTTATATAGTATTACGTTATATCGTATAACGTTAAATAGTATTACGTTGTAACGTATAACGTTATATACTATTACCATACAACGTGTAACGTTATATAGTATTACGTTGCAACGTATAACGTTATATAGTATTACGTTATAACGTATAACGTCTTATACTAATACCATACAACGTGTATCGTTATATAGTATTACGTTACAACGTTTAACGTTCTGGAGTATTACGTTATAACGTATAACGTTATATACTGTTACGATATAACGTGTAACGTTATATAGTATTACGTTATAACGTATAACGTCATATACTATTACCATACAGCGTGTATCGTTATATAGTATTACGATATAACGTTTAACGTTCTGGAGTATTACGTTATAACGTATAACGTTATATGCTGTTACGATATAACGTGTAACGTTATATAGTATGACGTTATATCGTTTAACGTTATGTAGTATTACGTTATATCGTTTAACGTTATGTAGTATTACGCTAAAACATATAACGTTATATAGTATTACGTTATAACGTATAACGTTAAATAGTATTACGTTGTAACGTATAACGTTATATACTATTACCATACAACGTGTAACGTTATATAGTATTACGTTGTAACGTATGACGTTATATGCTATTACCATACAACGTGTAACGTTATATAGTATTACGTTGTAACGTATGACGTTATATACTATTACCATACAACGTGTAACGTTATATAGTATGACGTTATAACGTTTAACGTCATATACTATTACCATACAACGTGTAACGATATATAGTATTACGTTGTAACGTATGACGTTATATACTATTACCATACAACGTGTAACGTTATATAGTATTACGTTATAACGTTTTACGTTATGTAATATTACGTTATAACGCATAACGTTATATAGTATTACGTTGTAACGTATAACGTCATATACTATTACCATACAACGTGTAACGTTTTATAGTATGACGTTATAACGTTTTGACGTCATATACTATTACCATACAACGTGTAACGTTATATAGTATTACGCTATAACGTACAACGTTATCTAGTATTACGTTATAACGTATAACGTTATATAGTATTACGTTGTAACGTATAACGTTATATACTATTACCATACAACGTGTAACGTTATATAGTATTACGTTGTAACGTATGACGTTATATGCTATTACCATACAACGTGTAACGTTATATAGTATTACGTTGTAACGTATGACGTTATATACTGTTACCACACAACGTGTAACGTTATATAGTATTACGTTGTAACGTATGACGTTATATAGCATTACGTTATAACGTATAACGTCATATACTATTACCATACAACGTGTAACGTTAGATAGTATTACGTTATAATATATAACGTTATATACTATTTACAACGTGTAACGTTATATAGTATGACGTTATAACGTTTAACGTTATGTAGTATTACGTTAAAACATATAACGTTATATAGTATAACGTTATAACGTATAACGTTAAATAGTATTACGTTGTAACGTATAACATTATATACTATTACCATACAACGTGTATCATTATACAGTATGACGTTATAACGTTTAACGTTATGTAGTATTACGTTAAAACATATAACGTTATATAGTATTACGTTATAACGTATAGCGTTAAATAGTATTACGTTGCAACGTATAACGTTATATACCATTACCATACAACGTGTAACGTTATATAGTATTACGTAATAACGTATAGCGTCATATACTATTACCATACAACGTGTAACGTTATATAGTATTACGTTATAACGTTTGACGTTCTGGAGTATTTCGTTATAACGTATAGCGTCATATACTATTACCATACAACGTGTAACGTTATATAGTATTACGTTATAACGTTTAGCGTTCTGGAGTATTACGTTATAACGTATACCGTTATATAGTATTACGTTGTAACGTATAACGTTATATACTATTTCCATACAACGTGTAACGTTATATAGTATTACGTTGTAACGTATGACGTTATATACTGTTACCATACAACGTGTATCGTTATATAGTATTACGTTACAACGTTTAACGTTCTGGAGTATTACGTTATAACGTATAACGTTATATACTGTTACGATATAACGTGTAACGTTATATAGTATTACGTTATAACGTATAACGTCATATACTATTACCATACAACGTGTATCGATATATAGTATTACGTAATAACGTGTAAAGTTATATAGTATTACGTTATAACGTATAGCGTCATATACTATTACCATACAACGTGTAACGTTATATAGTATGACCTTATAACGTTTAACGTTATGTAGTATTACGTTAAAACATATAACGTTATATAGTATAACGTTATAACGTATAACGTTAAATAGTATTACGTTGTAACGTATAACATTATATACTATTACCATACAACGTGTAACGTTATATAGTATTACGATGTAACGTATGACGTTATATACTGTTACCATACAACGTGTAACGTTATATAGTATTACGTTGCAACGTATAACGTTGTATAGTATTACGTTATAACGTATAACGTCTTATACTAATACCATACAACGTGTATCGTTATATAGTATTACGTTACAACGTTTAACGTTCTGGAGTATTACGTTATAACGTATAACGTTATATACTGTTACGATATAACGTGTAACGTTATATAGTATTACGTTATAACGTATAACGTCATATACTATTACCATACAACGTGTATCGTTATATAGTATTACGTAATAACGTGTAAAGTTATATAGTATTACGTTATAACGTATAGCGTCATATACTATTACCATACAACGTGTAACGTTATATAGTATGACCTTATAACGTTTAACGTTATGTAGTATTACGTTAAAACATATAACGTTATATAGTATAACGTTATAACGTATAACGTTGAATAGTATTACGTTGTAACGTATAACATTATATACTATTACCATACAACGTGTAACGTTATATAGTATTACGATGTAACGTATGACGTTATATACTGTTACCATACAACGTGTAACGTTATATAGTATTACGTTGCAACGTATAACGTTATATAGTATTACGTTATAACGTATAACGTCTTATACTAATACCATACAACGTGTATCGTTATATAGTATTACGTTACAACGTTTAACGTTCTGGAGTATTACGTTATAACGTATAACGTTATATACTGTTACGATATAACGTGTAACGTTATATAGTATTACGTTATAACGTATAACGTCATATACTATTACCATACAACGTGTATCGTTATATAGTATTACGTAATAACGTGTAACGTTATACAGTATTACGTTATAACGTATAGCGTCATATACTATTACCATACAACGTGTAACGTTATATAGTATGACGTTATATCGTTTAACGTTATGTAGTATTACGCTAAAACATATAACGTTATATAGTATTACGTTATAACGTATAACGCTAAATAGTATTACGTTGTAACGTATAACGTTATATACCATTACCATACAACGTGTAACGTTATATAGTATTACGTAATAACGTGTAACGTTATATAGTATTACGTTATAACGTATAGCGTCATATAATATTACCATACAACGTGTAATGTTATATAGAATGACCTTATATCGTTTAACGTTATGTAGTATTACGCTAAAACATATAACGTTATATAGTATTACGTTATAACGTATAACGCTAAATAGTATTACGTTATAACGTATAACGTCATAGACTATTACCATACAACGTGTAACGTTATATAGTATGACGTTATAACGTTTAACGTTATAAAGTAATACGTTATAACGTATAACGCTAAGTAGTATTCCGTTGTAACGTATAACGTTATATACCATTACCATACAACGTGTAACCTTATATAGTATTACGTAATAACGTGTAACGTTATATAGTATTACGTTATAACGTTTACCGTTATAAAGTATTACGTTATAACGTATAACGCTAAATAGTATTACGTTGTAACGTATAATGTTATATACCATTACCATACAAAGCGTAACGTTATATAGTATTACGTAATAACGTGTAACGTTATATAGTATTACGTTATAACGTATAGCGTCATATACTATTACCATACAACGTGTAACGTTATATAGTATTACGTAATAACGTGTAACGTTATATAGTATTATGTTATAACGTATAGCGTCATATAGTATTACCATACTACGTGTAACGTTATATAGTATTACGTTATAACGTATAACGTCATATAATATTACCATACAACGTGTAACGTTATAGTGTATGACGTTATAACGTTTAACGTTATATACTATTACGTTAAAACATATAACGTTATATAGTATTACGTTATATCGTATAACGTTAAATAGTATTACGTTGTAACGTATAACGTTATATACTATTACCATACAACGTGTAACGTTATATAGTATGACGTTATAACGTTTAATGTTATATACTATTACGTTAAAACATATAACGTTATATAGTATTACGTTATATCGTATAACGTTAAATAGTATTACGTTGTAACGTATAACGTTATATACTACTACCATACAACATGTAACGTTATATAGTATTACGTTGTAACGTATGACGTTATATGCTATTACCATACAACGTGTATCGTTATATAGTATGACCTTATAACGTTTAACGTCATGTAGTATTACGTTATAACGTATAGCGTCATATACAATTACCATACAACGTGTAACGTTATATAGTATTACGTAATAACGTGTAACGTTATATAGTATTACGTTATAACGTATAGCGTCATATAGTATTACCATACTATGTGTAACGTTATATAGTATTACGTTATAACGTATAACGTCATATAATATTACCATACAACGTGTAACGTTATATAGTATGACGTTATAACGTTTAACATTATATACTATTACGTTAAAACATATAACGTTATATAGTATTACGTTATATCGTATAACGTTAAATAGTATTACGTTGTAACGTATAACGTTATATACTATTACCATACAACGTGTAACGTTATATAGTATAACGTTGTAACGTATGACGTTATATGCTATTACCATACAACGTGTAACGTTATATAGTATTACGTTGTAACGTATGACGTTTTGTACTATTGACATACAACGTGTATCATTATATAGTATTACGATATAACGTTTAACGTTCTGGAGTATTACGTTATAACGTATAACGTTATATACTGTTACGATATAACGTGTAACGTTATATGGTATTACGTTATAACGTATAACGTCATATACTATTACCATACAACGTGTAATGTTATATAGAATGACCTTATATCGTTTAACGATATGTAGTATTACGCTAAAACATATAACGTTATATAGTATTACGTTATAACGTATAACGCTAAATAGTATTACGGTATAACGTATAACCTCATAGACTATTACCATACAACGTGTAACGTTATATAGTATGACGTTATAACGTTTAACGTTATAAAGTAATACGTTATAACGTATAACGCTAAATAGTATTCCGTTGTAACGTATAACGTTATATACCATTACCATACAACATGTAACGTTATATAGTATTACGTAATAACGTGTAACGTTAAATAGTATTACGTTGTAACGTATAACGTTTTATACTATTACCATACAACGTGTAACGTTATATAGTATGACCTTATAACGTTTAACGTTATGTAGTATTACGTTAAAACATATAACGTTATATAGTATAACGTTATAACGTATAACGTTAAATAGTATTACGTTGTAACGTATAACATTATATACTATTACCATACAACGTGTAACGTTATATAGTATTACGTTGTAACGTATGACGTTATATACTGTTACCATACAACGTGTAACGTTATATAGTATTACGTTATAACGTATACCGTCATATAGTATTACCATACTACGTGTAACGTTATATAGTATTACGTTATAACGTATAACGTCATATAATATTACCACACAACGTGTAACGTTATATAGTATGACGTTATAACGTTTAACGTTATATACTATTACGTTAAAACATATAACGTTATATAGTATTACGTTATATCGTATAACGTTAAATAGTATTACGTTGTAACGTATAACGTTATATACTATTACCATACAACGTGTAACGTTATATAGTATGACGTTATAACGTTTAACGTTATATACTATTACGTTAAAACATGAACGTTATATAGTATTACGTTATATCGTATAACGTTAAATAGTATTACGTTGTAACGTATAACGTTATATACTATTACCATACAACGTGTAACGTTATATAGTATTACGTTGTAACGTATGACGTTATGTACTGTTACCATACAACGTGTATCGTTATATAGTATTACGATATAACGTTTAACGTTCTGGAGTATTACGTTATAACGTATAACGTCATATAATATTACCATACAACGTGTAACGTTATATAGTATGACGTTATAACGTTTAACGTTATGTAGTATTACGTTAAAACATATAACGTTATATAGTATTACGTTATAACGTATAACGTTAAATAGTATTACGCTGTAACGTATAACATTATATACTATTACCATACAACGTTTAACGTTATATAGTATTACGTTATAACGTTTTACGTTATGTAGTATTACGTTAAAACATATGACGTTATATAGTATTACGTTATAACGTATACCGTTATATAGTATTACGTTGTAACGTATAACGTTATATACTATTACCATACAACGTGTAACGTTATATAGTATTACGTTGTAACGTATGACGTTATATGCTATTACCATACAACGTGTAACGTTATATAGTATTACGTTGTAACGTATGACGTTATATACTGTTACCACACAACGTGTAACGATATATAGTATTACGTTGTAACGTATGACGTTATATAGTATTACGTTATAACGTATAACGTCATATACTATTACCATACAACGTGTAACGTTAGATAGTATTACGTTATAATGTATAACGTTATATACTATTTACAACCTGTAACGTTATATAGTATGACGTTATAACGTTTAACGTTATGTAGTATTACGTTAAAACATATAACGTTATATAGTATAACGTTATAACGTATAACGTTAAATAGTATTACGTTGCAACGTATAACGTTATATACCATTACCATACAACGTGTAACGTTACATAGTATTACGTAATAACGTATAGCGTCATATACTATTACCATACAACGTGTAACGTTATATAGTATTACGTTATAACGTTTGACGTTCTGGAGTATTACGTTATAACGTATAGCGTCATATACTATTACCATACAACGTGTAACGTTATATAGTATTACGTTATAACGTTTAACGTTCTGGAGTATTACGTTATAACGTATACCGTTATATAGTATTACGTTGTAACGTATAACGTTATATACTATTTCCATACAACGTGTAACGTTATATAGTATTACGTTGTAACGTATGACGTTATATACTGTTACCATACAACGTGTAACGTTATATAGTATTACGTTGCAACGTATAACGTTATATAGTATTACGTTATAACGTATAACGTCTTATACTAATACCATACAACGTGTATCGTTATATAGTATTACGTTACAACGTTTAACGTTCTGGAGTATTACGTTATAACGTATAACGTTATATACTGTTACGATATAACGTGTAACGATATATAGTATTACGTTATAACGTATAACGTCATATACTATTACCATACAACGTGTATCGTTATATAGTATTACGTAATAACGTGTAAAGTTATATAGTATTACGTTATAACGTATAGCGTCATATACTATTACCATACAACGTGTAACGTTATATAGTATTACGTTATAACGTTTAACGTTCTGGAGTATTACGTTATAACGTATACCGTTATATAGTATTACGTTGTAACGTATGACGTTATATACTGTTACCATACAACGTGTAACGTTATATAGTATTACGTTGCAACGTATGACGTTATATACTGTTACCACACAACGTGTAACGTTATATAGTATTACGTTGTAACGTATGACGTTATATAGTATTACGTTATAACGTATAACGTCATATACTATTACCATACAACGTGTAACGTTAGATAGTATTACGTTATAATGTATAACGTTATATACTATTTACAACGTGTAACGTTATATAGTATGACGTTATAACGTTTAACGTTATGTAGTATTACGTTAAAACATATAACGTTATATAGTATTACGTTATAACGTATAGCGTTAAATAGTATTACGTTGCAACGTATAACGTTATATACCATTACCATACAACGTGTAACGTTACATAGTATTACGTTATAACGTATAACGTCTTATACTAATACCATACAACGTGTATCGTTATATAGTATTACGTTACAACGTTTAACGTTCTGGAGTATTACGTTATAACGTATAACGTTATATACTGTTACGATATAACGTGTAACGTTATATAGTATTACGTTATAACTTATAGCGTCATATACTATTACCATACAACGTGTAACGTTATATAGTATGACCTTATAACGTTTAACGTTATGTAGTATTACGTTAAAACATATAACGTTATATAGTATAACGTTATAACGTATAACGTTAAATAGTATTACGTTGTAACGTATAACATTATATACTATTACCATACAACGTGTAACGTTATATAGTATTACGATGTAACGTATGACGTTATATACTGTTACCATACAACGTGTAACGTTATATAGTATTACGTTGCAACGTAGAACGTTATATAGTATTACGTTATAACGTATAACGTCTTATACTAATACCATACAACGTGTATCGTTATATAGTATTACGTTACAACGTTTAACGTTCTGGAGTATTACGTTATAACGTATAACGTTATATACTGTTACGATATAACGTGTAACGTTATATAGTATTACGTTATAAACGTATAACGTCATATACTATTACCATACAACGTGTATCGTTATATAGTATTACGTAATAACGTGTAACGTTATATAGTATTACGTTATAACGTATGGCGTCATATACTATTACCATACAACGTGTAACGTTATATAGTATGACGTTATATCGTTTAACGTTATGTAGTATTACGCTAAAACATATAACGTTATATAGTATTACGTTATAACGTATAACGCTAAATAGTATTATGTTGTAACGTGTAACGTTATATACCATTACCATACAACGTGTAACGTTATATAGTATTACGTAATAACGTGTAACGTTATATAGTATTACGTTATAACGTATAGCGTCATATACTATTACCATACAACGTGTAATGTTATATAGAATGACCTTATATCGTTTAACGTTATGTAGTATTACGCTAAAACATATAACGTTATATAGTATTACGTTATAACGTATAACGCTAAATAGTATTACGTTATAACGTATAACGTCATAGACTATTACCATACAACGTGTAACGTTATATACTATTACGTTAAAACATATAACGTTATATAGTATTACGTTATATCGTATAACGTTAAATAGTATTACGTTGTAACGTATAACCTCATAGACTATTACCATACAACGTGTAACGTTATATAGTATGACGTTATAACGTTTAATGTTATATACTATTACGTTATAACGTATAGCGTCATATACTATTACCATACAACGTGTAACGTTATATAGTATTACTTAATAACGTGTAACGTTATATAGTATTACGTTATAACGTATACCGTCATATAGTATTACCATACTACGTGTAACGTTATATAGTATTACGTTATAACGTATAACGTCATATAATATTACCACACAACGTGTAACGTTATATAGTATGACGTTATAACGTTTAACGTTATATACTATTACGTTAAAACATATAACGTTATATAGTATTACGTTATATCGTATAACGTTAAATAGTATTACGTTGTAACGTATAACGTTATATACTATTACCATACAACGTGTAACGTTATATAGTATGACGTTATAACGTTTAACGTTATATACTATTACGTTAAAACATGAACGTTATATAGTATTACGTTATATCGTATAACGTTAAATAGTATTACGTTGTAACGTATAACGTTATATACTATTACCATACAACGTGTAACGTTATATAGTATTACGTTGTAACGTATGACGTTATGTACTATTACCATACAGCGTGTATCGTTATATAGTATTACGATATAACGTTTAACGTTCTGGAGTATTACGTTATAACGTATAACGTCATATAATATTACCATACAACGTGTAACGTTATATAGTATGACGTTATAACGTTTAACGTTATGTAGTATTACGTTAAAACATATAACGTTATATAGTATTACGTTATAACGTATAACGTTAAATAGTATTACGCTGTAACGTATAACGTTATATACTATTACCATACAACGTTTAACGTTATATAGTATTACGTTATAACGTTTTACGTTATATAGTATTACGTTAAAACATATGACGTTATATAGTATTACGTTATAACGTATACCGTTATATAGTATTACGTTGTAACGTATAACGTTATATACTATTACCATACAACGTGTAACGTTATATAGTATTACGTTGTAACGTATGACGTTATATGCTATTACCATACAACGTGTAACGTTATATAGTATTACGTTGTAACGTATGACGTTATATACTGTTACCACACAACGTGTAACGTTATATAGTATTACGTTGTAACGTATGACGTTATATAGTATTACGTTATAACGTATAACGTCATATACTATTACCATACAACGTGTAACGTTAGATAGTATTACGTTATAATGTATAACGTTATATACTATTTACAACGTGTAACGTTATATAGTATAACGTTGTAACGTATAACGTCATATACTATTACCATACAACGTGTAACGTTATATAGTATTACGTTGTAACGTATGACGTTATATGCTATTACCATACAACGTGTAACGTTATATAGTATTACGTTGTAACGTATGACGTTATATACTGTTACCACACAACGTGTAACGTTATATAGTATTACGTTGTAACGTATGACGTTATATAGTATTACGTTATAACGTATAACATTATATACTATTACCATACAACGTGTATCGTTATACAGTATGACGTTATAACGTTTAACGTTATGTAGTATTACGTTAAAACATATAACGTTATATAGTATTACGTTATAACGTATAGCGTTAAATAGTATTACGTTGCAACGTATAACGTTATATACCATTACCATACAACGTGTAACGTTACATAGTATTACGTAATAACGTATAGCGTCATATACTATTACCATACAACGTGTAACGTTATATCGTATTACGTTGCAACGTATAACGTTATATAGTATTACGTTATAACGTATAACGTCTTATACTAATACCATACAACGTGTATCGTTATATAGTATTACGTTACAACGTTTAACGTTCTGGAGTATTACGTTATAACGTATAACGTTATATAGTGTTACGATATAACGTGTAACGTTATATAGTATTACGTTATAACGTATAACGTCATATACTATTACCATACAACGTGTACCGTTATATAGTATTACGTAATAACGTGTAAAGTTATATAGTATTACGTTATAACGTATAGCGTCATATACTACTACCATACAACGTGTAACGTTATATAGTATGACCTTATAACGTTTAACGTTATGTAGTATTACGTTAAAACATATAACGTTATATAGTATAACGTTATAACGTATAACGTTAAATAGTATTACGTTGTAACGTATTACGTTATATACTATTTCCATACAACGTGTAACGTTATATAGTATTACGTTGTAACGTATGACGTTATATACTGTTACCATACAACGTGTAACGTTATATAGTATTACGTTGCAACGTATGACGTTATATACTGTTACCACACAACGTGTAACGTTATATAGTATTACGTTGTAACGTATGACGTTATATAGTATTACGTTATAACGTATAACGTCATATACTATTACCATACAACGTGTAACGTTAGATAGTATTACGTTATAATGTATAACGTTATATACTATTTACAACGTGTAACGTTATATAGTATGACGTTATAACGTTTAACGTTATGTAGTATTACGTTAAAACATATAACGTTATATAGTATAACGTTATAACGTATAACGTTAAATAGTATTACGTTGTAACGTATAACATTGTATACTATTACCATACAACGTGTATCGTTATACAGTATGACGTTATAACGTTTAACGTTATGTAGTATTACGTTAAAACATATAACGTTATATAGTATTACGTTATAACGTATAGCGTTAAATAGTATTACGTTGCAACGTATAACGTTATATACCATTACCATACAACGTGTAACGTTACATAGTATTACGTAATAACGTATAGCGTCATATACTATTACCATACAACGTGTAACGTTATATAGTATTACGTTATAACGTTTGACGTTCTGGAGTATTACGTTATAACGTATAGCGTCATATACTATTACCATACAACGTGTAACGTTATATAGTATTACGTTATAACGTTTAACGTTCTGGAGTATTACGTTATAACGTATACCGTTATATAGTATTACGTTGTAACGTATAACGTTATATACTATTTCCATACAACGTGTAACGTTATATAGTATTACGTTGTAACGTATGACGTTATATACTGTTACCATACAACGTGTAACGTTATATAGTATTACGTTGCAACGTATAACGTTATATAGTATTACGTTATAACGTATAACGTCTTATACTAATACCATACAACGTGTATCGTTATATAGTATTACGTTACAACGTTTAACGTTCTGGAGTATTACGTTATAACGTATAACGTTATATACTGTTACGATATAACGTGTAACGTTATATAGTATTACGTTATAACGTATAACGTCATATACTATTACCATACAACGTGTATCGTTATATAGTATTACGTAATAACGTGTAAAGTTATATAGTATTACGTTATAACGTATAGCGTCATATACTATTACCATACAACGTGTAACGTTATATAGTATGACCTTATAACGTTTAACGTTATGTAGTATTATGTTAAAACATATAACGTTATATAGTATAACGTTATAACGTATAACGTTAAATAGTATTACGTTGTAACGTATAACGTTATATACTATTTCCATACAACGTGTAACGTTATATAGTATTACGTTGTAACGTATGACGTTATATACTGTTACCGTACAACGTGTAACGTTATATAGTATTACGTTGCAACGTATAACGTTATATAGTATTACGTTATAACGTATAACGTCTTATACTAATACCATACAACGTGTATCGTTATATAGTATTACGTTACAACGTTTAACGTTCTGGAGTATTACGTTATAACGTATAACGTTATATACTGTTACGATATAACGTGTAACGTTATATAGTATTACGTTATAAACGTATAACGTCATATACTATTACCATACAACGTGTATCGTTATATAGTATTACGTAATAACGTGTAAAGTTATATAGTATTACGTTATAACGTATAGCGTCATATACTATTACCATACAACGTGTAACGTTATATAGTATGACCTTATAACGTTTAACGTTATGTAGTATTATGTTAAAACATATAACGTTATATAGTATAACGTTATAACGTATAACGTTAAATAGTATTACGTTGTAACGTATAACGTTATATACTATTTCCATACAACGTGTAACGTTATATAGTATTACGTTGTAACGTATGACGTTATATACTGTTACCGTACAACGTGTAACGTTATATAGTATTACGTTGCAACGTATAACGTTATATAGTATTACGTTATAACGTATAACGTCTTATACTAATACCATACAACGTGTATCGTTATATAGTATTACGTTACAACGTTTAACGTTCTGGAGTATTACGTTATAACGTATAACGTTATATACTGTTACGATATAACGTGTAACGTTATATAGTATTACGTTATAAACGTATAACGTCATATACTATTACCATACAACGTGTATCGTTATATAGTATTACGTAATAACGTGTAACGTTATATAGTATTACGTTATAACGTATGGCGTCATATACTATTACCATACAACGTGTAACGTTATATAGTATGACGTTATATCGTTTAACGTTATGTAGTATTACGCTAAAACATATAACGTTATATAGTATTACGTTATAACGTATAACGTTATATACTGTTACGATATAACGTGTAACGTTATAAAGTATTACGTTATAAACGTATAACGTTATATACCATTACCATACAACGTGTAACGTTATATAGTATTACGTAATAACGTGTAACGTTATATAGTATTACGTTATAACGTATAGCGTCATATACTATTACCATACAACGTGTAATGTTATATAGAATGACCTTATATCGTTTAACGTTATGTAGCATTACGCTAAAACATATAACGTTATATAGTATTACGTTATAACGTATAACGTCTTATACTAATACCATACAACGTGTATCGTTATATAGTATTACGTTACAACGTTTAACGTTCTGGAGTATTACGTTATAACGTATAACGTTATATACTGTTACGATATAACGTGTAACGTTATATAGTATTACGTTATAAACGTATAACGTCATATACTATTACCATACAACGTGTATCGTTATATAGTATTACGTAATAACGTGTAAAGTTATATAGTATTACGTTATAACGTATAGCGTCATATACTATTACCATACAACGTGTAACGTTATATAGTATGACCTTATAACGTTTAACGTTATGTAGTATTATGTTAAAACATATAACGTTATATAGTATAACGTTATAACGTATAACGTTAAATAGTATTACGTTGTAACGTATAACGTTATATACTATTTCCATACAACGTGTAACGTTATATAGTATTACGTTGTAACGTATGACGTTATATACTGTTACCGTACAACGTGTAACGTTATATAGTATTACGTTGCAACGTATAACGTTATATAGTATTACGTTATAACGTATAACGTCTTATACTAATACCATACAACGTGTATCGTTATATAGTATTACGTTACAACGTTTAACGTTCTGGAGTATTACGTTATAACGTATAACGTTATATACTGTTACGATATAACGTGTAACGTTATATAGTATTACGTTATAAACGTATAACGTCATATACTATTACCATACAACGTGTATCGTTATATAGTATTACGTAATAACGTGTAACGTTATATAGTATTACGTTATAACGTATGGCGTCATATACTATTACCATACAACGTGTAACGTTATATAGTATGACGTTATATCGTTTAACGTTATGTAGTATTACGCTAAAACATATAACGTTATATAGTATTACGTTATAACGTATAACGTTATATACTGTTACGATATAACGTGTAACGTTATAAAGTATTACGTTATAAACGTATAACGTTATATACCATTACCATACAACGTGTAACGTTATATAGTATTACGTAATAACGTGTAACGTTATATAGTATTACGTTATAACGTATAGCGTCATATACTATTACCATACAACGTGTAATGTTATATAGAATGACCTTATATCGTTTAACGTTATGTAGCATTACGCTAAAACATATAACGTTATATAGTATTACGTTATAACGTATAACGCTAAATAGTATTACGTTATAACGTATAACCTCATAGACTATTACCATACAACGTGTAACGTTATATAGTATGACGTTATAACGTATAACGTCATATACTATTACCATACAACGTGTAACGTTATATACTATTACGTTAAAACATATAACGTTATATAGTATTACGTTATATCGTATAACGTTAAATAGTATTACGTTGTAACGTATAACGTTATATACTATTACCATACAACGTATAACGTTATATAGTATAACGTTGTAACGTATGACGTTATATGCTATTACCATACAACGTGTAACGTTATATAGTATTAGTTGTAACGTATGACGTTTTGTACTATTGACATACAACGTGTATCATTATATAGTATTACGATATAACGTTTAACGTTCTGGAGTATTACGTTATAACGTATAACGTTATATACTGTTACGATATAACGTGTAACGTTATATGGTATTACGTTATAACGTATAACGTCATATACTATTACCATACAACGTGTAATGTTATATAGAATGACCTAATATCGTTTAACGTTATGTAGTATTACGCTAAAACATATAACGTTATATAGTATTACGTTATCACGTATAACGCTAAATAGTATTACGTTATAACGTATAACCTCATAGACTATTACCATACAACGTGTAACGTTATATAGTATGACGTTATAACGTTTAACGTTATAAAGTAATACGTTATAACGTATAACGCTAAATAGTATTCCGTTGTAACGTATAACGTTATATACCATTACCATACAACATGTAACGTTATATAGTATTACGTAATAACGTGTAACGTTAAATAGTATTACGTTGTAACGTATAACGTTTTATACTATTACCATACAACGTGTAACGTTATATAGTATGACCTTATAACGTTTAACGTTATGTAGTATTACGTTAAAACATATAACGTTATATAGTATAACGTTATAACGTATAACGTTAGATAGTATTACGTTGTAACGTATAACATTATATACTATTACCATACAACGTGTAACGTTATATAGTATTACGTTGTAACGTATGACGTTATATACTGTTACCATACAACGTGTAACGTTATATAGTATTACGTTGCAACGTATAACGTTATATAGTATTACGTTATAACGTATAGCGTCATATACCATTACCATACAACGTGTAACGTTATATAGTATTACTTAATAACGTGTAACGTTATATAGTATTACGTTATAACGTATACCGTCATATAGTATTACCATACTACGTGTAACGTTATATAGTATTACGTTATAACGTATAACGTCATATAATATTACCACACAACGTGTAACGTTATATAGTATGACGTTATAACGTTTAACGTTATATACTATTACGTTAAAACATATAACGTTATATAGTATTACGTTATATTGTATAACGTTAAATAGTATTACGTTGTAACGTATAACGTTATATACTATTACCATACAACGTGTAACGTTATATAGTATGACGTTATAACGTTTAACGTTATATACTATTACGTTAAAACATGAACGTTATATAGTATTACGTTATATCGTATAACGTTAAATAGTATTACGTTGTAACGTATAACGTTATATACTATTACCATACAACGTGTAACGTTATATAGTATTACGTTGTAACGTATGACGTTATGTACTGTTACCATACAACGTGTATCGTTATATAGTATTACGATATAACGTTTAACGTTCTGGAGTATTACGTTATAACGTATAACGTCATATAATATTACCATACAACGTGTAACGTTATATAGTATGACGTTATAACGTTTAACGTTATGTAGTATTACGTTAAAACATATAACGTTATATAGTATTACGTTATAACGTATAACGTTAAATAGTATTACGCTGTAACGTATAACGTTATATACTATTACCATACAACGTTTAACGTTATATAGTATTACGTTATAACGTTTTACGTTATGTAGTATTACGTTAAAACATATGACGTTATATAGTATTACGTTATAACGTATAACGTTATATAGTATTACGTTGTAACGTATAACGTTATATACTATTACCATACAACGTGTAACGTTATATAGTATTACGTTGTAACGTATGACGTTATATGCTATTACCATACAACGTGTAACGTTATATAGTATTACGTTGTAACGTATGACGTTATATACTGTTACCACACAACGTGTAACGTTATATAGTATTACGTTGTAACGTATGACGTTATATAGTATTACGTTATAACGTATAACGTCATATACTATTACCATACAACGTGTAACGTTAGATAGTATTACGTTATAACGTATAGCGTCATATACTATTACCATACAACGTGTAACGTTATATAGTATGACGTTATAACGTTTAACGTTATGTAGTATTACGTTAAGACATATAACGTTATATACCATTACCATACAACGTGTAACGTTACATAGTATTACGTAATAACGTATAGCGTCATATACTATTACCATACAACGTGTAACGTTATATAGTATTACGTTATAACGTTTGACGTTCTGGAGTATTACGTTATAACGTATAGCGTCATATACTATTACCATACAACGTGTAACGTTATATAGTATTACGTTATAACGTTTAACGTTCTGGAGTATTACGTTATAACGTATACCGTTATATAGTATTACGTTGTAACGTATAACGTTATATACTATTTCCATACAACGTGTAACGTTATATAGTATTACGTTGTAACGTATGACGTTATATACTGTTACCATACAACGTGTAACGTTATAAAGTATTACGTTGCAACGTATAACGTTATATAGTATTACGTTATAACGTATAACGTCTTATACTAATACCATACAACGTGTATCGTTATATAGTATTAGGTTACAACGTTTAACGTTCTGGAGTATTACGTTATAACGTATAACGTTATATACTGTTACGATATAACGTGTAACGTTATATAAGTATTACGTTATAACGTATAACGTCATATACTATTACCATACAACGTGTATCGTTATATAGTATTACGTAATAACGTGTAAAGTTATATAGTATTACGTTATAACGTATAGCGTCATATACTATTACCATACAACGTGTAACGTTATATAGTATGACCTTATAACGTTTAACGTTATGTAGTATTACGTTAAAACATATAACGTTATATAGTATAACGTTATAACGTATAACGTTAAATAGTATTACGTTGTAACGTATAACGTTATATACTATTTCCATACAACGTGTAACGTTATATAGTATTACGTTGTAACGTATGACGTTATATACTGTAATCATACAACGTGTAACGTTATATAGTATTACGTTGCAACGTATAACGTTATATAGTATTACGTTATAACGTATAACGTCTTATACTAATACCATACAACGTGTATCGTTATATAGTATTACGTTACAACGCTTAACGTTCTGGAGTATTACGTTATAACGTATAACGTTATATACTGTTACGATATAACGTGTAACGTTATATAGTATTACGTTATAACGTATAACGTCATATACTATTACCATACAACGTGTATCGTTATATAGTATTACGTAATAACGTGTAAAGTTATATAGTATTACGTTATAACGTATAGCGTCATATACTATTACCATACAACGTGTAACGTTATATAGTATGACCTTATAACGTTTAACGTTATGTAGTATTACGTTAAAACATATAACGTTATATAGTATAACGTTATAACGTATAACGTTAAATAGTATTACGTTGTAACGTATAACATTATATACTATTACCATACAACGTGTAACGTTATATAGTATTACGATGTAACGTATGACGTTATATACTGTTACCATACAACGTGTAACGTTATATAGTATTACGTTGCAACGTAGAACGTTATATAGTATTACGTTATAACGTATAACGTCTTATACTAATACCATACAACGTGTATCGTTATATAGTATTACGTTACAACGTTTAACGTTCTGGAGTATTACGTTATAACGTATAACGTTATATACTGTTACGATATAACGTGTAACGTTATATAGTATTACGTTATAAACGTATAACGTCATATACTATTACCATACAACGTGTATCGTTATATGGTATTACGTAATAACGTGTAACGTTATATAGTATTACGTTATAACGTATGGCGTCATATACTATTACCAGACAACGTGTAACGTTATATAGTATGACGTTATATCGTTTAACGTTATGTAGTATTACGCTAAAACATATAACGTTATATAGTATTACGTTATAACGTATAACGCTAAATAGTATTACGTTGTAACGTATAACGTTATATACCATTACCATACAACGTGTAACGTTATATAGTATTACGTAATAACGTGTAACGTTATATAGTATTACGTTATAACGTATAGCGTCATATACTATTACCATACAACGTGTAATGTTATATAGAATGACCTTATATCGTTTAACGTTATGTAGTATTACGCTAAAACATATAACGTTATATTGTATTACGTTATAACGTATAACGCTAAATAGTATTACGTTGTAACGTATAACGTTATATACCATTACCATACAACGTGTAACGTTATATAGTATTACGTAATAACGTGTAACGTTATATAGTATTACGTTATAACGTATAGCGTCATATACTATTACCATACAACGTGTAATGTTATATAGAATGACCTTATATCGTTTAACGTTATGTAGTATTACGCTAAAACATATAACGTTATATTGTATTACGTTATAACGTATAACGCTAAATAGTATTCCGTTGTAACGTATAACGTTATATACCATTACCATACAACGTGTAACGTTATATAGTATTACGTAATAACGTGTAACGTTATATAGTATTACGTTATAACGTTTACCGTTATAAAGTATTACGTTATAACGTATAACGCTAAATAGTATTACGTTGTAACGTATAATGTTATATACCATTACCATACAAAGCGTAACGTTATATAGTATTACGTAATAACGTGTAACGTTATATAGTATTACGTTATAACGTATAGCGTCATATACTATTACCATACAACGTGTAACGTTATATAGTATTACGTAATAACGTGTAACATTATATAGTATTACGTTATAACGTATAGCGTCATATAGTATTACCATACTACGTGTAACGTTATATAGTATTACGTTATAACGTATAACGTCATATAATATTACCATACAACGTGTAACGTTATAGTGTATGACGTTATAACGTTTAACGTTATATACTATTACGTTAAAACATATAACGTTATATAGTATTACGTTATATCGTATAACGTTAAATAGTATTACGTTGTAACGTATAACGTTATATACTATTACCATACAACGTGTAACGTTATATAGTATGACGTTATGACGTTTAACGTTATATACTATTACGTTAAAACATATAACGTTATATAGTATTACGTTATATCGTATAACGTTAAATAGTATTACGTTGTAACGTATGACGTTATATGCTATTACCATACAACGTGTAACGTTATATAGTATTACGTTGTAACGTATGACGTTATATAGTATTACCTTATAACGTATAATGTCATATACTATTACCATACAACGTGTATCGTTATACAGTATGACGTTATAACGTTTAACGTTATGTAGTATTACGTTAAAACATATAACGTTATGTAGTATTACGTTATAACGTATAGCGTTAAATAGTATTACGTTGCAACGTATAACGTTATATACCATTACCATACAACGTGTAACGTTATATAGTATTACGTAATAACGTGTAACGTTATATAGTATTACGTTATAACGTATAGCGTCATATACTATTACCATACAACGTGTAACGTTATATAGTATTACGTAATAACGTGTAACGTTATATAGTATTACGTTATAACGTATAGCGTCATATAGTATGACCATACTACGTGTAACGTTATATAGTATTACGTTATAACGTATAACGTCATATAATATTACCATACAACGTGTAACGTTATATAGTATGACGTTATAACGTTTAACGTTATATACTATTACGTTAAAACATATAACGTTATGTAGTATTACGTTATAACGTATAACGTTAAATAGTATTACGTTGTAACGTATAACGTTTTATACTATTACCATACAACGTGTAACGTTATATAGTATTACGTTATAACGTTTAACGTTATGTAGTATTACGTTAAAACATATAACGTTATATAGTATAACGTTATAACGTATAACGTTAAATAGTATTACGTTGTAACGTATAACATTATATACTATTACCATACAACGTGTAACGTTATATAGTATTACGTTGTAACGTATGACGTTATATACTGTTACCATACAACGTGTAACGTTATATAGTATTACGTTGCAACGTATAACGTTATATAGTATTACGTTATAACGTATAACGTCTTATACTAATACCATACAACGTGTATCGTTATATAGTATTACGTTATAACGTTTAACGTTCTGGAGTATTACGTTATAACGTATAACGTTATATACTATTACGATATAACGTGTAACGTTATATAGTATTACGTTATAACGTATAACGTCATATACTATTACCATACAACGTGTAACGTTATATAGTATGACGTTATATCGTTTAACGTTATGTAGTATTACGTTAAAACATATAACGTTATATAGTATTACGTTATAACGTATAACGCTAAATAGTATTACGTTGTAACGTATAACGTTATATACCATTACCATACAACGTGTAACGTTATATAGTATTACGTAATAACGTGTAACGTTATATAGTATTACGTTATAACGTACAGCGTCATATACTATTACCATACAACGTGTAATGTTATATAGAATGACCTTATATCGTTTAACGTTATGTAGTATTACTCTAAAACATATAGCGTTATATAGTATTACGTTATAACGTATAACGTCTTATACTAATACCATACAACGTGTATCGTTATATAGTATTACGTTATAAAGTTTAACGTTCTGGAGTATTACGTTATAACGTATACCGTCATATACTATTACCATACAACGTGTAACGTTATATAGTATGACGTTATGACGTTTAACGTTATAAAGTAATACGTTATAACGTATAACGCTAAATAGTATTCCGTTGTAACGTATAACGTTATATACCATTACCATACAACGTGTAACGTTATATAGTATTACGTAATAACGTGTAACGTTAAATAGTATTACGTTGTAACGTATAACGTTTTATACTATTACCATACAACGTGTAACGTTATATAGTATGACCTTATAACGTTTAACGTTATGTAGTATTACGTTAAAACATATAACGTTATATAGTATAACGTTATAACGTATAACGTTAAATAGTATTACCTTGTAACGTATAACATTATATACTATTACCATACAACGTGTAACGTTATATAGTATTACGTTGTAACGTATGACGTTATATACTGTTACCATACAACGTGTAACGTTATATAGTATTACGTTGCAACGTATAACGTTATATAGTATTACGTTATAACGTATAACGTCTTATACTAATACCATACAACGTGTATCGTTATATAGTATTACGTTATAACGTTTAACGTTCTGGATTATTACGTTATAACGTATAACGTCATATACTATTACCATACAACGCGTATCGTTATATAGTACTACGTAATAACGTGTAACGTTATATAGTATTACGTTATAACGTATAGCGTCATATACTATTTCCATACAACGTGTAACGTTATATAGTATGACGTTATATCGTTTAACTTTATGTAGTATTACGCTAAAACATATAACGTTATATAGTATTACGTTATAACGTATAACGCTAAATAGTATCACGTTGTAACGTATAACGTTATATACCATTACCATACAACGTGTAACGTTATATAGTATTACGTTATAACGTTTAACGTTCTGGAGTATTACGTTATAACGTATACCGTTATATAGTATTACGTTGTAACGTATAACGTTATATACTTTTACCATACAACGTGTAACGTTATATAGTATTACGTTGTAACGTATGACGTTATATACTATTACCATACAACGTGTAACGTTATATAGTATTACGTAATAACGTGTAACGTTATACAGTATTACGTTATAACGTATAGCGTCATATAGTATTACCATACTACGTGTAACGTTATATAGTATTACGTCATAACGTATAACGTCATATAATATTACCATACAACGTGTAACGTTATATAGTATGACGTTATAACGTTTAACGTTATATACTATTACGTTAAAACATATAACGTTATATAGTATTACGTTATATCGTATAACGCTAAATAGTATTACGTTGTAACGTATAATGTTATATACCATTACCGTACAACGTGTAACGTTATATAGTATTACGTTGTAACGTATGACGTTATATACTGTTACCATACAACGTGTAACGTTATATAGTATTACGTTGCAATGTATAACGTTATATAGTATTACGTTATAACGTATAACGTCTTATACTAATACCATACAACGTGTATCGTTATATAGTATTACGTTATAACGTGTATCGTTATATAGTATTACGCTATAACGTTTAACGTTCTGGAGTATTACGTTATAACGTATAACGTTATATACTGTTACGATATAACGTGTAACGTTATATACTATTACGTTATAACGTATAACGTCATATACTATTACCATACAACGTGTATCGTTATATAGTATTACGTAATAACGTGTAACGTTATATAGTATTACGTTATAACGTATAGCGTCATATACCATTTCCATACAACGTGTAACGTTATATAGTATGTCGTTATATCGTTTAACTTTATGTAGTATTACGCTAAAACATATAACGTTATATAGTATTACGTTATAACGTATAACGCAAAATAGTATTACGTTGTAACGTACAACGTTATATACCATTACCTTACAACGTGTAACGTTATATAGTATTACGTAATAACGTGTAACGTTATATAGTATTACGTTATAATGTATAGCGTCATATACTATTACCATACAACGTGTAATGTTATATAGAATGACCTTATACCGTTTAACGTTATGTAGTATTACTCTAAAACATATAGCGTTATATAGTATTACGTTATAACGTATAACGTCTTATACTAATACCATACAACGTGTATCGTTATATAGTATTACGTTATAAAGTTTAACGTTCTGGAGTATTACGTTATAACGTATACCGTTATATAGTATTACGTTGTAACGTATAACGTTATATACTATTACCATACAACGTGTAACGTTATATAGTATTACGTTGTAACGTATGACGTTATATACTGTTACCATACAACGTGTAACGTTATATAGTATTACGTTGCAACGTATAACGTTATATAGTATTACGTTATAACGTGTATCGTTATATAGTATTACGCTATAACGTTTAACGTTCTGGAGTATTACGTTATAACGTATACCGTTATATAGTATTACGTTGTAACGTATAACGTTATATACTATTACCATACAACGTGTAACGTTATATAGTATTACGTTGTAACGTATGACGTTATATACTATTACCATACAACGTGTAACGTTATATAGTATTACGTAATAACGTGTAACGTTATATAGTATTACGTTATAACGTATAGCGTCATATAGTATTACCATACTACGTGTAACGTTATATAGTATAACGTTATAACGTATAACGTTAAATAGTATTACGTTGTAACGTATAACATTATATACTACTACCATACAACGTGTAACGTTATATAGTATTACGTTGTAACGTATGACGTTATATACTGTTACCATACAACGTGTAACGTTATATAGTATTACGTTGCAACGTATAACGTTATATAGTATTACGTTATAACGTATCACGTCTTATACTAATACCATACAACGTGTATCGTTATATAGTATTACGTTATAACGTTTAACGTTCTGGAGTATCACGTTATAACGTATAACGTTATATACTGTTACGATATAACGTGTAACGTTATATAGTATTACGTTATAACGTATAACGTCATATACTATTACCATACAACGTGTATCGTTATATAGTATTACGTTGCAACGTATAACGTTATATAGTATTACGTTATAACGTATAACGTCTTATACTAATACCATACAACGTGTATCGTTATATAGTATTACGTTACAACGTTTAACGTTCTGGAGTATTACGTTATAACGTATAACGTTATATACTGTTACGATATAACGTGTAACGTTATATAGTATTACGTTATAACGTATAACGTCATATACTATTACCATACAACGTGTATCGTTATATAGTATTACGTAATAACGTGTAACGTTATATAGTATTACGTTATAACGTATAGCGTCATATACTATTACCATACAACGTGTAATGTTATATAGAATGACCTTATATCGTTTAACGTTATGTAGTATTACGCTAAAACATATAACGTTATATTGTATTACGTTATAACGTATAACGCTAAATAGTATTACGTTGTAACGTATAACGTTATATACCATTACCATACAACGTGTAACGTTATATAGTATTACGTAATAACGTGTAACGTTATATAGTATTACGTTATAACGTATACCGTTATATAGTATTACGTTGTAACGTATAACGTTATATACTTTTACCATACAACGTGTAACGTTATATAGTATTACGTTGTAACGTATGACGTTATATACTATTACCATACAACGTGTAACGTTATATAGTATTACGTAATAACGTGTAACGTTATACAGTATTACGTTATAACGTATAGCGTCATATAGTATTACCATACTACGTGTAACGTTATATAGTATAACGTTATAACGTATAACGTTAAATAGTATTACGTTGTAACGTATAACATTATATACTACTACCATACAACGTGTAACGTTATATAGTATTACGTTGTAACGTATAACGTTATATACCATTACCATACAACGTGTAACGTTATATAGTATTACGTAATAACGTGTAACGTTATATAGTATTACGTTATAACGTATAGCGTCATATACTATTACCATACAACGTGTAATGTTATATAGAATGACCTTATATCGTTTAACGTTATGTAGTATTACGCTAAAACATATAACGTTATATTGTATTACGTTATAACGTATAACGCTAAATAGTATTACGTTGTAACGTATAACGTTATATACCATTACCATACAACGTGTAACGTTATATAGTATTACGTAATAACGTGTAACGTTATATAGTATTACGTTATAACGTATAGCGTCATATACTATTACCATACAACGTGTAATGTTATATAGAATGACCTTATATCGTTTAACGTTATGTAGTATTACGCTAAAACATATAACGTTATATTGTATTACGTTATAACGTATAACGCTAAATAGTATTCCGTTGTAACGTATAACGTTATATACCATTACCATACAACGTGTAACGTTATATAGTATTACGTAATAACGTGTAACGTTATATAGTATTACGTTATAACGTTTACCGTTATAAAGTATTACGTTATAACGTATAACGCTAAATAGTATTACGTTGTAACGTATAATGTTATATACCATTACCATACAAAGCGTAACGTTATATAGTATTACGTAATAACGTGTAACGTTATATAGTATTACGTTATAACGTATAGCGTCATATACTATTACCATACAACGTGTAACGTTATATAGTATTACGTAATAACGTGTAACATTATATAGTATTACGTTATAACGTATAGCGTCATATAGTATTACCATACTACGTGTAACGTTATATAGTATTACGTTATAACGTATAACGTCATATAATATTACCATACAACGTGTAACGTTATAGTGTATGACGTTATAACGTTTAACGTTATATACTATTACGTTAAAACATATAACGTTATATAGTATTACGTTATATCGTATAACGTTAAATAGTATTACGTTGTAACGTATAACGTTATATACTATTACCATACAACGTGTAACGTTATATAGTATGACGTTATGACGTTTAACGTTATATACTATTACGTTAAAACATATAACGTTATATAGTATTACGTTATATCGTATAACGCTAAATAGTATTACGTTGTAACGTATAATGTTATATACCATTACCATACTACGTGTAACGTTATATAGTATTACGTTATAACGTATAACGTCATATAATATTACCATACAACGTGTAACGTTATAGTGTATGACGTTATAACGTTTAACGTTATATACTATTACGTTAAAACATATAACGTTATATAGTATTACGTTATATCGTATAACGTTAAATAGTATTACGTTGTAACGTATGACGTTATATGCTATTACCATACAACGTGTAACGTTATATAGTATTACGTTGTAACGTATGACGTTATATAGTATTACCTTATAACGTATAATGTCATATACTATTACCATACAACGTGTATCGTTATACAGTATGACGTTATAACGTTTAACGTTATGTAGTATTACGTTAAAACATATAACGTTATGTAGTATTACGTTAAAACATATAACGTTATGTAGTATTCCGTTATAACGTATAGCGTTAAATAGTATTACGTTGCAACGTATAACGTTATATACCATTACCATACAACGTGTAACGTTATATAGTATTACGTAATAACGTGTAACGTTATATAGTATTACGTTATAACGTATAGCGTCATATACTATTACCATACAACGTGTAACGTTATATAGTATTACGTAATAACGTGTAACGTTATATAGTATTACGTTATAACGTATAGCGTCATATAGTATTACCATACTACGTGTAACGTTATATAGTATTACGTTATAACGTATAACGTCATATAATATTACCATACAACGTGTAACGTTATATAGTATGACGTTATAACGTTTAACGTTATATACTATTACGTTAAAACATATAACGTTATGTAGTATTACGTTATAACGTATAACGTTAAATAGTATTACGTTGTAACGTATAACGTTATATACTATTACCATACAACGTGTAACGTTATATAGTATGACGTTATAACGTTTAACGTTATGTAGTATTACGTTAAAACATATAACGTTATATAGTATAACGTTATAACGTATAACGTTAAATAGTATTACGTTGTAACGTATAACGTTATATACTATTACCATACAACGTGTAACGTTATATAGTATTACGTTGTAACGTATGACGTTATATACTGTTACCATACAACGTGTAACGTTATATAGTATTACGTTGCAACGTATAACGTTATATAGTATTACGTTATAACGTATAACGTCTTATACTAATACCATACAACGTGTATCGTTATATAGTATTACGTTATAACGTTTAACGTTCTGGAGTATTACGTTATAACGTATAACGTTATATACTATTACGATATAACGTGTAACGTTATATAGTATTACGTTATAACGTATAACGTCATATACTATTACCATACAACGTGTAACGTTATATAGTATGACGTTATATCGTTTAACGTTATGTAGTATTACGCTAAAACATATAACGTTATATAGTATTACGTTATAACGTATAACGCTAAATAGTATTACGTTGTAACGTATAACGTTATATACCATTACCATACAACGTGTAACGTTATATAGTATTACGTAATAACGTGTAACGTTATATAGTATTACGTTATAACGTACAGCGTCATATACTATTACCATACAACGTGTAATGTTATATAGAATGACCTTATATCGTTTAACGTTATGTAGTATTACTCTAAAACATATAGCGTTATATAGTATTACGTTATAACGTATAACGTCTTATACTAATACCATACAACGTGTATCGTTATATAGTATTACGTTATAAAGTTTAACGTTCTGGAGTATTACGTTATAACGTATACCGTCATATACTATTACCATACAACGTGTAACGTTATATAGTATGACGTTATGACGTTTAACGTTATAAAGTAATACGTTATAACGTATAACGCTAAATAGTATTCCGTTGTAACGTATAACGTTATATACCATTACCATACAACGTGTAACGTTATATAGTATTACGTAATAACGTGTAACGTTAAATAGTATTACGCTGTAACGTATAACGTTTTATACTATTACCATACAACGTGTAACGTTATATAGTATGACCTTATAACGTTTAACGTTATGTAGTATTACGTTAAAACATATAACGTTATATAGTATAACGTTATAACGTATAACGTTAAATAGTATTACCTTGTAACGTATAACATTATATACTATTACCATACAACGTGTAACGTTATATAGTATTACGTTGTAACGTATGACGTTATATACTGTTACCATACAACGTGTAACGTTATATAGTATTACGTTGCAACGTATAACGTTATATAGTATTACGTTATAACGTATAACGTCTTATACTAATACCATACAACGTGTATCGTTATATAGTATTACGTTATAACGTTTAACGTTCTGGATTATTACGTTATAACGTATAACGTCATATACTATTACCATACAACGCGTATCGTTATATAGTACTACGTAATAACGTGTAACGTTATATAGTATTACGTTATAACGTATAGCGTCATATACTATTTCCATACAACGTGTAACGTTATATAGTATGACGTTATATCGTTTAACTTTATGTAGTATTACGCTAAAACATATAACGTTATATAGTATTACGTTATAACGTATAACGCTAAATAGTATCACGTTGTAACGTATAACGTTATATACCATTACCATACAACGTGTAACGTTATATAGTATTACGTTATAACGTTTAACGTTCTGGAGTATTACGTTATAACGTATACCGTTATATAGTATTACGTTGTAACGTATAACGTTATATACTTTTACCATACAACGTGTAACGTTATATAGTATTACGTTGTAACGTATGACGTTATATACTATTACCATACAACGTGTAACGTTATATAGTATTACGTAATAACGTGTAACGTTATACAGTATTACGTTATAACGTATAGCGTCATATAGTATTACCATACTACGTGTAACGTTATATAGTATTACGTCATAACGTATAACGTCATATAAGATTACCATACAACGTGTAACGTTATATAGTATGACGTTATAACGTTTAACGTTATATACTATTACGTTAAAACATATAACGTTATATAGTATTACGTTATATCGTATAACGCTAAATAGTATTACGTTGTAACGTATAATGTTATATACCATTACCGTACAACGTGTAACGTTATATAGTATTACGTTGTAACGTATGACGTTATATACTGTTACCATACAACGTGTAACGTTATATAGTATTACGTTGCAATGTATAACGTTATATAGTATTACGTTATAACGTATAACGTCTTATACTAATACCATACAACGTGTATCGTTATATAGTATTACGTTATAACGTGTATCGTTATATAGTATTACGCTATAACGTTTAACGTTCTGGAGTATTACGTTATAACGTATAACGTTATATACTGTTACGATATAACGTGTAACGTTATATAGTATTACGTTATAACGTATAACGTCATATACTATTACCATACAACGTGTATCGTTATATAGTATTACGTAATAACGTTTAACGTTATATAGTATTACGTTATAACGTATAGCGTCATATACTATTACCATACAACGTGTAACGTTATATAGTATTACGTAATAACGTGTAACATTATATAGTATTACGTTATAACGTATAGCGTCATATAGTATTACCATACTACGTGTAACGTTATATAGTATTACGTTATAACGTATAACGTCATATAATATTACCATACAACGTGTAACGTTATAGTGTATGACGTTATAACGTTTAACGTTATATACTATTACGTTAAAACATATAACGTTATATAGTATTACGTTATATCGTATAACGTTAAATAGTATTACGTTGTAACGTATAACGTTATATACTATTACCATACAACGTGTAACGTTATATAGTATGACGTTATGACGTTTAACGTTATATACTATTACGTTAAAACATATAACGTTATATAGTATTACGTTATATCGTATAACGCTAAATAGTATTACGTTGTAACGTATAATGTTATATACCATTACCATACTACGTGTAACGTTATATAGTATTACGTTATAACGTATAACGTCATATAATATTACCATACAACGTGTAACGTTATAGTGTATGACGTTATAACGTTTAACGTTATATACTATTACGTTAAAACATATAACGTTATATAGTATTACGTTATATCGTATAACGTTAAATAGTATTACGTTGTAACGTATGACGTTATATGCTATTACCATACAACGTGTAACGTTATATAGTATTACGTTGTAACGTATGACGTTATATAGTATTACCTTATAACGTATAATGTCATATACTATTACCATACAACGTGTATCGTTATACAGTATGACGTTATAACGTTTAACGTTATGTAGTATTACGTTAAAACATATAACGTTATGTAGTATTACGTTAAAACATATAACGTTATGTAGTATTACGTTATAACGTATAGCGTTAAATAGTATTACGTTGCAACGTATAACGTTATATACCATTACCATACAACGTGTAACGTTATATAGTATTACGTAATAACGTGTAACGTTATATAGTATTACGTTATAACGCATAACGTCATATACTATTACCATACAACGTGTAACGTTATATAGTATTACGTAATAACGTGTAACGTTATATAGTATTACGTTATAACGTATAGCGTCATATAGTATTACCATACTACGTGTAACGTTATATAGTATTACGTTATAACGTATAACGTCATATAATATTACCATACAACGTGTAACGTTATATAGTATGACGTTATAACGTTTAACGTTATATACTATTACGTTAAAACATATAACGTTATGTAGTATTACGTTATAACGTATAACGTTAAATAGTATTACGTTGTAACGTATAACGTTATATACTATTACCATACAACGTGTAACGTTATATAGTATGACGTTATAACGTTTAACGTTATGTAGTATTACGTTAAAACATATAACGTTATATAGTATAACGTTATAACGTATAACGTTAAATAGTATTACGTTGTAACGTATAACATTATATACTATTACCATACAACGTGTAACGTTATATAGTATTACGTTGTAACGTATGACGTTATATACTGTTACCATACAACGTGTAACGTTATATAGTATTACGTTGCAACGTATAACGTTATATAGTATTACGTTATAACGTATAACGTCTTATACTAATACCATACAACGTGTATCGTTATATAGTATTACGTTATAACGTTTAACGTTCTGGAGTATTACGTTATAACGTATAACGTTATATACTATTACGATATAACGTGTAACGTTATATAGTATTACGTTATAACGTATAACGTCATATACTATTACCATACAACGTGTAACGTTATATAGTATGACGTTATATCGTTTAACGTTATGTAGTATTACGTTAAAACATATAACGTTATATAGTATTACGTTATAACGTATAACGCTAAATAGTATTACGTTGTAACGTATAACGTTATATACCATTACCATACAACGTGTAACGTTATATAGTATTACGTAATAACGTGTAACGTTATATAGTATTACGTTATAACGTACAGCGTCATATACTATTACCATACAACGTGTAATGTTATATAGAATGACCTTATATCGTTTAACGTTATGTAGTATTACTCTAAAACATATAGCGTTATATAGTATTACGTTATAACGTATAACGTCTTATACTAATACCATACAACGTGTATCGTTATATAGTATTACGTTATAAAGTTTAACGTTCTGGAGTATTACGTTATAACGTATACCGTCATATACTATTACCATACAACGTGTAACGTTATATAGTATGACGTTATGACGTTTAACGTTATAAAGTAATACGTTATAACGTATAACGCTAAATAGTATTCCGTTGTAACGTATAACGTTATATACCATTACCATACAACGTGTAACGTTATATAGTATTACGTAATAACGTGTAACGTTAAATAGTATTACGTTGTAACGTATAACGTTTTATACTATTACCATACAACGTGTAACGTTATATAGTATGACCTTATAACGTTTAACGTTATGTAGTATTACGTTAAAACATATAACGTTATATAGTATAACGTTATAACGTATAACGTTAAATAGTATTACCTTGTAACGTATAACATTATATACTATTACCATACAACGTGTAACGTTATATAGTATTACGTTGTAACGTATGACGTTATATACTGTTACCATACAACGTGTAACGTTATATAGTATTACGTTGCAACGTATAACGTTATATAGTATTACGTTATAACGTATAACGTCTTATACTAATACCATACAACGTGTATCGTTATATAGTATTACGTTATAACGTTTAACGTTCTGGATTATTACGTTATAACGTATAACGTCATATACTATTACCATACAACGCGTATCGTTATATAGTACTACGTAATAACGTGTAACGTTATATAGTATTACGTTATAACGTATAGCGTCATATACTATTTCCATACAACGTGTAACGTTATATAGTATGACGTTATATCGTTTAACTTTATGTAGTATTACGCTAAAACATATAACGTTATATAGTATTACGTTATAACGTATAACGCTAAATAGTATCACGTTGTAACGTATAACGTTATATACCATTACCATACAACGTGTAACGTTATATAGTATTACGTTATAACGTTTAACGTTCTGGAGTATTACGTTATAACGTATACCGTTATATAGTATTACGTTGTAACGTATAACGTTATATACTTTTACCATACAACGTGTAACGTTATATAGTATTACGTTGTAACGTATGACGTTATATACTATTACCATACAACGTGTAACGTTATATAGTATTACGTAATAACGTGTAACGTTATACAGTATTACGTTATAACGTATAGCGTCATATAGTATTACCATACTACGTGTAACGTTATATAGTATTACGTCATAACGTATAACGTCATATAAGATTACCATACAACGTGTAACGTTATATAGTATGACGTTATAACGTTTAACGTTATATACTATTACGTTAAAACATATAACGTTATATAGTATTACGTTATATCGTATAACGCTAAATAGTATTACGTTGTAACGTATAATGTTATATACCATTACCGTACAACGTGTAACGTTATATAGTATTACGTTGTAACGTATGACGTTATATACTGTTACCATACAACGTGTAACGTTATATAGTATTACGTTGCAATGTATAACGTTATATAGTATTACGTTATAACGTATAACGTCTTATACTAATACCATACAACGTGTATCGTTATATAGTATTACGTTATAACGTGTATCGTTATATAGTATTACGCTATAACGTTTAACGTTCTGGAGTATTACGTTATAACGTATAACGTTATATACTGTTACGATATAACGTGTAACGTTATATAGTATTACGTTATAACGTATAACGTCATATACTATTACCATACAACGTGTATCGTTATATAGTATTACGTAATAACGTGTAACGTTATATAGTATTACGTTATAACGTATAGCGTCATATACCATTTCCATACAACGTGTAACGTTATATAGTATGTCGTTATATCGTTTAACTTTATGTAGTATTACGCTAAAACATATAACGTTATATAGTATTACGTTATAACGTATAACGCAAAATAGTATTACGTTGTAACGTACAACGTTATATACCATTACCTTACAACGTGTAACGTTATATAGTATTACGTAATAACGTGTAACGTTATATAGTATTACGTTATAATGTATAGCGTCATATACTATTACCATACAACGTGTAATGTTATATAGAATGACCTTATACCGTTTAACGTTATGTAGTATTACTCTAAAACATATAGCGTTATATAGTATTACGTTATAACGTATAACGTCTTATACTAATACCATACAACGTGTATCGTTATATAGTATTACGTTATAAAGTTTAACGTTCTGGAGTATTACGTTATAACGTATACCGTTATATAGTATTACGTTGTAACGTATAACGTTATATACTATTACCATACAACGTGTAACGTTATATAGTATTACGTTGTAACGTATGACGTTATATACTGTTACCATACAACGTGTAACGTTATATAGTATTACGTTGCAACGTATAACGTTATATAGTAATACGTTATAACGTGTATCGTTATATAGTATTACGCTATAACGTTTAACGTTCTGGAGTATTACGTTATAACGTATACCGTTATATAGTATTACGTTGTAACGTATAACGTTATATACTATTACCATACAACGTGTAACGTTATATAGTATTACGTTGTAACGTATATCGTTATATACTATTACCATACAACGTGTAACGTTATATAGTATTACGTAATAACGTGTAACGTTATATAGTATTACGTTATAACGTATAGCGTCATATAGTATTACCATACTACGTGTAACGTTATATAGTATAACGTTATAACGTATAACGTTAAATAGTATTACGTTGTAACGTATAACATTATATACTACTACCATACAACGTGTAACGTTATATAGTATTACGTTGTAACGTATGACGTTATATACTGTTACCGTACAACGTGTAACGTTATATAGTATTACGTTGCAACGTATAACGTTATATAGTATTACGTTATAACGTATCACGTCTTATACTAATACCATACAACGTGTATCGTTATATAGTATTACGTTATAACGTTTAACGTTCTGGAGTATCACGTTATAACGTATAACGTTATATACTGTTACGATATAACGTGTAACGTTATATAGTATTACGTTATAACGTATAACGTCATATACTATTACCATACAACGTGTATCGTTATATAGTATTACGTTGCAACGTATAACGTTATATAGTATTACGTTATAACGTATAACGTCTTATACTAATACCATACAACGTGTATCGTTATATAGTATTACGTTACAACGTTTAACGTTCTGGAGTATTACGTTATAACGTATAACGTTATATACTGTTACGATATAACGTGTAACGTTATATAGTATTACGTTATAACGTATAACGTCATATACTATTACCATACAACGTGTATCGTTATATAGTATTACGTAATAACTTGTAAAGTTATATAGTATTACGTTATAACGTATAGCGTCATATACTATTACCATACAACGTGTAACGTTATATAGTATGACCTTATAACGTTTAACGTTATGTAGTATTACGTTAAAACATATAACGTTATATAGTATAACGTTATAACGTATAACGTTAAATAGTATTACGTTGTAACGTATAACATTATATACTATTACCATACAACGTGTAATGTTATATAGTATTACGATGTAACGTATGACGTTATATACTGTTACCATACAACGTGTAACGTTATATAGTATAACGTTGCAACGTAGAACGTTATATAGTATTACGTTATAACGTATAACGTCTTATACTAATACCATACAACGTGTATCGTTATATAGTATTACGTTACAACGTTTAACGTTCTGGAGTATTACGTTATAACGTATAACGTTATATACTGTTACGATATAACGTGTAACGTTATATAGTATTACGTTATAAACGTATAACGTCATATACTATTACCATACAACGTGTATCGTTATATGGTATTACGTAATAACGTGTAACGTTATATAGTATTACGTTATAACGTATGGCGTCATATACTATTACCAGACAACGTGTAACGTTATATAGTATGACGTTATATCGTTTAACGTTATGTAGTATTACGCTAAAACATATAACGTTATATAGTATTACGTTATAACGTATAACGCTAAATAGTATTACGTTGTAACGTATAACGTTATATACCATTACCATACAACGTGTAACGTTATATAGTATTACGTAATAACGTGTAACGTTATATAGTATTACGTTATAACGTATAGCGTCATATACTATTACCATACAACGTGTAATGTTATATAGAATGACCTTATATCGTTTAACGTTATATAGTATTACGCTAAAACATATAACGTTATATTGTATTACGTTATAACGTATAACGCTAAATAGTATTACGTTGTAACGTATAACGTTATATACCATTACCATACAACGTGTAACGTTATATAGTATTACGTAATAACGTGTAACGTTATATAGTATTACGTTATAACGTATAGCGTCATATACTATTACCATACAACGTGTAATGTTATATAGAATGACCTTATATCGTTTAACGTTATGTAGTATTACGCTAAAACATATAACGTTATATTGTATTACGTTATAACGTATAACGCTAAATAGTATTCCGTTGTAACGTATAACGTTATATACCATTACCATACAACGTGTAACGTTATATAGTATTACGTAATAACGTGTAACGTTATATAGTATTACGTTATAACGTTTACCGTTATAAAGTATTACGTTATAACGTATAACGCTAAATAGTATTACGTTGTAACGTATAATGTTATATACCATTACCATACAAAGCGTAACGTTATATAGTATTACGTAATAACGTGTAACGTTATATAGTATTACGTTATAACGTATAGCGTCATATACTATTACCATACAACGTGTAACGTTATATAGTATTACGTAATAACGTGTAACATTATATAGTATTACGTTATAACGTATAGCGTCATATAGTATTACCATACTACGTGTAACGTTATATAGTATTACGTTATAACGTATAACGTCATATAATATTACCATACAACGTGTAACGTTATAGTGTATGACGTTATGACGTTTAACGTTATATACTATTACGTTAAAACATATAACGTTATATAGTATTACGTTATATCGTATAACGTTAAATAGTATTACGTTGTAACGTATGACGTTATATGCTATTACCATACAACGTGTAACGTTATATAGTATTACGTTGTAACGTATGACGTTATATAGTATTACCTTATAACGTATAATGTCATATACTATTACCATACAACGTGTATCGTTATACAGTATGACGTTATAACGTTTAACGTTATGTAGTATTACGTTAAAACATATAACGTTATGTAGTATTACGTTAAAACATATAACGTTATGTAGTATTACGTTATAACGTATAGCGTTAAATAGTATTACGTTGCAACGTATAACGTTATATACCATTACCATACAACGTGTAACGTTATATAGTATTACGTAATAACGTGTAACGTTATATAGTATTACGTTATAACGTATAGCGTCATATACTATTACCATACAACGTGTAACGTTATATATTATTACGTAATAACGTGTAACGTTATATAGTATTACGTTATAACGTATAGCGTCATATAGTATTACCATACTACGTGTAACGTTATATAGTATTACGTTATAACGTATAACGTCATATAATATTACCATACAACGTGTAACGTTATATAGTATGACGTTATAACGTTTAACGTTATATACTATTACGTTAAAACATATAACGTTATGTAGTATTACGTTATAACGTATAACGTTAAATAGTATTACGTTGTAACGTATAACGTTTTATACTATTACCATACAACGTGTAACGTTATATAGTATGACGTTATAACGTTTAACGTTATGTAGTATTACGTTAAAACATATAACGTTATATAGTATAACGTTATAACGTATAACGTTAAATAGTATTACGTTGTAACGTATAACATTATATACTATTACCATACAACGTGTAACGTTATATAGTATTACGTTGTAACGTATGACGTTATATACTGTTACCATACAACGTGTAACGTTATATAGTATTACGTTGCAACGTATAACGTTATATAGTATTACGTTATAACGTATAACGTCTTATACTAATACCATACAACGTGTATCGTTATATAGTATTACGTTATAACGTTTAACGTTCTGGAGTATTACGTTATAACGTATAACGTTATATACTATTACGATATAACGTGTAACGTTATATAGTATTACGTTATAACGTATAACGTCATATACTATTACCATACAACGTGTAACGTTATATAGTATGACGTTATATCGTTTAACGTTATGTAGTATTACGCTAAAACATATAACGTTATATAGTATTACGTTATAACGTATAACGCTAAATAGTATTACGTTGTAACGTATAACGTTATATACCATTACCATACAACGTGTAACGTTATATAGTATGACGTTATAACGTTTAACGTTATAAAGTAATACGTTATAACGTATAACGCTAAATAGTATTCCGTTGTAACGTATAACGTTATATACCATTACCATACAACGTGTAACGTTATATAGTATTACGTTATAACGTATAACGCTAAATAGTATCACGTTGTAACGTATAACGTTATATACCATTACCATACAACGTGTAACGTTATATAGTATTACGTTATAACGTTTAACGTTCTGGAGTATTACGTTATAACGTATACCGTTATATAGTATTACGTTGTAACGTATAACGTTATATACTTTTACCATACAACGTGTAACGTTATATAGTATTACGTTGTAACGTATGACGTTATATACTATTACCATACAACGTGTAACGTTATATAGTATTACGTAATAACGTGTAACGTTATACAGTATTACGTTATAACGTATAGCGTCATATAGTATTACCATACTACGTGTAACGTTATATAGTATTACGTCATAACGTATAACGTCATATAATATTACCATACAACGTGTAACGTTATATAGTATGACGTTATAACGTTTAACGTTATATACTATTACGTTAAAACATATAACGTTATATAGTATTACGTTATATCGTATAACGCTAAATAGAATTACGTTGTAACGTATAATGTTATATACCATTACCATACAACGTGTAACGTTATATAGTATGACGTTATAACGTTTAACGTTATATACTATTACGTTAAAACATATAACGTTATATAGTATTACGTTATTTCGTATAACGCTAATTAGTATTACGTTGTAACGTATAATGTTATATACCATTACCGTACAACGTGTAACGTTATATAGTATTACGTTGTAACGTATGACGTTATATACTGTTACCATACAACGTGTAACGTTATATAGTATTACGTTGCAATGTATAACGTTATATAGTATTACGTTATAACGTATAACGTCTTATACTAATACCATACAACGTGTATCGTTATATAGTATTACGTTATAACGTGTATCGTTATATAGTATTACGCTATAACGTTTAACGTTCTGGAGTATTACGTTATAACGTATAACGTTATATACTGTTACGATATAACGTGTAACGTTATATAGTATTACGTTATAACGTATAACGTCATATACTATTACCATACAACGTGTATCGTTATATAGTATTACGTAATAACGTGTAACGTTATATAGTATTACGTTATAACGTATAGCGTCATATACCATTTCCATACAACGTGTAACGTTATATAGTATGTCGTTGTATCGTTTAACTTTATGTAGTATTACGCTAAAACATATAACGTTATATAGTATTACGTTATAACGTATAACGCAAAATAGTATTACGTTGTAACGTACAACGTTATATACCATTACCTTACAACGTGTAACGTTATATAGTATTACGTAATAACGTGTAACGTTATATAGTATTACGTTATAATGTATAGCGTCATATACTATTACCATACAACGTGTAATGTTATATAGAATGACCTTATACCGTTTAACGTTATGTAGTATTACTCTAAAACATATAGCGTTATATAGTATTACGTTATAACGTATAACGTCTTATACTAATACCATACAACGTGTATCGTTATATAGTATTACGTTATAAAGTTTAACGTTCTGGAGTATTACGTTATAACGTATAACGTTATATACTGTTACGATATAACGTGTAACGTTATATAGTATTACGTTATAACGTATAACGTCATATACTATTACCATACAACGTGTATCGTTATATAGTATTACGTAATAACGTGTAACGTTATATAGTATTACGTTATAACGTATAGCGTCATATAGTATTACCATACTACGTGTAACGTTATATAGTATAACGTTATAACGTATAACGTTAAATAGTATTACGTTGTAACGTATAACATTATATACTATTACCATACAACGTGTAACGTTATATAGTATTACGTTGTAACGTATGACGTTATATACTGTTACCATACAACGTGTAACGTTATATAGTATTACGTTGCAACGTATAACGTTATATAGTATTACGTTATAACGTATCACGTCTTATACTAATACCATACAACGTGTATCGTTATATAGTATTACGTTATAACGTTTAACGTTCTGGAGTATCACGTTATAACGTATAACGTTATATACTGTTACGATATAACGTGTAACGTTATATAGTATTACGTTATAACGTATAACGTCATATACTATTACCATACAACGTGTATCGTTATATAGTATTACGTAATAATGTGTAACGTTATATAGTATTACGTTATAACGTATAGCGTCATATACTATTTCCATACAACGTGTAACGTTATATAGTATGACGTTATATCGTTTAACTTTATGTAGTATTACGCTAAAACATATAACGTTATATAGTATTACGTTATAACGTATAACGCTAAATAGTATTACGTTGTAACGTATAACGTTATATACCATTACCATACAACGTGTAACGTTATATAGTATTAGGTAATAACGTGTAACGTTATATAGTATTACGTTATAACGTATAGCGTCATATACTATTACCATACAACGTGTAATGTTATATAGAATGACCTTATATCGTTTAACGTTATGTAGTATTACTCTAAAACATATAGCGTTATATAGTATTACGTTATAACGTATAACGTCTTATACTAATACCATACAACGTGTATCGTTATATAGTATTACGTTATAAAGTTCAACGTTCTGGAGTATTACGTTATAACGTATAACGTTATATACTGTTACGATATAACGTGTAACGTTATATAGTATTACGTTATAACGTATAACGTCATATACTATTACCATACAACGTGTATCGTTATATAGTATTACGTTATAACGTTTAACGTTATATAGCATTACGTTATAACGTATAGCGTCATATACTATTACCATACAACGTGTAACGTTATATAGTATTACTTTATAACGTTTAACGTTCTGGAGTATTACGTTATAACGTATACCGTTATATAGTATTACGTTGTAACGTATAACGTTATATACTATTACCATACAACGTGTAACGTTATATAGTATTACGTTGTAACGTATGACGTTATATACTATTACCATACAACGTGTAACGTTATATAGTATCACGTAATAACGTGTAACGTTATATAGTATTACGTTATAACGTATAGCGTCATATAGTATTACCATACTACGTGTAACGTTATATAGTATTACGTTATAACGTATAACGTCATATAATATTACCATACAACGTGTAACGTTATATAGTATAACGTTATAACGTATAACGTTAAATAGTATTACGTTGTAACGTATAACATTATATACTATTACCATACAACGTGTAACGTTATATAGTATTACGTTGTAACGTATGACGTTATATACTGTTACCATACAACGTGTAACGTTATATAGTATTACGTTGCAACGTATAACGTTATATAGTATTACGTTATAACGTATCACGTCTTATATTAATACCATACAACGTGTATCGTTATATAGTATTACGTTATAACGTTTAACGTTCTGGAGTATCACGTTATAACGTATAACGTTATATACTGTTACGATATAACGTGTAACGTTATATAGTATTACGTTATAACGTATAATGTCATATACTATTACCATACAACGTGTATCGTTATATAGTATTACGTAATAACGTGTAACGTTATATAGTATTACGTTATAACGTATCACGTCTTATACTAATACCATACAACGTGTATCGTTATATAGTATTACGTTATAACGTTTAACGTTCTGGAGTATCACGTTATAACGTATAACGTTATATACTGTTACGATATAACGTGTAACGTTATATAGTATTACGTTATAACGTATAATGTCATATACTATTACCATACAACGTGTAACGTTATATAGTATTACGTAATAACGTGTAACGTTATATAGTATTGCGTTATAACGTATAGCGCCATATACTATTACCATACAACGTGTAATGTTATATAGAATGACCTTATATCGTTTAACGTTATGTAGTATTACGCTAAAACATATAACGTTATATAGTATTACGTTATAACGTATAACGTCTTATACTAATACCATACAACGTGTATCGCTATATAGTATTACGTTATAACGTTTAACGTTCTGGAGTATTACGTTATAACGTATAACGTTATATACTGTTACGATATAACGTGTAACGTTATATAGTATTACGTTATAACGTATAACGTCATATACTATTACCATACAACGTGTATCGTTATATAGTATTACGTTGTAACGTATGACGTTATATACTGTTACCATACAACGTATAACGTTAAATAGTATTACGTTGTAACGTATAACATTATATACTATTACCATACAACGTGTAACGTTATATAGTATTACGTTGTAACGTATGACGTTGTATACTGTTACCATACAACGTGTAACGTTATATAGTATTACGTTGCAACGTATAACGTTATATAGTATTACGTTATAACGTATAACGTCTTATACTAACACCATACAACATATATCGTTATATAGTATTACGTTATAACGTTTAACGTTCTGGAGTATTACGTTATAACGTATAACGTTATATACTATTACGATATAACGTGTAATGTTATATAGTATTACGTTATAACGTATAACGTCATATACTATTACCATACAACGTGTATCGTTATATAGTATTACGTAATAACGTGTAACGTTATATAGTATTACGTTATAACGTATAGCGTCATATACTATTACCATACAACGTGTAACGTTATATAGTATGACGTTATATCGTTTAACGTTATGTAGTATTACGCTAAAACATATAACGTTATATAGTATTACGTTATAACGTATAACACTAAATAGTATTACGTTGTAACGTATAACGTTATATACCATTACCATACAACGTGTAACGTTATATAGTATTACGTAATAACGTGTAACGTTATATAGTATGACGTTATAACGTTTAACGTTATAAAGTAATACGTTATAACGTATAACGCTAAATAGTATTCCGTTGTAACGTATAACGTTATATACCATTACCATACAACGTGTAACGTTATATAGTATTACGTAATAACGTGTAACGTTAAATAGTATTACGTTGTAACGTATAACGTTTTATACTATTACCATACAACGTGTAACGTTATATAGTATTACGTTGTAACGTATGACGTTATATACTGTTACCATACAACGTGTAACGTTATATAGTATTACGTTGCAACGTATAACGTTATATAGTATTACGTTATAACGTATAACGTCTTATACTAATACCATACAACGTGTATCGTTATATAGTATTACGTTATAACGTTTAACGTTCTGGATTATTACGTTATAACGTATAACGTTATATACTGTTACGATATAACGTATAACGTTATATAGTATTACGTTATAACGTATAACGTCATATACTATTACCATACAACGCGTATCGTTATATAGTATTACGTAATAACGTGTAACGTTATATAGTATTACGTTATAACGTATAGCGTCATATACTATTTCCATACAACGTGTAACGTTATATAGTATGACGTTATATCGTTTAACTTTATGTAGTATTACGCTAAAACATATAACGTTATATAGTATTACGTTATAACGTATAACGCTAAATAGTATTACGTTGTAACGTATAACGTTATATACCATTACCATACAACGTGTAACGTTGTATAGTATTACGTTATAACGTTTAACGTTATATAGCATTACGTTATAACGTATAGCGTCATATACTATTACCATACAACGTGTAACGTTATATAGTATTACGTTATAACGTTTAACGTTCTGGAGTATTACGTTATAACGTATACCGTTATATAGTATTACGTTGTAACGTATAACGTTATATACTATTACCATACAACGTGTAACGTTATATAGTATTACGTTATAACGTATAGCGTCATATACTATTACCATACAACGTGTAAAGTTATATAGAATGACCTTATATCGTTTAACGTTATGTAGTATTACGCTAAAACATATAACGTTATATAGTATTACGTTATAACGTATAACGTCTTATACTAATACCATACAACGTGTATCGCTATATAGTATTACGTTATAACGTTTAACGTTCTGGAGTATTACGTTATAACGTATAACGTTATATACTGTTACGATATAACGTGTAACGTTATATAGTATTACGTTATAACGTATAACGTCATATACTATTACCATACAACGTGTAACGTTATATAGTATTACGTTGTAACGTACGACGTTATATGCTATTACCATACAACGTGTAACGTTATATAGTATTACGTTGTAACGTATGACGTTATATACTGTTACCATACAACGTATAACGTTAAATAGTATTACGTTGTAACGTATAACATTATATACTATTACCATACAACGTGTAACGTTATATAGTATTACGTTGTAACGTATGACGTTATATACTGTTACCATACAACGTGTAACGTTATATAGTATTACGTTGCAACGTATAACGTTATATAGTATTACGTTATAACGTATAACGTCTTATACTAATACCATACAACATATATCGTTATATAGTATTACGTTATAACGTTTAACGTTCTGGAGTATTACGTTATAACGTATAACGTTATATACTATTACGATATAACGTGTAATGTTATATAGTATTACGTTATAACGTATAACGTCATATACTATTACCATACAACGTGTATCGTTATATAGTATTACGTAATAACGTGTAACGTTATATAGTATTACGTTATAACGTATAGCGTCATATACTATTACCATACAACGTGTAACGTTATATAGTATGACGTTATATCGTTTAACGTTATGTAGTATTACGCTAAAACATATAACGTTATATAGTATTACGTTATAACGTATAACGCTAAATAGTATTACGTTGTAACGTATAACGTTATATACCATTACCATACAACGTGTAACCTTATATAGTATTACGTAATAACGTGTAACGTTATATAGTATGACGTTATAACGTTTAACGTTATAAAGTAATACGTTATAACGTATAACGCTAAATAGTATTCCGTTGTAACGTATAACGTTATATACCATTACCATACAACGTGTAACGTTATATAGTATTACGTAATAACGTGTAACGTTAAATAGTATTACGTTGTAACGTATAACGTTTTATACTATTACCATACAACGTGTAACGTTATATAGTATTACGTTGTAACGTATGACGTTATATACTGTTACCATACAACGTGTAACGTTATATAGTATTACGTTGCAACGTATAACGTTATATAGTATTACGTTATAACGTATAACGTCTTATACTAATACCATACAACGTGTATCGTTATATAGTATTACGTTATAACGTTTAACGTTCTGGATTATTACGTTATAACGTATAACGTTATATACTGTTACGATATAACGTATAACGTTATATAGTATTACGTTATAACGTATAACGTCATATACTATTACCATACAACGCGTATCGTTATATAGTATTACGTAATAACGTGTAACGTTATATAGTATTACGTTATAACGTATAGCGTCATATAATATTTCCATACAACGTGTAACGTTATATAGTATGACGTTATATCGTTTAACTTTATGTAGTATTACGCTAAAACATATAACGTTATATAGTATTACGTTATAACGTATAACGCTAAATAGTATTACGTTGTAACGTATAACGTTATATACCATTACCATACAACGTGTAACGTTATATAGTATTACGTTATAACGTTTAACGTTATATAGCATTACGTTATAACGTATAGCGTCATATACTATTACCATACAACGTGTAACGTTATATAGTATTACGTTATAACGTTTAACGTTCTGGAGTATTACGTTATAACGTATACCGTTATATAGTATTACGTTGTAACGTATAACGTTATATACTATTACCATACAACGTGTAACGTTATATAGTATTACGTTGTAACGTATGACGTTATATACTATTACCATACAACGTGTATCGTTATATAGTATTACGTAATAACGTGTAACGTTATATAGTATTACGTTATAACGTATAGCGTCATATACTATTTCCATACAACGTGTAACGTTATATAGTATGACGTTATATCGTTTAACTTTATGTAGTATTACGCTAAAACATATAACGTTATATAGTATTACGTTATAACGTATAACGCTAAATAGTATTACGTTGTAACGTATAACGTTATATACCATTACCATACAACGTGTAACGTTATATAGTATTACGTAATAACGTGTAACGTTATATAGTATTACGTTATAACGTATAGCGTCATATACTATTACCATACAACGTGTAATGTTATATAGAATGACCTTATATCGTTTAACGTTATGTAGTATTACGCTAAAACATATAACGTTATATAGTATTACGTTATAACGTATAACGTCTTATACTAATACCATACAACGTGTATCGCTATATAGTATTACGTTATAACGTTTAACGTTCTGGAGTATTACGTTATAACGTATAACGTTATATACTGTTACGATATAACGTATAACGTCATATACTATTACCATACAACGTGTAACGTTATATAGTATTACGTTGTAACGTACGTCGTTATATGCTATTACCATACAACGTGTAACGTTATATAGTATTACGTTGTAACGTATGACGTTATATACTGTTACCATACAACGTATAACGTTAAATAGTATTACGTTGTAACGTATAACATTATATACTATTACCATACAACGTGTAACGTTATATAGTATTACGTTGTAACGTATGACGTTATATACTGTTACCATACAACGTGTAACGTTATATAGTATTACGTTGCAACGTATAACGTTATATAGTATTACGTTATAACGTATAACGTCTTATACTAATACCATACAGCATGTATCGTTATATAGTATTACGTTATAACGTTTAACGTTCTGGAGTATTACGTTATAACGTATAACGTTATATACTATTACGATATAACGTGTAATGTTATATAGTATTACGTTATAACGTATAACGTCATATACTATTACCATACAACGTGTATCGTTATATAGTATTACGTAATAACGTGTAACGTTATATAGTATTACGTTATAACGTATAGCGTCATATACTATTACCATACAACGTGTAACGTTATATAGTATGACGTTATATCGTTTAACGTTATGTAGTATTACGCTAAAACATATAACGTTATATAGTATTACGTTATAACGTATAACGCTAAATAGTATTACGTTGTAACGTATAACGTTATATACCATTACCATACAACGTGTAACGTTATATAGTATTACGTAATAACGTGTAACGTTATATAGTATGACGTTATAACGTTTAACGTTATAAAGTAATACGTTATAACGTATAACGCTAAATAGTATTCCGTTGTAACGTATAACGTTATATACCATTACCATACAACGTGTAACGTTATATAGTATTACGTAATAACGTGTAACGTTAAATAGTATTGCGTTGTAACGTATAACGTTTTATACTATTACCATACAACGTGTAACGTTATATAGTATTACGTTGTAACATATGACGTTATATACTGTTACCATACAACGTGTAACGTTATATAGTATTACGTTGCAACGTATAACGTTATATAGTATTACGTTATAACGTATAACGTCTTATACTAATACCATACAACGTGTATCGTTATATAGTATTACGTTATAACGTTTAACGTTCTGGATTATTACGTTACAACGTATAACGTTAAATACTGTTACGATATAACGTATAACGTTATATAGTATTACGTTATAACGTATAACGTCATATACTATTACCATACAACGCGTATCGTTATATAGTATTACGTAATAACGTGTAACGTTATATAGTATTACGTTATAACGTATAGCGTCATATACTATTTCCATACAACGTGTAACGTTATATAGTATGACGTTATATCGTTTAACTTTATGTAGTATTACGCTAAAACATATAACGTTATATAGTATTACGTTATAACGTATAACGCTAAATAGTATTACGTTGTAACGTATAACGTTATATACCATTACCATACAACGTGTAACGTTGTATAGTATTACGTTATAACGTTTAACGTTATATAGCATTACGTTATAACGTATAGCGTCATATACTATTACCATACAACGTGTAACGTTATATAGTATTACGTTATAACGTTTAACGTTCTGGAGTATTACGTTATAACGTATAACGTTATATAGTATTACGTTGAAACGTATAACGTTATATACTATTACCATACAACGTGTAACGTTATATAGTATTACGTTGTAACGTATATCGTTATATACTATTACCATACAACGTGTAACGTTATATAGTATGACGTTATAACGCTTAACGTTATGTAGTATTACGTTAAAACATATAACGTTATATAGTATAACGGTATAACGTATAACGTTAAATAGTATTACGTTGTAACGTATAACATTATATACTATTACCATACAACGTGTAACGTTATATAGTATTACGTTGTAACGTATGACGTTATATAGTATTACCTTATAACGTATAATGTCATATACTATTACCATACAACGTGTATCGTTATACAGTATGACGTTATAACGTTTAACGTTATGTAGTATTACGTTAAAACATATAACGTTATGTAGTATTACGTTAAAACATATAACGTTATGTAGTATTACGTTATAACGTATAGCGTTAAATAGTATTACGTTGCAACGTATAACGTTATATACCATTACCATACAACGTGTAACGTTATATAGTATTACGTAATAACGTGTAACGTTATATAGTATTACGTTATAACGTATAGCGTCATATACTATTACCATACAACGTGTAACGTTATATAGTATTACGTAATAACGTGTAACGTTATATAGTATTACGTTATAACGTATAGCGTCATATAGTATTACCATACTACGTGTAACGTTATATAGTATTACGTTATAACGTATAGCGTCATATACTATTTCCATACAACGTGTAACGTTATATAGTATGACGTTATATCGTTTAACTTTATGTAGTATTACGCTAAAACATATAACGTTATATAGTATTACGTTATAACGTATAACGCTAAATAGTATTACGTTGTAACGTATAACGTTATATACCATTACCATACAACGTGTAACGTTATATAGTATTACGTAATAACGTGTAACGTTATATAGTATTACGTTATAACGTATAGCGTCATATACTATTACCATACAACGTGTAATGTTATATAGAATGACCTTATATCGTTTAACGTTATGTAGTATTACGCTAAAACATATAACGTTATATAGTATTACGTTATAACGTATAACGTCTTATACTAATACCATACAACGTGTATCGCTATATAGTATTACGTTATAACGTTTAACGTTCTGGAGTATTACGTTATAACGTATAACGTTATATACTGTTACGATATAACGTATAACGTCATATACTATTACCATACAACGTGTAACGTTATATAGTATTACGTTGTAACGTACGTCGTTATATGCTATTACCATACAACGTGTAACGTTATATAGTATTACGTTGTAACGTATGACGTTATATACTGTTACCATACAACGTATAACGTTAAATAGTATTACGTTGTAACGTATAACATTATATACTATTACCATACAACGTGTAACGTTATATAGTATTACGTTGTAACGTATGACGTTATATACTGTTACCATACAACGTGTAACGTTATATAGTATTACGTTGCAACGTATAACGTTATATAGTATTACGTTATAACGTATAACGTCTTATACTAATACCATACAGCATGTATCGTTATATAGTATTACGTTATAACGTTTAACGTTCTGGAGTATTACGTTATAACGTATAACGTTATATACTATTACGTAATAACGTGTAACGTTATATAGTATTACGTTATAACGTATAGCGTCATATACTATTACCATACAACGTGTAACGTTATATAGTATGACGTTATATCGTTTAACGTTATGTAGTATTACGCTAAAACATATAACGTTATATAGCATTACGTTATAACGTATAACGCTAAATAGTATTACGTTGTAACGTATAACGTTATATACCATTACCATACAACGTGTAACGTTATATAGTATTACGTAATAACGTGTAACGTTATATAGTATGACGTTATAACGTTTAACGTTATAAAGTAATACGTTATAACGTATAACGCTAAATAGTATTCCGTTGTAACGTATAACGTTATATACCATTACCATACAACGTGTAACGTTATATAGTATTACGTAATAACGTGTAACGTTAAATAGTATTGCGTTGTAACGTATAACGTTTTATACTATTACCATACAACGTGTAACGTTATATAGTATTACGTTGTAACGTATGACGTTATATACTGTTACCATACAACGTGTAACGTTATATAGTATTACGTTGCAACGTATAACGTTATATAGTATTACGTTATAACGTATAACGTCTTATACTAATACCATACAACGTGTATCGTTATATAGTATTACGTTATAACGTTTAACGTTCTGGATTATTACGTTACAACGTATAACGTTAAATACTGTTACGATATAACGTATAACGTTATATAGTATTACGTTATAACGTATAACGTCATATACTATTACCATACAACGCGTATCGTTATATAGTATTACGTAATAACGTGTAACGTTATATAGTATTACGTTATAACGTATAGCGTCATATACTATTTCCATACAACGTGTAACGTTATATAGTATGACGTTATATCGTTTAACTTTATGTAGTATTACGCTAAAACATATAACGTTATATAGTATTACGTTATAACGTATAACGCTAAATAGTATTACGTTGTAACGTATAACGTTATATACCATTACCATACAACGTGTAACGTTGTATAGTATTACGTTATAACGTTTAACGTTATATAGCATTACGTTATAACGTATAGCGTCATATACTATTACCATACAACGTGTAACGTTATATAGTATTACGTTATAACGTTTAACGTTCTGGAGTATTACGTTATAACGTATAACGTTATATAGTATTACGTTGAAACGTATAACGTTATATACTATTACCATACAACGTGTAACGTTATATAGTATTACGTTGTAACGTATATCGTTATATACTATTACCATACAACGTGTAACGTTATATAGTATGACGTTATAACGTTTAACGTTATGTAGTATTACGTTAAAACATATAACGTTATATAGTATAACGGTATAACGTATAACGTTAAATAGTATTACGTTGTAACGTATAACATTATATACTATTACCATACAACGTGTAACGTTATATAGTATTACGTTGTAACGTATGACGTTATATAGTATTACCTTATAACGTATAATGTCATATACTATTACCATACAACGTGTATCGTTATACAGTATGACGTTATAACGTTTAACGTTATGTAGTATTACGTTAAAACATATAACGTTATGTAGTATTACGTTAAAACATATAACGTTATGTAGTATTACGTTATAACGTATAGCGTTAAATAGTATTACGTTGCAACGTATAACGTTATATACCATTACCATACAACGTGTAACGTTATATAGTATTACGTAATAACGTGTAACGTTATATAGTATTACGTTATAACGTATAGCGTCATATACTATTACCATACAACGTGTAACGTTATATAGTATTACGTAATAACGTGTAACGTTATATAGTATTACGTTATAACGTATAGCGTCATATAGTATTACCATACTACGTGTAACGTTATATAGTATTACGTTATAACGTATAGCGTCATATACTATTTCCATACAACGTGTAACGTTATATAGTATGACGTTATATCGTTTAACTTTATGTAGTATTACGCTAAAACATATAACGTTATATAGTATTACGTTATAACGTATAACGCTAAATAGTATTACGTTGTAACGTATAACGTTATATACCATTACCATACAACGTGTAACGTTATATAGTATTACGTAATAACGTGTAACGTTATATAGTATTACGTTATAACGTATAGCGTCATATACTATTACCATACAACGTGTAATGTTATATAGAATGACCTTATATCGTTTAACGTTATGTAGTATTACGCTAAAACATATAACGTTATATAGTATTACGTTATAACGTATAACGTCTTATACTAATACCATACAACGTGTATCGCTATATAGTATTACGTTATAACGTTTAACGTTCTGGAGTATTACGTTATAACGTATAACGTTATATACTGTTACGATATAACGTATAACGTCATATACTATTACCATACAACGTGTAACGTTATATAGTATTACGTTGTAACGTACGTCGTTATATGCTATTACCATACAACGTGTAACGTTATATAGTATTACGTTGTAACGTATGACGTTATATACTGTTACCATACAACGTATAACGTTAAATAGTATTACGTTGTAACGTATAACATTATATACTATTACCATACAACGTGTAACGTTATATAGTATTACGTTGTAACGTATGACGTTATATACTGTTACCATACAACGTGTAACGTTATATAGTATTACGTTGCAACGTATAACGTTATATAGTATTACGTTATAACGTATAACGTCTTATACTAATACCATACAGCATGTATCGTTATATAGTATTACGTTATAACGTTTAACGTTCTGGAGTATTACGTTATAACGTATAACGTTATATACTATTACGTAATAACGTGTAACGTTATATAGTATTACGTTATAACGTATAGCGTCATATACTATTACCATACAACGTGTAACGTTATATAGTATGACGTTATATCGTTTAACGTTATGTAGTATTACGTTAAAACATATAACGTTATATAGCATTACGTTATAACGTATAACGCTAAATAGTATTACGTTGTAACGTATAACGTTATATACCATTACCATACAACGTGTAACGTTATATAGTATTACGTAATAACGTGTAACGTTATATAGTATGACGTTATAACGTTTAACGTTATAAAGTAATACGTTATAACGTATAACGCTAAATAGTATTCCGTTGTAACGTATAACGTTATATACCATTACCATACAACGTGTAACGTTATATAGTATTACGTAATAACGTGTAACGTTAAATAGTATTGCGTTGTAACGTATAACGTTTTATACTATTACCATACAACGTGTAACGTTATATAGTATTACGTTGTAACGTATGACGTTATATACTGTTACCATACAACGTGTAACGTTATATAGTATTACGTTGCAACGTATAACGTTATATAGTATTACGTTATAACGTATAACGTCTTATACTAATACCATACAGCATGTATCGTTATATAGTATTACGTTATAACGTTTAACGTTCTGGAGTATTACGTTATAACGTATAACGTTATATACTATTACGATATAACGTGTAATGTTATATAGTATTACGTTATAACGTATAACGTCATATACTATTACCATACAACGTGTATCGTTATATAGTATTACGTAATAACGTGTAACGTTATATAGTATTACGTTATAACGTATAGCGTCATATACTATTACCATACAACGTGTAACGTTATATAGTATGACGTTATATCGTTTAACGTTATGTAGTATTACGCTAAAACATATAACGTTATATAGTATTACGTTATAACGTATAACGCTAAATAGTATTACGTTGTAACGTATAACGTTATATACCATTACCATACAACGTGTAACGTTATATAGTATTACGTAATAACGTGTAACGTTATATAGTATGACGTTATAACGTTTAACGTTATAAAGTAATACGTTATAACGTATAACGCTAAATAGTATTCCGTTGTAACGTATAACGTTATATACCATTACCATACAACGTGTAACGTTATATAGTATTACGTAATAACGTGTAACGTTAAATAGTATTGCGTTGTAACGTATAACGTTTTATACTATTACCATACAACGTGTAACGTTATATAGTATTACGTTGTAACGTATGACGTTATATACTGTTACCATACAACGTGTAACGTTATATAGTATTACGTTGCAACGTATAACGTTATATAGTATTACGTTATAACGTATAACGTCTTATACTAATACCATACAACGTTACGTTATATAGTATTACGTTATAACGTTTAACGTTCTGGATTATTACGTTACAACGTATAACGTTAAATACTGTTACGATATAACGTATAACGTTATATAGTATTACGTTATAACGTATAACGTCATATACTATTACCATACAACGCGTATCGTTATATAGTATTACGTAATAACGTGTAACGTTATATAGTATTACGTTATAACGTATAGCGTCATATACTATTTCCATACAACGTGTAACGTTATATAGTATGACGTTATATCGTTTAACTTTATGTAGTATTACGCTAAAACATATAACGTTATATAGTATTACGTTATAACGTATAACGCTAAATAGTATTACGTTGTAACGTATAACGTTATATACCATTACCATACAACGTGTAACGTTGTATAGTATTACGTTATAACGTTTAACGTTATATAGCATTACGTTATAACGTATAGCGTCATATACTATTACCATACAACGTGTAACGTTATATAGTATTACGTTATAACGTTTAACGATCTGGAGTATTACGTTATAACGTATACCGTTATATAGTATTACGTTGTAACGTATAACGTTATATACTATTACCATACAACGTGTAACGTTATATAGTATTACGTTGTAACGTATGACGTTATATACTATTACCATACAACGTGTAACGTTATATAGTATGACGTTATAACGCTTAACGTTATGTAGTATTACGTTAAAACGTATAACGTTATATAGTATAACGGTATAACGTATAACGTTAAATAGTATTACGTTGTAACGTATAACATTATATACTATTACCATACAACGTGTAACGTTATATAGTATTACGTTGTAACGTATGACGTTATATAGTATTACCTTATAACGTATAATGTCATATACCATTACCATACAACGTGTATCGTTATACAGTATGACGTTATAACGTTTAACGTTATGTAGTATTACGTTAAAACATATAACGTTATGTAGTATTACGTTAAAACATATAACGTTATGTAGTATTACGTTATAACGTATAGCGTTAAATAGTATTACGTTGCAACGTATAACGTTATATACCATTACCATACAACGTGTAACGTTATATAGTATTACGTAATAACGTGTAACGTTATATAGTATTACGTTATAACGTATAGCGTCATATACTATTACCATACAACGTGTAACGTTATATAGTATTACGTAATAACGTGTAACGTTATATAGTATTACGTTATAACGTATAGCGTCATATAGTATTACCATACTACGTGTAACGTTATATAGTATTACGTCATAACGTATAGCGTCATATACTATTTCCATACAACGTGTAACGTTATATAGTATGACGTTATATCGTTTAACTTTATGTAGTATTACGCTAAAACATATAACGTTATATAGTATTACGTTATAACGTATAACGTTATATAGTATTACGTTATAACGTATCACGTCTTATACTAATACCATACAAACGTGTATCGTTATATAGTATTACGTAATAACGTGTAACGTTATATAGTATTACGTTATAACGTATAGCGTCATATACTATTTCCATACAACGTGTAACGTTATATAGTATGACGTTATATCGTTTAACTTTATGTAGTATTACGCTAAAACATATAACGTTATATAGTATTACGTTATAACGTATAACGCTAAATAGTATTACGTTGTAACGTATAACGTTATATACCATTACCATACAACGTGTAACGTTATATAGTATTACGTAATAACGTGTAACGTTATATAGTATTACGTTATAACGTATAGCGTCATATACTATTACCATACAACGTGTAATGTTATATAGAATGACCTTATATCGTTTAACGTTATGTAGTATTACGCTAAAACATATAACGTTATATAGTATTACGTTATAACGTATAACGTCTTATACTAATACCATACAACGTGTATCGCTATATAGTATTACGTTATAACGTTTAACGTTCTGGAGTATTACGTTATAACGTATAACGTTATATACTGTTACGATATAACGTGTAACGTTATATAGTATTACGTTATAACGTATAACGTCATATACTATTACCATACAACGTGTATCGTTATATAGTATTACGTTATAACGTTTAACGTTATATAGCATTACATTATAACGTATAGCGTCATATACTATTACCATACAACGTGTAACGTTATATAGTATTACGTTATAACGTTTAACGTTCTCGAGTATTACGTTGTAATGTATAACGTTATATACTATTACCATACAACGTGTAACGTTATATAGTATTACGTTGTAACGTACGACGTTATATGCTATTACCATACAACGTGTAACGTTATATATTATTACGTTGTAACGTATGACGTTATATACTGTTACCATACAACGTATATCGTTAAATAGTATTACGTTGTAACGTATAACATTATATACTATTACCATACAACGTGTAACGTTATATAGTATTACGTTGTAACGTATGACGTTATATACTGTTACCATACAACGTGTAACGTTATATAGTATTACGTTGCAACGTATAACGTTATATAGTATTACGTTATAACGTATAACGTCTTATACTAATACCATACAACATGTATCGTTATATAGTATTACGTTATAACGTTTAACGTTCTGGAGTATTACGTTATAACGTATAACGTTATATACTATTACGATATAACGTGTAACGTTATATAGTATTACGTTATAACGTATAGCGTCATATACTATTTCCATACAACGTGTAACGTTATATAGTATGACGTTATATCGTTTAACTTTATGTAGTATTACGCTAAAACATATAACGTTATATAGTATTACGTTATAACGTATAACGCTAAATAGTATTACGCTGTAACGTATAACGTTATATACCATTACCATACAACGTGTAACGTTATATAGTATTACGTTATAACGTTTAACGTTATATAGCATTACGTTATAACGTATAGCGTCATATACCATTACCATACAACGTGTAATGTTATATAGAATGACCTTATATCGTTTAACGTTATGTAGTATTACGCTAAAACATATAACGTTATATAGTATTACGTTATAACGTATAACGTCTTATACTAACACCATACAACGTGTATCGCTATATAGTATTACGTTATAACGTTTAACGTTCTGGAGTATTACGTTATAACGTATAACGTTATATACTGTTACGATATAACGTGTAACGTTATATAGTATTACGTTATAACGTATAACGTCATATACTATTACCATACAACGTGTATCGTTATATAGTATTACGTTATAACGTTTAACGTTATATAGCATTACGTTATAACGTATAGCGTCATATACTATTACCATACAACGTGTAACGTTATATAGTATTACGTTATAACGTTTAACGTTCTCGAGTATTACGTTGTAACGTATAACGTTATATACTATTACCATACAACGTGTAACGTTATATAGTATTACGTTGTAACGTACGACGTTATATGCTATTACCATACAACGTGTAACGTTATATAGTATTACGTTGTAACGTATGACGTTATATACTGTTACCATACAACGTATAACGTTAAATAGTATTACGTTGTAACGTATAACATTATATACTATTACCATACAACGTGTAACGTTATATAGTATTACGTTGTAACGTATGACGTTATATACTGTTACCATACAACGTGTAACGTTATATAGTATTACGTTGCAACGTATAACGTTATATAGTATTACGTTATAACGTATAACGTCTTATACTAATACCATACAACATGTATCGTTATATAGTATTACGTTATAACGTTTAACGTTCTGGAGTATTACGTTATAACGTATAACGTTATATACTATTACGATATAACGTGTAACGTTATATAGTATTACGTTATAACGTATAGCGTCATATACTATTTCCATACAACGTGTAACGTTATATAGTATGACGTTATATCGTTTAACTTTATGTAGTATTACGCTAAAACATATAACGTTATATAGTATTACGTTATAACGTATAACGCTAAATAGTATTACGTTGTAACGTATAACGTTATATACCATTACCATACAACGTGTAACGTTATATAGTATTACGTTATAACGTTTAACGTTATATAGCATTACGTTATAACGTATAGCGTCATATACCATTACCATACAACGTGTAACCTTATATAGTATTACGTTATAACGTTTAACGTTCTGGAGTATTACGTTATAACGTATACCGTTATATAGTATTACGTTGTAACGTATAACGTTATATACTATTACCATACAACGTGTAACGTTATATAGTATTACGTTGTAACGTATGACGTTATATACTATTACCATACAACGTGTAACGTTATATAGTATTACGTAATAACGTGTAACGTTATATAGTATTACGTTATAACGTATAGCGTCATATAGTATTACCATACTACGTGTAACGTTATATAGTATTACGTCATAACGTATAACGTCATACAATATTACCATACAACGTGTAACGTTATATAGTATGACGTTATAACGTTTAACGTTATATACTATTACGCTAAAACATATAACGTTATATAGTATTACGTTATATCGTATAACGCTAAATAGTATTACGTTGTAACGTATAATGTTATATACCATTACCATACAACGTGTAACGTTATATAGTATGACGTTATAACGCTTAACGTTATGTAGTATTACGTTAAAACATATAACGTTATATAGTATAACGGTATAACGTATAACGTTAAATAGTATTACGTTGTAACGTATAACATTATATACTATTACCATACAACGTGTAACGTTATATAGTATTACGTTGTAACGTATGACGTTATATACTGTTACCATACAACGTGTAACGTTATATAGTATTACGTTGCAACGTATAACGTTATATAGTATTACGTTATAACGTATAACGTCTTATACTAATACCATACAACGTGTATCGTTATATAGTATTACGTTATAACGTTTAACGTTCTGGAGTATTACGTTATAACGTATAACGTTATATACTGTTACGATATAACGTGTAACGTTATATAGTATTACGTTATAACGTATAGCGTCATATACCATTTCCATACAACGTGTAACGTTATATAGTATGACGTTATATCGTTTAACTTTATGTAGTATTACGCTAAAACATATAACGTTATATAGTATTACGTTATAACGTATAACGCTAAATAGTATTACGTTGTAACGTATAACGTTATATACCATTACCATACAACGTGTAACGTTATATAGTATTACGTAATAACGTGTAACGTTATATAGTATTACGTTATAAGGTATAGCGTCATATACTATTACCATACAACGTGTAATGTTATATAGAATGACCTTATATCGTTTAACGTTATGTAGTATTACGCTAAAACATATAGCGTTATATAGTATTACGTTATAACGTATAACGTCTTATACTAATACCATACAACGTGTATCGTTATATAGTATTACGTTATAACGTTTAACGTTCTGGAGTATTACGTTATAACGTATAACGTTATATACTGTTACGATATAACGTGTAACGTTATATAGTATTACGTTATAACGTATAACGTCATATACTATTACCATACATCGTGTAACGTTATATAGTATTACGTTATAACTTTTAACGTTATATACTATTACGTTAAAACATATAACGTTATATAGTATTACCTTATATCGTATAACGCTAAATAGTATTACGTTGTAACGTATAATGTTATATACCATTACCATACAACGTGTAACGTTATATAGTATAACGTTATAACGTTTAACGTTATGTAGTATTACGTTAAAACATATAACGTTATATAGTATAACGTTATAACGTATAACGTTAAATAGTATTACGTTGTAACGTATAACATTATATACTATTACCATACAACGTGTAACGTTATATAGTATTACGTTGTAACGTATGACGTTACATACTGTTACCATACAACGTGTAACGTTATATAGTATTACGTTGCAACGTATAACGTTACATAGTATTACGTTATAACGTATCACGTCCTATACTAATACCATACAACGTGTATCGTTATATAGTATTACGTTATAACGTTTAACGTTCTGGAGTATTACGTTATAACGTATAACGTTATATACTGTTACGATATAACGTGTAACGTTATATAGTATTACGTTATAACGTATAACGTCATATACTATTACCATACATCGTGTAACGTTATATAGTATTACGTTATAACTTTTAACGTTATATACTATTACGTTAAAACATATAACGTTATATAGTATTACGTTATATCGTATAACGCTAAATAGTATTACGTTGTAACGTATAATGTTATATACCATTACCATACAACGTGTAACGTTATATAGTATAACGTTATAACGTTTAACGTTATGTAGTATTACGTTAAAACATATAACGTTATATAGTATAACGTTATAACGTATAACGTTAAATAGTATTACGTTGTAACGTATAACATTATATACTATTACCATACAACGTGTAACGTTATATAGTATTACGTTGTAACGTATGACGTTACATACTGTTACCATACAACGTGTAACGTTATATAGTATTACGTTGCAACGTATAACGTTACATAGTATTACGTTATAACGTATCACGTCTTATACTAATACCATACAACGTGTATCGTTATATAGTATTACGTTATAACGTTTAACGTTCTGGAGTATCACGTTATATCGTATAACGTTATATACTGTTACGATATAACGTCTAACGTTATATAGTATTACGTTATAACGTATAACGTCATATACTATTACCATACAACGTGTAACGTTATATAGTATTACGTTATAACGTATAACGTTATATACTGTTACCATACAACGTGTAACGTTATATAGTATTACGTTGCAACGTATAACGTTATATAGTATTACGTTATAACGTATAACGTCTTATACCATTACCATACAACGTGTAACGTTATATAGTATTACGTAATAACGTGTAACGTTATATAGCATTACGTTATAACGTATAGCGTCATATACTATTACCATAAAACGTGTAACGTTATATAGTATTACGTTGCAACGTATAACGTTATATAGTATTACGTTATAACGTATAACGTTATATACTGTTACCATACAACGTGTAACGTTATATAGTATTACGTTATAACGTATAGCGTCATATACTATTACCATACAACGTGTAATGTTATATAGAATGGCCTTATATCGTTTAACGTTATGTAGTATTACGCTAAAACATATAACGTTATATAGTATTACGTTATAACGTATAACGTCTTATACTAATACCATACAACGTGTATCGCTATATAGTATTACGTTATAACGTTTAACGTTCTGGAGTATTACGTTATAACGTATAACGTTATATACTGTTACGATATAACGTGTAACGTTATATAGTATTACGTTATAACGTATAACGTCATATACTATTACCATACAACGTGTATCGTAATATAGTATTACGTTATAACGTTTAACGTTATATAGCATTACGTTATAACGTATAGCGTCATATACTATTACCATAAAACGTGTAACGTTATATAGTATTACGTTATAACGCTTAACGTTCTGGAGTATTACGTTATAACGTATACCGTCATATAGTATTACGTTGTAACGTATAACGTTATATACTATTACCATACAACGTGTAACGTTATATAGTATTACGTTGTAACGTACGACGTTATATGTTATTACCATACAACGTGTAACGTTATATAGTATTACGTTGTAACGTATGACGTTATATACTGTTACCATACAACGTGTAACGTTATATAGTATTACGTTGTAACGTATGACGTTATATAGTATTACGTTATAACGTATAATGTCATATACTATTACCATACAACGTGTATCGTTATACAGTATGACGTTATAACGTTTAACGTCATATAATACTACCATACAACGTGTATCGTTATATAGTATGACGTTATAACGTTTAACGTTATATACTATTACGTTAAAACATATAACGTTATATAGTATTACGTTATATCGTATAACGTTAAATAGTATTACGTTGTAACGTATAACGTTATATACTATTACCATACAACGTGTAACGTTATATAGTATGACGTTATAACGTTTAACGATATATACTATTACGTTAAAACATATAACGTTATATAATATTACGTTATATCGTATAACGTTATATAGTATTACGTTGTAACGTATGACGTTATATGCTATTACCATACAACGTGTAACGTTATATAGTATTACGTTGCAACGTATGACGTTATGTACTATTACCATACAACGTGTATCGTTATATAGTATTACGATATAACGTTTAACGTTCTGGAGTATTACGTTATAACGTATAACGTTATATACTGTTACGATATAACGTGTAACGTTATATGGTATTACGTTATAACGTATAACGTCATATAATATTACCATACAACGTGTAACGTTATATAGTATGACGTTATTACGTTTAACGTTATGTAGTATTACATTAAAACATATAACGTTATATAGTATTACGTTATAACGTATAACGTTAAATAGTGTTACGTTGTAACGTATAACATTATATACTTTTACCATACAACGTGTAACGTTATATCGTATTACGTTGTAACGTAAGACGTTACATACTGTTACCATACAACGTGTAACGTTATATAGTATTACGTTATAACGTATAACGTCATATACTATTACCATACAACGTGTAACGTTATATAGTATTACGTTGTAACGTATAACGTTACATAGTATTACGTTATAACGTATCACGTCTTATACTAATACCATACAACGTGTATCGTTATATAGTATTACGTTATAACGTTTAACGTTCTGGAGTATCACGTTATAACGTATAACGTTATATACTGTTACGATATAACGTGTAACGTTATATAGTATTACGTTATAACGTATAACGTCATATACTATTACCATACAACGTGTAACGTTATATAGTATTACGTTGTAACGTATGACGTTATATACTGTTACCATACAACGTGTAACGTTATATAGTATTACGTTGCAACGTATAACGTTATATAGTATTACGTTATAACGTATAACGTTATATACTGTTACCATACAACGTGTAACGTTATATAGTATTACGTTGCAACGTATAACGTTATATAGTATTACGTTATAACGTATAACGTCTTATACCATTACCATACAACGTGTAACGTTATATAGTATTACGTAATAACGTGTAACGTTATATAGTATTACGTTATAACGTATAGCGTCATATACTATTACCACACAACGTGTAATGTTATATAGAATGACCTTATATCGTTTAACGTTATGTAGTATTACGCTAAAACATATAACGTTATATAGTATTACGTTATAACGTATAACGCTAAATAGTATTACGTTATAACGTATAACGTCATAGACTATTACCATACAACGTGTAACGTTATATAGTATGACGTTATAACGTTTAACGTTATAAAGTAATACGTTATAACGTATAACGCTAAATAGTATTCCGTTGTAATGTATAACGTTATATACCATTACCATACAACGCGTAACGTTATATAGTATTACGTAATAACGTGTAACGTTAAATAGTATTACGTTGTAAGGTATAACGTTTTATACTATTACCATACAACGTGTAACGTTATATAGTATGACCTTATAACGTTTAACGTTATGCAGTATTACGTTAAAACATATAACGTTATATAGTATAACGTTATAACGTATAACGTTAAATAGTATTACGTTGTAACGTATAACGTTATATACTATTACCATACAACGTGTAACGTTATATAGTATTACGTTGTAACGTACGACGTTATATGTTATTACCATACAACGTGTAACGTTATATAGTATTACGTTGTAACGTATGACGTTATATACTGTTACCATACAACGTGTAACGTTATATAGTATTACGTTGTAACGTATGACGTTATATAGTATTACGTTATAACGTATAATGTCATATACTATTACCATACAACGTGTATCGTTATACAGTATGACGTTATAACGTTTAACGTTATGTAGTATTACGATAAAACATATAAAGTTATGTTGTATTACGTTTAAACATATAACGTTATGTAGTATTACGTTATAACGTATAGCGTTAAATAGTATTACGTTGCAACGTATAACGTTATATACCATTACCATACAACGTGTAACGTTATATAGTATTACGTAATAACGTGTAACGTTATATAGTATTACGTTATAACGTATAGCGTCATATAGTATTACCATACTACGTGTAACGTTATATAGTATTACGTCATAACGTATAACGTCATATAATACTACCATACAACGTGTATCGTTATATAGTATGACGTTATAACGTTTAACGTTATATACTATTACGTTAAAACATATAACGTTATATAGTATTACGTTATAACGTATAACGCTAAATAGTATTACGTTGTAACGTATAAAGTTATATACCATTACCATACAACGTGTAACGTTATATAGTATTACGTAATAACGTGTAACGTTATATAGTATTACGTTATAACGTATAGCGTCATATACCATTTCCATACAACGTGTAACGTTATATAGAATGACCTTATATCGTTTAACGTTATGTAGTATTACGCTAAAACATATAGCGTTATATAGTATTACGTTATAACGTATAACGTCTTATACTAATACCATACAACGTGTATCGTTATATAGTATTACGTTATAACGTTTAACGTTCTGGAGTATTACGTTATAACGTATAACGTTATATAGTATTACGTTGTAACGTATGACGTTATATACTATTACCATACAACGTGTAACGTTATATAGTATTACGGTATAACGTTTAACGTTCTGGAGTATTACGTTATAACGTATACCGTTATATAGTATTACGTTGTAACGTATAACGTTATATACTATTACCATACAACGTGTAACGTTATATAGTATTACGATGTAACGTACGACGTTATATGCTATTACCATACAACGTGTAACGTTATATAGTATTACGTTGTAACGTATGACGTTATATACTGTTACCATACAACGTATAACGTTAAATAGTATTACGTTGTAACGTATAACATTATATACTATTACCATACAACGTGTAACGTTATATAGTATTACGTTGTAACGTATGACGTTATATACTGTTACCATACAACGTGTAACGTTATATAGTATTACGTAATAACGTGTAACGTTATATAGCATTACGTTATAACGTATAGCGTCATATACTATTACCATAAAACGTGTAACGTTATATAGTATTACGTTGCAACGTATAACGTTATATAGTATTACGTTATAACGTATAACGTTATATACTGTTACCATACAACGTGTAACGTTATATAGTATTACGTTATAACGTATAGCGTCATATACTATTACCATACAACGTGTAATGTTATATAGAATGGCCTTATATCGTTTAACGTTATGTAGTATTACGCTAAAACATATAACGTTATATAGTATTACGTTATAACGTATAACGTCTTATACTAATACCATACAACGTGTATCGCTATATAGTATTACGTTATAACGTTTAACGTTCTGGAGTATTACGTTATAACGTATAACGTTATATACTGTTACGATATAACGTGTAACGTTATATAGTATTACGTTATAACGTATAACGTCATATACTATTACCATACAACGTGTATCGTAATATAGTATTACGTTATAACGTTTAACGTTATATAGCATTACGTTATAACGTATAGCGTCATATACTATTACCATAAAACGTGTAACGTTATATAGTATTACGTTATAACGTTTAACGTTCTGGAGTATTACGTTATAACGTATACCGTCATATAGTATTACGTTGTAACGTATAACGTTATATACTATTACCATACAACGTGTAACGTTATATAGTATTACGTTGTAACGTACGACGTTATATGTTATTACCATACAACGTGTAACGTTATATAGTATTACGTTGTAACGTATGACGTTATATACTGTTACCATACAACGTGTAACGTTATATAGTATTACGTTGTAACGTATGACGTTATATAGTATTACGTTATAACGTATAATGTCATATACTATTACCATACAACGTGTATCGTTATACAGTATGACGTTATAACGTTTAACGTCATATAATACTACCATACAACGTGTATCGTTATATAGTATGACGTTATAACGTTTAACGTTATATACTATTACGTTAAAACATATAACGTTATATAGTATTACGTTATATCGTATAACGTTAAATAGTATTACGTTGTAACGTATAACGTTATATACTATTACCATACAACGTGTAACGTTATATAGTATGACGTTATAACGTTTAACGATATATACTATTACGTTAAAACATATAACGTTATATAATATTACGTTATATCGTATAACGTTATATAGTATTACGTTGTAACGTATGACGTTATATGCTATTACCATACAACGTGTAACGTTATATAGTATTACGTTGCAACGTATGACGTTATGTACTATTACCATACAACGTGTATCGTTATATAGTATTACGATATAACGTTTAACGTTCTGGAGTATTACGTTATAACGTATAACGTTATATACTGTTACGATATAACGTGTAACGTTATATGGTATTACGTTATAACGTATAACGTCATATAATATTACCATACAACGTGTAACGTTATATAGTATGACGTTATTACGTTTAACGTTATGTAGTATTACATTAAAACATATAACGTTATATAGTATTACGTTATAACGTATAACGTTAAATAGTGTTACGTTGTAACGTATAACATTATATACTTTTACCATACAACGTGTAACGTTATATCGTATTACGTTGTAACGTAAGACGTTACATACTGTTACCATACAACGTGTAACGTTATATAGTATTACGTTATAACGTATAACGTCATATACTATTACCATACAACGTGTAACGTTATATAGTATTACGTTGTAACGTATAACGTTACATAGTATTACGTTATAACGTATCACGTCTTATACTAATACCATACAACGTGTATCGTTATATAGTATTACGTTATAACGTTTAACGTTCTGGAGTATCACGTTATAACGTATAACGATATATACTGTTACGATATAACGTGTAACGTTATATAGTATTAAGTTATAACGTATAACGTCATATACTATTACCATACAACGTGTAACGTTATATAGTATTACGTTGTAACGTATGACGTTATATACTGTTACCATACAACGTGTAACGTTATATAGTATTACGTTGCAACGTATAACGTTATATAGTATTACGTTATAACGTATAACGTTATATACTGTTACCATACAACGTGTAACGTTATATAGTATTACGTTGCAACGTATAACGTTATATAGTATTACGTTATAACGTATAACGTCTTATACCATTACCATACAACGTGTAACGTTATATAGTATTACGTAATAACGTGTAACGTTATATAGTATTACGTTATAACGTATAGCGTCATATACTATTACCACACAACGTGTAATGTTATATAGAATGACCTTATATCGTTTAACGTTATGTAGTATTACGCTAAAACATATAACGTTATATAGTATTACGTTATAACGTATAACGCTAAATAGTATTACGTTATAACGTATAACGTCATAGACTATTACCATACAACGTGTAACGTTATATAGTATGACGTTATAACGTTTAACGTTATAAAGTAATACGTTATAACGTATAACGCTAAATAGTATTCCGTTGTAATGTATAACGTTATATACCATTACCATACAACGCGTAACGTTATATAGTATTACGTAATAACGTGTAACGTTAAATAGTATTACGTTGTAAGGTATAACGTTTTATACTATTACCATACAACGTGTAACGTTATATAGTATGACCTTATAACGTTTAACGTTATGCAGTATTACGTTAAAACATATAACGTTATATAGTATAACGTTATAACGTATAACGTTAAATAGTATTACGTTGTAACGTATAACGTTATATACTATTACCATACAACGTGTAACGTTATATAGTATTACGTTGTAACGTACGACGTTATATGTTATTACCATACAACGTGTAACGTTATATAGTATTACGTTGTAACGTATGACGTTATATACTGTTACCATACAACGTGTAACGTTATATAGTATTACGTTGTAACGTATGACGTTATATAGTATTACGTTATAACGTATAATGTCATATACTATTACCATACAACGTGTATCGTTATACAGTATGACGTTATAACGTTTAACGTTATGTAGTATTACGATAAAACATATAAAGTTATGTTGTATTACGTTTAAACATATAACGTTATGTAGTATTACGTTATAACGTATAGCGTTAAATAGTATTACGTTGCAACGTATAACGTTATATACCATTACCATACAACGTGTAACGTTATATAGTATTACGTAATAACGTGTAACGTTATATAGTATTACGTTATAACGTATAGCGTCATATAGTATTACCATACTACGTGTAACGTTATATAGTATTACGTCATAACGTATAACGTCATATAATACTACCATACAACGTGTATCGTTATATAGTATGACGTTATAACGTTTAACGTTATATACTATTACGTTAAAACATATAACGTTATATAGTATTACGTTATAACGTATAACGCTAAATAGTATTACGTTGTAACGTATAAAGTTATATACCATTACCATACAACGTGTAACGTTATATAGTATTACGTAATAACGTGTAACGTTATATAGTATTACGTTATAACGTATAGCGTCATATACCAATTCCATACAACGTGTAACGTTATATAGAATGACCTTATATCGTTTAACGTTATGTAGTATTACGCTAAAACATATAGCGTTATATAGTATTACGTTATAACGTATAACGTCTTATACTAATACCATACAACGTGTATCGTTATATAGTATTACGTTATAACGTTTAACGTTCTGGAGTATTACGTTATAACGTATAACGTTATATAGTATTACGTTGTAACGTATGACGTTATATACTATTACCATACAACGTGTAACGTTATATAGTATTACGGTATAACGTTTAACGTTCTGGAGTATTACGTTATAACGTATACCGTTATATAGTATTACGTTGTAACGTATAACGTTATATACTATTACCATACAACGTGTAACGTTATATAGTATTACGATGTAACGTACGACGTTATATGCTATTACCATACAACGTGTAACGTTATATAGTATTACGTTGTAACGTATGACGTTATATACTGTTACCATACAACGTATAACGTTAAATAGTATTACGTTGTAACGTATAACATTATATACTATTACCATACAACGTGTAACGTTATATAGTATTACGTTGTAACGTATGACGTTATATACTGTTACCATACAACGTGTAACGTTATATAGTATTACGTTGCAACGTATAACGTTATATAGTATTACGTTATAACGTATAACGTCTTAAACTAATACCATACAACATGTATCGTTATATAGTATTACGTTATAACGTTTAACGTTCTGGAGTATTACGTTATAACGTATAACGTTATATACTATTACGATATAACGTGTAACGTTATATAGTATTACGTTATAACGTATAACGTCATATACTATTACCATACAACGTGTATCGTTATATAGTATTACGTAATAACGTATAACGCTAAATAGTATTCCGTTGTAACGTATAACGTTATATACCATTACCATACAACGTGTAACGTTATATAGTATAACGTAATAACGTATAACGCTAAATAGTATTCCGTTGTAACGTATAACGTTATATACCATTACCATACAACGTGTAACGTTATATAGTATTACGTAATAACGTATAACGTTAAATAGTATTACCTTGTAACGTATAACATTATATACTATTACCATACAACGTGTAACGTTATATAGTATTACGTTGTAACGTATGACGTTATATACTGTTACCATACAACGTGTAACGTTATATAGTATTACGTTGCAACGTATAACGTTATATAGTATTACGTTATAACGTATAACGTCTTATACTAATACCATACAACGTGTATCGTTATATAGTATTACGTTATAACGTTTAACGTTCTGGATTATTACGTTATAACGTATAACGTTATATACTGTTACGATATAACGTGTAACGTTATATAGTATTACGTTATAACGTATAACGTCATATACTATTACCATACAACGCGTATCGTTATATAGTATTACGTAATAACGTGTAACGTTATATAGTATTACGTTATAACGTATAGCGTCATATACTATTTCCATACAACGTGTAACGTTATATAGTATGACGTTATAACGTTTAACGTTCTGGAGTATTACGTTATAACGTATACCGTTATATAGTATTACGTTGTAACGTATGACGTTATATACCATTACCATACAACGTGTAACGTTATATAGTATGACGTTATAACGTTTAACGTTATGTAGTATTACGTTAAAACATATAACGTTATATAGTATAACGGTATAACGTATAACGTTAAATAGTATTACGTTGTAACGTATAACATTATATACTATTACCATACAACGTGTAACGTTATATAGTATTACGTTGTAACGTATGACGTTATATACTGTTACCATACAACGTGTAACGTTATATAGTATTACGTTGCAACGTATAACGTTATATAGTATTACGTTATAACGTATAACGTCTTATACTAATACCATACAACGTGTATCGTTATATAGTATTACGTTATAACGTTTAACGTTCTGGAGTATTACGTTATAACGTATAACGTTATATACTGTTACGATATAACGTGTAACGTTATATAGTATTACGTTATAACGTATAACGTCATATTCTATTACCATACAACGCGTATCGTTATATAGTATTACGTAATAACGTGTAACGTTATATAGTATTACGTTATAACGTATAGCGTCATATACTATTTCCATACAACGTGTAACGTTATATAGTATGACGTTATATCGTTTAACGTTATGTAGTATTACGCTAAAACATATAACGTGATATAGTATTACGTTATAACGTATAACGCTAAATAGTATTACGTTGTAACGTATAACGTTATATGCCATTACCATACAACGTGTAACGTTATATAGTATTACGTAATAACGTGTAACGTTATATAGTATTACGTTATAACGTATAGCGTCATATACTATTACCATACAACGTGTAATGTTATATGGAATGACCTCATATCGTTTAACGTTATGTAGTATTACGCTAAAACATATAACGTTATATAGTATTACGTTATAACGTATAACGCTAAATAGTATTACGTTATAACGTATAACGTCATAGACTATTACCATACAACGTGTAACGTTATATAGTATGACGTTATAACGTTTAACGTTATAAAGTAATACGTTATAACGTATAACGCTAAATAGTATTCCGTTGTAACGTATAACGTTATATACCATTACCATACAACGTGTAACGTTATATAGTATTACGTAATAACGTGTAACGTTAAATAGTATTACGTTGTAACGTATAACGTTTTATACTATTACCATACAACGTGTAACGTTATATAGTATGACCTTATAACGTTTAACGTTATGTAGTATTACGTTAAAACATATAACGTTATATAGTATAACGTTATAACGTATAACGTTAAATAGTATTACGTTGTAACGTATAACATTATATACTATAACCATACAACGTGTAACGTTATATAGTATTACGTTGTAACGTATGACGTTATATACTGTTACCATACAGCGTGTAACGTTATATAGTATTACGTTGCAACGTATAACGTTATATAGTATTCCGTTATAACGTATGACGTCTTATACTAATACCATACAACGTGTATCGTTATATAGTATTACGTTATAACGTTTAACGTTCTGGAGTATTACGTTATAACGTATAACGTTATATACTGTTACGATATAACGTGTAACGTCATATAGTATTACGTTATAACGTATAACGTCATATACTATTACCATACAACGTGTATCGTTATATAATATTACGTAATAACGTGTAACGTTATATAGTATTACGTTATAACGTATAACGTCATATACCATTTCCATACAACGTGTAACGTTATATAGTATGACGTTATATCGTTTAACTTTATGTAGTATTACGCTAAAACATATAACGTTATATAGTATTACGTTATAACGTATACCGCTAAATAGTATTACGTTGTAACGTATAACGATATATACCATTACCATACAACGTGTAACGTTATATAGTATTACGTAATAACGTGTAACGTTATATAGTATTACGTTATAATGTATAGCGTCATATACTATTACCATACAACGTGTAATGTTATATAGAATGACCTTATATCGTTTAACGTTATGTAGTATTACGCTAAAACATATAGCGTTATATAGTATTACGTTATAACGTATAACGTCTTATACTAATACCATACAACGTGTATCGTTATATAGTATTACGTTATAACGTATAACGCTAAATAGTATTACGTTGTAACGTATAAAGTTATATACCATTACCATACAACGTGTAACGTTATATAGTATTACGTAATAACGTGTAACGTTATATAGTATTACGTTATAACGTATAGCGTCATATACCATTTCCATACAACGTGTAACGTTATATAGAATGACCTTATATCGTTTAACGTTATGTAGTATTACGCTAAAACATATAGCGTTATATAGTATTACGTTATAACGTATAACGTCTTATACTAATACCATACAACGTGTATCGTTATATAGTATTACGTTATAACGTTTAACGTTCTGGAGTATTACGTTATAACGTATAACGTTATATAGTATTACGTTGTAACGTATGACGTTATATACTATTACCATACAACGTGTAACGTTATATAGTATTACGGTATAACGTTTAACGTTCTGGAGTATTACGTTATAACGTATACCGTTATATAGTATTACGTTGTAACGTATAACGTTATATACTATTACCATACAACGTGTAACGTTATATAGTATTACGATGCAACGTATAACGTTATATAGTATTACGTTATAACGTATAACGTCTTAAACTAATACCATACAACATGTATCGTTATATAGTATTACGTTATAACGTTTAACGTTCTGGAGTATTACGTTATAACGTATAACGTTATATACTATTACGATATAACGTGTAACGTTATATAGTATTACGTTATAACGTATAACGTCATATACTATTACCATACAACGTGTATCGTTATATAGTATTACGTAATAACGTATAACGCTAAATAGTATTCCGTTGTAACGTATAACGTTATATACCATTACCATACAACGTGTAACGTTATATAGTATTACGTAATAACGTATAACGCTAAATAGTATTCCGTTGTAACGTATAACGTTATATACCATTACCATACAACGTGTAACGTTATATAGTATTACGTAATAACGTATAACGTTAAATAGTATTACCTTGTAACGTATAACATTATATACTATTACCATACAACGTGTAACGTTATATAGTATTACGTTGTAACGTATGACGTTATATACTGTTACCATACAACGTGTAACGTTATATAGTATTACGTTGCAACGTATAACGTTATATAGTATTACGTTATAACGTATAACGTCTTATACTAATACCATACAACGTGTATCGTTATATAGTATTACGTTATAACGTTTAACGTTCTGGATTATTACGTTATAACGTATAACGTTATATACTGTTACGATATAACGTGTAACGTTATATAGTATTACGTTATAACGTATAACGTCATATACTATTACCATACAACGCGTATCGTTATATAGTATTACGTAATAACGTGTAACGTTATATAGTATTACGTTATAACGTATAGCGTCATATACTATTTCCATACAACGTGTAACGTTATATAGTATGACGTTATAACGTTTAACGTTCTGGAGTATTACGTTATAACGTATACCGTTATATAGTATTACGTTGTAACGTATGACGTTATATACTATTACCATACAACGTGTAACGTTATATAGTATTACGTAATAACGTGTAACGTTATATAGTATTACGTTATAACGTATAGCGTCATATAGTATTACCATACTACGTGTAACGTTATATAGTATTACGTCATAACGTATAACGTCATATAATATTACCATACAACGTGTAACGTTATATAGTATGACGTTATAACGTTTAACGTTATATACTATTACGTTAAAACATATAACGTTATATAGTATTACGTTATATCGTATAACGCTAAATAGTATTACGTTGTAACGTATAATGTTATATACCATTACCATACAACGTGTAACGTTATATAGTATGACGTTATAACGTTTAACGTTATGTAGTATTACGTTAAAACATATAACGTTATATAGTATAACGGTATAACGTATAACGTTAAATAGTATTACGTTGTAACGTATAACATTATATACTATTACCATACAACGTGTAACGTTATATAGTATTACGTTGTAACGTATGACGTTATATACTGTTACCATACAACGTGTAACGTTATATAGTATTACGTTGCAACGTATAACGTTATATAGTATTACGTTATAACGTATAACGTCTTATACTAATACCATACAACGTGTATCGTTATATAGTATTACGTTATAACGTTTAACGTTCTGGAGTATTACGTTATAACGTATAACGTTATATACTGTTACGATATAACGTGTAACGTTATATAGTATTACGTTATAACGTATAACGTCATATTCTATTACCATACAACGCGTATCGTTATATAGTATTACGTAATAACGTGTAACGTTATATAGTATTACGTTATAACGTATAGCGTCATATACTATTTCCATACAACGTGTAACGTTATATAGTATGACGTTATATCGTTTAACGTTATGTAGTATTACGCTAAAACATATAACGTTATATAGTATTACGTTATAACGTATAACGCTAAATAGTATTACGTTGTAACGTATAACGTTATATGCCATTACCATACAACGTGTAACGTTATATAGTATTACGTAATAACGTGTAACGTTATATAGTATTACGTTATAACGTATAGCGTCATATACTATTACCATACAACGTGTAATGTTATATGGAATGACCTCATATCGTTTAACGTTATGTAGTATTACGCTAAAACATATAACGTTATATAGTATTACGTTATAACGTATAACGCTAAATAGTATTACGTTATAACGTATAACGTCATAGACTATTACCATACAACGTGTAACGTTATATAGTATGACGTTATAACGTTTAACGTTATAAAGTAATACGTTATAACGTATAACGCTAAATAGTATTCCGTTGTAACGTATAACGTTATATACCATTACCATACAACGTGTAACGTTATATAGTATTACGTAATAACGTGTAACGTTAAATAGTATTACGTTGTAACGTATAACGTTTTATACTATTACCATACAACGTGTAACGTTATATAGTATGACCTTATAACGTTTAACGTTATATACTATTACGTTAAAACATATAACGTTATATAGTATTACGTTATATCGTATAACGCTAAATAGTATTACGTTGTAACGTATAATGTTATATACCATTACCATACAACGTGTAACGTTATATAGTATAACGTTATAACGTTTAACGTTATGTAGTATTACGTTAAAACATATAACGTTATATAGTATAACGTTATAACGTATAACGTTAAATAGTATTACGTTGTAACGTATAACATTATATACTATTACCATACAACGTGTAACGTTATATAGTATTACGTTGTAACGTATGACGTTACATACTGTTACCATACAACGTGTAACGTTATATAGTATTACGTTGCAACGTATAACGTTATATAGTATTACGTTATAACGTATAACGTCTTATACTAATACCATACAACGTGTATCGTTATATAGTATTACGTTATAACGTTTAACGTTCTGGAGTATCACGTTATAACGTATAACGTTATATACTCTTACGATATAACGTGTAACGTTATATAGTATTACGTTATAACGTATAACGTCATATAGTATTACCATACTACGAGTAACGTTATATAGTATTACGTCATAACGAATAACGTCATATAATATTACCATACAACGTGTAACGTTATATAGTATGACGTTATAACGTTTAACGTTATATACTATTACGTTAAAACATATAACGTTATATAGTATTACGTTATATCGTATAACGCTAAATAGTATTACGTTGTAACGTATAATGTTATATACCATTACCATACAACGTGTAACGTTATATAGTACGACGTTATAACGTTTAACGTTATGTAGTATTACGTTAAAACATATAACGTTATATAGTATAACGGTATAACGTATAACGTTAAATAGTATTACGTTGTAACGTATAACATTATATACTATTACCATACAACGTGTAACGTTATATAGTATTACGTTGTAACGTGTAACGTTATATAGTATTACGTTATAACGTATAGCGTCATATACTATTACCATACAACGTGTAATGTTATATGGAATGACCTCATATCGTTTAACGTTATGTAGTATTACGCTAAAACATATAACGTTATATAGTATTACGTTATAACGTATAACGCTAAATAGTATTACGTTGTAACGTATAACGTTATATACCATTACCATACAACGTGTAACGTTATATAGTATTACGTTGTTACGTATGACGTTATATACTGTTACCATACAACGTGTAACGTTATATAGTATTACGTTGCAACGTATAACGTTATATAGTATTACGTTATAACGTATAACGTTATATACTGTTACCATACAACGTGTAACGTTATATAGTATTACGTTGCAACGTATAACGTTATATAGTATTACGTTATAACGTATAACGTCATATACTATTACCATACAACGCGTATCGTTATATAGTATTACGTAATAACGTGTAACGTTATATAGTATTACGTTATAACGTATAGCGTCATATACTATTTCCATACAACGTGTAACGTTATATAGTATGACGTTATAACGTTTAACGTTCTGGAGTATTACGTTATAACGTATACCGTTATATAGTATTACGTTGTAACGTATGACGTTATATACTATTACCATACAACGTGTAACGTTATATAGTATTACGTAATAACGTGTAACGTTATATAGTATTACGTTATAACGTATAGCGTCATATAGTATTACCATACTACGTGTAACGTTATATAGTATTACGTCATAACGTATAACGTCATATAATATTACCATACAACGTGTAACGTTATATAGTATGACGTTATAACGTTTAACGTTATATACTATTACGTTAAAACATATAACGTTATATAGTATTACGTTATATCGTATAACGCTAAATAGTATTACGTTGTAACGTATAATGTTATATACCATTACCATACAACGTGTAACGTTATATAGTACGACGTTATAACGTTTAACGTTATGTAGTATTACGTTAAAACATATAACGTTATATAGTATAACGGTATAACGTATAACGTTAAATAGTATTACGTTGTAACGTATAACATTATATACTATTACCATACAACGTGTAACGTTATATAGTATTACGTTGTAACGTGTAACGTTATATAGTATTACGTTATAACGTATAGCGTCATATACTATTACCATACAACGTGTAATGTTATATGGAATGACCTCATATCGTTTAACGTTATGTAGTATTACGCTAAAACATATAACGTTATAAAGTATTACGTTATAACGTATAACGCTAAATAGTATTACGTTGTAACGTATAACGTTATATACCATTACCATACAACGTGTAACGTTATATAGTATTACGTAATAACGTGTAACGTTATATAGTATTACGTTATAACGTATAGCGTCATATACTATTACCATACAACGTGTAATGTTATATGGAATGACCTCATATCGTTTAACGTTATGTAGCATTACGCTAAAACATATAACGTTATATAGTATTACGTTATAACGTATAACGCTAAATAGTATTACGTTATAACGTATAACGTCATAGACTATTACCATACAACGTGTAACGTTATATAGTATGACGTTATAACGTTTAACGTTATAAAGTAATACGTTATAACGTCTAACGCTAAATAGTATTCCGTTGTAACGTATAACGTTATATACCATTACCATACAACGTGTAACGTTATATAGTATTACGTAATAACGTGTAACGTTAAATAGTATTACGTTGTAACGTATAACGTTTTATACTATTCCCATACAACGTGTAACGTTATATAGTATGACCTTATAACGTTTAACGTTATGTAGTATTACGTTAAAACATATAACGTTATATAGTATAACGTTATAACGTATAACGTTAAATAGTATTACGTTGTAACGTATAACATTATATACTATAACCATACAACGTGTAACGTTATATAGTAATACGTTGTAACGTATGACGTTATATACTGTTACCATACAGCGTGTAACGTTATATAGTATTACGTTGCAACGTATAACGTTATATAGTATTCCGTTATAACGTATAACGTCTTATACTAATACCATACAACGTGTATCGTTATATAGTATTACGTTATAACGTTTAACGTTCTGGAGTATTACGTTATAACGTATAACGTTATATACTGTTACGATATAACGTGTAACGTTATATAGTATTACGTTATAACGTATAACGTCATATACTATTACCATACAACGTGTATCGTTATATAATATTACGTAATAACGTGTAACGTTATATAGTATTACGTTATAACGTATAGCGTCATATACCATTTCCATACAACGTGTAACGTTATATAGTATGACGTTATATCGTTTAACTTTATGTAGTATTACGCTAAAACATATAACGTTATATAGTATTACGTTATAACGTATAACGCTAAATAGTATTACGTTGTAACGTATATCGATATATACCATTACCATACAACGTGTAACGTTATATAGTATTACGTAATAACGTGTAACGTTATATAGTATTACGTTATAACGTATAATGTCATATTCTATTACCATACAACGCGTATCGTTATATAGTATTACGTAATAACGTGTAACGTTATATAGTATTACGTTATAACGTATAGCGTCATATACTATTTCCATACAACGTGTAACGTTATATAGTATGACGTTATATCGTTTAACGTTATGTAGTATTACGCTAAAACATATAACGTTATATAGTATTACGTTATAACGTATAACGCTAAATAGTATTACGTTGTAACGTATAACGTTATATACCATTACCATACAACGTGTAACGTTATATAGTATTACGTAATAACGTGTAACGTTATATAGTATTACGTTATAACGTATAGCGTCATATACTATTACCATACAACGTGTAATGTTATATGGAATGACCTCATATCGTTTAACGTTATGTAGTATTACGCTAAAACATATAACGTTATATAGTATTACGTTATAACGTATAACGCTAAATAGTATTACGTTATAACGTATAACGTCATAGACTATTACCATACAACCTGTAACGTTATATAGTATGACGTTATAACGCTTAACGTTATAAAGTAATACGTTATAACGTATAACGCTAAATAGTATTTCGTTGTAACGTATAACGTTATATACCATTACCATACAACGTGTAACGTTATATAGTATTACGTAATAACGTGTAACGTTAAATAGTATTACGTTGTAACGTATAACGTTTTATACTATTACCACACAACGTGTAACGTTATATAGTATGACCTTATAACGTTTAACGTTATGTAGTATTACGTTAAAACATGTAACGTTATATAGTATAACGTTATAACGTATAACGTTAAATAGTATTCCGTTATAACGTATAACGTCTTATACTAATACCATACAACGTGTATCGTTATATAGTATTACGTTATAACGTTTAACGTTCTGGAGTATTACGTTATAACGTATAACGTTATATACTGTTACGATATAACGTGTAACGTTATATAGTATTACGTTATACCGTATAACGTCATATACTATTACCATGCAACGTGTATCGTTATATAATATTACGTAATAACGTGTAACGTTATATAGTATTACGTTATAACGTATAGCGACATATACCATTTCCATACAACGTGTAACGTTATATAGTATGACGTTATATCGTTTAACTTTATGTAGTATTACGCTAAAACATATAACGTTATATAGTATTACGTTATAACGTATAACGCTAAATAGTATTACGTTGTAACGTATAACGATATATACCATTACCATACAACGTGTAACGTTATATAGTATTACGTAATAACGTGTAACGTTATATAGTATTACGTTATAACGTATAGCGTCATATAGTATTACCATACTACGTGTAACGTTATATAGTATTACGTTATAACGTATAACGTCATATAATATTACCATACAACGTGTAACGTTATATAGTATGACGTTATAACGTTTAACGTTATATACTATTACGTTAAAACATATAACGTTATATAGTATTACGTTATATCGTATAACGCTAAATAGTATTACGTTGTAACGTATAATGTTATATACCATTACCATACAACGTGTAACGTTATATAGTATAACGTTATAACGTTTAACGTTATGTAGTATTACGTTAAAACATATAACGTTATATAGTATAACGTTATAACGTATAACGTTAAATAGTATTACGTTGTAACGTATAACATTATATACTATTACCATACAACGTGTAACGTTATATAGTATTACGTTGTAACGTATGACGTTACATACTGTTACCATACAACGTGTAACGTTATATAGTATTACGTTGCAACGTATAACGTTATATAGTATTACGTTATAACGTATCACGTCTTATACTAATACCATACAACGTGTATCGTTATATAGTATTACGTTATAACGTTTAACGTTCTGGAGTATCACGTTATAACGTATAACGTTATATACTCTTACGATATAACGTGTAACGTTATATAGTATTACGTTATAACGTATATCGTCATATACTATTACCATACAACGTGTAACGTTATATAGTATTACGTTGTTACGTATGACGTTATATACTGTTACCATACAACGTGTAACGTTATATAGTATTACGTTGCAACGTATAACGTTATATAGTATTACGTTATAACGTATAACGTTATATACTGTTACCATACAACGTGTAACGTTATATAGTATTACGTTGCAACGTATAACGTTATATAGTATTACGTTATAACGTATAACGTCTTATACCATTACCATACAACGTGTAACGTTATATAGTATTACGTAATAACGTGTAACGTTATATAGTATTACGTTATAACGTATAGCGTCATATACTATTACCACACAACGTGTAATGTTATATAGAATGACCTTATATCGTTTAACGTTATGTAGTATTACGCTAAAACATATAACGTTATATAGTATTACGTTATAACGTATAACGCTAAATAGTATTACGTTATAACGTATAACGTCATATACTATTACCATACAACATGTATCGTTATATAGTATTACGTAATAACGTGTAACGTTATATAGTATTACGTTATAACGTATAGCGTCATATACTATTTCCATACAACGTGTAATGTTATATAGAATGACCTTATATCGTTTAACTTTATGTAGTATTACGCTAAAACATATAACGTTATATAGTATTACGTTATAACGTTTAACGTTCTGGAGTATTACGTTATAACGTATAGCGTCATATACTATTACCATACAACGTGTAACGTTATATAGTATTACGTTATAACGTTTAACGTTCTGGAGTATTACGTTATAACGTATAACGTTATATACTGTTACGATATAACGTGTAACGTTATATAGTATTACGTTATAACGTATAACGTCATATACTATTACCATACAACGTGTAACGTTATATAGTATGACGTTATATCGTTTAACTTTATGTAGTATTACGCTAAAACATATAACGTTATATAGTATTACGTTATAACGTATAACGCTAAATGGTATTACGTTGTAACGTATAACGTTATATACCATTACCATACAACGTGTAACGTTATATAGTATTACGTAATAACGTGTAACGTTATATAGTATTACGTTATAATGTATAGCGTCATATACTATCACCATACAACGTGTAATGTTATATAGAATGACCTTATATCGTTTAACGTTATGTAGTATTACGCTAAAACATATAGCGTTATATAGTATTACGTTATAACGTATACCGTTATATAGTATTACGTTGTAACGTATAACGTTATATACTATTACCATACAACGTGTAACGTTATATAGTATTACGTTGTAACGTATGACGTTATGTACTATTACCATACAACGTGTAACGTTATATAGTATTAGGTAATAACGTGTAACGTTATATAGTATAACGTTATAACGTTTAACGTTATGTAGTATTACGTCAAAACATATAACGTTATATAGTATAACGTTATAACGTATAACGTTAAATAGTATTACGTTGTAACGTATAACATTATATACTATTACCATACAACGTGTAACGTTATATAGTACTTCGTTGTAACGTATGACGTTATATACTGTTACCATACAACGTGTAACGTTATATAGTATTACGTTGCAACGTATAACGTTATATAGTATTACGTTATAACGTATAACGTTATATACTGTTACCATACAACGTGTAACGTCATATAGTATTACGTTGCAACGTATAACGTTATATAGTATTACGTTATAACGTATAACGTCTTATACCATTACCATTCAACGTGTAACGTTATATAGTATTACGTAATAACGTGTGACGTTATATAGTATTACGTTATAACGTATAGCGTCATATAATATTACCATACAACGTGTAATGTTATATAGAACGACCTTATATCGTTTAACGTTATGTAGTATTACGCTAAAACATATAACGTTATATAGTATTACGTAATAACGTGTAACGTTAAATAGTATTACGTTGTAACGTATAACGTTTTATACTATTACCATACAACGTGTAACGTTATATAGTATGACGTTATAACGTTTAACGTTATAAAGTAATACGTTATAACGTATAACGCTAAATAGTATTCCGTTGTAATGTATAACGTTATATACCATTACCATACAACGTGTAACGTTATATAGTATTACGTAATAACGTGTAACGTTAAATAGTATTACGTTGTAACGTATAACGTTTTATACTATTACCATACACCGTGTAACGTTATATAGTATGACCTTATAACGTTTAACGTTATCTAGTATTACGTTAAAACATATAACGTTATATAGTATTACGTTGTAACGTATAACGTTAAATAGTATTACGTTGTAACGTATAACATTATATACTATTACCATACAACGTGTAACGTTATATAGTATTACGTTGTAACGTATGACGTTATATACTGTTACCATACAACGTGTAACGTTATATAGTATTACGTTGCAACGTATAACGTTATATAGTATTACGTTATAACGTATAACGTCTTATACTAATACCATACAACGTGTATCGTTATATAGTATTACGTTATAACGTTTAACGTTCTGGAGTATTACGTTATAACGTATAACGTTATATACTGTTACGATATAACGTGTAACGTTATATAGTATTACGTTATAACGTATAACGTCATATACTATTACCATACAACATGTATCGTTATATAGTATTACGTAATAACGTGTAACGTTATATAGTATTACGTTATAACGTATAGCGTCATATACTATTTCCATACAACGTGTAATGTTATATAGAATGACCTTATATCGTTTAACTTTATGTAGTATTACGCTAAAACATATAACGTTATATAGTATTACGTTATAACGTATAACGCTAAATAGTATTACGTTGTAACGTATAACGTTATATACCATTACCATACAACGTGTAACGTTATATAGTATTACGTAATAACGTGTAACGTTATATAGTATTACGTTATAATGTATAGCGTCATATACTATTACCATACAACGTGTAATGTTATATAGAATGACCTTATATCGTTTAACGATATGTAGTATTACGCTAAAACATATAACGTTATATAGTATTACGTTATAACGTATAACGTCTTATACTAATACCATACAACGTGTATCGCTATATAGTATTACGTTATAACGTTTAACGTTCTGGAGTATTACGTTATAACGTATAGCGTCATATACTATTACCATACAACGTGTAACGTTATATAGTATTACGTTATAACGTTTAACGTTCTGGAGTATTACGTTATAACGTATACCGTTATATAGTATTACGTTGTAACGTATAACGTTATATACTATTACCATACAACGTGTAACGTTATATAGTATTACGTTGTAACGTACGACGTTATATGCTATTACCATACAACGTGTAACGTTATATAGTATTACGTTGTAACGTATGACGTTATATACTGTTACCATACAACGTGTAACGTTATATAGTATTACGTTGTAACGTATGACGTTATATAGTATTACGTTATAACGTATAATGTCATATGCTATTACCATACAACGTGTATCGTTATACAGTATGACGTTATAACGTTTAACGTTATGTAGTATTACGTTAAAACATATAAAGTTATGTAGTATTACGTTTAAACATATAACGTTATGTAGTATTACGTTATAACGTATAGCGTTAAATAGTATTACGTTGCAACGTATAACGTTATATACCATTACCATACAACGTGTAACGTTATATAGTATTACGTAATAACGTGTAACGTTATATAGTATTACGTTATAACGTATAGCGTCATATAGTATTACCATACTACGTGTAACGTTATATAGTATTACGTTATAACGTATAACGTCATATAATACCACCATACAACGCGTAACGTTATATAGTATGACGTTATAACGTTTAACGTTATATACTATTACGTTAAAACATATAACGTTATATAGTATTACGTTATATCGTATAACGTTAAATAGTATTACGTTGTAACGTATAACGTTATATACTATTACCATACAACGTGTAACGTTATATAGTATGACGTTATAACGTTTAACGTTATATACTATTACGTTAAAACATATAACGTTATATAGTATTACGTTATATCGTATAACGTTAAATAGTATTACGTTGTAACGTATAACGTTATATACTATTACCATACAACGTGTAACGTTATATAGTATTACGTTGTGACGTATGACGTTATATGCTATTACCATACAACGTGTAACGTCATATAGTATTACGTTGTAACGTATGACGTTATGCACTATTACCATACAACGTGTATCGTTATATAGTATTACGATATAACGTTTAACGTTCTGGACTATTACGTTATAACGTATAACGTTATATAGTAATACGTAATAACGTGTAACGTTATATAGTATTACGTTATAACGTATAGCGTCATATACTATTAGCATACAACGTGTAATGTTATATAGAATGACCTTATATCGTTTAACGTTATGTAGTATTGCGTTAAAACATATAACGTTATATAGTATTACGTTATAACGTATAACGCTAAATAGTATTACGTTATAACGTATAACGTCATAGACTATTACCATACAACGTGTAACGTTATATAGTATGACGTTATAACGTTTAACGTTATAAAGTAATACGTTATAACGTATAACGCTAAATAGTATTCCGTTGTAACGTATAACGTTATATACCATTACCATACAACGTGTAACGTTATATAGCATTACGTAATAACGTGTAACGTTATATAGTATTACGTTATAACGTTTACCGTTATAAAGTATTACGTTATAACGTATAACGCTAAATAGTATTACGTTGTAACGTATAATGTTATATACCATTACCATACAACGTGTAACGTTATATAGTATTACGTAATAACGTGTAACGTTATATAGTATTACCTTATAACGTATAGCGTCATATACTATTACCATACAACGTGTAACGTTATATAGTATTACGTAATAACGTGTAACGTTATATAGTATTACGTTATAACGTGTAACGTTATATAGTATTACGTTATAACGTATAACATCATATAATATTACCATTCAACGTGTAACGTTATATAGTATGACGTTATAACGTTTATCGTTATGTAGCATTTCGTTAAAACATCTAACGTTATATAGTATTACGTTATAACGTATAACGTTAAATAGTATTACGTTGTAACGTATAACGTTATATACTATTACCATACAACGTGTAACGTTATATAGACTTACGTTATAACGTTTAACGTTATGTAGTATTACGTTAAAACATATAACGTTATATAGTATAACGTTATAACGTATAACGTTAAATAGTATTACGTTGTAACGTATAACATTATATACTATTACCATACAACGTGTAACGTTATATAGTATTACGTTATAACATATAACGTCATATACTATTACCATACAACGTGTGTCGTTATATAGTATTACGTAATAACGTGTAACGTTATATAGTATTACGTTATAACGTATAGCGTCATATACTATTACCATACAACGTGTTACGTTATATAGTATGACGTTATATCGTTTAACGTTATGTAGTATTACGCAAAAACATATAACGTTATATAGTATTACGTTATAACGTATAACGCTAAATAGTATTACGCTGTAACGTATAACGTTATATACCATTACCATACAACGTGTAACGTGATATAGTATTACGTAATAACGTGTTACGTTATATAGTATTACGTTATAACGTATAGCGTCATATACTATTACCATACAACGTGTAATGTTATATAGAATGACCTTATATCGTTTAACGTTATGTAGTATTACGCTAAAACATGTAACGTTATATAGTATTACGTTATAACGTATAACGCTAAATAGTATTACGTTATAACGTATAACGTCATAGACTATTACCATACAACGTGTAACGTTATATAGACTTACGTTATAACGTTTAACGTTATGTAGCATTACGTTAAAACATATAACGTTATATAGTATAACGTTATAACGTATAACGTTAAATAGTATTACGTTGTAACGTATAACATTATATACTATTACCATACAACGTGTAACGTTATATAGTATTACGTTGTAACGTATGACGTTATATACTGTTACCATACAACGTGTAACGTTATATAGTATTACGTTGCAACGCATAACGTTATATAGTATTACGTTATAACGTATAACGTTATATAGTATTACGTTATAACGTTTACCGTTATAAAGTATTACGTTATAACGTATAACGCTAAATAGTATTACGTTGTAACGTATAATGTTATATACCATTACCATACAACGTGTAACGTTATATAGTATTACGTTGTAACGTATGACGTTATGTACTGTTACCATACAACGTGTAACGTTATATAGTATTACGTTGCAACGTATAACGTTATATAGTATTACGTTATAACGTATAACGTTATATAGTATTACGTTATAACGTATAACGCTAAATAGTATTACGTTATAACGTATAACGTCATAGACTATTACCATACAACGTGTAACGTTATATAGTATGACGTTATAACGTTTAACGTTATAAAGTAATACGTTATAACGTATAACGCTAAATAGTATTCCGTTGTAACGTATAACGTTATATACTATTACCATACAACGTGTAACGTTATATAGTATTACGTAATAACGTATAACGTTATATAGTATTACGTTATAACGTTTACCGTTATAAAGTATTACGTTATAACGTATAACGCTAAATAGTATTACGTTGTAACGTATAATGTTATATACCATTAAGATACAACGTGTAACGTTATATAGTATTACGTAATAACGTGTAACGTTATATAGTATTACGTTATAACGTATAGCGTCATATACTATTACCATACAACGTGTAACGTTATATAGTATTACGTAATAACGTGTAACGTTATATAGTATTACTTTATAACGTATAGCGTCATATAGTATTACCATACTACGTGTAACGTTATATAGTATTACGTTATAACGTATAACGTCATATAGTATTACCATACAACGTGTAACGCTATATAGTATGACGTTATAACGTTTAACGTTATATACGATTACGTTAAAACATATAACGTTATATAGTATAACGTTATAACGTATAACGTTAAATAGTATTACGTTGTAACGTATAACGTTATATACTATTACCATACAACGTGTAACGTTATATAGTATTACGTTGTAACGTATGACGTTATATGCTATTACCATACAACGTGTAACGTTATATAGTATTACGTTGTAACGTATGACGTTATGTACTATTACCATACAACGTGTATCGTTATATAGTATTACGATATAACGTTTAACGTTCTGGAGTATTACGTTATAACGTATAACGTTATATACTGTTACGATATAACGTGTAACGTTATATGGTATTACGTTATAACGTTTACCGTTAAAAAGTATTACGTTATAACGTATAACGCTAAATAGTATTACGTTGTAACGTATAATGTTATATACCATTACCATACAACGTGTAACGTTATATAGTATTACGTAATAACGTGTAACGTTATATAGTATTACGTTATAACGTATAGCGTGATATACTATTACCATACAACGTGTAACGTTATATAGTATAACGTTATAACGTTTAACGTTATATAGTATTACGTTAAAACATATAACGTTATATAGTATTACGTTATAACGTATAACGTTAAATAGTATTACGTTAAAACATTCAAGGTCATATACTATTACCATACCACGTGTAACGTTATATAGTAAGACGTTATAACGTTTAACGTTATATAGTATTACATTAAAACATATAATGTTATATAGTATTACCTTATAACGTATAACGTTAAATAGTATTACGTTGTAACGTATAACGTTATGTACTATTACCATACAACCTGTAACGTTATATAGTATGACATTATAACGTATAACGTTAAATGCTACTACCATACAACGTGTGATGTTAAGTAATATTACTACACAACGTTTAACGCTATGTAGTATTACGTTATAACGTATAACGTTATATACTATTACGATATAACGTGTAACGTTATATAGTATTACGTTGAAACATATAACGTTATATAGTATTACGTTATAACGAATAGCGTTATATACTATTACCATACAACGTGGAACGTTATATAGTATTACGTTGTAACGTATGACGTTATATGCTATTACCATACAACGTGTAACGTTATATAGAGTTACGTTAAAACATATAACGTTATATAGTATTACGTTATAACGTATAGCGTCATATACTATTACCATACAACGTGTATCGTTATATAGTATTACGTTGTAACGTATGACGTTATATGATATTACCATACAACCTGTAACGTTATATAGTATTACGTTGTAACGTATGACGTTATATAGCAGTACGTTATAACGTTTAACGTTATGTAGTATTACGTTAAAACATATAACGTCATATAGCATTACGTTATAACGTATAACGTTAAATAGTACTACGTTGCAACGTATAACTTTATATACTATTACCATATCACGTGTAACGTTATATAGTATGACGTTATAACGTTTAACGTTATATAGTATTACGTTATAACGTACAACGTTATATACTATAACGATTTAACGTATAACGTCATATACTAAGACCATACAACGTGTAACGTTATTAGTATGACGTTATAACGTTTAACGTTATGTAGTATTATGTTGAAACATATAACGTTATATAGTATTACGTTATAACGTATAGCGTCATATACTATTACCATACCACGTGTAACGTTATATAGTATGACGTTATAACGTTTAACGTTATATAGTATTACATTAAAACATATAAGGTTATATAGTATTACGTTATAACGTATAGCGTCATATACTATTACCATACAACGTGTAACGTTATATAGTATTACGTTATAACGTATAACGTTAAATAGTATTACGTTGTAACGTATAACGTTATGTACTATTACCATACAACCTGTAACGTTATATAGTATGACATTATAACGTATAACGTTAAATGCTACTACCATACAACGTGTGATGTTAAGTAATATTACTACACAACGTTTAACGCTATGTAGTATTACGTTATAACGCATAACGTTAAATAGTATTACGTTGTAACGTATAACGTTATGTAGTACTACGTTATAACGTAAAACGTTATGTGCTATTACGGTATTACGTATAACGTTATATAGTATTACGTAATAACTCATAACGTCATATACTATTACCATACAACGTGTAACGTTATATAGTATTACGGTATAACGTGTAACGTTATATAGTATTACGATATAACGTGTAACGTTATGTAGTATTACGTTGAAACATATAACGTTATATAGTATTACGTTATAACGTATAGCGTCATATACTATTACCATACAACGTGTATCGTTATATAGTATTACGTTGTAACGTATGACGTTATATGATATTACCATACAACGTGTAACGTTATATGGTATTACATTTAACGTATGACGTTATGTAGTATTACGTTAAAACATATAACGTTATATAGTATAACGTTATAACGTATAACGTTAAATAGTATTACATTGTAACGTATAACATTATATACTATTACCATACAACGTGTATCGTTATATAGTATTACGTTATAACGTATAACGTTATATACTGTTACAATATAACGTGTAACGTTATATAGTATTACGTTACAACGTATCACGTCATATACTATTACCATACAACGTGTAACGTTATATAGTATGACGTTATAACGTTTATCGTTATGTAGCATTACGTTAAAACATCTAACGTTATATAGTATTACGTTATAACGTATAACGTTAAATAGTATTACGTTGTAACGTATAACGTTATATACTATTACCACACAACGTGTAACGTTATATAGTATGACGTTATAACGTTTAACATTATGTAGTATTACGTTAAAACATATAACGTCATATAGTATTACGTTGTAACGTATAACGTCATATACTATTACCATACAACGTGTAACATTATATAGTATTACGTTGTAACGTATGACGTTATATAACAGTACGTTATAACGTTTAACGTTATGTAGTATTACGTTAAAACATATAACGTCATATAGTATTACGTTATAACGTATAACGTTAAATAGTACTACGTTGCAACGTATAACTTTATATACTATTACCATATCACGTGTAACGTTATATAGTATGACGTTATAACGTTTAACGTTATATAGTATTACGTTAAAACATATAACGTTATATAGTATTACGTTATAACGTACAACGTTATGTACTATAACGATTTAACGTATAACGTCATATACTAAGACCATACAACGTGTAACGTTATTAGTATGACGTTATAACGTTTAACGTTATGTAGTATTACGTTGAAACATATAACGTTATATAGTATTACGTTATAACGTATAGCGTCACATACTATTACCATACAACGTGTAACGTTATATAGTATTACGTTATAACGTTTAGCGTTCTGTAGTATTACGTTATAACGTATAACGTTATATACTATTACGATATAACGTGTAACGTTATATAGTATCACGATGTAACGTGTAACGTTATACTGTATTACGTAATAACGTATAACGTTATATAGTATTACGTTATAACGTATAGCGTTATATGGTATTACGTTATAACGCATAACGTTAAATAGTATTACGTTGTAACGTATAACGTTATGTAGTACTACGTTATAACGTAAAACGTTATGTGCTATTACGGTATTACGTATAACGTTATATAGTATTACGTAATAACTCATAACGTCATATACTATTACCATACAACGTGTAACGTTATATAGTATTACGATATAACGTGTAACGTTATGTAGTATTACGTTAAAACATATAACGTTATATAGTATTACGTTATAACGTACAGCGTTATATAGTATTACGTTGTAACGTATAACGTTATATACTATTACCATACAACGTGTAACGTTATATAGTATTACGTTGTAACGTATGACGTTATATGCTATTACCATACAACGTGTAACGTTATATAGAGTTACGTTAAAACATATAACGTTATATAGTATTACGATATAACGTATAACGCTAAGTAGTATTACGTTGTAACGTATAACGTTATATAGTATTACGTTATAAGGTTTAACGTTCTGGAGTATTACGATTTAACGTATAACGTTATATACTGTTACGATATAACGTGTAACGTAAGATAGTATTACGTTATAACGTATAACGTTATATACTATATACAACGTGTAACGTTATATAGTATGACGTTATAACGTTTAACGTTATGTAGTATTACGTTAAAACATATAACGATATATAGAATAACGTTATAACGTATAACGTTAAATAGTATTACGTTGTAACGTATAACATTATATACTATTACCATAGAACGTGTAACGTTATATAGTATTACGTTGTAACGTATGACGTTATATACTATTACCATACAACGTGTAACGTTATATAGTATGACGTTATAACGTTTAACGTTATGTAGTATTACGTTAAAACATATAACGTTATATAGTATTACGATATAACGTATAACGCTAAGTAGTATTACGTTGTAACGTATAACGTTATATAGTATTACGTTATAACGTTTAACGTTCTGGAGTATTACGTTTTAACGTATAACGTTATATACTGTTACGATATAACGTGTAACGTAAGATAGTATTACGTTATAACGTATAACGTTATATACTATATACAACGTGTAACGTTATGTAGTATGGCGATGTAACGTGTAACGTTATATAGTATTACGTAATAACGTATAACGTCATATACTATTACCATACAACGTGTAACGTTATATAGACTTACGTTATAACGTTTTACGCTATGTAGTATTACGTTATAACGTACAGCGTTATATAGTATTACGTTATAACGTACAGCGTTATATAGTATTACGTTATAACGAATAACGATAAATAGTATTACGTTATAACGTATAACGTATAGCGTTATATAGTATTACGTTATAACGTACAACGTTATATAGTATTACGTTATAACGCATAACGTTAAATAGTATTACGTTATAACGTATAACGTCATATACTATGACCATACAACGTGTAACGTTATATAGTATGACGTTATAACGTTTAACGTTATGTAGTATTACGTTAAAACATATAACGTTATATAGTATTACGTTATAACGAATAAACGTTATATACTATTACGTTATTACGTATAACGTTATATACTATTACCATACAACGTGTAACGTTATATAGTATTACGTTGTAACGTATGACGTTATATGCTATTACCATACAACGTGTAACGTTATATAGTACTACGTTGTAACGTATGACGTTATGTACTACTACCATACAACGTTTATCGTTATATAGTATTACGATATAACGTTTAACGTTCTGGAGTATTACGTTATAACGTATAACGTTATATACTGTTACGATATAACGTGTAACGTTATATAGTATTACGTAATAACGTATAACGTTATATAGTATTACGTTGTAACGTATAACGTCATATACTATTACCATACAACGTGTAACGTTTTATAGTATGACGTTATAACGTTTAACGTCATATACTATTACCGTACAACGTGTAACGTTATATAGTATTACGTTATAACGTACAACGTTATATAGTATTACGTTATAACGTATAACGTTAAATAGTATTACGCTGTAACGTATAACATTATATACTATTACCATACAACGTGTAACGTTTTATAGTATGACGTTATAACGTATGACGTTATATGCTATTACCATACAACGTGTAATGTTAAATAGTATTACGCTGTAACGTATAACATTATATACTATTACCATACAACGTGTAACGTTATATAGTATTACGTTATAACGTTTAACGTTCTGGAGTATTACGATTTAACGTATAACGTTATATACTGTTACGATATAACGTGTAACGTAAGATAGTATTACGTTATAACGTATAACGTTATATACTATATACAACGTGTAACGTTATATAGTATGACGTTATAACGTTTAACGTTATGTAGTATTACGTTAAAACATATAACGTTATATAGTATAACGTTATAACGTATACCGTTATATAGTATTACGTTGTAACGAATAGCGTTATATACCATTACCATACAACGTGGAACGTTATATAGTATTACGTTGTAACGTATGACGTTATATGCTATTACCATACAACGTGTAACGTTATATAGAGTTACGTTAAAACATATAACGTTATATAGTATTACGATATAACGTATAACGCTAAGTAGTATTACGTTGTAACGTATAACGTTATATAGTATTACGTTATAACGTTTAACGTTCTGGAGTATTACGTTTTAACGTATAACGTTATATACTGTTACGATATAACGTGTAACGTAAGATAGTATTACGTTATAACGTATAACGTTATATAGTATTACGTTATAACGTATAACGTCTTATACTATTACCATACAACGTGTATCGTTATATAGTATTATGTTATAACGTTTAACGTTCTGGAGTATTACGTTATAACGTATAATGTTATATACCGTTACGATATAACGTGTAACGTTATATAGTATTACGTTATAACGTTTAACGTTATATAGTATTACGTTAAAACATATGACGTTATATAGTATTACGTTATAACGTATACCGTTATATAGTATTACGTTGTAACGAATAGCGTTATATACTATTACCATACAACGTGGAACGTTATATAGTATTACGTTGTAACGTATGACGTTATATGCTATTACCATACAACGTGTAACGTTATATAGAGTTACGTTAAAACATATAACGTTATATAGTATTACGATATAACGTATAACGCTAAGTAGTATTACGTTGTAACGTATAACGTTATATAGTATTACGTTATAACGTTTAACGTTCTGGAGTATTACGTTTTAACGTATAACGTTATATACTGTTACGATATAACGTGTAACGTAAGATAGTATTACGTTATAACGTATAACGTTATATACTATATACAACGTGTAACGTTATATAGTATGACGATGTAACCTGTAACGTTATATAGTATTACGTAATAACGTATAACGTCATATACTATTACCATACAACGTGTAACGTTATATAGACTTACGTTATAACGTTTTACGCTATGTAGTATTACGTTATAACATGTAACGTTATATAGTATTACGTTATAACGTACAGCGTTATATAGTATTACGTTATAACGAATAACGATAAATAGTATTACGTTATAACGTATAACGTATAGCGTTATATAGTATTACATCATAACGTATCGCGTTAGATAGTATTACGTTATAACGCATAACGTTAAATTGTATTACGTAATAACGTATAACGTCATATACTATTACCATACAACGTGTAACGTTATATAGACTTACGTTATAACGTTTTACGCTATGTAGTATTACGTTATAACATGTAACGTTATATAGTATTACGTTATAACGTACAGCGTTATATAGTATTACGTTATAACGAATAACGATAAATAGTATTACGTTATAACGTATAACGTATAGCGTTATATAGTATTACATCATAACGTATCGCGTTAGATAGTATTACGTTATAACGCATAACGTTAAATTGTATTACGTAATAACGTATAACGACATATACTATGACCATACAACGTGTAACGTTATATAGTACGACCTTATAACGTTTAACATTATATAGTATTACGTTATAACGAATAACGTCATATACTATTACCATACAACGTGTAACGTTATATAGTATGACGTTATAACGTTTAACGTTATATAGTATTACGTTGTAACGTATAACGTTATATACTAATACCATACAACGTGTAGCGTTATATAGTATTACGCAATAACGTATAACGTCATGTACTATTACCATACAACGTGCAACGTTATGTAGTATTACGTTAAAACATTAAAGGTCATATACTATTACTATACAACGTATAACATTATATTGTATGACGTTATAACGTTTAACGTTATGTAGTATTACGTTAAAACATATAACGTTATATATTATTACGTTATAACGTATAACGTTAGATAGTATTACGTTATAACGTATAACGTTATATACTATTACCATACAACGTGCAACGTTATATAGTATGACGTTAAAACATTCAAGGTCATATACTATTACCATACAACGTGTAACGTTATATAGTATGACGTTATAACGTTTAACGTTATGTAGTATTACGTTAAAACATATAACGTCATATAGTATTACGTTGTAACGTATAACGTCATATACTATTACCATACAACGTGTAACGTTATATAGTATGACGTTAAAACATATAGCGGTATATAGTATTACGTTATAACGCATAACGTTAAATAGTATTACGTTGTAACGTATAACGTTATGTAGTACTACGTTATAACGTAAAACGTTATGTGCTATTACGGTATTACGTATAACGTTATATAGTATTACGTAATAACTCATAACGTCATATACTATTACCATACAACGTGTAACGTTATATAGTATTACGGTATAACGTGTAACGTTATATAGTATTACGATATAACGTGTAACGTTATGTAGTATTACGTTGAAACATATAACGTTATATAGTATTACGTTATAACGTATAGCGTCATATACTATTACCATACAACGTGTATCGTTATATAGTATTACGTTGTAACGTATGACGTTATATGATATTACCATACAACGTGTAACGTTATATGGTATTACGTTTTAACGTATGACCTAATGTAGTATTACGTTAAAACATATAACGTTATATAGTATAACGTTATAACGTATAACGTTAAATAGTATTACATTGTAACGTATAACATTATATACTATTACCATACAACGTGTATCGTTATATAGTATTACGTTATAACGTATAACGTTATATACTGTTACAATATAACGTGTAACGTTATATAGTATTACGTTATAACGTATAACGTTATATAGTATTACGTTGTAACGTATAACGTCATATACTATTACCATACAACGTGTAACGTTTTATAGTATGACGTTATAACGTTTAACGTCATATAGTATTACCATACAACGTGTAACGTTATATAGTATTACGCTATAACGTACAACGTTATATAGTATTACGTTATAACGTATAACGTTAAATAGTATTACGCTGTAACGTATAACATTATATACTATTACCATACAACGTGTAACGTTTTATAGTATGACGTTATAACGTTTAACGTTATATAGTATTACGTTATAACGTTTTACGTTATGTAGTATTACGTTATAACGTATAACGTTAAATAGTATTACGCTGTAACGTATAACGTTATATACTATTACCATACAACGTGTATCGTTATATAGTATTACGTTGTAACGTATGACGTTATAAGATATTACCATACAACGTGTAACGTTATATAGTATGACGTTATAACGTTTAACGTTATATAGTATTACATTAAAACATATAAGGTTATATAGTATTACGTTATAACGTATAACGTCATATACTATTACCATACAACGTGTAACGTTATATAGTATGACGTTATAACGATTAACGGTATGTAGTATTACGTTGAGACATATAACGTTATATAGTATTACGTTATAACGTATAGCGTCATATACTATTACCATACAACGTGTAACGTTATATAGTAATACGTTATAACGTTTAACGTTATATAGTATTACATTAAAACATATAATGTTATATAGTATTACCTTATAACGTATAACGTTAAATAGTATTACGTTGTAACGTATAACGTTATGTACTATTACCATACAACCTGTAACGTTATATAGTATGACATTACAACGTATAACGTTAAATGCTACTACCATACAACGTGTGATGTTAAGTAATATTACTACACAACGTTTAACGCTATGTAGTATTACGTTATAACGTATAACGTTATATACTATTACGATATAACGTGTAACGTTATATAGTATCACGATGTAACGTGTAACGTTATACAGTATTACGTAATAACGTATAACGTTATATAGTATTACGTTATAACGTATAGCGTTATATAGAATTACGTTATAACGCATAACGTTAAATAGTATTACGTTGTAACGTATAAAGTTATGTAGTACTACGTTATAACGTAAAACGTTATGTGCTATTACGGTATTACGTATAACGTTATATAGTATTACGTAATAACTCATAACGTCATATACTATTACCATACAACGTGTAACGTTATATAGTATTACGGTATAACGTGTAACGTTATATAGTATTACGATATAACGTGTAACGTTATGTAGTATTACGTTGAAACATATAACGTTATATAGTATTACGTTATAACGTATAGCGTCATATACTATTACCATACAACGTGTAACGTTATATAGTATTACGATATAACGTGTAACGTTATGTAGTATTACGTTGAAACATATAACGTTATATAGTATAACGTTATAACGTATAACGTTAAATAGTATTACATTGTAACGTATAACATTATATACTATTACCATACAACGTGTATCGTTATATAGTATTACGTTATAACGTATAACGTTATATACTGTTACAATATAACGTGTAACGTTATATAGTATTACGTTACAACGTATAACGTCATATACTATTACCATAGAACGTGTAACGTTATATAGTATGACGTTATAACGTTTATCGTTATGTAGCATTACGTTAAAACATCTAACGTTATATAGTATTACGTTATAACGTATAACGTTAAATAGTATTACGTTGTAACGTATAACGTTATATACTATTACCACACAACGTGTAACGTTATATAGTATGACGTTATAACGTTTAACATTATGTAGTATTACGTTAAAACATATAACGTCATATAGTATTACGTTGTAACGTATAACGTCATATACTATTACCATACAACGTGTAACGTTATATAGTATGACGTTAATACATTCAAGGTCATATACTATTACCATACAACGTGTAAGGTTATATAGTATTACGTAATAACGTATAACGTCATATACTATTACCATACAACGTGTAACATTATATAGTATTACGTTGTAACGTATGACGTTATATAGCAGTACGTTATAACGTTTAACGTTATGTAGTATTACGTTAAAACATATAACGTCATATAGTATTACGTTATAACGTATAACGTTAAATAGTACTACGTTGCAACGTATAACTTTATATACTATTACCATATCACGTGTAACGTTATATAGTATGACGTTATAACGTTTAACGTTATATAGTATTACGTTAAAACATATAACGTTATATAGTATTACGTTATAACGTACAACGTTATATACTATAACGATTTAACGTATAACGTCATATACTAAGACCATACGTGTAACGTTATTAGTATGACGTTATAACGTTTAACGTTATGTAGTATTACGTTGAAACATATAACGTTATATAGTATTACATTATAACGTATAGCGTCACATACTATTACCATACAACGTGTAACGTTATATAGTATTACGTTATAACGTTTAGCGTTCTGTAGTATTACGTTATAACGTATAACGTTATATACTATTACGATATAATGTGTAACGTTATATGGTATCACGATGTAACGTGTAACGTTATACAGTATTACGTAATAACGTATAACGTTATATAGTATTACGTTATAACGTATAGCGTTATATGGTATTACGTTATAACGCATAGCGTTAAATAGTATTACGTTGTAACGTATAACGTTATGTAGTACGACGTTATAACGTAAAACGTTATGTGCTATTACGGTATTACGTATAACGTTATATAGTATTAAATAATAACTCATAACGTCATATACTATTACCATACAACGTGTAACGTTATATAGTATTACGATATAACGTGTAACGTTATATAGTATTACGATATAACGTGTAACGTTATGTAGTATTACGTAATAATGTATAACGACATATACTATTACCATACAACGTGTAACGTTATATAGTGTTACGTTGTATCGTATGACGTTATATAGTATTACGTTATAACGTATAACGCTATATACTATTACGACATAACGTATAACGTTATATAGTATTACGTTATAACGTATAGCGTCATATACTATTACCATACCACGTGTAACGTTATATAATATGACGTTATAACGTTTAACGTTATGTAGTATTACGTTGAAACATATAACGTTATATAGTATTACGTTATAACGTATAGCGTCACATACTATTACCATACAACGTGTAACGTTATATAGTATTATGTTATAACGTTTATCGTTCTGTAGTATTACGTTATAACGTATAACGTTATATACTATTACGATATAACGTGTAACGTTATATAGTATTACGTTATAACGTATAGCGTCATATACTATTACCATACCACGTGTAACGTTATATAGTATGACGTTATAACGTTTAACGTTATATAGTATTACATTAAAACATATAAGGTTATATAGTATTACGTTATAACGTATAGCGTCATATACTATTACCATACAACGTGTAACGTTATATAGTATTACGTTATAACGTATAACGTTAAATAGTATTACGTTGTAACGTATAACGTTATGTACTATTACCATACAACCTGTAACGTTATATAGTATGACATTATAACGTATAACGTTAAATGCTACTACCATACAACGTGTGATGTTAAGTAATATTACTACACAACGTTTAACGCTATGTAGTATTACGTTATAACGCATAACGTTAAATAGTATTACGTTGTAACGTATAACGTTATGTAGTACTACGTTATAACGTAAAACGTTATGTGCTATTACGGTATTACGTATAACGTTATATAGTATTACGTAATAACTCATAACGTCATATACTATTACCATACAACGTGTAACGTTATATAGTATTACGATATAACGTGTAACGTTATGTGGTATTACGTAATAATGTATAACGACATATACTATTACCATACAACGTGTAACGTTATATAGTATTACGTTGTATCGTATGACGTTATATAGTATTACGTTATAACGTATAACGCTATATACTATTACGACATAACGTATAACGTTATATAGTATTACGTTATAACGTATAGCGTCATATACTATTACCATACAACCTGTAACGTTATATAGTATTACGTTGTAACGTATGACGTTATATAGCAGTACGTTATAACGTTTAACGTTCTGTAGTATTACGTTATAACGTATAACGTTATGTACTATTACGATATAACGTGTAACGTTATATAGTATTATGTTATAGCGTCATATACTATTACCATACAACGTGTAACGTTATATAGTATTACGTTATAACGTTTTACGTTCTGTAGTATTACGTTATAACGTACAACGTTATATACTATTACTATACAACGTGTAACGTTATATAGTATTACGATATAACGTGTAACGTTATATAGTATTACGTAATAACGTATAACGACATATACTATTACCATACAACATGTAGCGTTATATAGTATTACGTTTTAACGTATGGCGTTATATAGCATTACGTTATAACGTATAACGCTATATACTATTACGGCATAACCTGTAACGTTATATACTATTACTATACAACGTGCAACGTTATATAGTATTACGTTATAGCGTATAACGCTATATAGTATTACGTTAAAACGTAAAAGGTCATATACTATTACCATACAACGTGTAACGTTATATACTATTACAACGTATGACGTTATATAGTATTACGTTATAACGTGTAACGTTATATACTATTAGGATATACCGTATAACGTTATATACTATTACGATATAACGTGTAACGTTATATGCTATTAATATACAACGTTTATCGTTATGTAATATTACGTTATAACGTATATCGTTATATACTATTACGATATAACGTGTAACGTTATATAGTATTGCGTTATAACGTATAACGTCATATACTATTACCATACAACGTGTAACGTTATATAGTATTACGGTATAACGTGTAACGTTATATAGTATTACGATATAACGTGTAACGTTATGTAGTATTACGTTGAAACATATAACGTTATATAGTATTACGTTATAACGTATAGCGTCATATACTATTACCATACAACGTGTATCGTTATATAGTACTACGTTGTAACGTATGACGTTATAAGATATTACCATACAACGTGTAACGTTATATAGTATGACGTTATAACGTTTAACGTTATATACTATTACATTAAAACATATAAGGTTATATAGTATTACGTTATAACGTATAACGTCATATACTATTACCATACAACGTGTAACGTTATATAGTATGACGTTATAACGATTAACGGTATGTAGTATTACGTTGAGACATATAACGTTATATAGTATTACGTTATAACGTATAGCGTCATATACTATTACCATACAACCTGTAACGTTATATAGTATTACGTTGTAACGTATGACGTTATATAGCAGTACGTTATAACGTTTAACGTTCTGTAGTATTACGTTATAACGTATAACGTTATGTACTATTACGATATAACGTGTAACGTTATATAGTATTATGTTATAGCGTCATATACTATTACCATACAACGTGTAACGTTATATAGTATTACGTTATAACGTTTTACGTTCTGTAGTATTACGTTATAACGTACAACGTTATATACTATTACTATACAACGTGTAACGTTATATAGTATTACGATATAACGTGTAACGTTATATAGTATTACGTAATAACGTATAACGACATATACTATTACCATACAACATGTAGCGTTATATAGTATTACGTTTTAACGTATGGCGTTATATAGCATTACGTTATAACGTATAACGCTATATACTATTACGGCATAACCTGTAACGTTATATACTATTACTATACAACGTGCAACGTTATATAGTATTACGTTATAGCGTATAACGCTATATAGTATTACGTTAAAACGTAAAAGGTCATATACTATTACCATACAACGTGTAACGTTATATACTATTACAACGTATGACGTTATATAGTATTACGTTATAACGTGTAACGTTATATACTATTAGGATATACCGTATAACGTTATATACTATTACGATATAACGTGTAACGTTATATGCTATTAATATACAACGTTTATCGTTATGTAATATTACGTTATAACGTATATCGTTATATACTATTACGATATAACGTGTAACGTTATATAGTATTGCGTTATAACGTATAACGTCATATACTATTACCATACAACGTGTAACGTTATATAGTATTACGGTATAACGTGTAACGTTATATAGTATTACGATATAACGTGTAACGTTATGTAGTATTACGTTGAAACATATAACGTTATATAGTATTACGTTATAACGTATAGCGTCATATACTATTACCATACAACGTGTATCGTTATATAGTACTACGTTGTAACGTATGACGTTATAAGATATTACCATACAACGTGTAACGTTATATAGTATGACGTTATAACGTTTAACGTTATATACTATTACATTAAAACATATAAGGTTATATAGTATTACGTTATAACGTATAACGTCATATACTATTACCATACAACGTGTAACGTTATATAGTATGACGTTATAACGATTAACGGTATGTAGTATTACGTTGAGACATATAACGTTATATAGTATTACGTTATAACGTATAGCGTCATATACTATTACCATACAACGTGTAACGTTATATAGTAAGACGTTATAACGTTTAACGTTATATAGTATTACATTAAAACATATAATGTTATATAGTATTACCTTATAACGTATAACGTTAAATAGTATTACGTTGTAACGTATAACGTTATGTACTATTACCATACAACCTGTAACGTTATATAGTATGACATTACAACGTATAACGTTAAATGCTACTACCATACAACGTGTGATGTTAAGTAATATTACTACACAACGTTTAACGCTATGTAGTATTACGTTATAACGTATAACGTTATATACTATTACCATATAACGTGTAACGTTATATAGTATCACGATGTAACGTGTAACGTTATACAGTATTACGTAATAACGTATAACGTTATATAGTATTACGTTATAACGTATAGCGTTATATAGAATTACGTTATAACGCATAACGTTAAATAGTATTACGTTGTAACGTATAAAGTTATGTAGTACTACGTTATAACGTAAAACGTTATGTGCTATTACGGTATTACGTATAACGTTATATAGTATTACGTAATAACTCATAACGTCATATACTATTACCATACAACGTGTAACGTTATATAGTATTACGATATAACGTGTAACGTTATGTAGTATTACGTTGAAACATATAACGTTATATAGTATAACGTTATAACGTATAACGTTAAATAGTATTACATTGTAACGTATAACATTATATACTATTACCATACAACGTGTATCGTTATATAGTATTACGTTATAACGTATAACGTTATATACTGTTACAATATAACGTGTAACGTTATATAGTATTACGTTACAACGTATAACGTCATATACTATTACCATACAACGTGTAACGTTATATAGTATGACGTTATAACGTTTATCGTTATGTAGCATTACGTTAAAACATCTAACGTTATATAGTATTACGTTATAACGTATAACGTTAAATAGTATTACGTTGTAACGTATAACGTTATATACTATTACCACACAACGTGTAACGTTATATAGTATGACGTTATAACGTTTTACGTTATGTAGTATTACGTTATAACGTATAACGTTAAATAGTATTACGCTGTATCGTATAACATTATATACTATTACCATACAACGTGTAACGTTTTATAGTATGACGTTATAACGTTTAACGTTATATAGTATTACGTTATAACGTTTTACGTTATGTAGTATTACGTTATAACGTATAACGTTAAATAGTATTACGCTGTAACGTATAACGTTATATACTATTACCATACAACGTGTATCGTTATATAGTATTACGTTGTAACGTATGACGTTATAAGATATTACCATACAACGTGTAACGTTATATAGTATGACGTTATAACGTTTAACGTTATATAGTATTACATTAAAACATATAAGGTTATATAGTATTACGTTATAACGTATAACGTCATATACTATTACCATACAACGTGTAACGTTATATAGTATGACGTTATAACGATTAACGGTATGTAGTATTACGTTGAGACATATAACGTTATATAGTATTACGTTATAACGTATAGCGTCATATACTATTACCATACAACGTGTAACGTTATATAGTAAGACGTTATAACGTTTAACGTTATATAGTATTACATTAAAACATATAATGTTATATAGTATTACCTTATAACGTATAACGTTAAATAGTATTACGTTGTAACGTATAACGTTATGTACTATTACCATACAACCTGTAACGTTATATAGTATGACATTACAACGTATAACGTTAAATGCTACTACCATACAACGTGTGATGTTAAGTAATATTACTACACAACGTTTAACGCTATGTAGTATTACGTTATAACGTATAACGTTATATACTATTACGATATAACGTGTAACGTTATATAGTATCACGATGTAACGTGTAACGTTATACAGTATTACGTAATAACGTATAACGTTATATAGTATTACGTTATAACGTATAGCGTTATATAGAATTACGTTATAACGCATAACGTTAAATAGTATTACGTTGTAACGTATAAAGTTATGTAGTACTACGTTATAACGTAAAACGTTATGTGCTATTACGGTATTACGTATAACGTTATATAGTATTACGTAATAACTCATAACGTCATATACTATTACCATACAACGTGTAACGTTATATAGTATTACGGTATAACGTGTAACGTTATATAGTATTACGATATAACGTGTAACGTTATGTAGTATTACGTTGAAACATATAACGTTATATAGTATTACGTTATAACGTATAGCGTCATATACTATTACCATACAACGTGTAACGTTATATAGTATTACGATATAACGTGTAACGTTATGTAGTATTACGTTGAAACATATAACGTTATATAGTATAACGTTATAACGTATAACGTTAAATAGTATTACATTGTAACGTATAACATTATATACTATTACCATACAACGTGTATCGTTATATAGTATTACGTTATAACGTATAACGTTATATACTGTTACAATATAACGTGTAACGTTATATAGTATTACGTTACAACGTATAACGTCATATACTATTACCATAGAACGTGTAACGTTATATAGTATGACGTTATAACGTTTATCGTTATGTAGCATTACGTTAAAACATCTAACGTTATATAGTATTACGTTATAACGTATAACGTTAAATAGTATTACGTTGTAACGTATAACGTTATATACTATTACCACACAACGTGTAACGTTATATAGTATGACGTTATAACGTTTAACGTTATGTAGTATTACGTTAAAACATATAACGTCATATAGTATTACGTTGTAACGTATAACGTCATATACTATTACCATACAACGTGTAACGTTATATAGTATGACGTTAATACATTCAAGGTCATATACTATTACCATACAACGTGTAAGGTTATATAGTATTACGTAATAACGTATAACGTCATATACTATTACCATACAACGTGTAACATTATATAGTATTACGTTGTAACGTATGACGTTATATAGCAGTACGTTATAACGTTTAACGTTATGTAGTATTACGTTAAAACATATAACGTCATATAGTATTACGTTATAACGTATAACGTTAAATAGTACTACGTTGCAACGTATAACTTTATATACTATTACCATATCACGTGTAACGTTATATAGTATGACGTTATAACGTTTAACGTTATATAGTATTACGTTAAAACATATAACGTTATATAGTATTACGTTATAACGTACAACGTTATATACTATAACGATTTAACGTATAACGTCATATACTAAGACCATACGTGTAACGTTATTAGTATGACGTTATAACGTTTAACGTTATGTAGTATTACGTTGAAACATATAACGTTATATAGTATTACATTATAACGTATAGCGTCACATACTATTACCATACAACGTGTAACGTTATATAGTATTACGTTATAACGTTTAGCGTTCTGTAGTATTACGTTATAACGTATAACGTTATATACTATTACGATATAATGTGTAACGTTATATGGTATCACGATGTAACGTGTAACGTTATACAGTATTACGTAATAACGTATAACGTTATATAGTATTACGTTATAACGTATAGCGTTATATGGTATTACGTTATAACGCATAGCGTTAAATAGTATTACGTTGTAACGTATAACGTTATGTAGTACGACGTTATAACGTAAAACGTTATGTGCTATTACGGTATTACGTATAACGTTATATAGTATTAAATAATAACTCATAACGTCATATACTATTACCATACAACGTGTAACGTTATATAGTATTACGATATAACGTGTAACGTTATATAGTATTACGATATAACGTGTAACGTTATGTAGTATTACGTAATAATGTATAACGACATATACTATTACCATACAACGTGTAACGTTATATAGTGTTACGTTGTATCGTATGACGTTATATAGTATTACGTTATAACGTATAACGCTATATACTATTACGACATAACGTATAACGTTATATAGTATTACGTTATAACGTATAGCGTCATATACTATTACCATACCACGTGTAACGTTATGTAATATGACGTTATAACGTTTAACGTTATATAGTATTACATTAAAACATATAAGGTTATATAGTATTACGACATAACGTATAACGTTAAATAGTATTACGTTGTAACGTATAACGTTATGTACTATTACCATACAACCTGTAACGTTATATAGTATTACGTTGTAACGTATGACGTTATATAGCAGTACGTTATAACGTTTAACGTTATATAGTATTACGTTAAAACATATAACGTTATATAGTATTACGTTATAACGTACAACGTTATATACTATAACGATTTAACGTATAACGTCATATACTAAGACCATACAACGTGTAACGTTATTAGTATGACGTTATAACGTTTAACGTTATGTAGTATTATGTTGAAACATATAACGTTATATAGTATTACGTTATAACGTATAGCGTCATATACTATTACCATACAACGTGTAACGTTATATAGTATTACGTTATAACGTATAACGTTAAATAGTATTACGTTGTAACGTATAACGTTATATACTATTACGATATAACGTGTAACGTTATATAGTATTACGTTATAACGTATAGCGTCATATACTATTACCATACCACGTGTAACGTTATATAGTATGACGTTATAACGTTTAACGTTATATAGTATTACATTAAAACATATAAGGTTATATAGTATTACGTTATAACGTATAGCGTCATATACTATTACCATACAACGTGTAACGTTATATAGTATTACGTTATAACGTATAACGTTAAATAGTATTACGTTGTAACGTATAACGTTATGTACTATTACCATACAACCTGTAACGTTATATAGTATGACATTATAACGTATAACGTTAAATGCTACTACCATACAACGTGTGATGTTAAGTAATATTACTACACAACGTTTAACGCTATGTAGTATTACGTTATAACGCATAACGTTAAATAGTATTACGTTGTAACGTATAACGTTATGTAGTACTACGTTATAACGTAAAACGTTATGTGCTATTACGGTATTACGTATAACGTTATATAGTATTACGTAATAACTCATAACGTCATATACTATTACCATACAACGTGTAACGTTATATAGTATTACGATATAACGTGTAACGTTATATAGTATTACGATATAACGTGTAACGTTATGTGGTATTACGTAATAATGTATAACGACATATACTATTACCATACAACGTGTAACGTTATATAGTATTACGTTGTATCGTATGACGTTATATAGTATTACGTTATAACGTATAACGCTATATACTATTACGACATAACGTATAACGTTATATAGTATTACGTTATAACGTATAGCGTCATATACTATTACCATACAACGTGTAACGTTATATAGTATTACGTTATAACGTACAACGTTATATAGTATTACGTTATAACGTATATCGATAAATAGTATTACGTTATAACGTATAACGTATAGCGTTATATAGTATTACGTTATAACGTTTAACGTTCTGTAGTATTACGTTATAACGTATAACGTTATGTACTATTACGATATAACGTGTAACGTTATATAGTATTATGTTATAGCGTCATATACTATTACCATACAACGTGTAACGTTATATAGTATTACGTTATAACGTTTTACGTTCTGTAGTATTACGTTATAACGTACAACGTTATATACTATTACTATACAACGTGTAACGTTATATAGTATTACGATATAACGTGTAACGTTATATAGTATTACGTAATAACGTATAACGACATATACTATTACCATACAACATGTAGCGTTATATAGTATTACGTTTTAACGTATGGCGTTATATAGCATTACGTTATAACGTATAACGCTATATACTATTACGGCATAACCTGTAACGTTATATACTATTACTATACAACGTGCAACGTTATATAGTATTACGTTATAGCGTATAACGCTATATAGTATTACGTTAAAACGTAAAAGGTCATATACTATTACCATACAACGTGTAACGTTATATACTATTACAACGTATGACGTTATATAGTATTACGTTATAACGTGTAACGTTATATACTATTAGGATATACCGTATAACGTTATATACTATTACGATATAACGTGTAACGTTATATGCTATTAATATACAACGTTTATCGTTATGTAATATTACGTTATAACGTATATCGTTATATACTATTACGATATAACGTGTAACGTTATATAGTATTGCGTTATAACGTATAACGTCATATACTATTACCATACAACGTGTAACGTTATATAGTATTACGGTATAACGTGTAACGTTATATAGTATTACGATATAACGTGTAACGTTATGTAGTATTACGTTGAAACATATAACGTTATATAGTATTACGTTATAACGTATAGCGTCATATACTATTACCATACAACGTGTATCGTTATATAGTATTACGTTGTAACGTATGACGTTATAAGATATTACCATACAACGTGTAACGTTATATAGTATGACGTTATAACGTTTAACGTTATATACTATTACATTAAAACATATAAGGTTATATAGTATTACGTTATAACGTATAACGTCATATACTATTACCATACAACGTGTAACGTTATATAGTATGACGTTATAACGATTAACGGTATGTAGTATTACGTTGAGACATATAACGTTATATAGTATTACGTTATAACGTATAGCGTCATATACTATTACCATACAACGTGTAACGTTATATAGTAAGACGTTATAACGTTTAACGTTATATAGTATTACATTAAAACATATAATGTTATATAGTATTACCTTATAACGTATAACGTTAAATAGTATTACGTTGTAACGTATAACGTTATGTACTATTACCATACAACCTGTAACGTTATATAGTATGACATTACAACGTATAACGTTAAATGCTACTACCATACAACGTGTGATGTTAAGTAATATTACTACACAACGTTTAACGCTATGTAGTATTACGTTATAACGTATAACGTTATATACTATTACCATATAACGTGTAACGTTATATAGTATCACGATGTAACGTGTAACGTTATACAGTATTACGTAATAACGTATAACGTTATATAGTATTACGTTATAACGTATAGCGTTATATAGAATTACGTTATAACGCATAACGTTAAATAGTATTACGTTGTAACGTATAAAGTTATGTAGTACTACGTTATAACGTAAAACGTTATGTGCTATTACGGTATTACGTATAACGTTATATAGTATTACGTAATAACTCATAACGTCATATACTATTACCATACAACGTGTAACGTTATATAGTATTACGATATAACGTGTAACGTTATGTAGTATTACGTTGAAACATATAACGTTATATAGTATAACGTTATAACGTATAACGTTAAATAGTATTACATTGTAACGTATAACATTATATACTATTACCATACAACGTGTATCGTTATATAGTATTACGTTATAACGTATAACGTTATATACTGTTACAATATAACGTGTAACGTTATATAGTATTACGTTACAACGTATAACGTCATATACTATTACCATACAACGTGTAACGTTATATAGTATGACGTTATAACGTTTATCGTTATGTAGCATTACGTTAAAACATCTAACGTTATATAGTATTACGTTATAACGTATAACGTTAAATAGTATTACGTTGTAACGTATAACGTTATATACTATTACCACACAACGTGTAACGTTATATAGTATGACGTTATAACGTTTAACATTATGTAGTATTACGTTAAAACATATAACGTCATATAGTATTACGTTGTAACGTATAACGTCATATACTATTACCATACAACGTGTAACGTTATATAGTATGACGTTAATACATTCAAGGTCATATACTATTACCATACAACGTGTAAGGTTATATAGTATTACGTAATAACGTATAACGTCATATACTATTACCATACAACGTGTAACATTATATAGTATTACGTTGTAACGTATGACGTTATATAGCAGTACGTTATAACGTTTAACGTTATGTAGTACTACGTTAAAACATATAACGTCATATAGTATTACGTTATAACGTATAACGTTAAATAGTACTACGTTGCAACGTATAACTTTATATACTATTACCATATCACGTGTAACGTTATATAGTCTGACGTTATAACGTTTAACGTTATATAGTATTACGTTAAAACATATAACGTTATATAGTATTACGTTATAACGTACAACGTTATATACTATAACGATTTAACGTATAACGTCATATACTAAGACCATACAACGTGTAACGTTATTAGTATGACGTTATAACGTTTAACGTTATGTAGTATTACGTTGAAACATATAACGTTATATAGTATTACATTATAACGTATAGCGTCACATACTATTACCATACAACGTGTAACGTTATATAGTATTACGTTATAACGTTTAGCGTTCTGTAGTATTACGTTATAACGTATAACGATATATACTATTACGATATAATGTGTAACGTTATATAGTATCACGATGTAACGTGTAACGTTATACAGTATTACGTAATAACGTATAACGTTATATAGTATTACGTTATAACGTATAGCGTTATATGGTATTACGTTATAACGCATAACGTTAGATAGTATTACGTTGTAACGTATAACGTTATGTAGTACGACGTTATAACGTAAAACGTTATGTGCTATTACGGTATTACGTATAACGTTATATAGTATTACGTAATAACTCATAACGTCATATACTATTACCATACAACGTGTAACGTTATATAGTATTACGTTACAACGTATAACGTCATATACTATTACCATACAACGTGTAACGTTATATAGTATGACGTTATAACGTTTATCGTTATGTAGCATTACGTTAAAACATCTAACGTTATATAGTATTACGTTATAACGTATAACGTTAAATAGTATTACGTTGTAACGTATAACGTTATATACTATTACCACACAACGTGTAACGTTATATAGTATGACGTTATAACGTTTAACATTATGTAGTATTACGTTAAAACATATAACGTCATATAGTATTACGTTGTAACGTATAACGTCATATACTATTACCATACAACGTGTAACGTTATATAGTATGACGTTAATACATTCAAGGTCATATACTATTACCATACAACGTGTAAGGTTATATAGTATTACGTAATAACGTATAACGTCATATACTATTACCATACAACGTGTAACATTATATAGTATTACGTTGTAACGTATGACGTTATATAGCAGTACGTTATAACGTTTAACGTTATGTAGTATTACGTTAAAACATATAACGTCATATAGTATTACGTTATAACGTATAACGTTAAATAGTACTACGTTGCAACGTATAACTTTATATACTATTACCATATCACGTGTAACGTTATATAGTCTGACGTTATAACGTTTAACGTTATATAGTATTACGTTAAAACATATAACGTTATATAGTATTACGTTATAACGTACAACGTTATATACTATAACGATTTAACGTATAACGTCATATACTAAGACCATACAACGTGTAACGTTATTAGTATGACGTTATAACGTTTAACGTTATGTAGTATTACGTTGAAACATATAACGTTATATAGTATTACATTATAACGTATAGCGTCACATACTATTACCATACAACGTGTAACGTTATATAGTATTACGTTATAACGTTTAGCGTTCTGTAGTATTACGTTATAACGTATAACGTTATATACTATTACGATATAATGTGTAACGTTATATAGTATCACGATGTAACGTGTAACGTTATACAGTATTACGTAATAACGTATAACGTTATATAGTATTACGTTATAACGTATAGCGTTATATGGTATTACGTTATAACGCATAACGTTAGATAGTATTACGTTGTAACGTATAACGTTATGTAGTACGACGTTATAACGTAAAACGTTATGTGCTATTACGGTATTACGTATAACGTTATATAGTATTACGTAATAACTCATAACGTCATATACTATTACCATACAACGTGTAACGTTATATAGTATTACGATATAACGTGTAACGTTATATAGTATTACGATATAACGTGTAACGTTATGTAGTATTACGTAATAATGTATAACGACATATACTATTACCATACAACGTGTAACGTTATATAGTGTTACGTTGTATCGTATGACGTTATATAGTATTACGTTATAACGTATAACGCTATATACTATTACGACATAACGTATAACGTTATATAGTATTACGTTATAACGTATAGCGTCATATACTATTACCATACCACGTGTAACGTTATATAATATGACGTTATAACGTTTAACGTTATATAGTATTACATTAAAACATATAAGGTTATATAGTATTACGACATAACGTATAACGTTAAATAGTATTACGTTGTAACGTATAACGTTATGTACTATTACCATACAACCTGTAACGTTATATAGTATTACGTTGTAACGTATGACGTTATATAGCAGTACGTTATAACGTTTAACGTTATGTAGTATTACGTTAAAACATATAACGTCATATAGTATTACGTTATAACGTATAACGTTAAATAGTACTACGTTGCAACGTATAACTTTATATACTATTACCATATCACGTGTAACGTTATATAGTATGACGTTATAACGTTTAACGTTATATAGTATTACGTTATAACGTACAACGTTATATACTATAACGATTTAACGTATAACGTCATATACTAAGACCATACAACGTGTAACGTTATTAGTATGACGTTATAACGTTTAACGTTATGTAGTATTATGTTGAAACATATAACGTTATATAGTATTACGTTATAACGTATAGCGTCACATACTATTACCATACAACGTGTAACGTTATATAGTATTATGTTATAACGTTTATCGTTCTGTAGTAATACGTTATAACGTATAACGTTATATACTATTACGATATAACGTGTAACGTTATATAGTATTACGTTATAACGTATAGCGTCATATACTATTACCATACCACGTGTAACGTTATATAGTATGACGTTATAACGTTTAACGTTATATAGTATTACATTAAAACATATAAGGTTATATAGTATTACGTTATAACGTATAGCGTCATATACTATTACCATACAACGTGTAACGTTATATAGTATTACGTTATAACGTATAACGTTAAATAGTATTACGTTGTAACGTATAACGTTATGTACTATTACCATACAACCTGTAACGTTATATAGTATGACATTATAACGTATAACGTTAAATGCTACTACCATACAACGTGTGATGTTAAGTAATATTACTACACAACGTTTAACGCTATGTAGTATTACGTTATAACGCATAACGTTAAATAGTATTACGTTGTAACGTATAACGTTATGTAGTACTACGTTATAACGTAAAACGTTATGTGCTATTACGGTATTACGTATAACGTTATATAGTATTACGTAATAACTCATAACGTCATATACTATTACCATACAACGTGTAACGTTATATAGTATTACGATATAACGTGTAACGTTATATAGTATTACGATATAACGTGTAACGTTATGTAGTATTACGTAATAATGTATAACGACATATACTATTACCATACAACGTGTAACGTTATATAGTATTACGTTGTATCGTATGACGTTATATAGTATTACGTTATAACGTATAACGCTATATACTATTACGACATAACGTATAACGTTATATAGTATTACGTTATAACGTATAGCGTCATATACTATTACCATACAACGTGTAACGTTATATAGTATTACGTTATAACGTACAACGTTATATAGTATTACGTTATAACGTATATCGATAAATAGTATTACGTTATAACGTATAACGTATAGCGTTATATAGTATTACGTTATAACGTTTAACGTTCTGTAGTATTACGTTATAACGTATAACGTTATGTTCTATTACGATATAACGTGTAACGTTGTATAGTATTATGTTATAGCGTCATATACTATTACCATACAACGTGTAACGTTATATAGTATTACGTTATAACGTTTTACGTTCTGTAGTATTACGTTATAACGTACAACGTTATATACTATTACTATACAACGTGTAACGTTATATAGTATTGCGATATAACGTGTAACGTTATTTAGTATTACGATATAACGTGTAACGTTGTCTAGTATTACGTAATAACGTATAACGACATATACTATTACCATACAACATGTAGCGTTATATAGTATTACGTTTTAACGTATGGCGTTATATAGCATTACGTTATAACGTATAACGCTATATACTATTACGGCATAACCTGTAACGTTATATACTATTACTATACAACGTGCAACGTTATATAGTATTACGTTATAACGTATAACGCTATATAGTATTACGTTAAAACGTAAAAGGTCATATACTATTACCATACAACGTGTAACGTTATATACTATTACAACGTATGACGTTATATAGTATTACGTTATAACGTATAACGTTATATACTATTAGGATATACCGTATAACGTTATATACTATTACGATATAACGTGTAACGTTATATGCTATTAATATACAACGTTTATCGTTATGTAATATTACGTTATAACGTATATCGTTATATACTATTACGATATAACGTGTAACGTTATATAGTATTGCGTTATAACGTATAACGTCATATACTATTACCATACAACGTGTAACGTTATATAGTATTACGGTATAACGTGTAACGTTATGTAGTATTACGTTGAAACATATAACGTTATATAGTATTACGTTATAACGTATAGCGTCATATACTATTACCATACAACGTGTATCGTTATATAGTATTACGTTGTAACGTATGACGTTATATGATATTACCATACAACGTGTATCGTTATATAGTATTACGTTGTAACGTATGACGTTATAAGATATTACCATACAACGTGTAACGTTATATAGTATGACGTTATAACGTTTAACGTTATATAGTATTACATTAAAACATATAAGGTTATATAGTATTACGTTATAACGTATAACGTCATATACTATTACCATACAACGTGTAACGTTATATAGTATGACGTTATAACGATTAACGGTATGTAGTATTACGTTGAGACATATAACGTTATATAGTATTACGTTATAACGTATAGCGTCATATACTATTACCATACAACGTGTAACGTTATATAGTATTACGTTATAACGTTTTACGTTCTGTAGTATTACGTTATAACGTACAACGTTATATACTATTACTATACAACGTGTAACGTTATATAGTATTACGATATAACCTGTAACGTTTTATAGTATGACGTTATAACGTTTAACGTTATATAGTATTACGTTATAACGTTTTACGTTATGTAGTATTACGTTATAACGTATAACGTTAAATAGTATTACGCTGTAACGTATAACGTTAAATAGTATTACATTGTAACGTATAACATTATATACTATTACCATACAACGTGTATCGTTATATAGTATTACGTTATAACGTATAACGTCATATACTATTACCATACAACGTGTAACATTATATAGTATTACGTTGTAACGTATGACGTTATATAGCAGTACGTTATAACGTTTAACGTTATGTAGTATTACGTTAAAACATATAACGTTATATAGTATTACGTTATAACGTATAACGTTAAATAGTAGTACGTTGCAACGTATAACTTTATATACTATTACCATATCACGTGTAACGTTATATAGTATGACGTTATAACGTTTAACGTTATATAGTATTACGTTAAAACATATAACGTTATATAGTATTACGTTATAACGTACAACGTTATATACTACAACGATTTAACGTATAACGTCATATACTAAGACCATACAACGTGTATCGTTATTAGTATGACGTTATAACGTTTAACGTTATGTAGTATTACGTTGAAACATATAACGTTATATAGTATTACGTTATAACGTATAGCGTCACATACTATTACCATACAACGTGTAACGTTATATAGTATTACGTTATAACGTTTAGCGTTCTGTAGTATTACGTTATAACGTATAACGTTATATACTATTACGATATAACGTGTAACGTTATATAGTATCACGATGTAAGGTGTAACGTTATACAGTATTACGTAATAACGTATAACGTTATATAGTATTACGTTATAACGTATAGCGTCATATGGTATTACGTTATAACGCATAACGTTAAATAGTATTACGTTGTATCGTATGACGTTATATAGTATTACGTTATAACGTATAACGCTATATACTATTACGACATAACGTATAACGTTATATAGTATTACGTTATAACGTATAGCGTCATATAATATTACCATACCACGTGTAACGTTATATAATATGACGTTATAACGTTTAACGTTATATAGTATTACATTAAAACATATAAGGTTTTATAGTATTACGTTATAACGTATAGCGTCATATACTATTACCATACAACGTGTAACGTTATATAGTATTACGTTATAACGTTTAACGTTCTGTAGTATTACGTTATAACGTATAACGTTATATACTATTACGATATAACGTGTAACGTTATATAGTATTACGTTATAACGTATAGCGTCATATACTATTACCATACAACGTGTAACGTTATATAGTATTACGTTATAACGTTTAACGTTCTGTAGTATTACGTTATAACGTATAACGTTATATACTATTACGACATAACGTATAACGTTATATAGTATTACGTTAAAACATTCAAGGTCATATACTATTACCATACCACGTGTAACGTTATATAGTATTACATTAAAACATATAATGTTATATAGTATTACGTTATAACGTATAACGTTAAATAGTATTACGTTGTAACGTATAACGTTATGTACTATTACCATACAACCTGTAACGTTATATAGTATTACGTTGTAACGTATGACGTTATATAGCAGTACGTTATAACGTTTAACGTTATGTAGTATTACGTTAAAACATATAACGTCATATAGTATCACGTTATAACGTATAACGTTAAATAGTACTACGTTGCAACGTATAACTTTATATACTATTACCATATAACGTGTAACGTTATATAGTATGACGTTATAACGTTTAACGTTATATAGTATTACGTTAAAACATATAACGTTATATAGTATTACGTTATAACGTACAACGTTATATACTATTACGATATAACGTATAACGTTATATACTAAGACCATACAACGTGTAACGTTATTAGTATGACGTTATAACGTTTAACGTTATGTAGTATTATGTTGAAACATATAACGTTATATAGTATTACGTTGTAACGTATAGCGTCACATACTATTACCATACAACGCGTAACGTTATATAGTATTACGTTATAACGTTTAACGTTCTGTAGTATTACGTTATAACGTATAACGTTATATACTATTACGATATAACGTGTAACGTTATATAGTACTTCGTTATAACGTATAGCGTCATATACTATTACCATACCACGTGTAACGTTATATAGTAAGACGTTATAACGTTTAACGTTATATAGTATTACATTAAAACATATAATGTTATATAGTATTACGTTATAACGTATAACGTTAAATAGTATTGCGATGTAACGTATAACGTTATGTACTATTACCATACCACCTGTAACGTTATATAGTATGACATTATAACGTATAACGTTAAATGCTACTACCATACAACGTGTGATGTTAAGTAATATTACTACACAACGTTTAACGCTATGTAGTATTACGTTATAACGTATAACGTTATATACTATTACGATATAACGTGTAACGTTATATAGTATCACGATGTAACGTGTAACGTTATACAGTATTACGTAATAACGTATAACGTTATATAGTATTACGTTATAACGTATAGCGTTATATGGTATTACGTTATAACGCATAACGTTAAATAGTATTACGTTGTAACGTATAACGTTATGTAGTACTACGTTATAACGTAAAACGTTATGTGCTATTACGGTATTACATATAACGTTATATAGTATTACGTAATAACTCATAACGTCATATACTATTACCATACAACGTGTAACGTTATATAGTATTACGATATAACGTGTAACGTTATATAGTATTACGATATAACGTGTAACGTTATATAGTATTACGATATAACGTGTAACGTTATATAGTATTACGATATAACGTGTAACGTTATATAGTATTACGTAATAACGTATAACGTCATATACTATTACCATACAACGTGTAACGTTATATAGTATTACGATATAACGTGTAACGTTATATAGTATTACGTTATAACGTACAACGTTATATAGTATTACGTTATAACGTATATCGATAAATAGTATTACGTTATAACGTATAACGTATAGCGTTATATAGTATTACGTTATAACGTTTAACGTTCTGTAGTATTACGTTATAACGTATAACGTTATGTACTACTACGATATAACGTGTAACGATATATAGTATTATGTTATAACGTATAGCGTCATATACTATTACTATACAACGTGTAACGTTATATAGTATTACGATATAACGTGTAACGTTATATAGTATGACGATATAACGTGTAACGTTGTCTAGTAATACGTAATAACGTATAACGACATATACTATTACCATACAACATGTAGCGTTATATAGTATTACGTTGTAACGTATGGCGTTATATAGCATTACGTTATAACGTATAACGCTATATACTATTACGGCATAACCTGTAACGTTATATACTATTACTATACAACGTGCAACGTTATATAGTATTACGTTATAACGTATAACGCTATATAGTATTACGTTAAAACGTAAAAGGTCATATACTATTACCATACAACGTGTAACGTTATATACTATTACCGTACAACGTGTAACGTTATATAGTTTTACGTTGTAACGTATGACGTTATATAGTATTACGTTATAACGTATAACGTTATATACTATTACGATATACCGTATAACGTTATATAGTATTGCGTTATAACGTATAACGTCATATACTATTACCATACAACGTGTAACGTTATATAGTATTACGTTATAACGTTTAAGAATATGTAGTATTACGTTAAAACATATAACGTTATATAGTATTACGTTATAACATATAACGTTATATAGTATTACGCTATAACGTATCACGTCATATAGCGGTACGTTATAACGTATAACGTTATATACTATTACGTTATAACCATTAATGTAATATACTATTACCGTACAACGTGTAACGTTATATAGTGTTACGTTGTGACGTATGGCGTTATATAGTATTACGTTATAACGTGTAACGCTATATACTATTACGACATAACGTATAACGCTATATAGTATTACGTTAAAACGTAAAAGGTCATATACTATTACCATACAACGTGTAACGTTATATACTATTACCGTACAACGTGTAACGTTATATAGTTTTACGTTGTAACGTATGACGTTATATAGTATTACGTTATAACGTATAACGTTATATACTATTACGATATACCGTATAACGTTATATACTATTACCATACAAGGTGTAACGTTATATAGTATGACGTTATAACGTTTAAGAATATGTAGTATTACGTTATAACATATAACGTTATATAGTATTACGTTATAACATATAAAGTTATATAGTATTACGCTATAACGTATCACGTCATATAGCGGTACGTTATAACGTATAACGTTATATACTATTACGTTATAACCATTAATGTTATATACTATTACCGTACAGCGTGTAACGTTATATAGTATTACGTTATAACGTATAACGTCATATACTATTACCATACAACGTGTATCGTTATATAGTATTACGTTATAACGTTTAACGTTCTGGAGTATTACGTTATAACGTATAACGTTATATACTGATACAATATATCGTGTAACGTTATATAGTATTACGTTACAACGTATAACGGCATATACTATTACCATACAACGTGTAACGTTATATAGTATGACGTTATAACGTTTATCGTTATGTAGTATTACGTTAAAACATCTAACGTTATATAGTATTACGTTATAACGTATAACGTTAAATAGTATTACGTTGTAACGTATAACGTTATATACTATTACCATACAACGTGTAACGTTATATAGTATTACATTGTAACGTATGACGTTATATACTATTACCTTACAACGTGTAACGTTATATAGTGCTACGGTATAACGTTTTACGTTATGTAGTATTACGTTATAACGTATAACGGTATATAGTATTACCATACAACGTGTAACGTTATATAGTATTACGCTATAACGTACAACGTTATATAGCATTACGTTATAACGTATAACGTTAAATAGTATTACGCTGTAACGTATAACGTTATATACTATTACCATACAACGTGTATCGTTATATACTATTACGTTGTAACGTATGACGTTATGTAGTATTACGTTAAAACATATAACGTTATATAGTATAACGTTATAACGTATAACGTTATATAGTATTACGTTGTAACGTATAACATTATATACTATTACCATACAACGTGTAACGTTATATAGTATTACGTTATAACGTTTAACGTCATATACTATTACCATACAACGTGTAACGTTATATAGTATTACGCTATAACGTACAACGTTATATAGTATTACGTTATAACGTATAACGTTAAATAGTATTACGCTGTAACGTATAACGTTATATACTATTACCATACAACGTGTAACGTTATATATTATCACGTTGTAACGTATGACGTTATGTGGTATTACGTTAAAACATATAACGTTATATAGTTTTACGTTATAACGTATAACGTTATATACTATTACGTTGTAACGTATAACGTTAGATACTATTACCATACAACGTGTAACGTTATATAGTATGACGTTATAACGTTTAACGTCATATACTATTACCATACAACGTGTAACGTTATATAGTATTACGCTATAACGTACAACGCTATATAGTATTACGTTATAACGTATAACGTTAAATAGTATTACGCTGTAACGTATAACGTTATATACTATTACCATACAACGTGTATCGTTATATAGTATTACGTTGTAACGTATGACGTTATATGATATTACCATACAACGTGTAACGTTAAATAGTATTACGCTGTAACGTATAACATTATATACTATTACCATACAACGTGTAACGTTAAATAGTATTACGTTATAACGTTTAACGTTCTGGTGTATTACGTTTTAACGTATAACGTTATATACTGTTACGATATAACGTATACCGTTATATAGTATTACGTTATAACGAATAACGTCATATACTATTACCATACAACGTGTAACGTTATATAGTATGACGTTATAACGTTTAACGTTATATAGTATTACGTTAAAACATATGACGTTATATAGTATTACGTTATAACATATAACGTTATATAGTATTACGTTATAACGTATAACGTCATATACTAAGACCATACAACGTGTAACGTTATTAGTATGACGTTATAACGTTTAACGTTATGTAGTATTTTGTTGAAACATATAACGTTATATAGTATTACGTTATAACGTATAGCGTCACATACTACTACCATACAACGTGTAACGTTATATATTATTACGTTATAACGTTTAACGTTCTGTAGTATTACGATCTAACGTATAACGTTATATACTATTACGATATAACGTGTAACGTTATATAGTATTACGTTATAACGTATAGCGTCATATACTATTACCATACCACGTGTAACGTTATATAGTATGACGTTATAACGTTTAACGTTATATAGTATTACATTAAAACATATAAGGTTATATAGTATTACGTTATAACGTATAGCGTCATATACTATTACCATACAACGTGTAACGTTATATAGTATTACGTTATAACGTATAACGTTAAATAGTATTACGTTGTAACGTATAACGTTATGTACTATTACCATACAACCTGTAACGTTATATAGTATGACATTATAACGTATAACGTTAAATGCTACTACCATACAACGTGTGATGTTAAGTAATATTACTACACAACGTTTAACGCTATGTAGTATTACGTTATAACGCATAACGTTAAATAGTATTACGTTGTAACGTATAACGTTATGTAGTACTACGTTATAACGTAAAACGTTATGTGCTATTACGGTATTACGTATAACGTTATATAGTATTACGTAATAACTCATAACGTCATATACTATTACCATACAACGTGTAACGTTATATAGTATTACGATATAACGTGTAACGTTATATAGTATTACGATATAACGTGTAACGTTATGTAGTATTACGTAATAATGTATAACGACATATACTATTACCATACAACGTGTAACGTTATATAGTATTACGTTGTATCGTATGACGTTATATAGTATTACGTTATAACGTATAACGCTATATACTATTACGACATAACGTATAACGTTATATAGTATTACGTTATAACGTATAGCGTCATATACTATTACCATACAACGTGTAACGTTATATAGTATTACGTTATAACGTACAACGTTATATAGTATTACGTTATAACGTATATCGATAAATAGTATTACGTTATAACGTATAACGTATAGCGTTATATAGTATTACGTTATAACGTTTAACGTTCTGTAGTATTACGTTATAGCGTATAACGTTATGTACTATTACGATATAATGTGTAACGTTATATAGTATTATGTTATAGCGTCATATACTATTACCATACAACGTGTAACGTTATATAGTATTACGTTATAACGTTTTACGTTCTGTAGTATTACGTTATAACGTACAACGTTATATACTATTACTATACAACGTGTAACGTTATATAGTATTACGATATAACGTGTAACGTTATATAGTATTACGTTGTATCGTATGACGTTATATAGTATTACGTTATAACGTATAACGCTATATACTATTACGACATAACGTATAACGTTATATAGTATTACGTTATAACGTATAGCGTCATATACTATTACCATACAACGTGTAACGTTATATAGTATTACGTTATAACGTACAACGTTATATAGTATTACGTTATAACGTATATCGATAAATAGTATTACGTTATAACGTATAACGTATAGCGTTATATAGTATTACGTTATAACGTTTAACGTTCTGTAGTATTACGTTATAACGTATAACGTTATGTTCTATTACGATATAACGTGTAACGTTGTATAGTATTATGTTATAGCGTCATATACTATTACCATACAACGTGTAACGTTATATAGTATTACGTTATAACGTTTTACGTTCTGTAGTATTACGTTATAACGTACAACGTTATATACTATTACTATACAACGTGTAACGTTATATAGTATTACGATATAACCTGTAACGTTTTATAGTATGACGTTATAACGTTTAACGTTATATAGTATTACGTTATAACGTTTTACGTTCTGTAGTATTACGTTATAACGTACAACGTTATATACTATTACTATACAACGTGTAACGTTATATAGTATTACGATATAACGTGTAACGTTATATAGTATTACGTTGTATCGTATGACGTTATATAGTATTACGTTATAACGTATAACGCTATATACTATTACGACATAACGTATAACGTTATATAGTATTACGTTATAACGTATAGCGTCATATACTATTACCATACAACGTGTAACGTTATATAGTATTACGTTATAACGTACAACGTTATATAGTATTACGTTATAACGTATATCGATAAATAGTATTACGTTATAACGTATAACGTATAGCGTTATATAGTATTACGTTATAACGTTTAACGTTCTGTAGTATTACGTTATAACGTATAACGTTATGTTCTATTACGATATAACGTGTAACGTTGTATAGTATTATGTTATAGCGTCATATACTATTACCATACAACGTGTAACGTTATATAGTATTACGTTATAACGTTTTACGTTCTGTAGTATTACGTTATAACGTACAACGTTATATACTATTACTATACAACGTGTAACGTTATATAGTATTACGATATAACCTGTAACGTTTTATAGTATGACGTTATAACGTTTAACGTTATATAGTATTACGTTATAACGTTTTACGTTATGTAGTATTACGTTATAACGTATAACGTTAAATAGTATTACGCTGTAACGTATAACGTTAAATAGTATTACATTGTAACGTATAACATTATATACTATTACCATACAACGTGTATCGTTATATAGTATTACGTTATAACGTATAACGTCATATACTATTACCATACAACGTGTTACATTATATAGTATTACGTTGTAACGTATGACGTTATATAGCAGTACGTTATAACGTTTAACGTTATGTAGTATTACGTTAAAACATATAACGTCATATAGTATTACGTTATAACGTATAACGTTAAATAGTAGTACGTTGCAACGTATAACTTTATATACTATTACCATATCACGTGTAACGTTATATAGTATGACGTTATAACGTTTAACGTTATATAGTATTACGTTAAAACATATAACGTTATATAGTATTACGTTATAACGTACAACGTTATATACTACAACGATTTAACGTATAACGTCATATACTAAGACCATACAACGTGTATCGTTATTAGTGTGACGTTATAACGTTTAACGTTATGTAGTATTACGTTGAAACATATAACGTTATATAGTATTACGTTATAACGTATAGCGTCACATACTATTACCATACAACGTGTAACGTTATATAGTATTACGTTATAACGTTTAGCGTTCTGTAGTATTACGTTATAACGTATAACGTTATATACTATTACGATATAACGTGTAACGTTATATAGTATCACGATGTAACGTGTAACGTTATACAGTATTACGTAATAACGTATAACGTTATATAGTATTACGTTATAACGTATAGCGTCATATGGTATTACGTTATAACGCATAACGTTAAATAGTATTACGTTGTAACGTATAACGTTATGTACTATTACCATACAACCTGTAACGTTATATAGTATTACGTTGTAACGTATGACGTTATATAGCAGTACGTTATAACGTTTAACGTTATGTAGTATTACGTTAAAACATATAACGTCATATAGTATCACGTTATAACGTATAACGTTAAATAGTACTACGTTGCAACGTATAACTTTATATACTATTACCATATCACGTGTAACGTTATATAGTATGACGTTATAACGTTTAACGTTATATAGTATTACGTTAAAACATATAACGTTATATAGTATTACGTTATAACGTACAACGTTATATACTATAACGATTTAACGTATAACGTCATATACTAAGACCATACAACGTGTAACGTTATTAGTATGACGTTATAACGTTTAACGTTATGTAGTATTATGTTGAAACATATAACGTTATATAGTATTACGTTGTAACGTATAGCGTCACATACTATTACCATACAACGCGTAACGTTATATAGTATTACGTTATAACGTTTAACGTTCTGTAGTATTACGTTATAACGTATAACGTTATATACTATTACGATATAACGTGTAACGTTATGTAGTACTTCGTTATAACGTATAGCGTCTTATACTATTACCATACCACGTGTAACGTTATATAGTAAGACGTTATAACGTTTAACGTTATATAGTATTACATTAAAACATATAATGTTATATAGTATTACGTTATAACGTATAACGTTAAATAGTATTACGTTGTAACGTATAACGTTATGTACTATTACCATACCACCTGTAACGTTATATAGTATGACATTATAACGTATAACGTTAAATGCTACTACCATACAACGTGTGATGTTAAGTAATATTACTACACAACGTTTAACGCTATGTAGTATTACGTTATAACGTATAACGTTATATACTATTACGATATAACGTGTAACGTTATATAGTATCACGATGTAACGTGTAACGTTATACAGTATTACGTAATAACGTATAACGTTATATAGTATTACGTTATAACGTATAGCGTTATATGGTATTACGTTATAACGCATAACGTTAAATAGTATTACGTTGTAACGTATAACGTTATGTAGTACTACGTTATAACGTAAAACGTTATGTGCTATTACGATATTACATATAACGTTATATAGTATTACGTAATAACTCATAACGTCATATACTATTACCATACAACGTGTAACGTTATGTAGTATTACGATATAACGTGTAACGTTATATAGTATTACGATATAACGTGTAACGTTATATAGTATTACGATATAACGTGTAACGTTATGTAGTATTACGTAATAATGTATAACGACATATACTATTACCATACAACGTGTAACGTTATATAGTGTTACGTTGTATCGTATGACGTTATATAGTATTACGTTATAACGTATAACGCTATATACTATTACGACATAACGTATAACGTTATATAGTATTACGTTATAACGTATAGCGTCATATACTATTACCATACCACGTGTAACGTTATATAATATGACGTTATAACGTTTAACGTTATATAGTATTACATTAAAACATATAAGGTTATATAGTATTACGACATAACGTATAACGTTAAATAGTATTACGTTGTAACGTATAACGTTATGTACTATTACCATACAACCTGTAACGTTATATAGTATTACGTTGTAACGTATGACGTTATATAGCAGTACGTTATAACGTTTAACGTTATGTAGTATTACGTTAAAACATATAACGTCATATAGTATTACGTTATAACGTATAACGTTAAATAGTACTACGTTGCAACGTATAACTTTATATACTATTACCATATCACGTGTAACGTTATATAGTATGACGTTATAACGTTTAACGTTATATAGTATTACGTTATAACGTACAACGTTATATACTATAACGATTTAACGTATAACGTCATATACTAAGACCATACAACGTGTAACGTTATTAGTATGACGTTATAACGTTTAACGTTATGTAGTATTATGTTGAAACATATAACGTTATATAGTATTACGTTATAACGTATAGCGTCACATACTATTACCATACAACGTGTAACGATATATAGTATTATGTTATAACGTTTATCGTTCTGTAGTATTACGTTATAACGTATAACGTTATATACTATTACGATATAACGTGTAACGTTATATAGTATTACGTTATAACGTATAGCGTCATATACTATTACCATACCACGTGTAACGTTATATAGTATGACGTTATAACGTTTAACGTTATATAGTATTACATTAAAACATATAAGGTTATATAGTATTACGTTATAACGTATAGCGTCATATACTATTACCATACAACGTGTAACGTTATATAGTATTACGTTATAACGTATAACGTTAAATAGTATTACGTTGTAACGTATAACGTTATGTACTATTACCATACAACCTGTAACGTTATATAGTATGACATTATAACGTATAACGTTAAATGCTACTACCATACAACGTGTGATGTTAAGTAATATTACTACACAACGTTTAACGCTATGTAGTATTACGTTATAACGCATAACGTTAAATAGTATTACGTTGTAACGTATAACGTTATGTAGTACTACGTTATAACGTAAAACGTTATGTGCTATTACGGTATTACGTATAACGTTATATAGTATTACGTAATAACTCATAACGTCATATACTATTACCATACAACGTGTAACGTTATATAGTATTACGATATAACGTGTAACGTTATATAGTATTACGATATAACGTGTAACGTTATATAGTATTACGTAATAATGTATAACGTCATATACTATTACCATACAACGTGTAACGTTATATAGTATTACGTTGTATCGTATGACGTTATATAGTATTACGTTATAACGTATAACGCTATATACTATTACGACATAACGTATAACGTTATATAGTATTACGTTATAACGTATAGCGTCATATACTATTACCATACAACGTGTAACGTTATATAGTATTACGTTATAACGTACAACGTTATATAGTATTACGTTATAACGTATATCGATAAATAGTATTACGTTATAACGTATAACGTATAGCGTTATATAGTATTACGTTATAACGTTTAACGTTCTGTAGTATTACGTTATAACGTATAACGTTATGTTCTATTACGATATAACGTGTAACGTTGTATAGTATTATGTTATAGCGTCATATACTATTACCATACAACGTGTAACGTTATATAGTATTACGTTATAACGTTTTACGTTCTGTAGTATTACGTTATAACGTACAACGTTATATACTATTACTATACAACGTGTAACGTTATATAGTATTGCGATATAACGTGTAACGTTATTTAGTATTACGATATAACGTGTAACGTTGTCTAGTATTACGTAATAACGTATAACGACATATACTATTACCATACAACATGTAGCGTTATATAGTATTACGTTTTAACGTATGGCGTTATATAGCATTACGTTATAACGTATAACGCTATATACTATTACGGCATAACCTGTAACGTTATATACTATTACTATACAACGTGCAACGTTATATAGTATTACGTTATAACGTATAACGCTATATAGTATTACGTTAAAACGTAAAAGGTCATATACTATTACCATACAACGTGTAACGTTATATACTATTACAACGTATGACGTTATATAGTATTACGTTATAACGTATAACGTTATATACTATTAGGATATACCGTATAACGTTATATACTATTACGATATAACGTGTAACGTTATATGCTATTAATATACAACGTTTATCGTTATGTAATATTACGTTATAACGTATATCGTTATATACTATTACGATATAACGTGTAACGTTATATAGTATTGCGTTATAACGTATAACGTCATATACTGTTACCATACAACGTGTAACGTTATATAGTATTACGGTATAACGTGTAACGTTATGTAGTATTACGTTGAAACGTATAACGTTATATAGTATTACGTTATAACGTATAGCGTCATATACTATTACCATACAACGTGTATCGTTATATAGTATTACGTTGTAACGTATGACGTTATATGATATTACCATACAACGTGTATCGTTATATAGTATTACGTTGTAACGTATGACGTTATAAGATATTACCATACAACGTGTAACGTTATATAGTATGACGTTATAACGTTTAACGTTATATAGTATTACATTAAAACATATAAGGTTATATAGTATTACGTTATAACGTATAACGTCATATACTATTACCATACAACGTGTAACGTTATATAGTATGACGTTATAACGATTAACGGTATGTAGTATTACGTTGAGACATATAACGTTATATAGTATTACGTTATAACGTATAGCGTCATATACTATTACCATACAACGTGTAACGTTATATAGTATTACGTTATAACGTTTTACGTTCTGTAGTATTACGTTATAACGTACAACGTTATATACTATTACTATACAACGTGTAACGTTATATAGTATTACGATATAACCTGTAACGTTTTATAGTATGACGTTATAACGTTTAACGTTATATAGTATTACGTTATAACGTTTTACGTTATGTAGTATTACGTTATAACGTATAACGTTAAATAGTATTACGCTGTAACGTATAACGTTAAATAGTATTACATTGTAACGTATAACATTATATACTATTACCATACAACGTGTATCGTTATATAGTATTACGTTATAACGTATAACGTCATATACTATTACCATACAACGTGTAACATTATATAGTATTACGTTGTAACGTATGACGTTATATAGCAGTACGTTATAACGTTTAACGTTATGTAGTATTACGTTAAAACATATAACGTCATATAGTATTACGTTATAACGTATAACGTTAAATAGTAGTACGTTGCAACGTATAACTTTATATACTATTACCATATCACGTGTAACGTTATATAGTATGACGTTATAACGTTTAACGTTATATAGTATTACGTTAAAACATATAACGTTATATAGTATTACGTTATAACGTACAACGTTATATACTACAACGATTTAACGTATAACGTCATATACTAAGACCATACAACGTGTATCGTTATTAGTATGACGTTATAACGTTTAACGTTATGTAGTATTACGTTGAAACATATAACGTTATATAGTATTACGTTATAACGTATAGCGTCACATACTATTACCATACAACGTGTAACGTTATATAGTATTACGTTATAACGTTTAGCGTTCTGTAGTATTACGTTATAACGTATAACGTTATATACTATTACGATATAACGTGTAACGTTATATAGTATCACGATGTAAGGTGTAACGTTATACAGTATTACGTAATAACGTATAACGTTATATAGTATTACGTTATAACGTATAGCGTCATATGGTATTACGTTATAACGCATAACGTTAAATAGTATTACGTTGTATCGTATGACGTTATATAGTATTACGTTATAACGTATAACGCTATATACTATTACGACATAACGTATAACGTTATATAGTATTACGTTATAACGTATAGCGTCATATAATATTACCATACCACGTGTAACGTTATATAATATGACGTTATAACGTTTAACGTTATATAGTATTACATTAAAACATATAAGGTTTTATAGTATTACGTTATAACGTATAGCGTCATATACTATTACCATACAACGTGTAACGTTATATAGTATTACGTTATAACGTTTAACGTTCTGTAGTATTACGTTATAACGTATAACGTTATATACTATTACGATATAACGTGTAACGTTATATAGTATTACGTTATAACGTATAGCGTCATATACTATTACCATACAACGTGTAACGTTATATAGTATTACGTTATAACGTTTAACGTTCTGTAGTATTACGTTATAACGTATAACGTTATATACTATTACGACATAACGTATAACGTTATATAGTATTACGTTAAAACATTCAAGGTCATATACTATTACCATACCACGTGTAACGTTATATAGTATTACATTAAAACATATAATGTTATATAGTATTACGTTATAACGTATAACGTTAAATAGTATTACGTTGTAACGTATAACGTTATGTACTATTACCATACAACCTGTAACGTTATATAGTATTACGTTGTAACGTATGACGTTATATAGCAGTACGTTATAACGTTTAACGTTATGTAGTATTACGTTAAAACATATAACGTCATATAGTATCACGTTATAACGTATAACGTTAAATAGTACTACGTTGCAACGTATAACTTTATATACTATTACCATATCACGTGTAACGTTATATAGTATGACGTTATAACGTTTAACGTTATATAGTATTACGTTAAAACATATAACGTTATATAGTTTTACGTTATAACGTACAACGTTATATACTATTACGATATAACGTATAACGTTAGATACTATTACTATACAACGTGTAACGTTATTAGTATGACGTTATAACGTTTAACGTTATGCAGTATTACGTTAAAACATATAACGATATATAGTATTACGTTGTAACGTATAACGTTATACTAACGTCATATACTATTACCATACAACGCGTAACGTTATATAGTATTACGTTATAACGTTTAACGTTCTGTAGTATTACGTTATAACGTATAACGTTATATACTATTACGATATAACGTGTAACGTTATATAGTACTTCGTTATAACGTATAGCGTCATATACTATTACCATACCACGTGTAACGTTATATAGTAAGACGTTATAACGTTTAACGTTATATAGTATTACATTAAAACATATAATGTTATATAGTATTACGTTATAACGTATAACGTTAAATAGTATTGCGTTGTAACGTATAACGTTATGTACTATTACCATACCACCTGTAACGTTATATAGTATGACATTATAACGTATAACGTTAAATGCTACTACCATACAACGTGTGATGTTAAGTAATATTACTACACAACGTTTAACGCTATGTAGTATTACGTTATAACGTATAACGTTATATACTATTACGATATAACGTGTAACGTTATATAGTATCACGATGTAACGTGTAACGTTATACAGTATTACGTAATAACGTATAACGTTATATAGTATTACGTTATAACGTATAGCGTTATATGGTATTACGTTATAACGCATAACGTTAAATAGTATTACGTTGTAACGTATAACGTTATGTAGTACTACGTTATAACGTAAAACGTTATGTGCTATTACGGTATTACATATAACGTTATATAGTATTACGTAATAACTCATAACGTCATATACTATTACCATACAACGTGTAACGTTATATAGAATTACGATATAACGTGTAACGTTATATAGTATTACGATATAACGTGTAACGTTATATAGTATTACGATATAACGTGTAACGTTATATAGTATTACGTAATAACTTATAACGTCATATACTATTACCATACAACGTGTAACGTTATATAGTATTACGATATAACGTGTAACGTTATATAGTATTACGTTATAACGTACAACGTTATATAGTATTACGTTATAACGTATATCGATAAATAGTATTACGTTATAACGTATAACGTATAGCGTTATATAGTATTACGTTATAACGTTTAACGTTCTGTAGTATTACGTTATAACGTATAACGTTATGTACTACTACGATATAACGTGTAACGATATATAGTATTATGTTATAACGTATAGCGTCATATACTATTACTATACAACGTGTAACGTTATATAGTATTACGATATAACGTGTAACGTTATATAGTATGACGATATAACGTGTAACGTTGTCTAGTAATACGTAATAACGTATAACGACATATACTATTACCATACAACATGTAGCGTTATATAGTATTACGTTGTAACGTATGGCGTTATATAGCATTACGTTATAACGTATAACGCTATATACTATTACGGCATAACCTGTAACGTTATATACTATTACTATACAACGTGCAACGTTATATAGTATTACGTTATAACGTATAACGCTATATAGTATTACGTTAAAACGTAAAAGGTCATATACTATTACCATACAACGTGTAACGTTATATACTATTACCGTACAACGTGTAACGTTATATAGTTTTACGTTGTAACGTATGACGTTATATAGTATTACGTTATAACGTATAACGTTATATACTATTACGATATACCGTATAACGTTATATAGTATTGCGTTATAACGTATAACGTCATATACTATTACCATACAACGTGTAACGTTATATAGTATTACGTTATAACGTTTAAGAATATGTAGTATTACGTTAAAACATATAACGTTATATAGTATTACGTTATAACATATAACGTTATATAGTATTACGCTATAACGTATCACGTCATATAGCGGTACGTTATAACGTATAACGTTATATACTATTACGTTATAACCATTAATGTAATATACTATTACCGTACAACGTGTAACGTTATATAGTGTTACGTTGTGACGTATGACGTTATATAGTATTACGTTATAACGTGTAACGCTATATACTATTACGACATAACGTATAACGCTATATAGTATTACGTTAAAACGTAAAAGGTCATATACTATTACCATACAACGTGTAACGTTATATACTATTACCGTACAACGTGTAACGTTATATAGTTTTACGTTGTAACGTATGACGTTATATAGTATTACGTTATAACGTATAACGTTATATACTATTACGATATACCGTATAACGTTATATACTATTACCATACAAGGTGTAACGTTATATAGTATGACGTTATAACGTTTAAGAATATGTAGTATTACGTTATAACATATAACGTTATATAGTATTACGTTATAACATATAAAGTTATATAGTATTACGCTATAACGTATCACGTCATATAGCGGTACGTTATAACGTATAACGTTATATACTATTACGTTATAACCATTAATGTTATATACTATTACCGTACAGCGTGTAACGTTATATAGTATTACGTTATAACGTATAACGTCATATACTATTACCATACAACGTGTATCGTTATATAGTATTACGTTATAACGTTTAACGTTCTGGAGTATTACGTTATAACGTATAACGTTATATACTGATACAATATATCGTGTAACGTTATATAGTATTACGTTACAACGTATAACGGCATATACTATTACCATACAACGTGTAACGTTATATAGTATGACGTTATAACGTTTATCGTTATGTAGTATTACGTTAAAACATCTAACGTTATATAGTATTACGTTATAACGTATAACGTTAAATAGTATTACGTTGTAACGTATAACGTTATATACTATTACCATACAACGTGTAACGTTATATAGTATTACATTGTAACGTATGACGTTATATACTATTACCTTACAACGTGTAACGTTATATAGTGCTACGGTATAACGTTTTACGTTATGTAGTATTACGTTATAACGTATAACGGTATATAGTATTACCATACAACGTGTAACGTTATATAGTATTACGCTATAACGTACAACGTTATATAGCATTACGTTATAACGTATAACGTTAAATAGTATTACGCTGTAACGTATAACGTTATATACTATTACCATACAACGTGTATCGTTATATACTATTACGTTGTAACGTATGACGTTATGTAGTATTACGTTAAAACATATAACGTTATATAGTATAACGTTATAACGTATAACGTTAAATAGTATTACGTTGTAACGTATAACATTATATACTATTACCATACAACGTGTAACGTTATATAGTATTACGTTATAACGTTTAACGTCATATACTATTACCATACAACGTGTAACGTTATATAGTATTACGCTATAACGTACAACGTTATATAGTATTACGTTATAACGTATAACGTTAAATAGTATTACGCTGTAACGTATAACGTTATATACTATTACCATACAACGTGTATCGTTATATATTATCACGTTGTAACGTATGACGTTATGTGGTATTACGTTAAAACATATAACGTTATATAGTATAACGTTATAACGTATAACGTTATATAGTATTACGTTGTAACGTATAACGTTAGATACTATTACCATACAACGTGTAACGTTATATAGTATGACGTTATAACGTTTAACGTCATATACTATTACCATACAACGTGTAACGTTATATAGTATTACGCTATAACGTACAACGCTATATAGTATTACGTTATAACGTATAACGTTAAATAGTATTACGCTGTAACGTATAACGTTATATACTATTACCATACAACGTGTATCGTTATATAGTATTACGTTGTAACGTATGACGTTATATGATATTACCATACAACGTGTAACGTTAAATAGTATTACGCTGTAACGTATAACATTATATACTATTACCATACAACGTGTAACGTTAAATAGTATTACGTTATAACGTTTAACGTTCTGGTGTATTACGTTTTAACGTATAACGTTATATACTGTTACGATATAACGTATACCGTTATATAGTATTACGTTATAACGAATAACGTCATATACTATTACCATACAACGTGTAACGTTATATAGTATGACGTTATAACGTTTAACGTTATATAGTATTACGTTAAAACATATGACGTTATATAGTATTACGTTATAACATATAACGTTATATAGTATTACGTTATAACGTATAACGTCATATACTATTACCATACAACGTGTAACGTTATTAGTATGACGTTATAACGTTTAACGTTATGTAGTATTTTGTTGAAACATATAACGTTATATAGTATTACGTTATAACGTATAGCGTCACATACTACTACCATACAACGTGTAACGTTATATATTATTACGTTATAACGTTTAACGTTCTGTAGTATTACGATCTAACGTATAACGTTATATACTATTACGATATAACGTGTAACGTTATATAGTATTACGTTATAACGTATAGCGTCATATACTATTACCATACCACGTGTAACGTTATATAGTATGACGTTATAACGTTTAACGTTATATAGTATTACATTAAAACATATAACGTTATATAGTATTACGTTATAACGTATAGCGTCATATACTATTACCATACAACGTGTAACGTTATATAGTATTACGTTATAACGTATAACGTTAAATAGTATTTCGTTGTAACGTATAACGTTATGTACTATTACCATACAACCTGTAACGTTATATAGTATGACATTATAACGTATAACGTTAAATGCTACTACCATACAACGTGTGATGTTAAGTAATATTACTACACAACGTTTAACGCTATGTAGTATTACGTTATAACGCATAACGTTAAATAGTATTACGTTGTAACGTATAACGTTATGTAGTACTACGTTATAACGTAAAACGTTATGTGCTATTACGGTATTACGTATAACGTTATATAGTATTACGTAATAACTCATAACGTCATATACTATTACCATACAACGTGTAACGTTATATAGTATTACGATATAACGTGTAACGTTATATAGTATTACGATATAACGTGTAACGTTATGTAGTATTACGTAATAATGTATAACGACATATACTATTACCATACAACGTGTAACGTTATATAGTATTACGTTGTATCGTATGACGTTATATAGTATTACGTTATAACGTATAACGTTAAATAGTATTACGCTGTAACGTATAACGTTATATACTATTACCATACAACGTGTATCGTTATATAGTATTACGTTGTAACGTATGACGTTATATGATATTACCATACAACGTGTAACGTTAAATAGTATTACGCTGTAACGTATAACATTATATACTATTACCATACAACGTGTAACGTTAAATAGTATTACGTTATAACGTTTAACGTTCTGGTGTATTACGTTTTAACGTATAACGTTATATACTGTTACGATATAACGTATACCGTTATATAGTATTACGTTATAACGAATAACGTCATATACTATTACCATACAACGTGTAACGTTATATAGTATGACGTTATAACGTTTAACGTTATATAGTATTACGTTAAAACATATGACGTTATATAGTATTACGTTATAACGTATAACGTTATATAGTATTACGTTATAACGTATAACGTCATATACTAAGACCATACAACGTGTAACGTTATTAGTATGACGTTATAACGTTTAACGTTATGTAGTATTTTGTTGAAACATATAACGTTATATAGTATTACGTTATAACGTATAGCGTCACATACTACTACCATACAACGTGTAACGTTATATATTATTACGTTATAACGTTTAACGTTCTGTAGTATTACGATCTAACGTATAACGTTATATACTATTACGATATAACGTGTAACGTTATATAGTATTACGTTATAACGTATAGCGTCATATACTATTACCATACCACGTGTAACGTTATATAGTATGACGTTATAACGTTTAACGTTATATAGTATTACATTAAAACATATAAGGTTATATAGTATTACGTTATAACGTATAACGTCATATACTATTACCATACAACGTGTAACGTTATATAGTATTACGTTATAACGTATAACGTTAAATAGTATTACGTTGTAACGTATAACGTTATGTACTATTACCATACAACCTGTAACGTTATATAGTATTACATTATAACGTATAACGTTAAATGCTACTACCATACAACGTGTGATGTTAAGTAATATTACTACACAACGTTTAACGCTATGTAGTATTACGTTATAACGCATAACGTTAAATAGTATTACGTTGTAACGTATAACGTTATGTAGTACTACGTTATAACGTAAAACGTTATGTGCTATTACGGTATTACGTATAACGTTATATAGTATTACGTAATAACTCATAACGTCATATACTATTACCATACAACGTGTAACGTTATATAGTATTACGATATAACGTGTAACGTTATATAGTATTACGATATAACGTGTAACGTTATGTAGTATTACGTAATAATGTATAACGACATATACTATTACCATACAACGTGTAACGTTATATAGTATTACGTTGTATCGTATGACGTTATATAGTATTACGTTATAACGTATAACGCTATATACTATTACGACATAACGTATAACGTTATATAGTATTACGTTATAACGTATAGCGTCATATACTATTACCATACAACGTGTAACGTTATATAGTATTACGTTATAACGTACAACGTTATATAGTATTACGTTATAACGTATATCGATAAATAGTATTACGTTATAACGTATAACGTATAGCGTTATATAGTATTACGTTATAACGTTTAACGTTCTGTAGTATTACGTTATAGCGTATAACGTTATGTACTATTACGATATAATGTGTAACGTTATATAGTATTATGTTATAGCGTCATATACTATTACCATACAACGTGTAACGTTATATAGTATTACGTTATAACGTTTTACGTTCTGTAGTATTACGTTATAACGTATAACGCTATATACTATTACGACATAACGTATAACGTTATATAGTATTACGTTATAACGTATAGCGTCATATACTATTACCATACAACGTGTAACGTTATATAGTATTACGTTATAACGTACAACGTTATATAGTATTACGTTATAACGTATATCGATAAATAGTATTACGTTATAACGTATAACGTATAGCGTTATATAGTATTACGTTATAACGTTTAACGTTCTGTAGTATTACGTTATAACGTATAACGTTATGTTCTATTACGATATAACGTGTAACGTTGTATAGTATTATGTTATAGCGTCATATACTATTACCATACAACGTGTAACGTTATATAGTATTACGTTATAACGTTTTACGTTCTGTAGTATTACGTTATAACGTACAACGTTATATACTATTACTATACAACGTGTAACGTTATATAGTATTACGATATAACCTGTAACGTTTTATAGTATGACGTTATAACGTTTAACGTTATATAGTATTACGTTATAACGTTTTACGTTATGTAGTATTACGTTATAACGTATAACGTTAAATAGTATTACGCTGTAACGTATAACGTTAAATAGTATTACATTGTAACGTATAACATTATATACTATTACCATACAACGTGTATCGTTATATAGTATTACGTTATAACGTATAACGTCATATACTATTACCATACAACGTGTTACATTATATAGTATTACGTTGTAACGTATGACGTTATATAGCAGTACGTTATAACGTTTAACGTTATGTAGTATTACGTTAAAACATATAACGTCATATAGTATTACGTTATAACGTATAACGTTAAATAGTAGTACGTTGCAACGTATAACTTTATATACTATTACCATATCACGTGTAACGTTATATAGTATGACGTTATAACGTTTAACGTTATATAGTATTACGTTAAAACATATAACGTTATATAGTATTACGTTATAACGTACAACGTTATATACTACAACGATTTAACGTATAACGTCATATACTAAGACCATACAACGTGTATCGTTATTAGTATGACGTTATAACGTTTAACGTTATGTAGTATTACGTTGAAACATATAACGTTATATAGTATTACGTTATAACGTATAGCGTCACATACTATTACCATACAACGTGTAACGTTATATAGTATTACGCTATAACGTACAACGTTATATAGTATTACGTTATAACGTATAACGTTATATACTATTACGATATAACGTGTAACGTTATATAGTATCACGATGTAACGTGTAACGTTATACAGTATTACGTAATAACGTATAACGTTATATAGTATTACGTTATAACGTATAGCGTCATATGGTATTACGTTATAACGCATAACGTTAAATAGTATTACGTTGTATCGTATGACGTTATATAGTATTACGTTATAACGTATAACGCTATATACTATTACGACATAACGTATAACGTTATATAGTATTACGTTATAACGTATAGCGTCATATAATATTACCATACCACGTGTAACGTTATATAATATGACGTTATAACGTTTAACGTTATATAGTATTACATTAAAACATATAAGGTTTTATAGTATTACGTTATAACGTATAGCGTCATATACTATTACCATACAACGTGTAACGTTATATAGTATTACGTTATAACGTTTAACGTTCTGTAGTATTACGTTATAACGTATAACGTTATATACTATTACGATATAACGTGTAACGTTATATAGTATTACGTTATAACGTATAGCGTCATATACTATTACCATACAACGTGTAACGTTATATAGTATTACGTTATAACGTTTAACGTTCTGTAGTATTACGTTATAACGTATAACGTTATATACTATTACGACATAACGTATAACGTTATATAGTATTACGTTAAAACATTCAAGGTCATATACTATTACCATACCACGTGTAACGTTATATAGTATTACATTAAAACATATAATGTTATATAGTATTACGTTATAACGTATAACGTTAAATAGTATTACGTTGTAACGTATAACGTTATGTACTATTACCATACAACCTGTAACGTTATATAGTATTACGTTGTAACGTATGACGTTATATAGCAGTACGTTATAACGTTTAACGTTATGTAGTATTACGTTAAAACATATAACGTCATATAGTATCACGTTATAACGTATAACGTTAAATAGTACTACGTTGCAACGTATAACTTTATATACTATTACCATATCACGTGTAACGTTATATAGTATGACGTTATAACGTTTAACGTTATATAGTATTACGTTAAAACATATAACGTTATATAGTATTACGTTATAACGTACAACGTTATATACTATTACGATTTAACGTATAACGTCATATACTAAGACCATACAACGTGTAACGTTATTAGTATGACGTTATAACGTTTAACGTTATGTAGTATTATGTTGAAACATATAACGTTATATAGTATTACGTTGTAACGTATAGCGTCACATACTATTACCATACAACGCGTAACGTTATATAGTATTACGTTATAACGTTTAACGTTCTGTAGTATTACGTTATAACGTATAACGTTATATACTATTACGATATAACGTGTAACGTTATGTAGTACTTCGTTATAACGTATAGCGTCTTATACTATTACCATACCACGTGTAACGTTATATAGTAAGACGTTATAACGTTTAACGTTATATAGTATTACATTAAAACATATAATGTTATATAGTATTACGTTATAACGTATAACGTTAAATAGTATTACGTTGTAACGTATAACGTTATGTACTATTACCATACAACCTGTAACGTTATATAGTATGACATTATAACGTATAACGTTAAATGCTACTACCATACAACGTGTGATGTTAAGTAATATTACTACACAACGTTTAACGCTATGTAGTATTACGTTATAACGTATAACGTTATATACTATTACGATATAACGTGTAACGTTATATAGTATCACGATGTAACGTGTAACGTTATACAGTATTACGTAATAACGTATAACGTTATATAGTATTACGTTATAACGTATAGCGTTATATGGTATTACGTTATAACGCATAACGTTAAATAGTATTACGTTGTAACGTATAACGTTATGTAGTACTACGTTATAACGTAAAACGTTATGTGCTATTACGGTATTACATATAACGTTATATAGTATTACGTAATAACTCATAACGTCATATACTATTACCATACAACGTGTAACGTTATGTAGTATTACGATATAACGTGTAACGTTATATAGTATTACGATATAACGTATAACGCTATATACTATTACGACATAACGTATAACGTTATATAGTATTACGTTATAACGTATAGCGTCATATACTATTACCATACAACGTGTAACGTTATATAGTATTACGTTATAACGTACAACGTTATATAGTATTACGTTATAACGTATATCGATAAATAGTATTACGTTATAACGTATAACGTATAGCGTTATATAGTATTACGTTATAACGTTTAACGTTCTGTAGTATTACGTTATAACGTATAACGTTATGTACTACTACGATATAACGTGTAACGATATATAGTATTATGTTATAACGTATAGCGTCATATACTATTACTATACAACGTGTAACGTTATATAGTATTACGATATAACGTGTAACGTTATATAGTATGACGATATAACGTGTAACGTTGTCTAGTAATACGTAATAACGTATAACGACATATACTATTACCATACAACATGTAGCGTTATATAGTATTACGTTGTAACGTATGGCGTTATATAGCATTACGTTATAACGTATAACGCTATATACTATTACGGCATAACCTGTAACGTTATATACTATTACTATACAACGTGCAACGTTATATAGTATTACGTTATAACGTATAACGCTATATAGTATTACGTTAAAACGTAAAAGGTCATATACTATTACCATACAACGTGTAACGTTATATACTATTACCATACAACGTGTAACGTTATATAGTTTTACGTTGTAACGTATGACGTTATATAGTATTACGTTATAACGTATAACGTTATATACTATTACGATATACCGTATAACGTTATATAGTTTTGCGTTATAACGTATAACGTCATATACTATTACCATACAACGTGTAACGTTATATACTATTACCATACAACGTGTAACGTTATATAGTTTTACGTTGTAACGTATGACGTTATATAGTATTACGTTATAACATATAACGTTATATAGTATTACGCTATAACGTATCACGTCATATAGCGGTACGTTATAACGTATAACGTTATATACTATTACGTTATAACCATTAATGTAATATACTATTACCGTACAACGTGTAACGTTATATAGTGTTACGTTGTGACGTATGGCGTTATATAGTATTACGTTATAACGTGTAACGCTATATACTATTACGACATAACGTATAACGCTATATAGTATTACGTTAAAACGTAAAAGGTCATATACTATTACCATACAACGTGTAACGTTATATACTATTACCGTACAACGTGTAACGTTATATAGTTTTACGTTGTAACGTATGACGTTATATAGTATTACGTTATAACGTATAACGTTATATACTATTACGATATACCGTATAACGTTATATACTATTACCATACAACGTGTAACGTTATATAGTATGACGTTATAACGTTTAAGAATATGTAGTATTACGTTATAACATATAACGTTATATAGTATTACGTTATAACATATAAAGTTATATAGTATTACGCTATAACGTATCACGTCATATAGCGGTACGTTATAACGTATAACGTTATATACTATTACGTTATAACCATTAATGTTATATACTATTACCGTACAGCGTGTAACGTTATATAGTATTACGTTATAACGTATAACGTCATATACTATTACCATACAACGTGTATCGTTATATAGTATTACGTTATAACGTTTAACGTTCTGGAGTATTACGTTATAACGTATAACGTTATATACTGATACAATATATCGTGTAACGTTATATAGTATTACGTTACAACGTATAACGTCATATACTATTACCATACAACGTGTAACGTTATATAGTATGACGTTATAACGTTTATCGTTATGTAGTATTACGTTAAAACATCTAACGTTATATAGTATTACGTTATAACGTATAACGTTAAATAGTATTACGTTGTAACGTATAACGTTATATACTATTACCATACAACGTGTAACGTTATATAGTATTACATTGTAACGTATGACGTTATATACTATTACCTTACAACGTGTAACGTTATATAGTGCTACGGTATAACGTTTTACGTTATGTAGTATTACGTTATAACGTATAACGGTATATAGTATTACCATACAACGTGTAACGTTATATAGTATTACGCTATAACGTACAACGTTATATAGCATTACGTTATAAGGTATAACGTTAAATAGTATTACGCTGTAACGTATAACATTATATACTATTACCATACAACGTGTAACGTTTTATAGTATGACGTTATAACGTTTAACGTCATATAGTATTACCATACAACGTGTAACGTTATATAGTAGTACGCTATAACGTACAACGTTATATAGCATTACGTTATAACGTATAACGTTAAATAGTATTACGCTGTAACGTATAACGTTATATACTATTACCATACAACGTGTATCGTTATATACTATTACGTTGTAACGTATGACGTTATGTAGTATTACGTTAAAACATATAACGTTATATAGTATAACGTTATAACGTATAACGTTAAATAGTATTACGTTGTAACGTATAACATTATATACTATTACCATACAACGTGTAACGTTATATAGTATTACGTTATAACGTTTAACGTCATATACTATTACCATACAACGTGTAACGTTATATAGTATTACGCTATAACGTACAACGTTATATAGTATTACGTTATAACGTATAACGTTAAATAGTATTACGCTGTAACGTATAACGTTATATACTATTACCATACAACGTGTATCGTTATATATTATCACGTTGTAACGTATGACGTTATGTGGTATTACGTTAAAACATATAACGTTATATAGTATAACGTTATAACGTATAACATTAAATAGTATTACGTTGTAACGTATAACATTATATACTATTACCATACAACGTGTAACGTTATATAGTATTACGTTATAACGTACAACGTTATATAGTATTACGTTATAACGTATATCGATAAATAGTATTACGTTATAACGTATAACGTATAGCGTTATATAGTATTACGTTATAACGTTTAACGTTCTGTAGTATTAAGTTATAACGTATAACGTTATGTTCTATTACGATATAACGTGTAACGTTGTATAGTATTATGTTATAGCGTCATATACTATTACCATACAACGTGTAACGTTATATAGTATTACGTTATAACGTTTTACGTTCTGTAGTATTACGTTATAACGTACAACGTTATATACTATTACTATACAACGTGTAACGTTATATAGTATTGCGATATAACGTGTAACGTTATTTAGTATTACGATATAACGTGTAACGTTGTCTAGTATTACGTAATAACGTATAACGACATATACTATTACCATACAACATGTAGCGTTATATAGTATTACGTTTTAACGTATGGCGTTATATAGCATTACGTTATAACGTATAACGCTATATACTATTACGGCATAACCTGTAACGTTATATACTATTACTATACAACGTGCAACGTTATATAGTATTTCGTTATAACGTATAACGCTATATAGTATTACGTTAAAACGTAAAAGGTCATATACTATTACCATACAACGTGTAACGTTATATACTATTACAACGTATAACGTTATATAGTATTACGTTATAACGTATAACGTTATATACTATTAGGATATACCGTATAACGTTATATACTATTACGATATAACGTGTAACGTTATATGCTATTAATATACAACGTTTATCGTTATGTAATATTACGTTATAACGTATATCGTTATATACTATTACGATATAACGTGTAACGTTATATAGTATTGCGTTATAACGTATAACGTCATATACTATTACCATACAACGTGTAACGTTATATAGTATTACGGTATAACGTGTAACGTTATATAGTATTACGATATAACGTGTAACGTTATGTAGTATTACGTTGAAACATATAACGTTATATAGTATTACGTTATAACGTATAGCGTCATATACTATTACCATACAACGTGTATCGTTATATAGTATTACGTTGTAACGTATGACGTTATATGATATTACCATACAACGTGTATCGTTATATAGTATTACGTTGTAACGTATGACGTTATAAGATATTACCATACAACGTGTAACGTTATATAGTATGACGTTATAACGTTTAACGTTATATAGTATTACATTAAAACATATAAGGTTATATAGTATTACGTTATAACGTATAACGTCATATACTATTACCATACAACGTGTAACGTTATATAGTATGACGTTATAACGATTAACGGTATGTAGTATTACGTTGAGACATATAACGTTATATAGTATTACGTTATAACGTATAGCGTCATATACTATTACCATACAACGTGTAACGTTATATAGTATTACGTTATAACGTTTTACGTTCTGCAGTATTACGTTATAACGTACAACGTTATATACTATTACTATACAACGTGTAACGTTATATAGTATTACGATATAACCTGTAACGTTTTATAGTATGACGTTATAACGTTTAACGTTATATAGTATTACGTTATAACGTTTTACGTTATGTAGTATTACGTTATAACGTATAACGTTAAATAGTATTACGCTGTAACGTATAACGTTAAATAGTATTACATTGTAACGTATAACATTATATACTATTACCATACAACGTGTATCGTTATATAGTATTACGTTATAACGTATAACGTCATATACTATTACCATACAACGTGTAACATTATATAGTATTACGTTGTAACGTATGACGTTATATAGCAGTACGTTATAACGTTTAACGTTATGTAGTATTACGTTAAAACATATAACGTCATATAGTATTACGTTATAACGTATAACGTTAAATAGTAGTACGTTGCAACGTATAACTTTATATACTATTACCATATCACGTGTAACGTTATATAGTATGACGTTATAACGTTTAACGTTATATAGTATTACGTTAAAACATATAACGTTATATAGTATTACGTTATAACGTACAACGTTATATACTACAACGATTTAACGTATAACGTCATATACTAAGACCATACAACGTGTATCGTTATTAGTATGACGTTATAACGTTTAACGTTATGTAGTATTACGTTGAAACATATAACGTTATATAGTATTACGTTATAACGTATAGCGTCACATACTATTACCATACAACGTGTAACGTTATATAGTATTACGTTATAACGTTTAGCGTTCTGTAGTATTACGTTATAACGTATAACGTTATATACTATTACGATATAACGTGTAACGTTATATAGTATCACGATGTAACGTGTAACGTTATACAGTATTACGTAATAACGTATAACGTTATATAGTATTACGTTATAACGTATAGCGTCATATGGTATTACGTTATAACGCATAACGTTAAATAGTATTACGTTGTATCGTATGACGTTATATAGTATTACGTTATAACGTATAACGCTATATACTATTTCGACATAACGTATAACGTTATATAGTATTACGTTATAACGTATAGCGTCATATACTATTACCATACCACGTGTAACGTTATATAATATGACGTTATAACGTTTAACGTTATATAGTATTACATTAAAACATATAAGGTTTTATAGTATTACGTTATAACGTATAGCGTCATATACTATTACCATACAACGTGTAACGTTATATAGTATTACGTTATAACGTTTAACGTTCTGTAGTATTACGTTATAACGTATAACGTTATATACTATTACGATATAGCGTGTAACGTTATATAGTATTACGTTATAACGTATAGCGTCATATACTATTACCATACAACGTGTAACGTTATATAGTATTACGTTATAACGTTTAACGTTCTGTAGTATTACGTTATAACGTATAACGTTATATACTATTACGACATAACGTATAACGTTATATAGTATTACGTTAAAACATTCAAGGTCATATACTATTACCATACCACGTGTAACGTTATATAGTATTACATTAAAACATATAATGTTATATAGTATTACGTTATAACGTATAACGTTAAATAGTATTACGTTGTAACGTATAACGTTATGTTCTATTACCATACAACCTGTAACGTTATATAGTATTACGTTGTAACGTATGACGTTATATAGCAGTACGTTATAACGTTTAACGTTATGTAGTATTACGTTAAAACATATAACGTCATATAGTATCACGTTATAACGTATAACGTTAAATAGTACTACGTTGCAACGTATAACTTTATATACTATTACCATATCACGTGTAACGTTATATAGTATGACGTTATAACGTTTAACGTTATATAGTATTACGTTAAAACATATAACGTTATATAGTATTACGTTATAACGTACAACGTTATATACTATAACGATTTAACGTATAACGTCATATACTAAGACCATACAACGTGTAACGTTATTAGTATGACGTTATAACGTTTAACGTTATGTAGTATTATGTTGAAACATATAACGTTATATAGTATTACGTTGTAACGTATAGCGTCACATACTATTACCATACAACGCGTAACGTTATATAGTATTACGTTATAACGTTTAACGTTCTGTAGTATTACGTTATAACGTATAACGTTATATACTATTACGATATAACGTGTAACGTTATATAGTACTTCGTTATAACGTATAGCGTCATATACTATTACCATACCACGTGTAACGTTATATAGTAAGACGTTATAACGTTTAACGTTATATAGTATTACATTAAAACATATAATGTTATATAGTATTACGTTATAACGTATAACGTTAAATAGTATTGCGTTGTAACGTATAACGTTATGTACTATTACCATACCACCTGTAACGTTATATAGTATGACATTATAACGTATAACGTTAAATGCTACTACCATACAACGTGTGATGTTAAGTAATATTACTACACAACGTTTAACGCTATGTAGTATTACGTTATAACGTATAACGTTATATACTATTACGATAAAACGTGTAACGTTATATAGTATCACGATGTAACGTGTAACGTTATACAGTATTACGTAATAACGTATAACGTTATATAGTATTACGTTATAACGTATAGCGTTATATGGTATTACGTTATAACGCATAACGTTAAATAGTATTACGTTGTAACGTATAACGTTATGTAGTACTACGTTATAACGTAAAACGTTATGTGCTATTACGGTATTACATATAACGTTATATAGTATTACGTAATAACTCATAACGTCATATACTATTACCATACAACGTGTAACGTTATGTAGTATTACGATATAACGTGTAACGTTATATAGTATTACGATATAACGTGTAACGTTATATAGTATTACGATATAACGTGTAACGTTATATAGTATTACGATATAACGTGTAACGTTATATAGTATTACGTAATAACGTATAACGTCATATACTATTACCATACAACGTGTAACGTTATATAGTATTACAATATAACGTGTAACGTTATATAGTATTACGTTATAACGTACAACGTTATATAGTATTACGTTATAACGTATATCGATAAATAGTATTACGTTATAACGTATAACGTATAGCGTTATATAGTATTACGTTATAACGTTTAACGTTCTGTAGTATTACGTTATAACGTATAACGTTATGTACTACTACGATATAACGTGTAACGATATATAGTATTATGTTATAACGTATAGCGTCATATACTATTACTATACAACGTGTAACGTTATATAGTATTACGATATAACGTGTAACGTTATATAGTATGACGATATAACGTGTAACGTTGTCTAGTAATACGTAATAACGTATAACGACATATACTATTACCATACAACATGTAGCGTTATATAGTATTACGTTGTAACGTATGGCGTTATATAGCATTACGTTATAACGTATAACGCTATATACTATTACGGCATAACCTGTAACGTTATATACTATTACTATACAACGTGCAACGTTATATAGTATTACGTTATAACGTATAACGCTATATAGTATTACGTTAAAACGTAAAAGGTCATATACTATTACCATACAACGTGTAACGTTATATACTATTACCATACAATGTGTAACGTTATATAGTTTTACGTTGTAACGTATGACGTTATATAGTATTACGTTATAACGTATAACGTTATATACTATTACGATATACCGTATAACGTTATATAGTATTGCGTTATAACGTATAACGTCATATACTATTACCATACAACGTGTAACGTTATATAGTATTACGTTATAACGTTTAAGAATATGTAGTATTACGTTAAAACATATAACGTTATATAGTATTACGTTATAACATATAACGTTATATAGTATTACGCTATAACGTATCACGTCATATAGCGGTACGTTATAACGTATAACGTTATATACTATTACGTTATAACCATTAATGTAATATACTATTACCGTACAACGTGTAACGTTATATAGTGTTACGTTGTGACGTATGGCGTTATATAGTATTACGTTATAACGTGTAACGCTATATACTATTACGACATAACGTATAACGCTATATAGTATTACGTTAAAACGTAAAGGGTCATATACTATTACCATACAACGTGTAACGTTATATACTATTACCGTACAACGTGTAACGTTATATAGTTTTACGTTGTAACGTATGACGTTATATAGTATTACGTTATAACGTATAACGTTATATACTATTACGATATACCATATAACGTTATATACTATTACCATACAACGTGTAACGTTATATAGTATGACGTTATAACGTTTAAGAATATGTAGTATTACGTTATAACATATAACGTTATATAGTATTACGTTATAACATATAAAGTTATATAGTATTACGCTATAACGTATCACGTCATATAGCGGTACGTTATAACGTATAACGTTATATACTATTACGTTATAACCATTAATGTTATATACTATTACCGTACAGCGTGTAACGTTATATAGTATTACGTTATAACGTATAACGTCATATACTATTACCATACAACGTGTATCGTTATATAGTATTACGTTATAACGTTTAACGTTCTGGAGTATTACGTTATAACGTATAACGTTATATACTGATACAATATATCGTGTAACGTTATATAGTATTACGTTACAACGTATAACGTCATATACTATTACCATACAACGTGTAACGTTATATAGTATGACGTTATAACGTTTATCGTTATGTAGTATTACGTTAAAACATCTAACGTTATATAGTATTACGTTATAACGTATAACGTTAAATAGTATTACGTTGTAACGTATAACGTTATATACTATTACCATACAACGTGTAACGTTATATAGTATTACATTGTAACGTATGACGTTATATACTATTACCTTACAACGTGTATCGTTATATAGTGCTACGGTATAACGTTTTACGTTATGTAGTATTACGTTATAACGTATAACGGTATATAGTATTACCATACAACGTGTAACGTTATATAGTATTACGCTATAACGTACAACGTTATATAGCATTACGTTATAAGGTATAACGTTAAATAGTATTACGCTGTAACGTATAACATTATATACTATTACCATACAACGTGTAACGTTTTATAGTATGACGTTATAACGTTTAACGTCATATAGTATTACCATACAACGTGTAACGTTATATAGTATTACGCTATAACGTACAACGTTATATAGCATTACGTTATAACGTATAACGTTAAATAGTATTACGCTGTAACGTATAACGTTATATACTATTACCATACAACGTGTATCGTTATATACTATTACGTTGTAACGTATGACGTTATGTAGTATTACGTTAAAACATATAACGTTATATAGTATAACGTTATAACGTATAACGTTAAATAGTATTACGTTGTAACGTATAACATTATATACTATTACCATACAACGTGTAACGTTATATAGTATTACGTTATAACGTTTAACGTCATATACTATTACCATACAACGTGTAACGTTATATAGTATTACGCTATAACGTACAACGTTATATAGTATTACGTTATAACGTATAACGTTAAATAGTATTACGCTGTAACGTATAACGTTATATACTATTACCATACAACGTGTATCGTTATATATTATCACGTTGTAACGTATGACGTTATGTGGTATTACGTTAAAACATATAACGTTATATAGTATAACGTTATAACGTATAACGTTAAATAGTATTACGTTGTAACGTATAACATTATATACTATTACCATACAACGTGTAACGTTATATAGTATTACGTTATAACGTTTAACGTCATATACTATTACCATACAACGTGTAACGTTATATAGTATTACGCTATAACGTACAACGCTATATAGTATTACGTTATAACGTATAACGTTAAATAGTATTACGCTGTAACGTATAACGTTATATACTATTACCATACAACGTGTATCGTTATATAGTATTACGTTGTAACGTATGACGTTATATGATATTACCATACAACGTGTAACGTTAAATAGTATTACGCTGTAACGTATAACATTATATACTATTACCATACAACGTGTAACGTTAAATAGTATTACGCTGTAACGTATAACATTATATACTATTACCATACAACGTGTAACGTTATTAGTATGACGTTATAACGTTTAACGTTATGTAGTATTTTGTTGAAACATATAACGTTATATAGTATTACGTTATAACGTATAGCGTCACATACTACTACCATACAACGTGTAACGTTATATATTATTACGTTATAACGTTTAACGTTCTGTAGTATTACGATCTAACGTATAACGTTATATACTATTACGATATAACGTGTAACGTTATATAGTATTACGTTATAACGTATAGCGTCATATACTATTACCATACCACGTGTAACGTTATATAGTATGACGTTATAACGTTTAACGTTATATAGTATTACATTAAAACATATAAGGTTATATAGTATTACGTTATAACGTATAGCGTCATATACTATTACCATACAACGTGTAACGTTATATAGTATTACGTTATAACGTATAACGTTAAATAGTATTACGTTGTAACGTATAACGTTATATACTATTACCATACAACCTGTAACGTTATATAGTATGACATTATAACGTATAACGTTAAATGCTACTACCATACAACGTGTGATGTTAAGTAATATTACTACACAACGTTTAACGCTATGTAGTATTACGTTATAACGCATAACGTTAAATAGTATTACGTTGTAACGTATAACGTTATGTAGTACTACGTTATAACGTAAAACGTTATGTGCTATTACGGTATTACGTATAACGTTATATAGTATTACGTAATAACTCATAACGTCATATACTATTACCATACAACGTGTAACGTTATATAGTATTACGATATAACGTGTAACGTTATATAGTATTACGATATAACGTGTAACGTTATGTAGTATTACGTAATAATGTATAACGACATATACTATTACCATACAACGTGTAACGTTATATAGTATTACGTTGTATCGTATGACGTTATATAGTATTACGTTATAACGTATAACGCTATATACTATTACGACATAACGTATAACGTTATATAGTATTACGTTATAACGTATAGCGTCATATACTATTACCATACAACGTGTAACGTTATATAGTATTACGTTATAACGTACAACGTTATATAGTATTACGTTATAACGTATATCGATAAATAGTATTACGTTATAACGTATAACGTATAGCGTTATATAGTATTACGTTATAACGTTTAACGTTCTGTAGTATTACGTTATAGCGTATAACGTTATGTACTATTACGATATAATGTGTAACGTTATATAATATTATGTTATAGCGTCATATACTATTACCATACAACGTGTAACGTTATATAGTATTACGTTATAACGTTTTACGTTCTGTAGTATTACGTTATAACGTACAACGTTATATACTATTACTATACAACGTGTAACGTTATATAGTATTACGATATAACGTGTAACGTTATATAGTATTACGATATAACGTGTAACGTTGTCTAGTATTACGTAATAACGTATAACGACATATACTATTACCATACAACATGTAGCGTTATATAGTATTACGTTGTAACGTATGGCGTTATATAGCATTACGTTATAACGTATAACGCTATATACTATTACGGCATAACCTGTAACGTTATATACTATTACTATACAACGTGCAACGTTATATAGTATTACGTTATAACGTATAACGCTATATAGTATTACGTTAAAACGTAAAAGGTCATATACTATTACCATAGAACGTGTAACGTTATATACTATTACCATACAACGTGTAACGTTATATAGTTTTACGTTGTAACGTATGACGTTATATAGTATTACGTTATAACGTATAACGTTATATACTATTACGATATACCGTATAACGTTATATACTATTACGATATAACGTGTAACGTTATATGCTATTAATATACAACGTTTAACGTTATGTAATATTACGTTATAACGTATATCGTTATATACTATTACGATATAACGTGTAACGTTATATAGTATTGCGTTATAACGTATAACGTCATATACTATTACCATACAACGTGTAACGTTATATAGTATTACGTTATAACGTTTAAGAATATGTAGTATTACGTTATAACATATAACGTTATATAGTATTACGTTATAACATATAACGTTATATAGTATTACGCTATAACGTATCACGTCATATAGCGGTACGTTATAACGTATAACGTTATATACTATTACGTTATAACTATTAATGTTATATACTATTACCGTACAACGTGTATCGTTATATAGTCTTACGTTGTAACGTATGACGTTATATAGTATTACGTTATAACGTAGAACGCTATATACTATTACGACATAACGTATAACGCTATATAGTATTACGTTAAAACGTAAAAGGTCATATACTATTACCATACAACGTGTAACGTTATATACTATTACCATACAACGTGTAACGTTATATAGTTTTACGTTGTAACGTATGACGTTATATAGTATTACGTTATAACGTATAACGTTATATACTATTACGATATACCGTATAACGTTATATACTATTACGATATACCGTATAACGTTATATACTATTACGATATAACGTATAACGTTATATACTATTACAATATAATGTATAACGTTATATACTATTACTATACAACGTGTAACGTTATATAGAATTACGTTGTAACGTATAACGTTACATAGTTTTACCATATAGGGTATAACGTTATATATTATCACTATATGACGTAAAACATTTTATACTCTTACATTAAATGTTATAATTGCATTATATGTTTCATTATATGTTACGTTAAAACTCCTATCTTTATATACTATTTCGTAATAACGTATATCATTATATAGTGTTACATTAGAACGTATACGTTATATACTATTACATTATAATGTACTATTATGTAATATCGTATAACCTTATATAGTGTTATGTTACAACGTATATCATTATATACTATTACGTTATATCGAATAAGGTTATATAGTATCACTATATGACGTAAGACGTTATATACTATTACGTTATGACGTATATCGTTATATAGTATTACCATATAACGTATAACGTTATATACTATTACACTATAACGTATAACGGTATATACTATTTCGTACTAGCGTATAACGCTATATACTATTACGTTATAACGTATTCCGTTATATAGTGTTATGTTTTAACGTATATCGTTATATACTATTACATTATATATTATAAAAGTGAATAAAGACGGTTCATCACCTGCAAACCTACGACCTATAAGCCTCCTCCCCAACATAAGCAAAGTATACGAAATGGTCATAAGCAACCCCATAGCCGCCTTATGCTCAAAAATAAGTTAATCCTGGAAAAGCAGTTCGGCTTCTGGCACAAGAACTCCTCAATCCACGCAATAAATTAACTTACGTCGGACATCTGCTGGGCACTTAACGCAAATCAAGGAGTAGCCGCCTGCCTAATAGACCTCGAAAAAGCTTTCGACATAGTCTGGATCCCAGGGCTCATTTGCGAAATTATTAAGAAGAACTTTCCTGAATACCTAATTAAAATAGTCTGGGACATGATAACAAACAAAGCATTTCTAATGACCGACGGATCACAAACATCAAGTAGAGAATTCTGCATAGAAAACGGTATGCAACAAGGAACAGTAAATTTCCCGCTACTTTTCACTATCCACAATAGCGACTTACTAAACCACATTAACCTCAACACATTCACCCATAAATGCTCTATAGCCTTCGCAGATGATCTAGTCATCCATGTAGCAGGCCGCAAAACCAAAGCGATAAGAACAGAACTGCAAGAACTCGTTAACAAAATTAGCGATTACTATCACTTATGGAAACTAAAAATCAATGGAAGCAAATCCGAAACCATACTATTTAGACCCAAGACAAGTAAAATCGGCCGAATAATAAGGGAACACCGTAAAAAATTCCATCTAAAAGAAAAAGCAAACTAGGGGGATCTGATACCACACAAAATTGCGTAAAATATCTAGGAGTAAATATAGATGATAAACTACAAGCAACACATCGAAATTCAACTCTCCAAAGCCAGCAAAGCATTCTGGAAAACAAAAAGGTTGTTTTACTCCAGACATCTCAACAGCAAAGTAAAAATCCTGTGCTACCAAGCGCTACGGCTGTCAAATTTGGTACAATATACCAGCTTCATTAATGGAAAGAAATCGCATATTCGAAAGAAAATGCATCAGAGCTTGCCCGAGCATTTACAGGTCAGAACACAGCGGATACAAAAAATACATAAAAAATAAAAAAATATATGCCCTAGCCAACATCCACCGCATCGACTGTCACATCTTAAAACTAACAAGAAACCACTTCGCGCAAGATTCGAAGATAAAAGAAAATAGCTTAATCTTCGGTTGTTATTCCCAAACGACGCATATTATAAAAATACACTGCTAACAGGCTACATCCCCCCTCGAAGCTTTTCTATACTTAGACGAAAGAAACTATCTCCAAAACCAAAATAATATCCCAATAATTTATCATATACAAAGAAAAGTAGGGATTAAATTAATACAATACGAGGAAAACTTTAATGGACGGACTGCAGACACTAGGTGGAGATAGAACATGGCTATCCCCCAAAAAGACACAGAAGATAAGCACAGAAAAAACAAACAAATATTGGTGGATAACGAAACTATAATAAAAACAAGAAGATAAAGAGCCACAGAGCGGCAAAGCTCAAACATGCCACCGTATAAAATTGAAACATGTAAATAATTGTAAATATGTAAATAAATATTGTAATAATTTCACAGGACACAACTCTCCCCCCCTCACTGTCCACATTCATCCATCCCTTCTCAAATAGACTAACTAATTGTACTGATCTTGCGACCAGGCTTTCGGGGCAGAAATGGAAATATCGTACATAAGCACAGTGCAACAGTGACTCAAATTTAAGTGAAAAAAGTAATATTAAAAAAAAAAAAAGGAAATTTAATATTGCATGGCTATGTCGTACCGTCGCCTATCGGTACATTTGCCTGAAACACCCCATAACCAGAATTCATTGTTTATTATGGAAAATACAAATTTGTAATACACAAAATCTGGTGATAATAAACAAATAAAAAAGAAAAAAAAAGGTGTGTCACGCACTAATGGTTTGGCACATAGAAACATTGAAATATTGGCACCAGCTCGAGGAACCGAAAGCATCTATCAAATTGTTTACAAATATAAGGGTACAGAAGATCAATATTTTTACGCAAAAAACTATATTTCGCCGTAATACAGTGCATCGTAACGACCAAAATAGTTGGGAAAGATTGGAAATAAAAAGAAATATACGAAGGGAAATATAAATTGTACGTATATCATGGAAGTTGAAAGTAAGGAAAATATATATAATGAAAGTAAGGAAAATATATATAATGAAATATAAAGTACATGTGTAGGATGGAAGTTGAAATCGTTGCTCCTCGCTCCGCTCGCTCGTACCAATCTTGCCCTAAATCACATTCGATCCGGCGCTGTCGCAAATTTGAAGGAAATCGCCTCTTTATCGAAAAACGAACACAAGGGGGATTGGATTTAGGTTAGGCTACATCTTTTCGAGCGAGCGTAGCGAGCGAGCAACGCGAAAACGCCTCTCAAAAAAATAATGGTTTGGCACACAGGGACATTGAAACATCCACACCAGCCAGGGGGCCGAAAGCTTTAATCGAATTGTAAGCTTTAATAAGGATGAAGGTTATCAATATTTTTATGCAAATAGTTATATTTCGTCATAATAGTGTGAATCGTAACGACCAAAATAGTTGGGAAAGATTAAAAATAAAAAGAAATATACGAAGGGAAATATAAATTGTACGTATAGCATGGAAGTTGAAAATAAGGAAAATATATGTAATGAAATATAAAGTACATGTGTAGGATGGAAGTTGAAATCGTTGCTCCTCGCTCCGCTCGCTCGTACCAATCTTGCCCTAAATCACATTCGATCCGGCGCTGTCACAAATTTGTTTGAAATCGCCTCTTTATCGAAAAACGAACATAAGAGGGATTGGTTTTAGGTTACGCTATAGTTTTAGAGCATGTTTTAGTTATAGAGCAAGCACAGCGAGCGGGCAGCGCGTAATCGTGTCTCCCCAACCTATGGTTTGGACCGTATGGGCATTGAAGTATTCGCAACAGTCTGAGGAGCAGGAAGCATTACCCGAATTGATAACTTAAATACGGTTACAGGTTATCAATATTTTTACGCAAGTTGTTATATTTCACCGTAATGCAGTGCAACGTAACGACCAAAATCGCCGGGAAAATTTGGAAGTAAAAAGAAACATGTGTAAGGAAATATAGAGGATATATACCCCCCTCCCCTATGAAATGTTACATTAATCTTCTCTTTCAATTGCTCGCAGTCCAAATTCTATCAAATTCAAAGTTAATTTTCTCGAATGCAAAGTCTCAAACGAGAAATTTTTATTCTATATTGTCGACTTCTTTTTTGGCGTAGAATCACTCCCTTTCCGCTTGTACCACCAGTTAGGAGCCACCCTGTATAAGATAACATAAAATAAATAAAACCAATTAATAAACTAAACTACCCGGGAACCGATCAGATAAACCAGGAAACTAGAATCATCATATACCATGCAACAGTAAAGGAGAATAAATGGAATAATAGGAGGCCCCCTTTAATTAATCAATAAGTATATAATAGATGAAATAATTGAATAAAACTAATTTAGTATTTGAACGAGTCACAAACTCACCTGATGAATCAAAAATAAAAGTAACTGTGTACGACACAATGGCGAAAAGGAAATAATATAAAAAATGCAGGGTTACATATTTTAAATTATTAACAAATACAAGAAATAAATAGATAAACATGTACAACTAAGTAAACCCGTTATTTTAACTAATTCAAAGAATTATCACATTACAAAAATATATATGTGTATATGAAATCAATAATCTATTAAATGTAAAACTTAAAACATGCATTATTACATTATTTATCCTATTGGAAAATTACATCGTGAAAAAAAATATATATGTCGGAGATGAAAGAACACCGGAACCTTCCCTTTGGAATTTTGGGAAAATCCCGTAACATTGTAATCTAGATTCTACCATAGCTGTAATTAAACAATTGTAGTCATCCAGTCCGATAGTAATTGTTCGAAACTTGTGATAGTGAGCTTGGGCTCTAGCCGACAGCCAGTCGTCGAACGTAGCCGCGGTCAAGGAATGAACGTTTTGGAACGTTCCAGGAAGGTTCCAGAAGTATCACAGATGCTTCCTCAGCAAGTGGCAAACCATTATTATATACACATTTTATCACGTGCTTTCAATATTTCCCTCAGCATCGGAAAAAAATACGAGAAATCGAGACACTGCGTAAACAGGATAACGAAGCAGACGAGACATCAGCAATAACCAAGATCCACGTTCTCTCACGTACACGGGCGGGAACCCCAAAACTGCTGCATTGCGATTCCCACGGAAGCGAAATGTCATGTGATTATCACCTAATTGGGTGATGTAATTATAGATAAGCGTAGCAACATAAGACAAGTTTCAGTTTTCATCAGTTTTCTCCAGGAGTAGTTTGAGAATATTAATAATTGTATTCACACCGTTACTTTGTGAGTCGAATTTCAGAATATTAACACTTGTGTTCACACCGTCGATCTGTTAGTCGAGTTACGGATTATCACAATGCATTCACACCGCCACACTGTTAATTGTGCTTCTCATGTTAAATAAAAAAATAAATGTCAAAAAAATTTAGAAGTGTTAATCATTGAAAAACCGAAATCACACCGGCGTCCTGCCCGCTAATTAGCAGAAACCAATATCAAGTTAGTAAAATTTTTATTAATATTAATAGTTTGTTACCATTCTGTCAATTGAACCGTTTGACGTAATCGTTCTGTCGGTTTGTCTCTTGAATTAAAAATTAAGACAACAGAAAATTCATAAGTGTTAACCACAGTGCGCAATTACCATTTCGGAAATAAAGTGCTCACGTCGTTATTCTTTAAACCGTAAAATGTTCGATTAACCGCTAAATCTTACAATAGTACAATCGACTGCACACGCGTTTAAAGTGAGAGTTTAAGTTGTATATTCTCTTCTCTGATAACTTCGCAGTTGCTTGATATTTAAACCTTAAATAAAACTATCGGCCGGCAGACATTCTAAGTTGATAAAAATAAAACAATTGTTTCTAAGGTGCGAGCTATAAGACTAACGAGCATACTCTGTGAGTGAACCTGACTGAGTGAATGACTAACCTGTGAATATAGTGTCTTGAAATCATTGAAACAATCATTTAACTTTCACATTCTTCTTCCCACTGTTAGCAGAGACAGCTAACCTTTGGGTAAGGCTCGCGAAGTCACACAAGCCTCACACGGAGGGGAACATTAATTCGATCGGTATACTATTTCTTGCCTACGAAGTCACAGGACCGTCACAGAAAAAACAACCGCCCCAAACTTTACACTATTGAAACAAAAAGATTACACGCTGTGTTAACCTCTTGTTACAGTAAACCTCTTGTTTTCGATTCATTGAAAACACTCATCGAAATTCGCACTCCTTCCCCACTGTTAGCAGATATAGCTCATCTTTCGGCAAAGCTTGCGAAGTCGCACAGGTCTCTCACAGAGTATTAATAAACGCCTGAAGTAAGAAGGAATCGTAAGGATAGCAGTCACCTCAGCAAAAAACGGGTCGAACGTTGGAACAAACAACTTATCGTTGCTGAAGTTAAAAGGGAAGAGAAAAGGCTCCGAGAAAAGCTATGATTAGTTAAAAAGGGGGCTTGAACTCCACCACCTACATCGTACGAAAACTATTATAACAACCTCAGCTATATCGATCACCCTAATGATTAGAAACCTATTTTGTCAATAATAAAATCATGTCAACCTCATCACACTGAAAACACTTGTAACATCAGGTTGAATAGAAATTAAGTACTAACTATATTTTAATATACATATTATATTGTATGCAATTATAATCGATACTCTAATACCTTTAATTGAGTAAAAGTGAAAAAATCATAACCAATATAACAATCATAACCAAAATCTATACCAATATAACCCAACCGGTCAAAATAATTACGTGTGTAAATACCAATTGTTTATTTCGAATAACTTTAATCCTCTCCCGTGCCAGTTCTCCTGCGCATAGCAGGATAGCCGAAAAGTGGAATTCACTGTTGCACTGCCTGTTGCACTGAAAGTTAGGTAACGCTACCCATTAATACAGAAATTATTAAATAAAACTCCCACGCCGTTTTGGATTAAATACGACAGACGTAAAATACAACGAGTTGAAATCCCTTAGACGTGAGGTCGCCTCTTGGCGCGACTCGAGCTTTGGAATCTCAAGCAAGTTGTACCAAATACGCAATAGACGCAACAATACCCACCATTAACACTACTAACATAAAGGAAAATAATAATAATAAGAAAAACATTTTCCGAACTAGACCTTAGAAAATTTCTCGTGGCATGAACGACCGTATTAATAAGGAATTTTAAATTTACATTACGTATACCATCTTCACTTTCCTTACATTTTAAAATTAATGGCAAATACAATCGAAACATTAACGAGAACATAACACTGAGCATGTTTCGACAGTGGAAAATGCGTGCATTATGTTCACCGTTCAAAATAGAATGAAAAGAGCGTTCCAACGTCGAAATATCTCAAACAGGAGAGCAATAACGCATAATTTTTAATTTCTGGGCTTGTTTCGACGCAGGACAACAGGTGCATTACACGCTGCATGTAAAGTGGTGTGAAAAAAGCGGTTTAGCGTCGAAATATCTCAAACGGGAGAGAAATAATGCATAATTTTCGTCAAAATCGACGAGTGATTGAGCCTTACGAGTTTCTGGGATTGTTTCAACGCTGGATACCAAGCGCCCTACGTTCTGCAGGTGAAATGCAGAACGTAATGCACCTATTCTCCAGCCTCGAAACAAGTCAAGACACACGCAAATAGCAATCATTCCTCGATTTTATCGAAAATTAAGCGATATTTCTCTCCCGTTAGAGACATTTCGACGTTCAAACGCTCGTTTCACTCCATTTTCATGCAGAACGTAGTGTACGCGTTTTCCAGCGTCGACACAGGCTCAGACACATTCAAATCACAATAATTTATTGATTTCGTCCAAAACTGACCGTTATTTCTCTGCCGTTTAAGATATTTCGACGTTTAATAGCACTATTCATTGCTTTATGCTTGCGGATCGTAGAGCACGCGTTTTCCAGCGTAGAAACAAGCCCAGACACACGAAAATCGTAATCATTCGTCGATTTCGTCGAAAATTAAGGGATATTTCTCTCCCGTTTGAGACATTTCGACGTTCAAACGCTCGTTTCACTCCATTTTACTTGTAGAACGTAGTGTACGCGTTTTCCAGCGTAGAAACAAGCCCAGACACACGCAAATCGCAATCATTACTCGATTTTGTCGAAAATTATGCGTTATTTTTCTTCCGTTTGAGATATTTACGACGTTTACACGCACGTTTCACTCCATTTTACATGCAGAACGTAGTGCTCGCGTTTCCAGCGTCGACACAGGCTCAGACACATTCAAATCACAATAATTTATTGATTTTGTCCAAAACTGACCGTTATTTCTCCCCGTTTGAGATACTTACGACGTTTACATGCTCGTTTCTCTCCATTTTACATGCAGTACGTACTGCACGCGTTTTCCACCGTCGATACAAGCCAAGAAACTCGCAAATTGCAATGATTCGACGATTTTGTCGAAAATTAAGCACTATTTCCCACCAGTTTGTGATATTTCGACGTTTAAACGGTCGTTTCTCTCCATTTTACATGCAGAACATAGTGCTCGCATTTTTCACCGTCGATACAGGCTCAGACACACGCAAATCACAATAATTTATCGATTTTGTCCAAAACTGACCGTTATTTCTCCCCGTTTGAGAAACTTACGACGTTTGCATGCTCGATTCTCTCCATTTTACATGCAGTACGTACTGCACGCGTTTTCCACCGTCGATACAAGCCCAGAAACTCGCAAATTGCAATGATTCGACGATTTTGTCGAAAATTAAGCACTATTTCCATCCAGTTTGTGATATTTCGACGTTTAAACGGTCGTTTCACTCCATTTTATATGCAGAGCGTATTGCACGCGCTTTTCAGCGTCGACACAAGCCCAGACACACACAAATAGCAGCCATTCGACGATTTTGTCGAAAATAAAGGACTATTTCCCTCCCGTTTGTGATATTTCGACGTTTAAACGCTCGTTTCACTCCATTCTAAATGCAGAACGTAGTACACGCGTTTTCCAGCTGCGAAACAAACTCAGACACCCGCAAATCGCAACCATTCGTCGATTTGTAAAAAATTAAGAGATATTACCCTCCCGTTTGAGATAATTCGACGCTTAAACGCTTTTTTCATTGCATTATGCGCGCGGAACGTTGTACGCTCGTTTTCGACCTTCGAAACAATCCCAGACACACGCAAATCAAATTAAATACTCGATTTTTTCGAAAATTATGCGTTATTTCTCTTCCGTTTGAGATATTTACAACGTTTACACGCTCGTTTCTCTCCATTTTACATGCAGAACGTACTGCACGCGTTTTTCAACGTCGATACAAGCCCAGAAACTCGCAAATTACAATGATTCGACGATTTTGTCGAAAATTAAGCACTATTTCCATCCAGTTTGTGATATTTCGACGTTTAAACGGTCGTTTCACTCCATGTTACATGCAGAGCGTATTGCACGCGCTTTTCAGCGTCGACACAAGCCCAGACACACACAAATCGCAGCCATTCGACGATTTTGTCGAAAATAAAGCACTATTTCCCTCGCGTTTGAGATATTTCGACGTTTAAACTCTCGTTTCACTCCATTTAACATGCAGAACGTAGTGCTCTCGTTTTTCAACGTCGAAACAACCCCAGACACACGCAAATCGCAACCATTCTTCGATTTTGACGAAAATTAAGAGATATTACCCTCCCGTTTGAGATATTTCGACGGTTAAACGCTTTTTTCACTCTACTTTACATGCAGCACGTAATGCACCTGTTCTCCAGCGTCGAAACAAGTCTAAACACACGAAAATCGCAATCATTACTTGATTTTGTCGAAAATTATGCGTTATTCCTCTCCCGTTTGAGATATTAACAACGTTTCAACTCTCGTTTCACTCCAATTTACATGCAGAACATAGTGCTCGCGTTTTCCACCGTCGATACAGGCTCAGACACACGCAAATCACAATAATTTATCGATTTTGTCCAAAACTGACCGTTATTTCTCCCCGTTTGAGAAACTTACGAAGTTTGCATGCTCGATTCTCTCCATTTTACATGCAGTACGTACTGCACGCGTTTTCCACCGTCGATACAAGCCTAGAAACTCGCAAATTGCAATGATTCGCCGATTTTGTCGAAAATTAAGCACTATTTCCCTCCAGTTTGTGATATTTCGACGTTTAAACGGTCGTTCCACTCCATTTTACATGCAGAGCGTATTGCACGCGATTTTCAGCGTAGAACCAAACCCAGACACACGCAATTCGCAAGCATTCGGCGATTTTGTCGAAAATTAAGCACTATTTCACTCCCGTTTGTGATATTTCGACGTTTAAACGCTTGTTTCACACCATTTTACATGCAGAGCGTATTGCACGCGTTTTCCAGCGTCGAAACAAGCCCAGACACACGCAAATCACAATCATTCTTCGATTTCTTTGAAAATTAAGCGATATTTCCCTCCCGTTTGTGATATTTCGACGTTTAAACGCTTGTTTCACACCATTTTACATGCAGAACGTAGTACACGCGTTTTCCAGCGTCGAAACAAGCCCAGACACACGCAAATCGCAACCATTCGTCGATTTTGTCGATAATTAAGAGATATTTCCCTCCCGTTTGAGATATTTCGACGTTTAAACGCTTGTTTCACTCCATTTTACATGCAGGACGTAGTGCTCGCGTTTTCCACCGTCGATACAGGCTCAGACACACGCAAATCACAATAATTTATCGATTTTGTCCAAAACTGACCGTTATTTCTCCCCGTTTGAGATTCTTACGACGTTTACACTCTCTGTTCATTGCATTATGCGCGCGGAACGTTGTACACTCGTTTTCAACCTTCGAAACCATCCCAGATACACGCAAATCAAAATAAATACTCGATTTTGTCGAAACTTATACGTTATTTCTCTTCCGTTTGAGATATTTACGACGTTTACACGCTCGTTTCTCTGCATTTTACATGCAGAACATAGTGCTCGCGTTTTCCACCGTCGATACAGGCTCCGACACACGCAAATCACAATAATTTATCGATTTCGTCCAAAACTGACCGTTATTTCTCACCGTTTGAGATACTTACGACGTTTACATGCTCGATTCTCTCCATTTTCCATGCAGTACGTACTGCACGCGTTTTCCACCGTCGATACAAGCCCAGAAACTCGCAAATTGCAATGATTCGACGATTTTGTCGAAAATTAAGCTCTATTTCCATCCAGGTTGTGATATTTCGACGTTTAAACGGTCCTTTCACTCCATGTTACATGCAGAGCGTATTGCACACGCTTTTCAGCGTCGACACAAGCCCAGACACACGCAAATCGCAGCCATTCGACGATTTTGTCGAAAATTAAGCACTACATCCCTCCCGTTTGTGATATTTCGACGTTTAAACGGTCGTTCCACTCCATTTTACATGCAGAGCGTATTGCACGCGATTTTCAGCGTCGAGACGAGACCAGACACACGCAAATCACAATCATTCGTCGATTTTGTCGATAATTAAGCGATATTTCCCTCCCGTTTGAGATATTTCGACGTTTAAACGCTCGTTTCACTCCATTTTACATGCAGGACGTAGTGCACGCGTTTTCCACCGTCGATACAGGCTAAGACACACGCAAATCACAATAATTTATCGATTTTGTCCAAAACTGACCGTTATTTCTCCCCGTTTGAGATTCTACGACGTTTACACTCTCTGTTCATTGCATTATGCGCGCGGAACGATGTACACTCGTTTTCGAACTTCGAAACCATCCCAGATACACGCAAATCAAAATAAATACTCGATTTTGTCGAAACTTATGCGTTATTTCTCTTCCGTTTGAGATATTTACGACGTTTACACGCTCGTTTCTCTGCATTTTACATGCAGAACGTAGTGCTCGCGTTTTCCACCGTCGATACAGGCTCAGACACACGCAAATCACAATAATTTATCGATTTTTCCAAAACTGACCGTTATTTCTCACCGTTTGAGATACTTACGACGTTTACATGCTCGATTCTCTCCATTTTCAATGCAGTACGTACTGCACGCGTTTTCCACGTCGATACAAGCCCAGAAACTCGCAAATTGCAATGATTCGACGATTTTGTCGAAAATTAAGCTCTATTTCCATCCAGTTTGTGATATTTCGACGTTTAAAACGGTCGTTTCACTCCATGTTACATGCAGAGCGTATTGCACGCGCTTTTCAGCGTCGACACAAGCCCAGACACACACAAATAGCAGCCATTCGACGATTTTGTCGAAAATAAAGCACTATTTCACTCCCGTTTATGATATTTCGACGTTTAAACGCTCGTTTCACTCATTCTAAATGCAGAACGTACTGCACGCGTTTTTCAGCTGCGAAACAAACTCAGACACCCGCAAATCGCAACCATTCGTCGATTTGTCAAAAATTAAGAGATATTACCCTCCGTTTGAGATAATTCGACGCTTAAACGCTTTTTTTCATTGCATTATGCGCGCGGAACGTTGTACACTCGTTTTCGACCTTCGAAACAATCCCAGACACACGCAAATCAAATTAAATACTCGATTTTTTCGAATATTATGCGTTATTTCTCTTCCGTTTGAGATATTTACGACGTCTACACGCTCGTTTCTCTCCATTTTACATGCAGAACGTACTGCACGCGTTTTTCAACGTCGATACAAGCCTAGAAACTCGCAAATCGCAATGATTCGCCGATTTTGTCGAAAATTTAGCACTATTTCCATCCAGTTTGTGATATTTCCACATTTAAACGCTCGTTTCACTCCATTTAACATGCAGAACGTACTGCACGCGTTTTTCAACGTCGAAACAAACCCAGACACACGCAAATCACAATAATTTATCGATTTTGTCCAAAACTGACCGTTATTTCTCCCCGTTTGAGAAACTTACGACGTTTGCATGCTCGATTCTCCCCATTTTACATGCAGTACGTACTGCACGCGTTTTCCAACGTCGATACAAGCCCAGAAACTCGCAAATTGCAATGATTCGACGATTTTGTCGAAAATTAAGCACTATTTCCATCCAGTTTGTGATATTTCGACGTTTAAACGGTCGTTTCACTCCATGTTACATGCAGAGCGTATTGCACGCGCTTTTCAGCGTCGACACAAGCCCAGACACACACAAATCGCAGCCATTCGACGATTTTGTCGAAAATAAAGCACTATTTCCCTCGCGTTTGAGATATTTCGACGTTTAAACTCTCGTTTCACTCCATTTAACATGCAGAACGTAGTGCTCTCGTTTTTCAACGTCGAAACAACCCCAGACACACGCAAATCGCAACCATTCTTCGATTTTGACGAAAATTAAGAGATATTACCCTCCCGTTTGAGATATTTCGACGGTTAAACGCTTTTTTCACTCTACTTTACATGCAGCACGTAATGCACCTGTTCTCCAGCGTCGAAACAAGTCTAGACACACGAAAATCGCAATCATTACTTGATTTTGTCGAAAATTATGCGTTATTCCTCTCCCGTTTGAGATATTAACAACGTTTCAACTCTCGTTTCACTCCATTTTACATGCAGAACATAGTGCTCGCGTTTTCCACCGTCGATACAGGCTCAGACACACGCAAATCACAATAATTTATCGATTTTGTCGAAAACTGACCGTTATTTCTCCCCGTTTGAGATTCTTACGACGTTTACACTCTCTGTTCATTGCATTATGCGCGCGGAACGTTGTACACTCGTTTTCGACCTTCGAAACCATCCCAGATACACGCAAATCAAAATAAATACTCGATTTTGTCGAAACTTATGCGTTATTTCTCTTCCGTTTGAGATATTTACGACGTTTACACGCTCGTTTCTCTGCATTTTACATGCAGAACGTAGTGCTCGCGTTTTCCACCGTCGATACAGGCTCAGACACACGCAAATCACAATAATTTATCGATTTCGTCCAAAACTTACCGTTATTTCTCACCGTTTGAGATACTTACGACGTTTACATGCTCGATTCTCTCCATTTTCCATGCAGTACGTACTGCACGCGTTTTCCACCGTCGATACAAGCCCAGAAACTCGCAAATTGCAATGATTCGACGATTTTGTCGAAAATTAAGCTCTATTTCCATCCAGTTTGTGATATTTCGACGTTTAAACGGTCGTTTCACTCCATTTTACATGCAGAACGTAGTGCTCGCGTTTTCCACCGTCGATACAGGCTAAGACACACGCAAATCACAATAATTTATCGATTTTGTCCAAAACTGACCGTTATTTCTCCCCGTTTGAGATTCTTACGACGTTTACACTCTCTGTTCATTGCATTATGCGCGCGGAACGTTGTACACTCGTTTTCGAACTTCGAAACCATCCCAGATACACGCAAATCAAAATAAATACTCGATTTTGTCGAAACTTATGCTTTATTTCTCTTCCGTTTGAGATATTTACGACGTTTACACGCTCGTTTCTCTGCATTTTACATGCAGAACGTAGTGCTCGCGTTTTCCACCGTCGATACAGGCTCAGACACACGCAAATCACAATAATTTATCGATTTTGTCCAAAACTGACCGTTATTTCTCACCGTTTGAGATACTTACGACGTTTACATGCTCGATTCTCTCCATTTTCCATGCAGTACGTACTGCACGCGTTTTCCACCGTCGATACAATCCCAGAAACTCGCAAATTGCAATGATTCGACGATTTTGTCGAAAATTAAGCTCTATTTCCATCCAGTTTGTGATATTTCGACGTTTAAACGGTCGTTTCACTCCATTTTATATGCAGAGCGTATTGCACGCGCTTTTCAGCGTCGACACAAGCCCAGACACACACAAATAGCAGCCATTCGACGATTTTGTCGAAAATAAAGCACTATTTCCCTCCCGTTTGTGATATTTGGACGTTTAAACGCTCGTTTCACTCCATTCTAAATGCAGAACGTACTGCACGCGTTTTCCAGCTGCGAAACAAACTCAGACACCCGCAAATCGCAACCATTCGTCGATTTGTCAAAAATTAAGAGATATTACCATCCCGTTTGAGATAATTCGACGCTTAAACGCTTTTTTCATTGCATTATGCGCGCGGAACGTTGTACACTCGTTTTCGACCTTCGAAACAATCCCAGACACACGCAAATCAAATTAAATACTCGATTTTTTCGAAGGTTATGCGTTATATCTTTTCCGTTTGAGATATTTACGACGTTTACACGCTCGTTTCTCTCCATTTTACATGCAGAACGTACTGCACGCGTTTTTCAACGTCGATACAAGCCTAGAAACTCGCAAATCGCAATGATTCGCCGATTTTGTCGAAAATTAAGCACTATTTCCCTCCAGTTTGTGATATTTCCACATTTAAACGCTCGTTTCACTCCATTTAACATGCAGAACGTACTGCACGCGTTTTTCAACGTCGAAACAAACCCAGACACACGCAAATCACAATAATTTATCGATTTTGTCCAAAACTGACCGTTATTTCTCCCCGTTTGAGAAACTTACGACGTTTGCATGCTCGATTCTCTCCATTTTACATGCAGTACGTACTGCACGCGTTTTCCAACGTCGATACAAGCCCAGAAACTCGCAAATTGCAATGATTCGACGATTTTGTCGAAAATTAAGCACTATTTCCATCCAGTTTGTGATATTTCGACGTTTAAACGGTCGTTTCACTCCATGTTACATGCAGAGCGTATTGCACGCGCTTTTCAGCGTCGACACAAGCCCAGACACACACAAATCGCAGCCATTCGACGATTTTGTCGAAAATAAAGCACTATTTCCCTCGCGTTTGAGATATTTCGACGTTTAAACTCTCGTTTCACTCCATTTAACATGCAGAACGTAGTGCTCTCGTTTTTCAACGTCGAAACAACCCCAGACACACGCAAATCGCAACCATTCTTCGATTTTGACGAAAATTAAGAGATATTACCCTCCCGTTTGAGATATTTCGACGGTTAAACGCTTTTTTCACTCTACTTTACATGCAGCACGTAATGCACCTGTTCTCCAGCGTCGAAACAAGTCTAGACACACGAAAATCGCAATCATTACTTGATTTTGTCGAAAATTATGCGTTTTTCCTCTCCCGTTTGAGATATTAACAACGTTTCGACTCTCGTTTCACTCCATTTTACATGCAGAACGTAGTGCTCGCGTTTTCCACCGTCGATACAGGCTCAGACACACGCAAATCACAATAATTTATCGATTTTGTCCAAAAATGACCGTTATTTCTCCCCGTTTGAGAAACTTACGACGTTTGCATGCTCGATTCTCTCCATTTTACATGCAGTACGTACTGCACGCGTTTTCCACCGTCGATACAAGCCTAGAAACTCGCAAATTGCAATGATTCGCCGATTTTGTCGAAAATTAAGCACTATTTCCCTCCAGTTTGTGATATTTCGACGTTTAAGCGATCGTTCCACTCCATTTTACATGCAGAGCGTATTGCACGCGATTTTCAGCGTCGAAACAAGCCCAGACACACGCAAATCGCAGCCATTCGACGATTTTGTCGAAAATTAAGCACTATATCCCTCCCGTTTGTGATATTTTGACGTTTAAACGGTCGTTCCACTCCATTTTACATGCAGAGCGTATTGCACGCGATTTTCAGCGTCGAAACAAGCCCAGACACACGCAAATCGCAACCATTCGTCGATTTTGTCGGAAATTGAGTACTATTTCCCTCCCGTTTGAGATATTTCGACGTTTAAACGCTTGTTTCACTCCATTTTACATGCAGGACGTAGTGCTCGCCTTTTCCACCGTCGATACAGGCTCAGACACACGCAAATCACAATAATTTATCGATTTTGTCGAAAACTGACCGTTATTTCTCCCCGTTTGAGATTCTTACGACGTTTACACTCTCTGTTCATTGCATTATGCGCGCGGAACGTTGTACACTCGTTTTCGACCTTCGAAACCATCCCAGATACACGCAAATCAAAATAAATACTCGATTTTGTCCAAACTTATGCGTTATTTCTCTTCCGTTTGAGATATTTACGACGTTTACACGCTCGTTTCTCTGCATTTTACATGCAGAACGTAGTGCTCGCGTTTTCCACCGTCGATACAGGCTCAGACACACGCAAATCACAATAATTTATCGATTTCGTCCAAAACTGACTGTTATTTCTCACCGTTTGAGATACTTACGACGTTTACATGCTCGATTCTCTCCATTTTCCATGCAGTACGTACTGCACGCGTTTTCCACCGTCGATACAAGCCCAGAAACTCGCAAATTGCAATGATTCGACGATTTTGTCGAAAATTAAGCACTATTTCCCTCCCGTTTGTGATATTTCGACGTTTAAACGCTCGTTTCACTCCATTTTACATGCAGAACGTAGTGCACGCGTTTTTCAGCGTCGGAACAAACCCAGACACCCGTAAATCGCAACCATTCGTCGATTTTGTCGGAAATTAATCGATATTTCCCTCCCGTTTGAGATATTTCGACGTTTAAACGCTCGTTTCACTCCATTTTACATGCAGAACGTAGTACACGCGTTTTCCACCGTCGATACAGGCTCAGACACACGCAAATCACAATAATTTATCGATTTTGTCCAAAACTGACCGTTATTTTTCCCCGTTTGAGTTTCTTACGACGTTTACACTCTCTGTTCATTGCATTATGCGCGCGGAACGTTGTACACTCGTTTTCGAACTTCGAAACCATCCCAGATACACGCAAATCAAAATAAATACTCGATTTTGTCGAAACTTATGCTTTATTTCTCTTCCGTTTGAGATATTTACGACGTTTACACGCTCGTTTCTCTGCATTTTACATGCAGAACGTAGTGCTCGCGTTTTCCACCGTCGATACAGGCTCAGACACACGCAAATCACAATAATTTGACGATTTTGTCCAAAACTGACCGTTATTTCTCACCGTTTGAGATACTTACGACGTTTACATGCTCGATTCTCTCCATTTTCCATGCAGTACGTACTGCACGCGTTTTCCACCGTCGATACAAGCCCAGAAACGCGCAAATTGCAATGATTCGACGATTTTGTCGAAAATTAAGCTCTATTTCCATCCAGTTTGTGATATTTCGACGTTTAAACGGTCGTTTCACTCCATTATATATGCAGAGCGTATTGCACGCGCTTTTCAGCGTCGACACAAGCCCAGACACAAACAAATAGCAGCCATTCGACGATTTTGTCGAAAATAAAGCACTATTTCACTCCCGTTTATGATATTTCGACGTTTAAACGCTCGTTAAACACCATTTTACATGCAGAACGTAGTACACGCGTTTTTCAGCGTCGGAACAAACTCAGGCACACGCAAATCGCAATCATTCGTCGATTTGTCAAAAATTAAGAGATATTACCCTCCCGTTTGAGATAATTCGACGCTTAAACGCTTTTTTCATTGCATTATGCGCGCGGAACGTTGTACACTCGTTTTCGACCTTCGAAACAATCCCAGACACACGCAAATCAAATTAAATACTCGATTTTTTCGAAAATTATGCGTTATTTCTCTTCCGTTTGAGATATTTACGACGTCTACACGCTCGTTTCTCTCCATTTTACATGCAGAACGTACTGCACGCGTTTTTCAACGTCGAAACAAACCCAGACACACGCAAATCACAATAATTTATCGATTTTGTCCAAAGCTGACCGTTATTTCTACCAGTTTGAGATTCTTACGACGTTTACATGCTAGATTCTCTCCATTTTACATGCAGTACGTACTGCACGCCTTTTCCATCGTCGATACAAGCCTAGAAACTCGCAAATTGTAATGATTCGACGATTTTGTCGAAAATTAAGCACTATTTCCCTCCCGTTTGTGATGTTTCGACGTTTAAACGGTCGTTTCACTCCATTTTACATGCAGAGCGTATTGCACGCGCTTTTCAGCGTCGACACAAGCCCAGACACACACAAATCGCAGCCATTCGACGATTTTGTCGGAAATAAAGCACTATTTCACTCCCGTTTGAGATATTTCGACGTTTAAACTCTCGTTTCATTCCATTTTACATGCAGAACGTAGTGCACGCGTTTTTCATCGTCGGAACAAACCCAGACAGCCGTAAATCGCAACCATTCGTCGATTTTGTCGATAATTAATCGATATTTCCCTCCCGTTTGAGATATTTCGACGTTTAAACGCTCGTTTCACTCCATTTTACATGCAGAACGTAGTGCACGCGTTTTTCACCGTCGATACAGGCTAAGACACACGCAAATCACAATAATTTATCGATTTTGTCCAAAACTGACCGTTATTTCTCCCCGTTTGAGATTCTTACGACGTTTACACTCTCTGTTCATTGCATTATGCGCGCGGAACGTTGTACACTCGTTTTCGAACTTCGAAACCATCCCAGATACACGCAAATCAAAATAAATACTCGATTTTGTCGAAACTTATGCTTTATTTCTCTTCTGTTTGAGATATTTACGACGTTTACACGCTCGTTTCTCTGCATTTTACATGCAGAACGTAGTGCTCGCGTTTTCCACCGTCGATACAGGCTCAGACACACGCAAATCACAATAATTTATCGATTTTGTCCAAAACTGACCGTTATTTCTCACCGTTTGAGATACTTACGACGTTTACATGCTCGATTCTCTCCATTTTCCTTGCAGTACGTACTGCACGCGTTTTCCACCGTCGATACAAGCCCAGAAACTCGCAAATTGCAATGATTCGACGATTTTGTCGAAAATTAAGCTCTATTTCCATCCAGTTTGTGATATTTCGACGTTTAAACGGTCGTTTCACTTCATTTTATATGCAGAGCGTATTGCACGCGCTTTTCAGCGTCGACACAAGCGCAGACACACACAAATAGCAGCCATTCGACGATTTTGTCGAAAATAAAGCACTATTTCCCTCGCGTTTGTGATATTTCGACGTTTTAAACGCTCGTTTCACTCCATTCTAAATGCAGAACGTACTGCACGCGTTTTCCAGCTGCGAAACAAACTCAGACACCCGCAAATCGCAACCATTCGTCGATTTGTCAAAAATTAAGAGATATTACCCTCCCGTTTGAGATAATTCGACGCTTAAACGCTTTTTTCATTGCATTATGCGCGCGGAACGTTGTACACTCGTTTTCGACCTTCGAAACAATCCCAGACACACGCAAATCAAATTAAATACTCGATTTTTTCGAAAATTATGCGTTATTTCTCTTCCGTTTGAGATATTTACGACGTCTACACGCTCGTTTCTCTCCATTTTACATGCAGAACGTACTGCACGCGTTTTTCAACGTCGAAACAAACCCAGACACACGCAAATCACAATAATTTATCGATTTTGTCCAAAACTGACCGTTATTTCTACCAGTTTGAGATTCTTACGACGTTTACATGCTAGATTCTCTCCATTTCACATGCAGTACGTACTGCACGCCTTTTCCATCGTCGATACAAGCCTAGAAACTCGCAAATTGTAATGATTCGACGATTTTGTCGAAAATTAAGCACTATTTCCCTCCCGTTTGTGATATTTCGACGTTTAAACGGTCGTTTCACTCCATTTTACATGCAGAGCGTATTGCACGCGCTTTTCAGCGTCGACACAAGCCCAGACACACACAAATCGCAGCCATTCGACGATTTTGTCGGAAATAAAGCACTATTTCACTCCCGTTTGAGATATTTCGACGTTTAAACTCTCGTTTCATTCCATTTTACATGCAGAACGTAGTGCACGCGTTTTTCATCGTCGGAACAAACCCAGACAGCCGTAAATCGCAACCATTCGTCGATTTTGTCGATAATTAATCGATATTTCCCTCCCGTTTGAGATATTTCGACGTTTAAACGCTCGTTTCACTCCATTTTACATGCAGAACGTAGTGCACGCGTTTTCCACCGTCGATACAGGCTAAGACACACGCAAATCACAATAATTTATCGATTTTGTCCAAAACTGACCGTTATTTCTCCCCGTTTGAGATTCTTACGACGTTTACACTCTCTGTTCATTGCATTATGCGCGCGGAACGTTGTACACTCGTTTTCGAACTTCGAAACCATCCCAGATACACGCAAATCAAAATAAATACTCGATTTTGTCGAAACTTATGCTTTATTTCTCTTCTGTTTGAGATATTTACGACGTTTACACGCTCGTTTCTCTGCATTTTACATGCAGAACGTAGTGCTCGCGTTTTCCACCGTCGATACAGGCTCAGACACACGCAAATCACAATAATTTATCGATTTTGTCCAAAACTGACCGTTATTTCTCACCGTTTGAGATACTTACGACGTTTACATGCTCGATTCTCTCCATTTTCCATGCAGTACGTACTGCACGCGTTTTCCACCGTCGATACAAGCCCAGAAACTCGCAAATTGCAATGATTCGACGATTTTGTCGAAAATTAAGCTCTATTTCCATCCAGTTTGTGATATTTCGACGTTTTAAACGGTCGTTTCACTTCATTTTATATGCAGAGCGTATTGCACGCGCTTTTCAGCGTCGACACAAGCGCAGACACACACAAATAGCAGCCATTCGACGATTTTGTCGAAAATAAAGCACTATTTCCCTCGCGTTTGTGATATTTCGACGTTTAAACGCTCGTTTCACTCCATTTTACATGCAGAACGAACGGCACGCGTTTTTCAGCGTCGGAACAAACTCAGACACCCGCAAATCGCAACCATTCGTCGATTTGTCAAAAATTAAGCGATATTACCCTCCCGTTTGAGATAATTCGACGCTTAAACGCTTTTTTCATTGCATTATGCGCGCGGAACGTTGTACACTCGTTTTC